>NC_139612.1:39630207-40830207 GCF_964270895.1 Podarcis filfolensis | reverse complement strand
AAGCTACACTGCACCTACTACTAGGAATAAATTTTTATTACCTACAAGCAGCTCAAGTTACATATAGCGTATTCAAAATAATTATCACGTTGGCTGTTGTGGACAGTATTTTCTCTTATCTTACAAAGATCTACTGATATTAACTTTTATGCATTTCAGGAAGATGCTACTCTGGTGAGTAAGTGGAAATGTGTTGTACGTATTACCAAAAGGCATGCATTTAGGTTTACTCTCAGAGGAAAAGTACCTTGGAACTCGCTTATGTTTTCAGCCTGCGGCTCAAAATGTCTTAGCTAGCAAATGAGGTTTGCCTGACTGTTTAGCTCTAAACAAGTTCATTTGTTAAAACGGAATAACCTTGTTTGTCCTTCTCTATATGGAACAACTTCCAGCAACACAGTGCAGTTTTTCAAATCACTGAAGACATTATCTGTCCTCCTATAGGGATTGCCAATGATCCATCTTTCCTCCTTCCAGACTATACGCAGACTGCATCATGCCAGTTTTTACACACTGTTACAAAGGTTGGGTGCTACCCCCACTCTCTTCTGAGCTGTGGCAATATATGGGGAAGGGGGCGACTTCGAGAATCAAGACTTGGTGGAGGCTGTTGTAGCTTTAAGTAATATGATTTATTCATATATTTACACCTGAAATTAGATGGAGGGGGTACAGATCTTACAGCATGGTCTTCTCAAGAAGGGCTTGTTCCACAGAGCAATGCTGCACTGCAGTCCAAGACATCTCTTCCAGCCTGCCGCAAATGGTGCTCCTCTCTTGTTCCCGGCTAGAGTCCCAAGGCTCCTGCCAAACAGTGGTGTAGGAAGGGTGGGTGTGGTGGGTGTCAACCGCACCAGGTGTCATCAATGAGGGGGTGTCAAAATGGCAAAAATATGAAGTTGTGTTTTTTTCCAAAAAAAATGGGCTCACAAAACTTTTTAGTTCAGTCACAAGTGCAATAAAACGTGGCTGGCACAGGGCCTGCAGCGTGCCCGAGCCACACATCTCTCCTGGGAGTGACATGGTGGCTTGGTCGCCTGCAGGCTCCGCACTGCCTGAAACGGCAGCATGGGGCTTACGTCTGCTCATCGCCTCTCCCTCAGCTGCCCTACAGCTGAGGGGGAGGCAGCGGAGAGGCTTTGCACAGTGCACCCTGCCCTAACTCTCCCCGCCCCCAGGTGCCGGGTGCTTGCACCGCCCTGGGCACCCGAGCTGCTAGCTATGCCACTGCTGCCAAATACACTCTTTTCCTGTCACACACACACCATCACCTTGGCAACCTCTGTCACTGGTGAGCTGGTTCTTGGATTGGAACCACTATTACCACAGTATTGTAATCAAGGGTGCAGGGAAGGAACATGCCCGTATCAGAACTGTTGGGAGGCAGAGGGGAAGATGACTGATGAGGGCGGACTTGAATTGCCCTGCAGTAGTGACTGGTGGCTGGTTACTGGCTAGCTGATTAGCTAACAGCCCATGCTCATGCTAGGAGCTTGCGTCCAGTCAGTAAGCACATGTTGCATTGTGATGACTGAGTCAATCCCTGCTTACTCTGTTGCCATTGGTTGCTAGAAAGTGTGGGCTTGCCCTTCTCCTCTTGATGGTCTTGGAATGGTGCACTGGTGGCAAATGGTGGCCACCAGAGAACCACCTCAATGGACACGGCTGCCAGAGCCTCACTGTTTCCGGTAGTTTATACCCAGGTAAATGTGCATAGTGTTGCAGACTTAGAACATCTGTCTGTCTTCATCCCAAATTCAGGTTCAAGCCACACTGTGAAAAATATATAACTTGGCTTGGCCTGACCCCAAGTTTATCCATAAACAGGAGCAAGGGGTTAATGTGAGACTGGGTATGGTTATTTATATACTTTATAGAACTTGAAAGGTGTAGTCAAATAACGGTCAAAAAAATCAATAAAGAAGGATCTACATTTTCATTTTCATAGAATCTCAGGCTTCCTTTTGTAATGTTCCATTTGAGAAGCAGCTATCAGTAGTAAGATATTTCCAGGTAGCAAACCTTTATCCACTAACCTAGAAGTAAGTCCCTTTGAATTCTCTGGGACTTACTTAAATTGACATATATATGATTATTGCCTAGCTTCTGACACTGCTACAGGCATGGCTGTATCACCTTCTAAATTATTTCCATTCCCCAAACATGAGAGAAAACATAAAACATTGCCAATCGGAATGAATAACAGGATTATTTTGGGTTTCTATATAAGTTTCATAATTCTTACATTTTTTATTTTATATGTAACAGCAGAAGCAGTTAAGAATTTAGCAGGAAGAAAAAATTAGTAAAAATAGTAGCTTCAATTTGTAATGCTGCTTCCTTCTTATCTTAGGAGGCTGCTCATTATATAAATTAAAGAACTGGGGAAATTATTCTTTAAAGCAATTGGTTTATAAATCAACTAAGTATATATCACTTTAAGACACGCACGCACTACAGCAATTTCTGACCTTTTGATGTCAGAAGGTGTAATCAATCCACGTTGATTATTTGCTTTAATGTGTGCTGGCAACTAAAGTTTAAATGCCAAATAGTGTTTCTTACTTCACATGTGAGAGTCTGAGGGGCATTTATTGTAAAAGTTAAACAGAGTGACAGCTTGCTTTGGTTGATGTGCAAAGTTCTTGATGGTGCTAGTTTACTTTCTCCCATAATAAGCAGTTAATAGAAATTCACTGACCTGCAGTGCAGGCTTAATTTATCACGAACAGCAAGTTGATTTAACAGGATTGGAACGCAGTAGAACAATAGATTTTTTGTTGTTGTTGCACCTCCTGGTGATCTTTAGACATTTTGTCAGTAAAGAAAATCAGTCTTAACATCCGGGAAGGCCTGTGTGACTTTGAATAATTAGGCTACATCTGCAAAGGTAATTGATCAATATACACCAAATCAGAGCCAACAAGAAATTAGAAGATATCTGTTGATTATTTCCTTTCAGCTGAAACCTTTTCAGTGCATAATGGTGCCACTGCTTGATTATGTTTGACAAATGAGTTCGGTATGTTTAATATCTCAGCAAAAAGACATTGATCTGTTTTGCACATCATACTTAAGCCAAACCATGGCATAGTGCAAACACACAGCAGTACACATTCCAGGAGAGGAAACTATGGCCACTTTGTTCCTCTCCAGTCTTTCAGCTGCTGCACTAAGTCATGGTTTGGCTTAGCATGTCATCCAAAATCCAGCTCATGGTTTAGCCCTCTGTGACAAACCACAAGCTGTAAGCCATAGAACAAGCTTTAGTTTTAGATCATGGTTAATGTGGAGAGTACTAAACCATGAGCCCATATCTGAATGGCATGCCCATACCCTCCAACATTTCTCTGATGAAAATAGGGACGTCCCATTCCATAATGATAATTTAACTATTTATACCCCACAATCTTACTGGGTTGCCCCAGCCTATCTGGGCAGCTTCCAACATAATAAAAAATTAAACATTTTTTAAAAACTTCCCTATACAGGATTGCTGACAGGCGGCTTTGGGATCAGATAACTCCATACCCTCCAGTGAAAATACCCTCCAACGTTTCTCTGATGAAAATAGGGATGTCCTAAGGAAAAGCCTGACATTCCTGGATCAATTCAGAAACCGGGATGGCTTCTCTAAATCCGGAACATTCCTGGTAAATAGGGAGAACACGCCACAGTCATTGTGTTCCACTATTAACTGAGATATTAAAACAAGCACAATTAAAATACACTAGAGATTCTCCATGGAGCTTTCCACTTCAAGTATCACTGCTTCTATATCCATTGTTATTTAAGAAATAAAAGCTGAAGAAACCTTGCACAGTCAAGATGAGAAATGTCAAAGCAGACAGAAGCAAGTCAGCCTGTCTTGAATGCCTCACTTTCTGTTCAAAGGCTGACACATGCTTTGCCATTTGAACTAAATTACTTTCCTCCCTATTCATCAGTTGTTTAAAATCATTATTTCGCATTCTGGATCATTCTTAATTAGCCAAGTAAGAGAACATACCTAATTATATTTTCTCTTTGCTGTTTAATTAACAAAGTGTGACGTTGTATTGAAACTTCTTGCCTCAGCATTGCAGTTGGTACTCATTATGTAATACATTAGAAGGCAGAAAAATCACAAATAAAGTGGCAAGAGGGGTGGGGGTGGTTAAAGAGGATGTGCAGGGCAGAATAATATTTTTGTATAGGGCTTTTCTTTAGGGGGGACAAGTTTCTGTGTTATAATTAATTATGGCACTTTAAACTTAGTCTTCTGCCTTGAGTTGAATTTTAGATTGTAAGATGCGTAGCACAAGGACCTGTCGTCCTATGTATAACCCAGAGGAGGAGAAGAAAATACTTCCAAAATTCACATGTGTGCATGTGAATGTGTGCTGCCAGGGCATTTTTCTAAGAAAGCCTTTTTAGAAAGGTGCAGAATTTCTACTCCAGTGGATAAGGCTGTTTTTCCCCACTACCACCTTGGGTGGGCCCTGAATCTTGAACTCTTATGAAGGCCGCTTCGCAACCAGCAATGAGATCTGGGTAACCACTGTTATCTTCTTCAATGGGGTTGTTCCATGACAGATCACCACACCTTTACAGCATCTGTACTACTAACAGTCAAACTTGGGGGTTGTTGTAATATATATTCAAAAAAAAATTAATCAATTTGAGTCATGCCACTCAAATTGGGTCTATTAGACCCCAAAATTTTAAGCAATGTGGACTAGAGTTGCTTCTGTGGCCCCTCTGGGATTGGCGGCCCTGAAGCTGAAGCTTCAATATTGGATGGTGCCTTCAGAGCACATCTGTGGACATTTTGTCGAAAGCAGTATATCTTTTATCTAAGACACAAGATGCTGTACCTGTAAAACTACTGGATTGAGCAGGGCATTGGAGTGGCGTTGGACCACCAGAGCCCCTTCCAACTTTAATCCAATGATTCTATGTTGTAAGACCTGCAGGGTAAACAGTATCAAAACCATATCAAAACCAAGCCAGACAAACCTTAGGACAACATGATGAGCAAATTGTCTTAGGCAAAGTGAACAAAAACTACAGCCTCATTTGTATATTGTCCAGTGTGTCTATAAAATTTATGATTCTGATAGTTGTGATAGCTCACAAGCATATAGCAGTGGTCACTATCACCGGCGAATTGCTGATTTAGATGTCTTGTGACAGCATGGCCATTTCAAAGTTCTTATGAAACGAGATTAGCTGGTTTCCTAAATCTGACCAGCAAATCAATATAAGCAACTTGGTAATGTGCATCTTAAAACAGAAAAAATAGAAAACAGATATTTTTGAGAAATACAGCACTGTCTTCCAGATGTAGCCACTGTTGAAACTGCCCAGCAACCCAGTGAAAAACAAAGACATTTCAACATTTTCAAATGTTATTCATTTATTTCTGGATGCTAAAAGGTGTAAGAATCAATAGGTCAGGTTTTTTCAGTTTACCTATAATAATTGCTACAGTAAATTAGACAGGTGTAGGATGATGTTAATGGACACTAAATACCGTGCATATTTATACTTTTCTTTTGAATCCTCCCCCACAGCCAAGTAAAAAGGTTTCCGAATTTCATAATTAGAATTTTTTCCAGCTTCTTTCTAAGTTGCATAAGTAGTTGAGGGAAAATAATTACTAGGATTCTCTCCATAAAATATATCTTCTGCCCTTCATATAATCTCCCTGTAATGTTAAATTCAAGATAGCGTGTGATAAACTCCAACTAGACTAAACGTGAAGTACTACACACATTTTCTTTAGGAGTAAGTCTAACTGAATACTTACTTCTGAATTACAGTCTCCATAAGAGTACTGTAATTGTGTTAGTCTACTGCAGAAAAAAATGGTATTGTAGCATCTTAAAGACTAAACAATTTATTGTGACATAAGGTTTTGGGGACTTCAGTATACTTCATCAGATATATGAGCCATTATCCTAAGTTGCAGGTATATGTGGTGGGGGATTGTAAACAGTGAAGTCAGAAGGAAAGGAAATGTGGAAAAGTTTTTGGGTTTTTTGTGTTTTTTAAAAAGTTTAAGGACCCCTGACAGTTAAGTCCAGTCACAGACAACTCTGGGGTTGCGGCGCTCATCTCACTTTACAGGCCGAGGGAGCTGGCTTTTGTCCACAGACAGTTTTCCCGGGTCATGTGGCCAGCATGACTAAGCCGCTTCTGGCGAAACCAGAGCAGTGCATGGAAACGCCGTTTACCTTCCCACTGGAGCGGTACCTATTTATCTACTTGCACTCTGACATGCTTTCGAACTGCTAGGTTGGCAGGAGCAGGGACCGAGCAATGGGAGCTCATCCCGTCGCAGGGATTTGAACCGCCAACCTTCTGATCGGCAAGCCCAAGAGACTCAGTGGTTTAGACCAAAGCGCCACCTGCATCCCTGTGGAAAAGTATAGACAGTGATATTACATTATTAGCAGTGACTAGTTAAAACACACACACACACACCCCAGTTGTTGCTAATAACACATTGGCTGTAGAGAACAATATGGGAGAGACATGTTTTGTTGTAGTTGGGACAGATGAAGGTGCCCAGTAGTTGTGGTACTACAGAGATGCACCATAGCGTTTCTTCTCTCTGTGCTCCTCCCAGTGGTCATTCCTCCTCTGGTCACATTGTCAGCCTTCATGTCACATTTGCAGACATCTTTGTAATGCAGAATTAGCACAGACATTCTGTCATTGGTAAGCCAATTAACATATGTCAATCCACAAGAGATAACACTGAATCTCTTGATGAATTTTAATTCAGCAGTTTCACATGGGAATCTCCTTTGAAAGTTCCTCTGTTCCAGTATGGCCAACTTAAGGTCAGTTGCAGAGCATCCCAAGAGGCTGAAATATTCACCCACCAGTTTCGGGGGGTTGCCATTTTTGATACCAGACTTGTTTCTGTTTACTCTTTTGCGTACAGACTGGCTAGTTTGTGCTATGTAGAATGACAAAGGACATCACTGGCAGAGGAAGGAATGGAAGACAAGTGAGTGATCAATGTTATGGATGACATTATTAGGTTATGCAATCATATTACTAGAGTAGACATAGGGACAGAGTCACATCTGGGTCTATGCACAGTATGTGAAAGGGAAATTGTCCAGGATGAACTGTAGGTCATTAATTATAGTTTTGAGTGTTTTTAATTGGAAGCGGTAAGTGAAAAGTGGTGGTCTGTCATTTTCTTTTCTAAGTCTACCCTGTAGTATATTATTCCTGGAAACCTAGGTGGCTTTGCTGATCTATTTCTTTGTTGAGTAGATATTGTAGTCTGAAGAACACTTGAAGTAATTTTTAAGTACCCTGATGGAACTCAGTAGGGCTTCGTTTTGAGAGACATGTATAGGATTGCAGTGTTAAACACCATTCTTTATTCACATCTATAACTGGTAAATAAGGAGTCCATATGGGAATCTTGAAAATTTTGAGCTTAAACGAGGCTTTGGGGAGGTAAAAACCTATGTGCATTGGGATGAAAGATGTACAAATCTTTTGAAAGGTTACAAATGTAATGAATATATATAAAATATAGTCTGGATCATAAACACATATTTGAAAAAATGCTTAGCTGATAAGCCGCCCAGTATAGAAAAGAAATATTGAACACTAACTCCTACTGATATATAAAAAAGTATAAAGATGTATTTCCATCATGATAATTAAACCTAAAGGCATTTTTCTATAAGCGGTGAAGAAGTTTCATGATCCAAACTATTTAAAGAAAAAGGAAAAGAAAGTTATAATGAAATAATCTGGAGAGATTGATTTTTCTCTGAAAACTAAAGTAATAGGTCTAGGAGACACCATAGCATTAGAATGACCATTACAAGGAGTTGATAGAACATGACTTATTCCTCTAACTACCTTTTATTTGTTGCTGTAATGGTCTAGATTCTTGATGCTAATTCTGCCAGACGGCAGTGGGATATGACCTGCCTTCCCACTGCTTGATATAAATCTCCACTGATACAAATTGAGTTCAGCCGCAGTGAACTCAAATGCTAATGCTAGTAACATAAGGCAACCTGCTGTTTGTTACCAGAAAGTTTTTAACACTGCCATACACCCACACACTCCCTTTCACAGTGTAAATCAAAGTGGCACCACACCATTAAGGGCTGTAGCTAGATTTACATAAGACAGCAGTGCACATAAATAAGGCATCCATCAGCATCAACATTTTGTGATGATGCTTCCCCCCCGCCCCGCCTCAAGGTTAGTGCTTATTTCCCCGAAACAAGAGGTGCCAAAGGCTCAGGCCTATGAGGAGGAATCGCACCCTGTGACCCGAATACTTATCCTATGAGCTGAGACAACATTACTCAGAGGTCATTTTTCTGATAATTTCTTTGAGATTCGTTTCCCCTCAACTCCCTGCCCCCCATAAAAAGAATTTTCCTTGATTTTTTTGGGGGGGTGGGATTGCCATTTTCCCACTCATTCGTTCATTTATCTGGAAGTCTGTTTTCCACACACACAAAATCATGCTCCAAGTGGTTTGCAACAAAGGAACAGGGATGCATTTCAAACACTGTAAAAAAACAATTTCATAACACCATAACAAAACAATAGCAAATATGATAACATACTTTAAAAAAAACCACCACAATCCAATACAATAAATATAACCAGATTACTGAAACAACAGGCAGCAACCAGCAGCAAAAACAACAAGGGAACATCGCATTTTCATCTTAAGAAACACCGCTTCCATGACATTGCTCCTTGCAATGTCCCTGAACAATGCTAAGTTCAGGGCAATGTGAGGGTGCTAAATCATGACCAGGAGGCTAATACAGTTGTTTTCACTGTATGGTCCATACAGTGATGGTCCAAAAAACCCCCACAGAAAACACCTTTTATTGCGGGGGTGGGGTAAAGAAGTTTAGCAATGGTAAATTGGGAGCACCACTCCAATAAGTTGTTGAAACATTTCATCTTTCAGCTACCCACTTCAGCCCAAACATAAGTATGAGCTATAACGGCTGTATGGTTGGCCATGACAGGGATCTGCATAACCTGCAGGATTAATTTCACTAAGAAATCTGTTTCCTAGCCAGGAAGACAGATTTCCATAGAAAATTAATTTCTCCTTGTTTCAGTTTCAGACTCCAAAATGTCAATTAAAAACCCCAGAGGTCTTTGTGCATATGTATTTAGCACATCCAAGCACTCACAAGGCTCTGGATCCAGAATGAAAATACAGGGAAGGATGGAATCTCACATAACCTCATTAGCTAGGGGAAATTAGGCAAAATACATGAGGCAAAAAAAATACAAGGGAAATTGCTCTAGCAGTTGACCTGGAGCATGTTTCAGCTTTTTAAGCAAGCAATTTGCAAACATTGTTTGAAGTATTCTCTTTTAAAAAGAAAAAGAAAATCACACATACAGAAATCTGAAACCTCATTTCAGGCTGTATTGCTATAACTTTAAGCACAGCATCTGAGGAACAGAAACAAGCCTACATCCAATTAGAGGCAGAGGTTGTTTATAACTAGCCTGGAGTCCATAAAATCCTAAACATTTTGGAACTACTAAAGAGAAAGAAAAAATATTTTATTATTTCAACATAATTCTTATCTATACCAAATTTATAGCTAATAAAGAATGGGTCAACCAGCCACCTAACCACCTTTTTAAATTATGGTTTCTTTTTCTAGGTTTCTATTTTATTGGTAGGCCACCTTGAGTCCCTGTCAGGAGAAAAGGCAAGGAACAACAACAACAAATGTCCTAAAGTCCTTTTGACTAAAAGCCTCGCTACCCAACACTTGGTGTGGGGAGTGACTGTGGTGGCAGGGAAGGCGGTAGAGCTTAGTGGTGACTATAAGCTACTCACTCACTTGCAGTCTAACCTACTTCCTAAGACTGGTTTGAGGAAGTTGAAGCAGTCATAGGGAAAACCTTGAACACTGCCCTGAGTTCCTTGAAGACTGAGCAAGATAGAAACATAGATCAACATCTGTGAAGTTTACAAGTAGGACATAAAGTTAATCGCATCTCACTGTTGCTTGTAACTCACACCTGGAATTCAGTAAGGGAGTCTTTCAGGCTTTTTAATATGTAGGTGATATATATAATTACATCTCTGAAGTTTAAGTGTTATGTTCCCATCTCTAAAATAGGCAGATGTTTTCTGGAAAGTTTTCTACATGCAGTTCTCTACTTCTTGGCAATATAATGCACATCGTGTGTGACTTGACTTTGCTTACAGGGTGGCTGAGTGCATTGCAAAGGATGCTGCAGGTGAGACCCCAGAGGCATTTTGCCCCGTCCCACAATGGGAAGGAGGGTGTCTGAGCATGATTGAAAGCAGAGGGCAAGAAGCCACCATTCCTTTTCTATTTTAGCGTCGCTTCCTCTTCATCTTTCTGAATTGCATCATGGTCCTGCACAGTCCCATTATTTCTCTCTCTCTCTGCATTTCCCATTCTGCATTCACCCTGGTGGTGCTCATATGTGCTCCTCTCTTCACACTGTCACCTTTATGTTAATAACTTCTCTTGCTCTTTCACCTTCATCGCCCTGTTTCTTTTGCATTCCCATTAGGATGTTCTGTCTCAGCCTGAGAATGGCAAAGGCACAGGTCTCATCTTTCCTTTCAATACGCCCACAAGCTGCAGCCACACACACACACCATTTCTCTTGGTCAATGCCTCTCCAGTATGTCATCCTGACTCTTTTCTTCCCCCAACAAACTGGGGCATCTCCAGAATCTCCCCCTTTTCCCACCTTTATTCGCTGCTAAAACCTTCTTTGATTGCTTAATCGCTCACCAGCCTTCCTTTTCTGTTGTTGCTTCTCTGAAGTCTCTCTTTCTCTGAACTATTTCTTCTCTTTCCTCCTTTTCTAATTTTTCACAAACCTATTGCGTATTTGGATCCCAGTATTCCCTTTTGCCACTATCCTGTGTTTTCCATTTACCTTGAACACCCTTCAGTACTCTTTCTAGCCAACTCACCTCCTTTTAAAACCTCTCTTTCTACAGTGGAAAATTCCACAAATGGCTCCCCTCTGTGCTGTTTACTGACAATGTCCTCTTTCAAACCCCCATCCTTCCCTCTTCACTTGCATTCAGTATTACATAGGGCAGTCTTCACACATGTTGCACTCATTGTGACACAGGGAGAGGCTGTACCCTGATGACAACAGCAGCAGCATCTTCTGCAATGTTAGTGAGGCAGACCCAGTGCTTTTTTCTGGGGGGACACAGGGGTACTCATATCCCTAAAAAATTTGTGAATCTAAGTTTGGCCTCATTGAGGGGCAGTATTTCAATATGAGTAGGAAAATGAGAGTAGCCCTAAACATTTTTTTAGAAAAGAAAAAAAAGCACTGGGCAGACCTATTGGGAATGACATAACCAGCTTCTCAAAACTCATCTGCCTTCCCCCCCCCCATCATCTCTAGATCATTTTGTAGGCATTAGGGTGCCTGGGACTAATCCCCATGACACTGCACAGTATGTGTGTATACTATGCCACCACCTTGCTGCCTTGCAATGGCTTTCAACGCTGTATATAGAGCCTTTCTCCAGTCCTGATGGAAATGCAGTATTGCCAATCACTGGTTTCCCTCTACTAACGCTAAAGGGTCAATACACAGTCCTGTGTTCTGTTTACAACCAATGAGGGAGGTCATGTTTGTTCTTCCTTAGGGTAGCTTGCATACCAAATTGTCATGTAGGATGCCATCACGTAACGAATTGGAGCTTGCATCCCATTGTGACTAGCAAGTGTAAGGAGTGCAGTGGGGGCAAAGTGTTAATGCCCCCCCTTCCCCTGCATCATGGTTCTGGCCCAGTTTGCCCCCTGCAGGCTATTTGTTTAGCAACAATCAGCACGAAACTACATGTCAAAAGGTCTAGGTGGCCTCAAGATGTGCACGTGCTGTGTCCGAAATAGTATTTTTAGTTGGTGTATTTTCACTCCTCCTTCAGTGACACATTAATCTTTAGCACCTTACTCAGAACCACAGGAAATACTCTCCTTGACCATGTTTGCAAGGTCTGGCACTGTGTCCCATGCGCACACAATCCAAGGTCACATATCCTGAGCAAACTGTTAAGCTTTTCTCCTCAGTCTTTCCCAAAGTTTGCTTTTAAATGCACTAATGAAATATTTCTTTTCCTCAGCAGTCAGTTCTGAAATCTCCTTGAAGAAGATTTCAAATAATGTCAGCTTTATTAATGTGGGAAAGTTTTGCCTTGGCTAATAGTGACTTGAGGCCATTTGTCTGCCATGAGGTAAATATTTAGCAGCAAGTTAAGTCAATTCAAAACCAGTAGAGAAGCTTTTTAGTCTCTAGCAAGTTCTCTTCCTTTACCCAGTCTAGTTGCTGGCTCAGAATTCAGTTACTAATTAAGGACAGAAATTAATGCAACTGCTGCACTATTCTTACTAAGGACTGGGGGGAAATCTGCTTTCTTGCTAATTTACCAGAAGGTGGTTTTAAAATGCACATTACCAGAAAATTTTCATCATACGTTTAAGGAACTCTTGGCTACAGATCAGACTATGTTTTTATAGAAAGGAAGTATTGCATATTGCAGAGTCTGCTCTACTTTATACAACCAAAACTTGCACACCAAAGTTAGTGAATATGCAAGTGTATTAAATATTAATCTTTTGTTAGATTGCTTGTTTTCCATTTCTGTACTAAATGTGGCCAATAACTATCCACACTTGTTTCCTTGTAGCTGCTGAGCTGGTGTTCAGGTAACCGGTTACCAAGACAACATATTGGCAAGGGATTATAGCAGACACTTGTATGTGTATAACTCTGAATAATGCAAACAATGTTAAGTGATACATTTTTCATTATGCTAACATAATGCACCATGTGATGCCATCTACTCCTTGCCTGTTGAACATGCCCTTATTAAGAATCCAGTTTCAAACCTTACCGGTGGGTATAATGATTGCTTTATTAAAACAATAAAAATACTGGTTCATACACTTTTTCAGATGAGTTCCATACACAGTTGGTGAAACATCTGTTCAACTTACTGTAATTCACTTTTAGAAGAAAATAATCATTGCCAAAAAAAACACATTTTCTTATACTAAGAGGGTGGGGGACAGTGATCACTCAATCGTCTGTGTGGGCTTATGAAAGGATACACCCACAATGACGTTTACAAATGGTTAGTGACATATTTAAGCGGCCTTCTGCAGCCTGGGAAGTGTTGGTTTACAAATTTTCAATGTTCCTTCAAAATTACTGGAGTGGCAACAATGCAGAATGTAAATTGCAAATTGCAAACCATTACTAAAAAGGACATGGGTGGCGCTGTGGGTTAAACCACAGAGCCTAGGACTTGCTGATCAGAAGGTCGGCAGTTCGAATCCCCGGGCGAGCTCCCGTTGCTCGGTCCTTGATCCTGCCAACCTAGCAGTTCGAAAGCACGTCAGAGTGCAAGTAGATAAATAGGTATCGCTCCAGCGGGAAGGTTCGCGAGAAGCAGCTTAGTCATGCTGGCCACATGACCCGGAAGCTGTACTCCCTCGACCAGTAAAGCGAGATGAGCGCCACAACCCCAGAATCGGCCACGACTGGACCTAATGGTCAGGGGTCACTTTACCTTTACCTTTACTAAAAAGGAAAGCTTAATTTGACCCCATCAAATGAGCTTGAACATCCACTAGAGGTTGAGAGATCAAAGCTGCAGGATAAATAAAACGGGCACCTTGTAGTGGAAGGGAGTAGTCAGAAATAAGTCCTGATGGTGCACACAGCAAGCCGCATAGTCTAAGCAGAAGGTGCTAATGACAACAGTCTCAAGGACAATGCTAGAGAGGAGTCGGACATTCCAGTGATCAAATGCACATTCAGGTCCAATACTAGGAGAAAGATTCAAAGTCCAACCGTAAGGCCAGGTTCCCATCTCTGAAGAAGATCCCGGGTTGGAATCTTAGGGTCAGTCCCAAAATCGCAGTCCAGTGGAGCTCCCAAAACAGTCAAGCTGTGGTCTATCAATGGCAAAAGCTGAGCAGGCAGAGTCTCTGCCTTGCTTCTCTTTTTGTTCCTCCCAATCTTATTGGACGCACCTGAGCTTGCTCCAGCTGAGTAGCTGTGTCTCTCCACTTAACAAAGCCTGTGATTGTCACCTGCCCTGAGATTAAACAACCTGAGTGATCACAAACCTCTTCCTAGACCTAACAAATCCCATAATCTTCACCTCATCAGCTGTGCTGTCTTCTCTCGCCTGCCTCAGTCCCTTAAAGCATACTTACCACACCTTAGAGCCCATCATGTTTGCCAAGAAGGGGTCACCTCCAGTTCTGGGGATGTTTCGACTTCTTCTGGCCCCCATGAACTATCAGTTGCCCCTTCAACGTCCTCTGAAGTCCACTGAATACCTCCTAAGTCCCCAACTTCCTCTTCCCCATTTTTAGCTTGTCCCAGTCAGTGGCAGAGCAAGCCGATCGGGCACCTGGGGTAGTGCATGCCCAGCACCCAGGGGCAGGATCAGCCACTTACGGGGCAGGGCATGCCGGGGCAGAATGCTCTGCAGAGCCTCCGAGAAGTCCGCCTGCATCCTCCCACTCAACTGCCCTACGGCTGAGGGGGAGGCAGCAGGAAGACTGTTTGGGGCAGCGCAGAGCCAGCAGGCACCCAAGTCACCATGTCACTCCCAGTAGACACATGGCTCAGGCATGCTGCAGGCCCCACAGTGAGTGCCGCCTGGCATTTTGTCACCCACCTCAGTGGTGACATCCAGGGCAGCCTGCCCCAACCCCCTTCCTTCGCCCCTGGTCCCAGTGTGTACCAATCATGGCCTCACCAGGATCTTCTTCCTCCTCTTCAGTGTCCTGCCAGTTCATGATACCAGTGTAGGCAAACCAAGTCTGAAGTTACCTCCTTATTTGGAACAGCAAAATATCACTATAAGGTAGCACCAGAAGTTGTTGTTTCCCCGCTTTCATTATCCCTTCTTCTGAATGCAGCCCCTTGTGATGAAATGCATAGTTACCTACATTATGCAAAAACAATAGAAAGATAGCATTTTCCAGGGCATGCTGAAATATCAGTCTGAGCACATGAATGTGCATTGAGGGGGGGGGATATTTCCCACAGGAGGACGGTGGAAAAGCTCGTAGTAATGTTCCCCATTCAGAAGTTATTATTTATTTATACCCTTATACACTGCTCAGCCTCCAAAGACTTCCAAACAGCTTGCAAGGGATTCCTGGGTTGTCTGCCACCCAGGAGACCGCTTGCTGTATCATGTGCCTTCAGAACATTTTCTCAACCCCAAAAACTAAAGCTGCTCAATTGTTAACATGTTTTGGGACCATAGCATAAATAAGAGAGCAATGGTGTACATTTACGCACACTATTTGCATGACATTCTCTATATATTTGTGCAGATATAAGTCAGTGGTACAACCTGCTCATCCTATAGTGTCCACCCTAATTGGCCGTAGCTCTTTGGGCTCTCAGGGTTTTGTTTCCCTGGTCCCAAATTCCTCTGAAAGCCTGAGGAGATACTTTGAAGTGGAGATGACTGAAATGGAGACTTTTCACATGCAAAACATTGTGTCCCCTAGTGGGTTCTGTACTTTCCTCATACTTTCCTCCCAACATTTTGGGAGAATAAATCGAGGCACCGCCCCTCCCACCCTTGCCTGCTCGCTACAGCCTCTCCACCCCACCCCACCCCACCTTTATCTGCAGCTTCTTCCTCCCCCTCCACAGCCTTGGTAAACACCATGCCGGCCTAGGAGGGAGCCTCAACAAGGGGGAAGCCTCTGCCTCCTCCCCTGCTGGGACCACACAGAGAGGAGGAAGAAGAGTGGTGACATGCAGGGGCAATGTAAGATTTCATTCTGTTTTTTGATCCTGCGCTCTGGCGCGAGACAACTGACTGTGCAGCCAGACCACAGGAGCCAAAATGGGACATCCAGGATCGGGTTCAGAAGCTGTAGTTTGGAATCAACTGTCTGGCACAACAGTCGGTTTCCAAAAGTCTAGCCTGGCTTACTCTTTGCTGATGACATGCTGAGCTACCTATGCTGAGATTTTTGTTGGTTGGTTTTACATACCAATATTTGAGAGGGCGGGGGAGTGGGAAGAGGAGAAGACAAGTTCTCCTCAACATTCATGCTCAGGAAATATTCTCTAAATTATATTGGAGGAGCAAAGTATTGCTGTTCTTGACCTTATCTGAAGAGTGAGCATTTTCCAAGTTGGATGGTTTGTTTTCCCCTCCCTACAAAGTTCTATTTTGCATAAACAACCATCATCATTGCACGCTTTGATGCAGTGTAGAGATAATTTGATGAGAGGCTTATACAGATAACCTTTAGAATTTTCCTCTGTGGCACAAGTATCTATTTTTATAGAAACATAAATAGGAAAACAGAACATAGAGTGCTAGATACTTTTACTATGCAGAGATCTTCAGTGATACTCTTTTTAATTAGATCTTTGTTCCTCATCCTAATTAAGCAAGTATTATCTTACTTCCACTGTCCTGCCACTCTTCATCAACCTCTCACTTCCAGCAAAATCATTTCTGGCTCTTGAATTTGCTGTTTTCTATGTACAAAGGCACCCTCTCAAGATTGTTCAAATAAAAAGAAGAAGCAAGATGCCTGCATTTCTCTCTTGAGCATAATTGCCAACAAAACAGTTTAAAGTTGCTTTATATTTAACATAAATGTGATGAACTCTTCCCTTCTGTTGTTTGTAATTACAATACAGTGGAACCTCGGGTTGCGAATGTGATCTGTGTGGGAGGCACGTTCGCAACCCACAGCGTTCGCACCTGCAGCATCACGTCTGCGCAGTACTTCCGGGTTTGGCGCGTCCGTAACCCGAAAACATGCAACCCGCAACTATCGCAACCCAAGGTATGACTGTACTGACTTCCACAGTAAACTTAAAGGTATCCAAACAGAGCCACCAGGAGAGGGGTATAGGAGTATATCTGCACAAGACCAGGACCAATGAGAGGAGGATGCAGACTCCAATAACAATAAAAAAGGAAGATGGTACCATGTACAGAATGAAAGTGATGAAGAAAGCTATGAAATTATGAAGCATGAGCCCATTCCCACCCTTTTGTGTTTTTAGCCAGTGTTTCCAGCTTCAGCTCTGATTGTTGAGTGCTATATAGACAAACAGAGAAGGCCTAAAACGGACTTCAAAATGATCCAGGAAGTTCCTTCTTTAGACATTGGTGCCATAGCACCAATATGCCATGTCCACATCCAAATCCCCCCATACATGGCTGCCAAAGCAAAATACATCAAGAGGTAGAATTACTGTAACATGTTGTGTATTAAATATCTGACTGTAAGCACTATATAGTGGCTGTGTTCAGACAATGGTTTAGCATATGAGAACAGACCTAGTCTGACTCGTGCCTTCTGCATTCCCCATGGAGAAGCCACTCACTATTTCTTAGCCTAACCTTCCTCACACGGTTGTTTTGAGGATTAAAAGGAAAGGGCGAGAAGCATAAGCACCACCTTGTGTTCTCTGGAGAAAAAAGTGGGAGATAAGTGTAATAAATAAAGGAATAATCCTAAAGTGGAGAAGCAGTTCTTGGCATCAGGCAACAACATATCTAAGCTTGCAGAATGCAAGCTGTGCGTAATAGTATAATATGCATTCATAACAAATTACAAGTTTCAAGATTATAATTTAGATCAGTCAAAAGACATTCCTGCAGACTGTTGTTGTTGGCATCTGTCTGTCTCAGGAGACAATGGAAGAGTGTGCCTTCAGGGGTAAAGTCAAACTATTGGAAAGTTACAGTGGCTGCTATGGCTGTAGAGATCGATACGGGAGAAACAGATTTTATTGCAGGTGGGGCAGATGATGGCATCCAGTTTTGCTGCTACATGTGCACCATAGTGTTTCTTCTCTATGCTCTCCTCCCAGCGGTCATTCCTTCCCTGGTCACTACTGTGGATACACAACTTAACTGTCTGTCTCCAAAATGTAACATTCTTCAAACCGTAACAGTAGAATTATAAGCAGAATACAAGGTATGATAATAGAAATGCTTCATTATTCATTTGATTCCAAAGGTAAAAGCAATTTCACACAAATCTTCTGCAGTTCTTACAATCTTAGCAATACAAAGCTGCACATATTAAATATAACCTATTGCATATAAAATTGAAGAGACAGCTGAGTTTTTAATATTTTCAATAGTTTTAGTGTCTTCAGAAGCATAAGTAGAGAATGCTTTTGTACAATACTGACTTTTATTTGATTGTTAGTTTTAATACACATATACAAAGTATTCTGCACTGGTTTATGCTGAGGTGTGCAATCATGATATATTTATGAAGTTTGAGAGAAATTCCTCCCTCTTTCCCTCCCACCCTATCCGATTCATTATCTACAATAAAGTCCTTGCAAAGTTTTCGAGAATTCTGGATGTTTCTCTGTTCTCTGAAAGTTCCAGAACAACAACCTGAATACAGGGGTTATTTATTTTAATTCTTGGGAGCTTTCTGGCCATGTATATTCATATCTGCACATGCAGCTTCCATCTCTTTTAAACAAGCAATCTGCTATTCAGACAGAAAGGTGCCAGACGACAAGGAAAGCACTGGAGTGAATTACAAATTCCCTGTTTTTGCTGCAATATTCAAAACGTGAACTTCAAAGCTCACCTGTAGCAAGAGCTGAACATTCCAGGGGCTCCCCCCCCCCTCATTGCAGCACATCACCTCTGAGGGTATTCTCTCCATCCACTTGAGTTTCTTGTACATGAGGGGGCAGGGATGTGCACCCCCAGGCATTATTACCTCTGCCAGGAACGATCTCCCCTCACCCCCAGATGACATGCTTAGTCTAGAATACACCACACCTGCTCTGTGCACTGGCAGCATATTGAATGTTTGCTCTCCATGGCAAGAGAGAGGACATTCTCTGTGGTGGCATTATGGCACTGTGAAAGATTGTTCCACACTCAGGGAGCAGTCAAGCAGACAGCAGAGCAGCGTGGTGTTAATGTCGCCTTTAACAGAGAACGAGAGCAGAGAAGGAGGTGAAGGCTCAAACCGGTGTAAGGATTGACTAGATCGTTAGACATCTGGGGATGGAAACGGACATTTCTGAAATTAAACTGCTCTAAACCAGCTGCTATAAATATTAGGGGGGGGGTTGTGAGCTGAGATGAACAGCCTCTATTATCAAGGGACATTTTGTGAAGAAATATGAAGCCCAGTAATAAATAACTGTTGAAAAAGAAATGCAGGATAAAAATATGGGGGAAAGGAAGAAATAAAAAGTTTGAGTGTATTGACTTGCTTGTTGAAAGGAGAGGGAGAGGGAGAGGCAGTATGCCCTCTTCCACTAAACTAGGAAGACCCAACTAGTAAGGTCCAACTGGCCCTTGGTCGTCCCCTCCTCATATAATTGCATCAGTCACCTGTTGCCCTAATTCTGTGCAAGGATAAGATGAGACAATCATGCCCTATCCATTTCCCTCTCCAATCGGCCTCATAAACTGGCACCTCTGGCCCTAACTGTTGCCCTACGAAAAATTTCATCGCATGCCACTGCAGAGAAGGCACTGGTGGGCATACTGACACCAGCATGGATATATCCATAATGAAGAAATTCTATTTAAAATGAGTATTTTCTTGAATTTATCAACAGCTAAGCAATCTGCATAATTGATTTGAAATGCTCCCTTTCCTTCCAAACACTGTAACTCCCTACCTTATTCTCACTTCACCTCCAGATTTATTATGTGCAATTTTCACATGCTGTTTACCTTCATTTCCTGATGCTAAATAAATATGTTAATTAAAAAATTCAAATCCCTGATGCACACCCTGGAAACACTACAATTTATAATTAACTTATTTATTTCCAAATTTGTAAATCGAACACTCATACCAGTCTCTGTGAATTTAGATCAACAGATTTTCAACACTGCCAAAAACTGTTTACATTCTTTCATTAGTTTTAAATCCATGTAGTAATCTTCATATCCAAGCTCATTTGAGTTACCTTTTTCCATGAAGACTGCACTTGGTAGGTTATCAAAATAACGTAATGAACTCCAGACATCTATATCAGACAAAATACCTGCAGACGCTTAATCTTTTTAAAATTAAGCTGCTTCATCAGTTATGCAAATCTCTTACATTTTGCATCAGCAAACCAATGGGCCATAACAAGTCTGTGGACTCTAATAAAATGGTAGGTAATTAGAGACATTCACAGAAATTGCAGCACAGATGTTTATCTAAAGTGTTTGAGACTCTTCAACTTTTTTGATGCTTATATTTTTATACCCTTGTATTTGAAGAGTCAAATAATTTCCAGCCACTCGGTTTATAACATTGTAGAGCTTCTTCTTTTACAGTAAGCTAAAAATATTATATTGTCTAAACTGTTATTTCAAAAGTTCACTCAGAGTTAGTGATGAAACCTTGTATTCTGACAGAGTTCAACAGTGTTCTCCCTTTTCCCACGCAAAGTATCTTTAAACATATGGGTATTTGGCTTCATTGTTTTTAAAATAATTTCTATAGAATGTCTCCCTAAACTCTTCCCTGTGTGCTAGACTGTGCATTTATTAACTTACCCCCTTGTGTGCTGATGATACTTTTACAAGGGTCCTTTGGAAAAGCAAATCCAGAGCTTCTCACTTCCTTAATAAGACCTGGGCTTAAGGAAAGAGGTCCTTGTCAGTAAGACATAGAAATCCTTCAACTAACCAGACAACCTAGTGGTTTTGACCAGAGTTTTAACCTGACTGGGTTGGGGGGAAACTTTGTAAAAAGGGGGGTCTGCCAGCCTGTAGATAATGTTCCCTCCTGATTGCTCTCTGGGTGCAATACTTCAGCTTCACCAAGTCCAGCTGGGGTGTTATTAGATGTCGTATCTATCCTACTCCACTCCAAGGAAAAGAAAGAAAGAAAGAAAGAAAGAAAGAAAGAAAGAAAGAAAGAAAGAAAGAAAGAAAGAAAGAAAAGTCTCTCCCACCTTCCACAGCAAGTCAGCAGGACTTAGGAAATAGTGGTAGCTCCACTCAGGACTTTTTTTCAGCCAGAATTTGCCAGAACTCAGTTCCAGCACCTCTTAGGTGGGTGCCATTGCTATCATAAGAGAACAAGGAAGATGTTCATGATGAGTTCTGGCACCTCTTTTTCTAGAAAAATAGCACTGGCTCTACCACAGAATCTCCTACACACACACACACACACACACACACCAATCATTCTGCCATAGTTTCAGAAAATTACTTCAGTCACAGCTGTTGACTATTATGCTTCACAAAACAATGGAAATCCCTAAACTCTCAAATTTTTAAAAGACCGAATCAAAATCAGTAACAGGAAACCACTTTGTAAGCCAGCCTTAGAACCTGAAAAATCATTAGGTATAATTAAGGCAGGCTTCATGGACTTCCAGCTTAGTGACCTTCATGAAATTCCCTTATATGACAGACCATTCTTATTCCTCTTTTGTAGCATATATTATAGGTGGCTGAGGCTTAGTTGTCTACGCAACGCATCACATACTCTGGCCTTTGATTAATTTACCACAAGCATTTGAAACGCAGGCATTTTCTTGCAACAGCTTTATGAAATAAAGCTTAACAGCAACAAAAATAAGTAATTTTTGGCCTGCTATGTCATCTGTTATAATTAATATTCATGGTAGTAGATTCCTCTGTTGGATAAACATTGTAACATATCACAAGATTTGCAGTTCATCTGTTTTCATAGTCAAATAAGAACAGGAACAGCAAGTGCCTTGACACAGAACCACAAGCATTTTGCTGACATACAAACAAGAAATATTCATGGAAAGCTGACTTTTTCCGCAGTGTTATTCTGATGAATCTGTGTTTATGATGGATCCATTTCCTGCTCCTAGACACTTTTCCAGATGTATCTTACATGCTAACCCATCTGTGGTTTTATCCTGGATTAATCAGATATTTTACTCTCTCCTAGTTGTTTTGGCCTTCTGAATATAGAGCTGCAGAAAGTATTTTTTTCAAAGTTGTCTGGAACATATAGATATGTGGTTGCCAAGCTTTTGAGGCCGAGGGGTACATCTGGAATTTTGAGAGACTGTCATTGACACCAGTCACAAAATGGCTGCCACAAGGGGCACAAAATGGCTTCCCACAAAATTGGGAATACTCTTATTTTTTATAACAAAGCATGAATTGATTGGTTGACGTAATTGGTCGACATCATTCAAATCCGCATTCCGTCATGAATTTCACTGGGAGATTTAAGATCAATCACTGTCTCTCAGCCTTACTTACTTCACAGAATTGTTGTGAGGATATAATGGAATAGGGGAGAACAATGTATGCTGCCTTGAGCTGTGTGGAGATTATCATTATTATAATAAAATTTTAAAATATACACCCTTTTGGGCAAGAAAAAACAACAAGAGAAGCCTCAAGGAAAGAGGAAATGCAGCCCATTTGCTGCTGCCTCCCACACTGTAAATCAAAATGCAAGAAACAGCAAGAAGGCAGCCATTTCTCTGCTAGTCATCAAAATGGCCTCCAGAGCTAGGAGGAAGCTAAAAGAAGAAGGAAGACAAACCACAAGTACAAAACCATCCCTGACATCAGTCACATTCAGCAACAAGTGTAGACACAACTCTAACTAATTGAGTAATTGAGAATGGTAAATTACTGTCCCATCCCTCTTAATTAGAGAGGGGCATAAGTTTGCAGCCACTGTTCTTATCCTTTTCCACCACACTCCCAATTCTGCCTTTCTCTTTTCCCTTTTACCTCATCATAGTTATGATGGCCTAGCTCTTGAATTAGCTTGAATTATGTCACTACAACATAGGGCAAAGCACAGAGAAGTCCGTATCTGGGGACCATATAGGAAAGGGAAATCTGAAGACTTTGCATAATAGTTTGGACAACTGTCCTAAATTCTTTCCCCCCACAATAGCCTGGCAGCAACAATTCAGACGAAAATCCTAAGGGAGCACAGAAACCATTTTTGGCATTTCCCATGAGGTCAAATTTCAATTGTTTTTACAAAATTCAGCCACAAGAAATTGTGAACTAGAAAACCAGTGAGGTTGTAGGTGTGTCTCTTTGACGGTACATTCTAGTGCACTATACTTAGAAACAGGTTCCATTAAGCTCAATGGGATTTACTCCTAGGTGTAGAAATGTTGCCATAATTATGTTTATGGTGAATTTATTGTATACAGTCATACCTCGTTTTGTGGCCGGGATCCATTCCGGAGCCCCAGCCACTAGCCAAAAAGGACACAGGGCAAAGCGCCGCCCTTGTGCACAGAGCGATTTGTGCTTCTGCACATGGACAAGCAGAAAACCTGGAAGTAACCCGTTCCAGTACTTCTGGGTTTGCCACGGACGTTCGCCAGAATGGACGTTAGACAAAGCGGACGTTTGCGGAGGTATTACTGTATTTCTTGATCTTGGTTTTTGTTAGTAACTTATTATTATTATTGTGTAGTAATGTGGGATTTAAAGACCAGACATAGAAAATGTGACACTAGTCCAGGGGAATCACTGAAGCCACGTCCTTATTCACTTGGCTTAACTCTGGGATTGAGAAGTACTGTAAAAAAAAACTACGTCACAGAGTTGTGGAGTCTCAGGACCACCATTTCTCAGCGGCCCCTGCAGTACTCACCTGTGACCTAGAGAAGAGGCTTGGTTTCCTCACAAGGAGAAAGGACTAGAATCTGGGACCTGGCATGTAATTGCTGGTGAAGCTCCCGGGGGGCTCTCAAAGGGGGAGTGGAAGATCCTTAGTACTAATTTAGAAACAAATAAATAATGTAACTTTATGTTAATTTACATTTACTTGTGTGATACAAAGTGAATAGGAATTTTCAGATTAGAGTTTTGTTGATTATTGATCATAATTGCTAACAAGAAAATACAAAATGTGAGCGAAATATGCATGCTAAATGGTTATTGCCATCAAAGAAACATTTCACGTCCCAAATCCTAGCACTGTCTTTTTCATATAACCACAGTTTGTGCACAAAGGCAAATTAAATATTTCAATCAATATTAAGAGTATTGCTGTTTTTTAAAAAATATTTGTGTGTTAAAGCCTGTGCAAGATCTATGCTGGAGTGGACAACAGTTGCATAGCCTGTTCTTCACAGCCAGCTGGCATACTCTTCAGGGGTAACTGATGCATTAAATTGTAAAAATGATGCTTTTCTGTTGTTTTGGACAAACTATGAAAACAAGGAATTTGAGGGGCCAAATTTTCCTTGGCAAAGCTTCAGTCCTCATACTCCAATCCAGGTGAGGCTCCTAAAATGTATTTTCATTTTATTGAGAGGGAAAGGTTGAGGGGAAACATTAGGAAAAAAACATCTCCCTGTATGTTCTGCTTGACAAAATTATATTGAATGTGATTGAATTGTACTAGCACAAAAGCAGAGCTCAGTTTTAAAAATCAAGTAAACCAGTGTGTCTTGGCATTCTTAAAATGTGAGGAATGTCTAAAATAGTACTAGGATCTCTCTCTCTCTCTCTCTCTCTCTCACACACACACACACACACACACACCACTCACACCCTCCTTTACGTTACCCTGAGGATCAAATTAGACAGTAATGTGTCTAATATGCAAAGGATTTTTAAAATGCTAATTGTATCAGAGAGGGGGGACAGATAATTACTAGAATCAGAAAAGCCACAAAGATAACATATAAGCTTTTCCTCCTATGTTGTGGTAACTGAGGAAAAACCCTCTTCTGAACCTGCTGCAAACAAGGGATTTTCTCTCAATGCAACTACCTTCAGAGAAGGGATTTTCCACAAGAAAAAGGGGAAGAGAGAGTTAACTTCCCTCTTAATGCTTGCTCTGATCCTATTAATTATCAGTCCGCTCCCCCTTCCCAAAGCATTTTGCATTGTTTAAAACCTGCATGTGAAATGCAAAGACACATTTAATGTCACATCTAGTTGGACCCTGAGGTCATTGTAGAAAGGGCAGGAACAAATGAAATATTAAGTCTATACAACAATTTTCTATTATTATTAAATAATTGTTTTGAAACAACCAAATATATAAGCTTCTCGCTTCTTGATTAACTGCATATCTTTGAGATGTGCTGCTCTTACAGCACACTCCTGAGAGATGTTGACCATTAACGGCCAGCGACTATATTCAGCTAGGGCCACCCTTCGCAAATGTGGTGCCCTCCAGTTGTTTTGAACTGAAACTTCCACCATCTTTGACCACTGACTCTCCTGCTTGGAGCTGATGGACGCTGGCGGCCAACAACACCCAGAGGCCGCCATGTTGGGGAAGGCTGATCTAGGAAGTGCAGCAGCCAAGCAATTGGTCCATTTCATGACACACCTGGAAATTACTGGGTGAGGTCTCGCTTGGACTTATTCTGCAGGGTCGCCTCCAGTTCTTCCATTTGAAAATGGGAACTTGAGCTTCTAGAATAGAGAAATCAAAGGAACTGGATTTGTTACTAAACACTTCACTCCCGTTTAATTATAGAACTGATCTGGGGTTTTTTAAAAAATAAAAATAAAAATAAAGAAATACAGTGGTACCTCAGGTTAAGTACTTAATTCATTCCGGAGGTCCGTTCTTAACCTGAAACTGTTCTTAACCTGAAGCACCACTTTAGCTAATGGGGCCTCCTGCTGCCGCCGTGCCAGCAGAGCCTGATTTCTGTTCTTATCCTGAAGCAAAGTTCTGAACCTGAAGCACTATTTCTGGGTTAGCGGAGTGTGTCACCTGAAGCGTATGTAACCTGAAGCGTATGTAACCCGAGGTACCACTGTACTTGTTAATGAGTGGCATTAAAATGCTGTTAATAAATAAGGATAATTAAACCCTTCAAAACTATCTAGCACACCCTCATTTTAGATCATCCAAAAACTTCTGGAATGCCTATTTTTAGAGACCACAAGTGTTTCCTGCCTGATCTTTGACCTTGAACTAAGCAGTAAGATTATCAAGCCACTGCTACCAGTTACTAAACTCTGCCTCCCAAAATGCAAATGGGATGAAAGCAAGGCTGATTGTCAGCGACTTCTCTCATCCCATGGCCAGAGGCATAAAGATCAAAAGTAAAGAAGAAAAAGGAGCAGGGTCACAAGCTGTTGCATCAGCCAGTGACCTCCCCTTCAAACAGCATATACTGAAGATCACTAAAGTGGATTATTTCACTCTCAACACCCTTAACGACACTGAACAGTGAAACCACCAGCAAAAGGTTGAAAAGGGTAAAGTGGATTAACTTGAACCAGACAGTTAAATCTAAAATACGTGTGATCATATTTACATTCCATGGTAGAGTGTTTCAGTGCCCATCTCCACAGAGCAGCACTTCACAGCCATTTGTGATCACTCCATTTGTCTATTTGCACATTTGCTCATTTAAAATTTTCTCTTTGTTTTTCACACAAAAGCCCCATATTTAATTCTGCTCCCTTATCACCTCCCTCCCTCAATCTGCCCTCTCCTATCCTACCCCTCTTCACACGATATTCCTCCTGCCACAAATAACTGAAGGAGGAAAATAAGACAGGCTTTCAGAATAGTTCAAATCCATGTGTTATATCCCACACCTTGGGTTTTCGTTTTTGTTTAGGTATGATATAGTATCCTCAAACTCACAAGCTAGAGCAACAAGGGTCAGCCTTTGTGGGGTACATGTGATACAAAGAGGAAGTACAAAATACTAGACAGTACTACTCTACCGTGTGCCTCAGAACTACAGACCACTCCAAAAGTGTGAGAATGGTTTCTTCTTTAGTCTACTGATCCAGAGAGCAGGTGGCAGCACAATATGGGAGACTCTATGAAGGAGAACTGGAATGGCTGTAGCATAGCCAGGTAGCGGCAGACCTTGGGGCCTCTAATTCCAGTGGGACCCTCTGTGACACCAAATTTGGTGCTCCCCCTGCCTCTCGCCTTCTATTCTACACCATAGTTGTGACACCCCCAAGGCTTGTGCTAAATCTGCCTCTGAGCCAGGTCCAGTGAAGTGCCACAGTCTCCAATTGCCACCTGCTGCTGCTGAGCGCCTGGGTCCTGCTCTTTAAAAAAAAGAAGATACTTCCACATAATACAGTGGTACCTTGGGTTAAGAACTTAATTCGTTCCGGAGGTCCATTCTTAACCTGAAACTGTTCTTAACCTGAAGCACCACTTTAGCTAATGGGGCCTCCCGCTGCCGCCGCAGCACGATTTCTGTTCTCATCCTGAAGCAAAGTTCTTAACCCGAGGTACTATTTCTGGGTTAGCAGCGTCTGTAACCCGAAGCGTCTGTAACCCGAGGTACCACTGTATAATAAAATGGACCACAGTCCTAATGCACACATTTGCAAGGCAGAAAAATCACTTCCACCAGCAAATCTCTAACCCAATCTTCCCCTACACACACAATATTATTTTATGTTAATAGTAGTATTAGTAGTAGCACATTTATTACCTGCTCTTCACCAGCAGGTCCTAGGCCATGCTACATTTAATTGGGCCTGGAAATTAACCATTAGCCAATGCAGCTGGTTTATAACAGGGGTTATATGAGTTATAAGGCAACTGGCTAATGCATTTTGGACCTGTTGGAGTTTCCAAGTCATCTTCAAGGGAAGCCCTCATGGAGAGCTATTTGCAATAATCCAATTCGGAAGTTACCAGCACATGAAGTGCCATGACCAAGTCATATTTGATCAAAAGAAGCTGTTGCTGGCAAATCAGCCATAGCTAGAAATAGGCGCGCGCGCACACACACACACACACGCAGAGAGAGAGAGGATTTAACAATGTAAGATTGAGATAGAAAAAAAAATCTAATCAGTAATTGATCTGAAATAATAGGCCATGTAATATTGTTTTTATATAACATCAACATCCCGAGAGTGAAATACATTGATGTACCCAAGAAGCAACTTTTCACTTTCTTCCCACTCAGAGTTTACATTACAGTGTACCCGTTAAACATTTTCCTGAGGATAGAATTTAAAAAAAAAAAAAACCTGTAAATTGTAGCACCTTTAATTGAAATCTGCTGTATACATTTAAACTCATGGGATCACTTCGTGTTTGCCCACCAAAACTTGCAGATTTCTTTATCATCTGCAGACTTGTGTCTTCTCTTACAGCTCATTCATTTAAATGATTTGGGTTTATGAACGGTTAGCTTCCATTAAGGCAGATATAGCAGCAGTTATTCATGGGGAGGACCAGTTCAGACAGAACATTCACTTTTGTTCCCCCAGATCCAATAAAGAGCTCCAGCAATCCCAGTGCAATATGTTGCCTACAGATATTAGAAAAGGAGAAAGAAGTATTTTTGTTTTGGTCGGAAAGCAAGTTTATGAAGATAAGGAAATCAGTTTCAAAATTAATATCATTCTACTGTGGTAGGCTAAGATATTAAGACTGATGTGTGAAAAATCTACATCCATCATTGGTCCAGCTGAAACTGCGGTATTGTTTTTCGCTTGGGGAATGGGACTGAACACTGAACATAAATGCACCCAGCAGTATGCAAGTGATGTTGTATGAGAGCTGAGTGATGGCTGATGCATGATTCACACAACCTGCATGATACATCTTTTGTTTGGGGGTGGGTCAAGAAAGAATTGCTTAATTTTCTAATATTGCACAAGGAAACATAATCAGGATGCCAGTTTTCAAGGCCTGGTCCGCAGCCTCCAGCACATAAAGCATTACTACAAAGAGCCGCAGGATAGAAACTGGAACTTAAAAGACTTTTGTTTCACTGGGATTTTCTAAAAGGCGTTATGCCATAATCCTTGACACAAACCCAGAGTATACAGAGCTTATTAGACCTATTGCCCTCCTATCTACACCCTTGCCACATGGATTTTTCATTTGTGATAGATCCACGGGCTTTCTTCTTCTTCTTTTAGATAAGTCCTGATGGGCTGACCTATACTTCCATTACCTCCAAGATTATTGTGATGTCCTTGATGACAACTTGGAAGCCTTAGCTAGTCAAAATGCAGCGATGGGCAAATCTTAGTCCCTCCTGCTGGACTCACATTCCCTTTAGCCTCAGAAGTATGGCCAGTCATTGAGGATTATGGGAGTTGTAGTGCAGCAACACCTGGAGGCTCTCAGGTTAGCTTCTTTTGATCTAAAGCCTTTTGTGGCCTTGGACTCTCCTACCTTAAGGAGAACCTTTTCCAAAGCAGCCCACTCACCATTTGAAGTCAGGTGTCTGCCCATTCTGTCCATGTCACAGATCCAGACAGGAGCAGCAAAATAACATGGCCAGGCTATTTTGGTCCTGGCTACTGGAGGGATTAGGAAAGATTGCCTTTTGATACTGTTTTGGAAAGACTGTAAGGCTTTTTCTTTTCAGTAGAGCTTTCAAGGAGTGTTGAATTCTTTTGGTGGTCTTGTTTTTATTTGATTTTACTGTTCTTAGAAGTTACTTCAGAAAAGGATCAATGTTATGTGCTTTTAAAACAAAGTACAAAAAAGCAAAGTCAGGGCAAGCAAAGCATACAGTCTGGCTTTTGTTTTCCTTCAGATCCAGCTCAGGCGCAGCTAGGATTTAGAGTGCATGAACACTGGATGGCACTCAACTAAATAAATGTGTGAACAGAACAACTTCCACTTGCTCAATGGGACTTCCCCTGCGCTCCTCCCTAAACACAAGCTGTCTGCCATCCACAAATCTGCTCCTGAACAATTTTAGGGGACACAAAGGGGGAAGAGGGAAGTCTTATTGAGCAAGCATAAGTCATTCCACGGCTCCAAAGTGCTACTTTGTGTTGAATGCAACCCACTATATTGGAAAGGGTTTACAATACCCCCCTCACTCCCCAAAATAATGTCTAAATCCTTATGGTTTAAAATACATATTGTTCATAAGAAAGTCTAATTTCATTATTGAAATTAGACAGGATAGTAGAGAATCATGTGAATGTTGAATGGAATGGCCATGAAAGAATTATTAAAATTCAAATAACTATCTGTGTTTTAGAGTTCTTGTTGTCCCCACAGGCACTTTTATCACCACTGTGTAAACATTGGGATGAATATATGTATTTAGAGATATTTAGAAAGCTGTTTACAAATAATAATTTTAAAATATACATTTTCCACCTTGGGCCTCAAGCTATGGCCGTGCAAAACTGGCAACCAAGAATATAGTCCAAAGGCACATGAGGCCGCCATTTTGCTCAACGTAAATCAGGTCTGGGTCTGGTGACAGCCTAGATGGGTGACCATCCTGGGTCCCATGACCGAAGGAATGCAGGATAGGAATGCCAGAAAATAAATGAGAACAAAGTAGAAGGAACTGGGAATAGCAAAAAATGTAAAATTTCTCACATGTGCAGCAACGGTGCTCACAAACACATATCAATAATTCCTTCCCACGACCAAGAAGTGCTCATTAATACCTCTTATTAACTGAAGTAAGGTGAAGCTTAAAACATAGGCTAGCTCTGCCCTCTTCTGGACGCATATTGTGAGCAACAAAATTTCACAAAAATAAGAGCTATTCCAATTTTAGAAGAACTAAACATCATATTAGAATATTAATTTTAAAAAACAACACTCAAGGTATGGCCTTTATAAAAAATGTATATCAGGATAAAGTTATTCAAAGATACGATGAGTGGCAAAGCATAAAAAGTTTCCATTCAATAAACTTGTATATATAAAGGCAACATCTTCAAGAGCTAATATTCTAATACTCTACAGGTTGAAGGTATTTCACTACACATCTGCAAGGCTGAAATCCTACACCAAAGTGTAAGCCTCACTGACTACAGTGGAGTTTATTTTTGAGTAGATGCGTAAGACTGCCCTATAAAAATCTCTTAAGACAGTCTGTGGTTATGAGTCCCAGACAATTCATCATCATTGCTCTGGAGTACATTGCAACCACAGGCAATTCCAAAAGCGATGGCAACTCCACTTAGGCATCACACGTTCATGAGAATGTTTCTACATTTTGCAGCGGTCTTTAGGACAAGGGCAGGGAACCAACCAGAAATTATTGCCAGCCTATGCCTTGTATCCTCCTGTGACAGATGTAGTGACAGCAAGTTGGTCGTGCTCATTCTTTCCTAATAACTCCCACAGGTAGTGATAGACATCTGTTCCGTCTGTGGAAAAAGTCTCAGATGCAGAACCCTGTCACTTAGTGAAGAACTGTCTAAAATGGGGGGGGGGGAGAATTCCATGTGAGCCTTCCCTCTCTTGTGCTCAAGAGGCATCTATGGGCTTCTCCTGCCCCATCCATATGCCTAGTGTGCAAACATATTCATGGCCTCACATGTGGCTCATTTACACATTTAACTGTTCAAAGAATCCAGCGACACATAGAGCTTTTGCCCTGGGATTCTCAGAGTCTCTCTCTGTGGAACAGAGAGTTATTGCTATTAGTAGTGGCACTGGTGCTGTTTACATGATTTCCAGAGGTGAAGGAAAGAGCGAGTTCGACAAGAGTTGTTAGCACTCATTCAACAACCATTTGATCCTCTGAAGATGCATCAACATATCCACTTGATCATGAATGAAAAAGGCTCTCCTGGCATGATGGGTGAGCTGGGCGGCTTTGATCTACACACATCTGGATACTAGGTACAGAGCGCCAGACTAGACTGAGAGATTGAGGCGTGTGGGGATGGGGAGGTGGGGGGGGTGTCTTGCCTTCCATACTTAACACGATTGCCAGCTTAACATTCATAGCTATGCAAGCTGAATACAATTCAAAATCACAGTTAATTACAAAGCACCATATTATGTTTTATCGTTGTGAGAACAGTCACTGCCACAGCACCCCTCTGGACAACCTGTTTATTGACCGTTCATTCCAATTTGCTGTAGGGTGTTGATAGGGCTTCCTGGTAATCACTTATTCGTCCCAAACATCTCAGTACATTTCCCATCAGTCTCCTAACCACACCAAAAAAAAAAACCAGCGGTGATTTTATAAGTGGATTTGTTGTGCAAAAGCAACAGAGCACTTTGATCCACTTTAATTGTGGAAACTTAGATTTTCAGTGTCCATAAGCAAAGCAGGACAAATGCTCATTTTCATGAAACCTCCCCACACAGCAAGTTTCCCAAGTATGCAGAAATCACTCTCCGTTTTTTGTGATCCTGTTTCACTTCCAAACTTATATGTGATCAACCCCGTTTATATGGAACTGTATGCAGTTCTTCCTTGATTCCAATCTTGCCTCCTGAAGCCCAAAATGAATGCCATCAGTTCTGGAGTGGCCCTCAGGATGCACAATTCCTCTTTTGTCGACTGTGGAGGTTCTTTAAAGGTAAAGGTAAAGGGACCCCTGACCGTTAGGTCCAGTCATGGACGACTCTGGGGCTGCGGCACTCATCTCGCTTTACTGGCCGAGGGAACCAGCGTACAGCTTCCGGGTCATGCGGCCAGCATGACTAAGCCGCTTCTGGCAAACTAGAGCAGTGCATGGAAACGCCGTTTACCTTCCCGCAGGAGCGGTACCTATTTATCTACTTGCACTTTGATTCTTTAAGCGATCTTTAAGCGGGGTTAAATAGTGGCACCTAATGGCAGTTAACAGCAATACACACTTTGGTGCTAATTGACTGTTAACATTTTAATTGCAAAGGTAGAACTCTTGGTAAATTCATCCAGTTAGAATACTAAATTTTGGAGTCACCCAAACACTTGCCTAGTTCGTAAGAGGAAAGTAATTTCCCCTCCCCTTCCCCTGACATAGCAGCCAAAAATAAAAAGGAAAAGGGCATCTAGCTATCACAATTAGGAGCAAGCACTTAGGTTAATTAAAACATCCTACTCTTTCCCAGTTACAATGTGTGACTGACATGATCATCTAAAATTTTAATTTTCTCTTAAAATAGAACAGTTAATAAGCCTCCCATAAACCTTTCAGACCAAAGAGCTTCAGCACACCAGGACACCCGGGCAGAATTGAAAAATGCAGGTAGGAGGATAGTATGCATCACACAGGGACCTGACTTGCTTTATTTATACATCACATGTGAGATCAAAGTGATACGGTAGCGTGGGAGGGGTTACCATGCATTTGGATTCTGTGCAAATCTGTTGTTTCAGAGAGAAATGAGTTGAAATGGGGAAATCTTATCCAGTTTCTCTGTTCTGTGTGTCATTTGGCACCCTGCTCCTTCTCTACATCCTTTAAATGGACTGGCCATTTTGCATTTGTATCAGGGGCTCAAACTAATACCCCTCATGTGCTGAAAGGAAGGCGGGGAAGAGCCCATCAGCCCCTTCCTGCCATACCCACTGGCATTACAGCCCCTCACATTTGGCAAGGATGAGAAAGGCTGTGTGTGCATATCAATGTGCAATGAGCTCTTTCATTTAAATTGGGGGGGGGTCCTCATATTCAGTTCATGTGTTGATCTGTACCTAGGGTTGTCAATTGCCTGCTGTGGGGGTACATGCTTTGAAAGTTTGAAGGGGGTCAAGCTGAACCCACCTACCATTAGGCTGCCTCTCACTCTTTCTGGACCCGCGCCCTAAGCCAAGTATTCCCTATACAGTGGTACCTTGGGTTAAGAACTTAATTCGTTCCGGAGGTCCGTTCTTAACCTGAAACTGTTCTTAACCTGAAGCACCACTTTAGCTAATAGGGCCTCCCGCTGCTGCAGCGCCGCCGCCGCCGCGCGATTTCTGTTCTCATCCTGAAGCAAAGTTCTGAACCTGAGGTACTATTTCTGGGTTAGCGCGGAGCAGGGACTCACTTCCACAGGGCCAAAAATCGCATCTGCGCAGACGCAGGTGTCAGAAATCGCATCTGCGCAGACGTGATCCGGACCACAGAGCGATCTCCACGGGAGTGAAACGGCCCAGGCGAGGTAAACCTTGCCAACCCCTGCACTAGTCCATCTTCACTCCCCAAGTATCCATTTAGTTGTAAACGGGGATGAGGGAGAAATTCAATTAAAGCACGCACTTAAAGGCAAACCTACATAATTCACACTTTCCTAAACAATATGTACACTGAAAATAGCCCTTCTTTGAAATTCACATATGAATTTCATGAACACGTGTTATATTAGGGAGAGTTGCTTTGCAAAAATGTGCATATTACGCAAAACTGCATACCAAAAATGTGTCTATTACGAGAAAGTCACACTAAAATGCTGATGAATCTTCATGGGGACTTTTCTTTTAAAATCACAGATAAGGAAATGTGGAGCACGGAATTTAAGACTGGGGGAAATGAGAAACAGAGAGAAACCAAAACTGACAAATTCATGCATCCCTATTTGCAAACCAGCTGGTTTCTGTATTCTGAAATGCACATTGTTGTTTTAAATCTGAACAATGTCTATGTACATTGGTAGTAAACCACTAATGGGAATAGGTTTCCTTCTCTTCCGAGACATGGAACCATCGAACCTTCCATTAATACAGGAAGCTTCTAATGGTTCAGACTCTCTCTTTTTCCCAGTATGGCTTACTCCAACTGGCAGTGACGCTCCAGCAGAAGCCTTTTCAGCTACTGATGGTGGCATGCTAAGCAGAAACTGTATCTTGGCTGTTATGCAGTACAATGTCAGTGTGAAGATTTAAAGCCAAACATGTACTGCAAAAAAGAGAAGAGAATACCATCATTCTTTTCCACATATTTCTTTCATAACCATGAAGTTTCGTGGCCTTTAGCTATTCTGCCACAGAGGAAGTACTACTGAAACAAGACGACGTTTCAGGAGCAGCGACTTAAAATGCAGGTGTTTTTTGTGTTTGTTGCTTTCACGGACAGGTGCCCCACTAGAAATAAGTGACCTTTCAACCACGTCCAGATAAGCGCCTGTCAACTTTGTACAGAATAAAAGTCCTAAAGGGCGGTGGGGAAAGGGGGGAGCGGCAACACTGGGCATATCATTTGGTGCTCTTGCAAGAGCAGATATTATAATCAAATTCCCTTACTCCCCCACCCCCACCCCCCAAGCTTGAGCCTGGCTTTCAAACCATTCTATATTAAGCAACTACATGCTTCACTTTCAAAGCGGAGGTTAGAGATATCCCTGCCACTTACATCATTGTTTCTATGGCAACTAAACGTACTTCAGAAAGACAGACTGTATGGTTTTGGTCCGGTTAAAATAAACAGAAAGCCCCAAAAGGGAGGCATGGAAGCTGGGAAGACTTTGCTGTTAGTTCAGGGATATGCATCACTCCTGAGCAACAGAAAGAATTCCTGGTGGATGCCAAATGCTTTTTCTAATTTTATACAGCATCCATCACCATTCCTTGTTTCTGCTGCCTATTTTGTTAATTAAAAGAAAAAGATGGCTTCCCCCCCCTTCCTGAAAGACATGTTACTATGGAAACAATGGATTTGCTTGATATAGATATCCCTTGGGTTCGCCCTGAGTAAGAAATGAAGCTAAATAAAAGGGCAAGGCAAGCAACAGGGAGTCGATATAGAAGCTGGTGGAGAACCCAGCGTTAAAAAACACCGAAACATAATGCACTTACAAGGAGGCTCAGCATATTTGTGGCAGGTGTACAACTGGGGGTAGGAAGTCTTTCCACAAATAATCATAGAATTGTAGAGTTGGAAGGGATCACCAAGGGTCATCTAGTCCAACCCCCTGTAATGCAGGAATGCTGCCCACCGTGGTTCCTGGGTGGGCTTGAACCACCAGCAATGGGTCAGCCACATGCACTGACCCATTGTGCCACAAGAGGGTAATAGTAATACAATAGGCACAGGTTAGAGTTTAAAAGTGGGTTTAAAACTCGAAACTTAGAATCTGTATTCCCTATTACACTTTAGCCTAGGGGTCGAGAAATCTGGCTGCCAACCCCAAACCTCCTCCCTCCCTGCTTTTTAAAGGCTTTTCACATGAAGGAAACAACTGTGTCAGTGTTGTGCACCATCACTGAATAGCAGTAAGGCAAGTTTCCCTCATACTCACAGAGACCAACTTACACTGGCTTATTTAGCCAGTTTATTCCAGTCCTCCTCCTCCATCACAATATGCAGATCTTCCTCCCAGGCGCTTTTCGATCCTAATAGTGGAGCAGTCTGTATCGCCTGTAATATTTTTTATAACACAAAGACAACTCCCATATCCTCACTACCCCTACCATAATCACAATTTGCTCAAAATTTGTCAATGGACTGCATGGGAATTGGCATTTTGGTCAATAAGGTTACAGAACTCTGGACAACTATTAATCATTATACAAGATGCAGATTTCCTCTTTTTCATATCAAAGGTACAAATTCATTTGATATGAACATCCCCTTTATTTTTGATTCGTGTATTGTTTTATCCATCTTCTTCTGTTCAAATAAAATAGAATTGTTTAAAGAAGGGAACTAGGTAGTCTGAGAGTTTCCTGAAAATGATTCAGTTTAAAGGCCCAAAGTACAGCATAATTCATGTATGGTATGTGTTGTGGAGCCTGTTCCTCCTGATGTGTTTAAGAAGAGTTGTCACTACATTAATGCGCCCCCTTCCTCTCAAGCTCTCACCTCCTGGAATTGACAAGATAAAATGGCTTTTCTATACCAAAAGGAAACAAGGGAATAGAAACTAATTTTCCTCTAAAGATAAAGTTGAATATGACAACTTTTGAGTACTTATAAAATATCATTAAAAAAATCCTGACTAGTGTCAATAGTTATATTTTGATGGCAGATGCCAGTGCATTTTATGTTATTGGCCCCCAAACTGAACAGAGTAGGTTATACACTGAAAAAGAAACTGATATGACATTTTAAAAGCAAGCACAGTGTGTAGTTGGTTAAGGATTTAATCCTATGGTCCTTGGGAGGGTAGCTCAGGGTCCAGAGGCTCTGATTTCAGAGGGAGATCCGATGTCCGAGCCTGCCACTCTGCCACCTCCTCTGTTGTCACTGCCCAGCAATGACACTGCCCAGTTCTGTTGGTAGAGCCAAAAAAGGGTCATGTTGCAATGTGGTTTCGATGCAAACCAAGAACAGTCCCCAGGAATATCCTTAAACCTTGGGGGGGGGGATTAGACATGTTTCTGAAACAGGATGAATTTTAAATAAATGAATGAATGAAGTTAAGGAAGGAGTGCAGCTATGTTCCTTTGCCTTCACTTCCATCCTGCTAGCTCCAGCTTTTTCCTTACACACACCTAAGGACTGCAGACTAAGTGAATTAAACCCTCATTATGCCTTCTACTCATCTTTTCTCATAAACACACAGAAGTCAATACACCCAAGTATGAACCATGTGCACAGTCCTGTTCACCACGACTTATTTTAATCATTTGTTTTAGGCTGGCTTTCATGTGGGGTCCAGATCTTCCATGTGTGTGATTAGCCGTCACAGCAAAACACACTAAAAATGTTAATTACTGAATACTGCTATTCTGTTTCGAAACTGAATAGCTTCTAAACATAAACTTTCACTCACTTTTGAATGGAGTATATCTCATATTCTGCAGCAAACAAGCTTTCTGCCTGCCTTCTGAGCAGTTAACCTAGAAGCATATCAACATTGTATGAGAGATGCAAGAAGAAATCCACTGGTGAAGCCCAAGTTTTCCATAAAAGTTTATGAGAACAAAAAAGCACCTCCTTGTCCCAATTATAGAGAAAAAGAAAATTATAACAAGCCAAAGGTGAGGCATGTAATTGAACACAGAAATATATGCTTTAATTTTAAATTCTCGATGTTATTGCACCTAAAGTCAAAGGTTTAACACATAAAACCAAAACAAAAGCATTTAATGTGCTGCTGTGAAAGTTTTAAAACTAAAAGTACTCGATGTTTCTCCCCCTATAAATGTATTTCTCGATTTTATGTCTACATATTAGCATTTTAATGTCCCATTGATTTTGATCTATGCAGCATGCAAAAGCAAAGTAGTATATCTTACAAATTCTCTTGCATCAAACTTTAAAATGCTTTACATACTAAAATGAGGGCAAATGAAGACAAGTACTATTTTGACGTGCGTTATCTCCAAGTTTTATATCTCTGCCAAAACAGTATGCATTCTTTCTGTACAACGCTGCAGCTGAATCATGCACTTAAATGCTTTCCTTTCGACAGTAATTCCCATAGGTATGATTGCATATAGTCATCGGCAATTTCAGTTTTAGGAACATCAATCCTGTATTACTCCCCTGAGGTCTGGATGATTGCTGCATAGTTTCATGACGTAGTAGGAAAACAAGGGAAGTCTGCACAGTCAAAGGTTACTTCTAAATATAAGGAACAGCCAACACTGGGGTCAAAAAGTTTCTTTTCTCCAAAATTCCAGGGAAGTACTCAGGGTCAAGTCTGCTACCATGAAAACAAAAGCATGGCACCTTAAAAAGTAAGCTTGCGGTAGCACAAGTGGAAGGCGGCTTGTTCAACCCCTTTTCTCTTTTGCTCCTCTCTGCACCCCTGAAAAATGCTTTTTAGGGACTGGGAGGCCTCCTGAACTATAGGGCCTGCATCATATTGGGCTGCTAGGGGAGAGGGGAATCTCCCAAACGTGGGCAGAGAGATCTTGTGTCAGTTAGCTGTACACATACAAGAAACACATCACTAGCTTCATTTAGGGCACCTTCCTCTTTCACAAACAATTGAGCGACCATGATGGTCAGCAGAAGTTATTGGATATTGTCAAGCTTCATACTGTCCTTCACAACATAGTATTTATAAATATAAATAAAAAGAGCAGAGCAGAAGCGATGCTCCTCAACATACTTCCTGAAATCCTAAAAAATGGGATGAAGTAAGTCCTAAAGGTAAAGGTAAAATGTACCCCTGCCCGTACGGGCCAGTCTTGCCAGACTCTAGGGTTGTGCGCTCATCTCACTCTATAGGCCGGGAGCCAGCGCTGTCCGCAGACACTTCCGGGTCACATGGCCAGCGTGACAAGCTGCATCTGGTGAGCCAGCGCAGCACACGGAACGCCGTTTACCTTCCCGCTGGTAAGCGGTCCCTATTTATCTACTTGCACCCGGAGGTGCTTTCGAACTGCTAGGTTGGCAGGTGCTGGGACCGAATGACGGGAGCGCACCCCGCCACGGGGATTCGAACCGCCGACCATGCGATCGGCAAGTCCTAGGCGCTGAGGTTTTACCCACAGCGCCACCCGCGTCCCGAAGTAAGTCCTAGTGAACATCAAATTACCAAGTAGACTTGTTTACCTTTAAGGGTAGATCCTCCCAAGGCAACTATGTGCATAACAATTACACTATTGATATTGTTAATATAGATTTTGGGCTTCTAAGAAATAATGGCGTCAGAGAACAGCAATGATAAGAAAACCAGGCTGCAAGGGTTGATCATTCCCTCCACCCAATCTAAAGCCCTTCCCAAGGCAAAAACTGCGTTGAAATGCTTAAGGCTGTTCCTTAATGATAATTCACTGAAGACAAGCCAAGTTTTGTGGTCAATTTGAGATGTTCATGATAATCTTACAGTGCAATTCTATAGACATGTCTACCTAGAAGTCAGTCTCATTAAGCTTAATGGGACTGACTTCGATGAAGGCTGGCATTACTGCAGTCTTAGCAGCAATGACTGTTCAAAATGTTGGCAGGGCACAGGGCAACAACTTTTCATTTTAAAAAATTAGTTTGCCTACTGTCTGAACAGGCTGCATGTGAACCACAAAGTAAGTACTCAATTTACAATGCAAAAATGGTAATATGAAGCCAGATAAAAGTATGCCAAGAGAGTTTAAACCTGTAATCAATCCATTACATTTAAGACAAGAGTCAAATAGGAATATGAGTTTGATTTTCTGCTCTGGACTAGTCATACAATGGTAAATATATCTTTTCCAACCACAACTGCAGACTGGGTAAAAACACAGATGTTTTTATGACTCTTAGGACTGCACTAGACCTGTGCTAAAAAGAGAGCTTGAGGACCAAGCTGAAAGTCAGAAACAGAGGACTGGTATTAGTCAAGCATGTTTATGCAACTTTACAAATTGTTTATTCAGTCGGAACAAATTATCAGTATGCCATTAAATTATGTAAATATGCAACTCAGTTGTAACAAAAATCTAAGATTGCATCCTACACCTACAAAGTAACATTTATAGGAAAACATCAGTAGCAAAAGAGAATATACAATAAAAACTGCATGTGAAACATTTTTGTTTTTTCTAGCCAAAGGAAACAAACCAAGACATTGTCATAGAAGTCTTCATTGCAAAAAAAATAACTGAAATGCATAATAAATTTATCAGAACAAAGCAATTCTTATACAAAATACATTTCCTATTTAGTTTCCCTTTATAAAAAGGCACTTTGTTTATAGCTAAAATTGATTAATACTCTTGTTAAGCCTCTCTTTATAACCAATGTATTTCAAGTTTTCCATAAAAACCCTTTGATATAAACATTATTAGTGCATATTTTTGTATTAATCAGTTAACTATTGCCTTTTCTATTTTAAAATAAGGTTCTTTAGTGCTGGAAAAAACACTGAGTTTACACATACTACTTAAGTGTCAGACATATGACATCAGTGTGCCATAGCACAATAAAAAAAATTCAACTCATTTTCCTTGCATGAACACGGACTTTTTAGAAGTGGGCTTGCAATCTTTTATTTTCCTCACGTAATCTCTCAATTTCAGCTACTAAGCCGTCGTTTACAGAATATCTTTCAAGTAAGGCATGCATTTCATTCTAGAGGGGAAAAGAACAGAACATTGCATTACTAGAGAAAAAGATTTTCAAACCCGACTATGCATTTTTATATAGAATACTAATGTTGGAATCAAGGTGGTCAGAAGATATTGGCCCCAGTTCACATGCCATAGCAAGCCACAGGCTGAAATAAACTCTGGTTTAGTGTGATTGAGTAGTATGCTCATATACGCTACTCAACTGCACCCACCTTGTTCCTCTGCCCCCCCCCCTTTGCAAAACCACACAGAGTGGCTGGCTTAGCATTACATGTGAACAAGTGCTCATGGGTTCTCTCTCTCCAAACTACAAGAAGGAACATTCTCTGGTTTGTGTCTGACATTGGCAAAGGGTGGGTGCAACTGAGCAGTGTACATGGTAAACAATCGTTTTTCAGACTATGGCTTATTGTGACATGCAAACTGGGCCACTGTAATTTTTCCACAGAAAGATATCCATCCATCCATCCCCTTTGAAAATTTGAAGTCAATCACCAAGAATGTAGGAAGTCTGTCTCAAGCACTACTTTCTCAGCAAAGCAATCTAGTTTCCCTTCCACCCCAAGTATGTGATATTACACTCATCAGACAGTACTATTCTGTGCCCAGCTTTTAAGAATCAACAGATTGCAAGTTAGTTTGCAGTGTCACTTAGCAAAAATTATAGTATTCCAAACCTAGCAAACCGAGGTTATCAATAATCTCATTGCTCTTTCTAGGATCTTAAAATGAACAAGCAATCCAGAGTAGGGTTTTCAGCTGAAATGCTTTTAAAACATCTGCACATTTCTGTATATATATTATACATACCAGCTGCACATGAAATTGTTTGATCATCTCCACTTGCAAATTCACAATGTCACGATGGCAGGCTTCCCTGAAGAAACAAATACCAAACTTGTTCGCAAGTTTACCCATTTCTCTTTGGTTCTTAAATTAAAGGTGATTTTCAGGACAAGACTAAACATCTTATCCTACCCTACCCTAAATTCAACAATAATGTGTATCTTTATCGGACCCCCCAAGAACTAACCTGACATTAGGGAAAGCATAGCTCCTTCATAGCAATTAATTTCCAGTACAGTGGTACCTCGGGTTATGAACTTAATTCGTTCTGGAGGTCCGTTCTTAACCTGAAACTGTTCTTAACCTAAGGTACCATTTTAGCTAATGGGGCCTCCCGCTGCCGCTGCGCCATTTCTGTTCTCATCCTGAAGTAAAGTTCTTAACCCGAGGTACTACTTCCAGGTTAGCAGAGTCTGTAACCTGAAGTGTCTGTAACCTGAGGTACCACTGTTCTGGGTTCTTAATGAGTCATAGGATCACAGAATTATAGAGTTCAAAGTGACCCCAAGGGTCATCTAGTCATCTAAGGTTAAGGGCACAATTGAAATATCTGATATTTCATTATTTTTGATGCACCAGCTATGGTCTGGTGCAACAGAGAGGCCCATATTGGACTCAGTGCCACAGCTTGCCAGTAGCTAGACTGGCTTGATAGCCAGTAGATTCTTGAGTAGCTTAGCTCCACTCCCATCCTGCCTCGAAACACCCCATTTCAGAGATATGCACCAGCTGCCACTAGTAACTTCCATCCACCCACAATTTACAAGGGAGCACACGGAACGTCCATGCTTGGGCAGAGGGGCACCATCAACTTAAATGCCTTCCAGCATAACAGATCAGGGGTTTGGATTACCACTCAGTAATGACATAGACTCTGTTTGCTATAAAAAGGTAAAGGACCCCTGACAGTTATGTCCAGTCGCAGACGACTCTGGGGTTGAAGCACTAATCTTGCTTTACAGGCCGAGGGAGCCAGCGTTTGACCGCAGACAGTTTTTCTGGGTCATGTGGCCAGCATGACTAAGCCGCTTCTGGTGCAATGGAACAGCGAAACCAGAGCAGCAGACAGAAATGCTGTTTACCTTCCTGCTGGAGCGGTACCTATCTATCTACTTGCACTTTTTGGCGTGCTTTCAAACTGCTAGGTTAGCAGGAGCTGGGACCGAGAGTCGCGGCGATTCAAACCACTGACCTTCTGATCAGCAAGCCCAAGAGGCTCAGTGGTTTAGACCACAGCGCCACCTACGCCCCTTTCTGTTTGCTATAGACTATGGTAAACGGAATAGAGACAAACTTTGGAAGTGAAGTACAAAGTACTAGAACCCCCTCCTCCCTCTGCTTTTTTTTACAAGTCACTCCTTCTAGCCAAGAGGCAATGGCCAGTTTCACAACACCAGGCGCAAGCAGAATGCTCTGCTATAAGCAAAAGCTAAACAAGGCTAGTAATAAGAACAGAAAAGGAGAAGTCTGATGACAACCCAAGTAGTATTAGTCAACCAATACTGAAAATGTACTATTTCAGATTCCAGGAAATGAAACACACTGAGTGTTTTTTGCCATAAAATTTATTTTATTATAAATTGGGAAAATGTAATTGCTCCAGATGCACATTGGAACAGCTTCCAACAAACATTCTTCATTTACAATAAAAGCTTCATGATATGTGCCTACAAATGCACCTGTAAACTGTTGCTCTGTGGCAGATTGTATTTACTCGAGATGAAGAGAATCTAAGCCATTTTCTGGCTGTTTAAAATGTGCAAGAGCAGCACACTCCAGGGGCTTTGTGAATTAACTTACCAACTTCTTGAATTAATTCATACAGAAGTTTGATTATGTCCTGATTGAGTTGTACTACAATAACACACTGAAATGTAGTGGGGTTTTTTGCTCATAAACAAGTAACAAGGCTAAGAAAAGATATAGTGATGTCATAGAACGTCACAATGACAAGAGAAGCACTTAAGACACAAATCCAGAGCTAACCCCATTGCTTTCTTAAAACCACTCACAGACAATTAGCTTTCCTGGGGCAGAAAGAATGCTGAAGTGTATATTTGGTAGATATATTAATTTGATCTATTTCTGATGTGATGCTGAAATGCCAGCCAATTTTATAGCACCCTGCTAACCTTTTCTTTTTTAAGTCGGAGTTGCAGAGGCCCATGCCACCCACAGACTATGAAGAACGAAGCCAGTAATTTGGAGCATTCATATTCACCACAGGGTTGTTGTCAAAACAGCATACTTGAGGCAGGCTTGCAATGCAGCCCAGAGTTAATACCGCAGGTCAGAGGAAGGGAGAGGCTGGTTCAGAGTCTGCCAAAATTCTCCCATACCTCTCAGGTTGCAGCAAAGGTCACCTTATCCTCTCAAACCTCATCCCTGGCCAAATCTAGTACTTGACTGCATGAAGCTCATGCTCTATTGACTTGCATGGGAACTGGACACACTTTTAAATATTCATAAACAAAGAAGATGTACCTTAAGACAGACCCAAGCTAGAGCTGAGATTAGTGCCTTTGATGTGTCTTCTGTTTCTTCAAACACACACCGTCAGCCACAAGTAACCCACACACTCCAGAGATACACTGCAACATCTCGTTGTCGGGCTAAAGTTATTATTTTGCTCAGGCTTTATAAAAACTGATAACTATAGTCAAAGTGTCGATACAACTCAACTTACCTGAAGTTATCCAGAGTTTCTTGTATCATATTCTGAATGAAATGAATTTGAACGGATGATAAAGGTGCATTCAATCTGCTGCTTCCAAGAGTGTCTGCTATTTTTTCCGATAGCGAATTGGCAACTCCAGCAGTAACCGAAGAAGTTATCTTTGAAGCTATGCAAAGTAAAGTATGAGCATTTCATTTTAACTTGGGGCAAGAAAAGGGGACCCAAAAAGATACAGACAACTGCTATATAAACAGGCAAGACGGGCACACCACAGCACACAAGTCACATTATTTCTAATCACCACCTATATTGATGAAATGAAAACGTAAGTTATTGACTGTTCATAAGTGCTGGGATTTAAGAATTTAAAAGCAGGCGCATGACTGGAAATGTGATTGAAGTGCCGGAGTGATTGAAGACCATTCCCGGAAAATTACGCAAACTAATTGGCAGAGTACACCATGCGCACAAAGACAGAAACATTAGATTATGCTACATTTTTATTCAGTACAAAAAAAATTTTTTCCTTCCAGTAGCACCTTAAAGACCAACTAAGTTAGTTCTTGGTATGAGCTTTCGTGTGCATGCACACTTCTTCAGATACACTGAAACAGAAGTTGCCAGATCCTTCTATATAGTGAGAAGGTGGGGAGGGGTATTACTCAGAAGGGTGGTGGGAATGGGTGGTTGGCAGATAGCTGTGATGAGCCTGTTGACGAATCTTAACGACTGCAATAGGTCTTACAGGAAAAAGCAAGGGGTGAGAAGGTGAAAAATGGCTTTGTCATGTATAATGAGATAAGAATCCAATGTCTTTGTTCAGACCAGGTCTCTCCATGGTTTTAAGTTTTATTCAGTAGTACATCATAAATTTTATATATTAAAAAAATATTTAGAGACTGTTGCACTCCCATTACATTCACCTAGGATGCCAAGTCATTAGCCAGTTGATTATGTTCCATAACAGAAAGGTGAGATTTAGACCTACTTGCTGAGGTAGGACCGTTCACTGGTGATTCATAGGTCAGTTGTGCCTGAAGGTTCTTAATAAGCCTCTCTCGGGGATCAGGACTCCTGATTATGTTGGCCAACGGGGAGGTATTCATATTTGTAAACTCAGAGCCGGAGGAACTCAACTTTGTACAGAAGGGGGAAAATAAATGTGAAAGCCAACACAGCCCCACAAATATAAACATTTCTTGCCTGATAAGTAGTACACTCAGTCATGTGCTGGGCCCTTTGGGACAATCAAAATCAGCACTATCTAGCAACAACAAAAGCTGTTTAAAGATGGGAGAAAGCTTATTATCTCAATCCACCCCAAGCTGCAGCTTCTAGGAGTCACAGGTGAGAGCTGAGTGCAGAGTGGAGACCAAAGGTAGATAAACTACCCCTGAAGAAGCATGACGTGTCCCCTGCCAGAAGCACTATCCCTCTCCTAACACCCCAAAACTGAAAGGGGGTGGGGGGAATTTGCATGCATTATGGAGCTCCTAATCTCATGACTATGGTTAGGAAGCAAACAGCCCAAGCCTAGAAGGCACTACTATCCAACATGTGCATGTTTCTACGCAGCAAAAAGCAGAAACAGCAAACAAAAATGCAAGGCGGACAGCTCAAGTCACAGGCAATTAGAATTACAGCATTACCTGTTTGAAATGTTCTCTGGACTCTTGTCTTCCATGATTAGTTTTCTTAGCATCAACATCTGGATTCTCATCATCCTCTTTGATAGGAGAGCCAACAAATATATTAAGTGGACTAGAATGCACTACTTGTGGGCCAGATCCTACTGGATTTTTTCTTACAGGCAATGCAGTGCTGAACTGGGAAAGAAAATCCAGACTGGAAAGGTAAGGTTGAAAATCCATACCTAGAATGAAAGGCAAAGTCACACACTTGTGTATTTTTTATTATTTTAGTCATTTCATTTCCATACCACTTTATATTTTAAAGGATTATATATTTGTACTGTTTGAACCAAGAATGTTTCCTGAACACAGGTTTAGCATGCACAGTGTAGCAAATATTACACCCCACGCCCCAGTTTGTTTTTACTTACCTTCATTTATTGCTACTTATTCTGATTTCCTGTAGCATTAAACCAATTTAGTGTCAGGCTGGGCCCTCAAGAGATACTAAAAATGTACTACAGTAAGTGCTTACCATCACTCTTTCCGGGAACATCTTCACTTGTTTTACAAACTGCAACATCTATAGGACAAAGCAATAAATACTGACTGTAAAAAAGGGAGGGAAATCCTATACTGGTAGAATCTGAGTAACAGCTCTACCTGATCTTTTGTTCAAACAGTAAACAATTACTGCTTAATTTTTTTTAATACAATAGGCATGGTTTGGGGATTATCACTGACCACTATCTAAAAAGGCACCTTATTAATTTGGCTATAATATTTTATTTTATTTTAATAGCATATGCTCCATATAGGATGGGCATGACTGCAATAATTAAGGGTCTTAACTGCAGGATGTAATAGGATGGAGTCCTTTCCAGCACATGTATCTATACAATCTTTTTACAATGTCAACTTACCATCTCGAAGTGGAGAGAACAAGTCACCTAAACTATTTCTCCCCAAATCATCAGCTGGATTAGAAGTATTCCCATGATCAATTTCTTTGGAAGGAATTACATCCAAACTGCAGCTGCGTGGGAATCCTAGAAGAGGAACACATCCATTTTCCTGAATAAGAGTCATTTTAAATGACAAATTAAGCTTACTTCACAAAATCTATTAGACACCAGCACTTTCTAGTTCCATAAGCAACATAAATGTTTATGCATAGAAGAGTCCTACAGGAAGAACAAGACAAGTTCAGCCTGGGTATTTAAGCACCCTAAAAGAAGCTTTAAAAAGGTAGAAGGCTGCCAATAAATAAACTGGAAACAAGTCCCATAGGAACCAATAGAATTTGGTTCTGAGGGAAGATGTCAAGGATTTGGAAAGAAGTAAAAGCTACTGCCATTATCAATAAGCCTCTGACAACAGGTCTAGCAAACACACTAAGGTACAACAAAACCTGTTGTCTTATCACATTAACTGTGTGGACAATAAAATTACTCAGCAGCACCCTATCCTCCAAAACTGCGATAAGAGGATTCCGCCTTAAGCTTTAATGCTAGCATTACCTAGCAATAAAGATAGCTTTACTTCAATTTGGCACCCAAAGTGCTTGACAGAACTCCCACTCACGTTTCCACAAGGAGGTGAACAGGTATGAACTCCATTCATCAAGACAGATTAAGCTGTCAGCTTGAGCTTAGTGAGAAAGCATCACACTTAATTGAATGTTTTATATGTACCGAAAAGGATCACAACATACAGATATTTTTAAAATGTTTTTATAAAATAGTTAAGATCTAGAATCACGTTCTTCATCTTTATTTCAGTCACTTCATCTTTATTTCAGTCACTTCATCTTTATTTCAGTCACAAAAAAAATTAAGTCAATCGCTAGCAACGATGAATGAACACATGGCTTGAGCTTTCCAAGTCTGTATTCTGGGTGCCCTTTGGGATGAACTCTGTCAAGAGAAGGGTAGGAAGAGTATAACCCTGGTCCTCTTGGCCCCCTCAGTGGCTTTCAGTGTTATCAACCATGGCGTCCTTCTGAATAAGCTGTCTGGTTCACTGTTGGAGATACTGTCTCACAGTGGTTCTACTGATACCTGGATAGCTGATTCCAAAAAGTGGTGCTAGAGGGGGCAGGATATTGCTGTACCCATTGCCAATTATGCTATGGGCTCCACGGGGATATTTTTATCCCCATGCTATTTAACATCTACAGTAAATGGCTCAAATAGATAATCCAGAGGTGAGGACTGAGGCATCACCAACAGGTGTACAACATGCAGTTTTCTCTCTCCTTTTCAACTAATCCAGGTGAGGCACTGGGTGTGCTGAGCCAATACCTGGGTATGGGAATGGAGCCAGGTTGCTTAGGTGATCTTCTCCAACCATATATGCCCTAAGACACCCTTCTCTGAATGCACCCCACCAAATGAGAGGAAGTGGGTGGCTACTGTAAGTATCTTAAATAAAGGAGAGTAATAGTATGACTGGCGCCCCAGTTGTGGAATATCCTCTACATAGGTGGTGGTAATAATAATAATTTTATTATTTATACCCCGCCCATCTGGCTGAGTTTCCCCAGCCACTCTAGGCGGCTACCAACAGAACATTAAACACAGAATAAAACTTCAAACATTAAAAACTTCCATAAATAGGGCTGCCTTCAGATGTCTTCTAAAAGTCAGATAGTAGTTTATTTCCTTGACATCTGATGGGAGGGCACTCCATAGGGCGGATGCCACTACCGACAAGGCCCTCTGCCTAGTTCCCTGTAACTTCACTTCTCGCAGTGAGGGAACCGCCAGAAGGCCCTCGGCGCTGGACCTGAGGTCACAGTGTTGAGCTTCTTTTTGGCACCAGGTAAAGACCTTATTTACTCAGTACTTTGGTCTGCAACATTTTAGGCCTGGGGGCACTTTTTAGAGATCTAGAACACTATTGTGGATACTTCAAAATGCCCTTTTCACAGAAGAAAAACTGGCAGTGTTTAAAATATCCCCACTCCAAGCCCAAAACAAACAAAACAGACCAAAAGAGCAGGTGCCATGAGCCAAACAACCCTTCCCCCACAAAACAAATTAAACATTTGGAGGAGCAGGAGGCCTTTGCAGGCACCAAACAGGGTGGCTGAATGTACCCACATATACCACACTGGGGAGCTCAGCTTTAGACTTTGGGTGCTCCTGTTTTCTCTGTTGCTGGATTTATTCCAATATTATAATAACTTGGTTTTAATTTTCTCTATATTGCATTTTTATATTTTAAGAATTTGTTTTTAAAAAAATGTATACCACCCAATAAACACTATAAGTAAAGAAATAAAATAAAGGACCAATTAAGCAATTCTTAAAATGGCAACAATCGGTATTTTCGTATTTCCCTCCTTCATGGTTCTCACAAGTGCTGGCATCTTTTTACCAGATTTATCCTGAATGGCATCAGCTCCTTTAACTTCAGCTGTTGGCAAGGATGGGGACAGGAACGTGGCAGGCATGTTAGGAGTAACGTTTTTGATCATGCCAGCATTCTGAATCCCTCCAGTATTGCTTGTTGTTTTGATATCAGATCTTTTGCAGGCCTGCTTAGTTAAGGATGACTTAAGGCTAGACTGAAACAGAAATAAGTTAGTCAGAAGTGCTCTACTCTGAAGGGGAAAAGGACAGTCAAGCACTAAGTTACAACTTTCTTCTAATGCTGCCTTCGATAGGATACGATAGTCGTACCTCTACTTTTGTATCCCTCCGGATATGTAAACTTTGGGTTGCAAACACGGCAAACCCAGAAATGTATACTTCTGCATGCACAAAAGCGGTCTGCGTGCAGACAACGCACATGCGCAGAAGCAGCACCTCCGGATACGGACTTTTCAGGTTGCGGACGGACCCCCGGAACAAATTAAGTTCATAGCTGGAGGGTCCAGTGTATTGGGAGCAGGGAGGGGGGGAATAGAGCACTCAAATAGATGTATGTTAAGTACACAGAGCCATCAAGCTTTGAAAAAAGGGTCAGTTGTATACAATTCTAACTACAATTACAATGGAAAAGTGATTCAGGGCTTAGTACAAACACGCCATCTTGTGTGCTTTGGCATATATTGATCATAATTAGGCACATTTTATTTCCGTTTTAACCTACACTTATACACTAAATGCACAAGACATTTACCCTTGAAAAGCTGTTAGAGCACTGTAGTGTTATGCATTTCACAGAGGTTTTGTGAGCACTGACTGATTTCACAGGTGCGGACAGTTTTCTTAGGTCATAATGGTATATCTTTCCACGAGAAGATCCAACCACCAAGGAAGTTCCTTCAGGCATGAATTCTACTGCAGTTAGAGGAGATTCTGCTACTAAAGTCTTCAGCTGCCTTTTTTGTGACGAAGAAACATGTTGAACACCCGAGAAGGGGGGGGGGGAGAGAAAGGACAGCCACAATTTTATTTACAGTTTCCAAAATAATAGTTATTTTTCATTAACTCTTCACTTAGCTGTTGGCCAGGTTAGACTAAAAGGTAGTGTCTGCCCCAATATTACTCAGTGGGCTTCACAGCCAAGCTAAGACTAAAACCCAAAGCCAACACTATTATACCACACTGTAATTTTAGTTCTGCTTATCTCCCAATGTTATGTTTAAGTTAATACAATACATAAAACTACATTCTTCTAGTAGATACACACATTCCCAGCTGCTAATGGATGTCCCCTTTTCTCAAACATGATAAGAATTCAAGTGTGTAGGTAGGATGGAAACTGCCAGTGTCAAACAGCTCCGTGTGGGACTGTCCCCCTTTCAAGTGTCCTCTTGTTCTTTGGAGGACTCAGGGCTCCCTCTGCTTTGGATGCCCAACTCTGGCAGGCCAAGGAAGGCAGAAGGAATACCCGCAATGAGTACATCCAGCCCAATGAAGAATTCTGGAGATCTTGAGAGCTTGCTCCCTATTTTACAAACTTTGGTTGGTCCTACTAAAGGTATTGCTCAACAGTGGGTTTTGGCATTTTCCCTGTGGCTCATATATTGGCTCTGCAGATGCAATAAAGAGACTGTTGCAAACTACAACTATTAAAATGTCAAAATGTCTCAATTTTAGACACCTCTCATGAAACGTGTGTGTACCAAATAAGAAAGCTTTCAAGTCAAGAGGACTCCATCAGCTTTAATATTCCTACAAGCAATTCAGTAACTAAGACAACCACACACAAACTGCTTTCCACCATTAAGAAGCACACTCCAAATATTACTTTCACAAAACCAAACCTTGTGGCACATTAAAAGTTCCATACCTAAGCATTTTTGTGAAGAAATGCTAATGTTCCAGTTGCCTCGATCAATTAAAAGGAGACCAAATCAAGCCTCAGTAGACTGGCTTTATTTTTATTTGTTTGTTGATCAGCAGTGCTTCACAAAATATACAATAGTATGCCATAAATTCCTTTTTATACCACTGAAAAGCACACAGAATTCTGTCAACAGATAATATTCTGACAAAGGTATACATACTTTTTACTTGTGGTGTCATAGAGAATGATTCTTTTATCCAGACCTACAGTTACAAGTAGCAGCTCACTGATGGGAGAAAAACAGATTTCATAAGCCGGAGCTTTATGAGCACTTTCGAAGTTATGATATGGGGCTTGACTGTTGACATCCCACAGAGTGACAGCCCCACTGTCGGAAACGCTACCCAATAATGCTTTCTTAAAGGGAGAATATTTCAAGTGCCGAATGGGCTGAAAAAGAAAGAAAACACATTTGCATATGTTAAAAGTGATGGCATGCTTTGCCAATGCATATATTTAAACTACAGTACTTGTGTACAGAAGGCTGATCACCGAAGAATTGATGCTTTTGAATTATGGTGCTGGAGGAGACTCTTGAGAGTCCCATGGACTGCAAGAAGATCAAACCTATCCATTCTGAAGGAAATCAGACTCCCTGGAAAAGACCCTGATGTTGGGAAAGATGGAGGGCACAAGGAGAAGGGAACGACAGAGGACGAGATGGTTGGACAGTGTTCTCAAAGCTACGAACATGAGTCTGACCAAACTGCGGGAGGCATTGGAAGACAGAAGTGCCTGGCGTGCTCTGGTCCATGGGGTCACAAAGAGTCGGACATGACTAAACGACTAAACAACAACTTGTGTACATTTTTTTAAAAAACCTCTTTGCTAATTAGTTGGCAAGAGGCTGCACCACTGGAATCCTAGTACTAGCCTTACCTTCAAATGCAGCAGTATCATCACTTACTTGCACAATTTTTAGGTCTTTGCCATCCTTAACACCCAGTTACCGTAGGTGAAATCTGGCAATAAAGCCTAATCTATTGGGGGAGCAGGGAATTGGAGGGGAAAAACAGCACACCCCTGCTACTCGTTTTGTGGTACAGTGGCAGTTTCAGCACACTGTAACAAAACAGCGAGTGACTGTCTTTGCAGCAGGAGCAGTCATAAAAATATATTTAAAAATGGGGTGAGCACAAAAGTATTCGTGAAAATATCAGCCCCCAATTTCGAGTCAACTCTCTGAAGTGCTCATGCAGTGCAGTTCCCCACCACAAAAGAGATTGAATTTGACATGGTACCTAGTAGTGAGAAACAGAAAAAGTAACACCTAGAAACCCTTTAAGTGAGCATCAGCACTGATACATCTTTATTACAAGAACAGCCATTTCAGATGTTTAGTCAGCAAGTCTGCCATCTAGGCCTCACTGGAGTGACATGCAATTAAAATTTAACAACTTTTCCAAGCTCGGCATTTTTGCAGTAACAATAGAAACTTGAATCCTGACAAAGTGCCAAGCTTTTTAAGTCTCAACCATTAAGAGTTTTCAAGAGTGGAGCTGTGATTCAACAAGATACTTTAGACCTGAAATTGATGGAATAATGGGCTTTAAGTTGAGTGCATTCTTTGTTACTGTTAAGACTTTAAATAACTGTCCTAATTTCAAATCCATGACAATCTACTTTCAAAAACAATCCTTATGGGTTCCTTAATGTATTAGGCTTTTAGCATGCTCTGAATATACATTTTAAAACAATGCAACACGCAAAAGGCACAGGCATATAGGCAATAATAAGAAAACTTTTATTTGCCTTTCCTCCCTCCTCTCCCACAAGCCCCTTTGACGTGGTCTTTGTAGCTAGGAAAATATGCATCTTTGAGGAATCTGCTGCAGCTTCTCTCCATCCCCATGAAAGACTAACAAAGAAACATGTACCAACCAAGCCAGGTGATGACTATCAGGTATTTAAACTTCCAAAATAGATGTGAGGAAAAGAGAATGCCTGTTTAATAAGTCTGTTTAAACAATATTTAGAACAGGCCCTCTCTCTTGAATTAGGGGCAGGGGGAAAGCACCCAGGTTGCAGGAAAAAATTAAGCCACCCACTTTATGTCTCTTCCAAGGCTTTTCTAGCTTCTCAAACCCACTGCTTCCATTTGTCTCTCTCTTTCTTTTGTCCCGCATGACAGTTAAGTAAAATAACTCACTCAGGAAAAGAAATGTATAAATAGGTGGTAGTCAGAAAGAAATGAGATATTTTAATGCTTCTAACATTATCCCATACAAATAAAGGATTGCATTGTTTTCATTAGTGCTATATGGTTTATGTAATAGGCAATATTTAAACCCTGTTTTGCTATGCTACCATAAACCTATCCGACTTCACTGTAAATTACATTGCTCCCTATATTTTACATTAATATTCCTCAAGGTTTAAAGAGCAACCCAATCTTTCCTCAGCAGCATGTAGTGAAAAGCTACAAATGGCAAAGTAAATAGCAGGAAATAACAGTCAATGCAACTCAGCTGTAAGGTTTTCAGCATCTTATCACTGCAGCTCAGATCCTCCTCCTCCACCACCACCACCACCCTGCTTTCATTGCTTTGGTCTTTAACCCACAGCACGTTGTCCATCAATAACTGTCAGAGAGAGTTTCCCAAATAAGCCACACATAAAGCACAGCTATGACAACTTTATTAGCTCTGCAACGAGGTGGCTTTTTAAAAAAGAGCAAACTGACTATTAAGAAGAAGTTTGCATCAATATAACTGATGGATGATAACAATGAATCAAAAACAGAGCTTTTGAAAACTTGGCTTTTGCTTCCAATGAATACAATGGTACCATTTGCAACCCTCAGTATGTGTGACACTTAACTTGTCCAACCTGCTAGAAATTCTAATAAGAAAACCCAAGCACATTCATTAAAAAAAAATTTTTTTTATAGCTTTTCAACATCAGCACTGAAATGTGGCTATGACCAAGCTGTGCCAGCAATAAAACTATTCAAGGAGACAGCAAGGAGAAATGCAACCAGGCCCATGTTCACATTAATAGTTACTTGAGTTTTAAAATCTCAGATATTAACACTGCTATAAGCTGTTCTGAACCAATGGGAAAGAACAGGATATAAGTAAATTTATTTACTTATTTATTTTTAAAATCAAGAATAGGAGTAAAGGTTTCACCCTTAAAGTCCTATTTCCTTGCAAGGACTTGCAAGTCTATCCCAACTCCGATAACCCATTTTGCCATGACACATAAGTTCAATAAGATGTGCAGAAGATGATCAAGAGGTTGTGCCACATGAAAAGACCCAGTTCCACAGCAATCCACTGTGTAGCATGGACAAAGGTTCTACGTCAGAGATAGAGGAACTGCTTGTACACTATACTGCAGAAGTGGAAGGGTGGGGTGGGGGTTGGGCAGCTCAAGTTCAATACACAAGTTTAGCATGGGCTTCCTGAAATGCCAACAGCCAAATGCTATGCATTGTTACTCGGGGGGGGGGGAGTTTCACTGTATTCAACGTGACTTACTACCAGGTAGGTGTGCATAGGATTGCAGCCCAAGTATGGAAGTTATTGGGGGTACAGAACAGTTATCTGGTGGAGAGACAATTGGGTATAAATCTAATTGCAGATGGTTAGACCCAACCATCACTTGTATGACACACTGCAGCTGAACCATTGGAACCACATTCCACAGACACTTTACCTGACTGCTGCCAAAGCCAAATGGAGTGCTGGATAAATTCGTAGTAAGACTATGCAGGATAATTTCACCGCTCATAGACCCCGAAGCGATATAGCAATCATTCCAATTAAATGTTACAGAAGTTATTTCATCTCTGTGATCCTAAAGAAGATAAGAAAACGCAAATATCAGCCAGTTGCAATTGGTTTTATTGTTTTTTAAAAAGGTAGTTATCCTTTTAACCTCTCTTGTTCTGTCAGGTTTAAAGTAATACAAGTATTCAAGCCACACGGCATAATCCAGCTTTGTCTCTCTCACACTTTTAGGGCTTCACAAAACAGCAGCTGACAATGGACCCAGCTGACTTCCATGTGTTTGGTTATATTCTATTCCAGAAGCCTATCAGTTAAAAAGTTCATATTTAGATTTGTAACTGGCTCAATCTCCAAAGGCTGGTATCAAAAATTAAAAGACCCAGCAGGACTAAGACCCTGACCTGCACATCTAAGGGGGAAAGGCACAACTTTGTACAATGGGAAGATGGGCTAATCCCACAAATGAATCCCCCACATTAAGAATTGAATTGTTTCAATTGATTTTAATCTAGCATTTCTATATTGTTGCCACCTGCCCTGGGACCTTCTGCTGCAGGTCAGGTATGAAATCCAACAGACTGACAACTCTGGCAATGAAAAGCCAGCACATCAGGCAAAGCCTAGCCTAATCCAATGTTCCTCCTAACATGCAACTCCTTCACATGGTAGAGTATTCAAACTTGCAATAGCTGAACAGTTTGAGGCCACTATCTGAAGGATCACCATCTCCCATATGATCAAGCCAAAAATCACCCAGATATCTAATCTACCATCTGCCTACCCCTATTCTACAGTGATAGAAGTAGTGTTTTTAATAATAATGTATCCGTAGAAGACATTCATTCATACAGAGTTCATGTATTCAAAAGTTTCCCGGATTCAGTATACACAAAATGCTATTCCAATATAGCACAGTTACATCAACTGTTTCTACAACACATACAATTTTTGTTCAGCTATTTACCTAAGAACTGTCAGTCTTCCAGATAATCCTACATTTGCATACATATAAATGTCAAAGCATTATGTTTTCAGATAAAAGCTAGTTATTTAAGAGGAGCTTTATTGCCATTTGGCAACTATAAAGCTAGAAATCCTAAAATTAGCATTGAAACTAAATTCCATAATTATGGTGGCATAGGTATACAGGGATTATCAACAGATTAAAAGGATTAGCTGATTAAAAAAACAGAAAACTGTAGAAAATCACATTCAGGTTTGTTAACGGGTACGAAGCCAGAGTTCCCCATTTCAAACAGAACAGAAAACTGGCTTAATACAAGCAAGGAGCTTCGCAGTGAAGGCAGCACACAACACGAGGGGCAAGAGAAGTGGAGGGAGGGGAGAGCTCAGCCCCGACACTCATTGCCAACTTCACATAGCATGGTTTCTGAAAACTCAAATAATCACTCAGAGATACAATGTAATAAAATGACAGCTTGAAAATATTCCTTCTATAGCAACACAGTCCACAAAGCCTGCTGCTAGCACAGACACCTATGGTGATAGGAATTCAAAATTTTGAGTTGAAATTTGGGCTTTAAAGATCAGAACCCAAAGCTAGAGGGTTTGTTTTGAGGGGGGGTATTTTTTCAGAGTCATATTTAATAGACAAATAGATAAAACAGGAAGTGTTTTGTCTTACCTTAAGAGCTCGGTGAAGTTTTCTGAACTTTAAATCCCATATGTTAACAGTGCTATCCGCACCTCCACTTGCAATATACACTGAATTAGAACTCAAACTTATACAGGTTTGTTTTGCCTGGTTTGGGGGGGAATAAAAAGGGGGAAATCAACACAGTATCATTTGGGGGCCCTTGCAATAAAGTAGGATATGTTGTTGTTAAATGTGTATAGTTCTACTCATGGAATCCCTAACCAAACCCAGAGAAAGGTACAGTATTGAGGATGCGAATTTCACCAATTCATCTTTTCCCCTGCAGTCTCCAAAAAATCAGTCCAGAATGTTGGGAGACCCTCTGGAAGAAAGTGGAAGTGGGCATGACAATGGGAATCTAGAAAAACCACTTCCCATTTCCTCCAGGAGAAGCCTCTGCCTCCCATTCAAGAAATGGGCACTCTGTATTCAACCTGAGTTGGCAATCAAGGTCCATTAAAAACAATATTCTTATCCGGCTGTTTAATTTGGCAGGGTTCTAAAGCATGTGAGGAGGCTATGAATGTCGGGCAGGGTCTCCAATTCAGACATTCTGTGATGGGGACGAAACAGAGGCAGCGAGGCCAGTGAGCACAGACCCACTCTTCCCTCTGTGGGATTCATATTATGTTTAGGATTGAGTGCCTCAATGAAGTTTTGTTGTGCAAGTCAATGAAATATGGAGCACTCTATAGCCCTGTTTCTTGTTGCCCCTTATGTGATTAATACTACTGAAGGGTACAGCAGGGCCATGCCTTCTAGACTCCTCTACTGTGACTCCTTCCCATCACCCAGCCCTGCTGACGTCCATACGCTGGAGGGAAATGCCTGAAGCTGTGAGCCTGCAAGACATGCAAAGGTGCCCTGTGCAATTCAGAACCCTGAATATGTGGCAGAGAAAGTGGCTGGGGGTGACCCAACTGTCCCCATGACTGTTGATCATGTGAATATTAATAAAGAGTTAAAAGGGCAAATACTCTTCATCAATTACCGGTTAGAGAAAATGAAATTAGGGGAAAGTGGAAATGAGGAATTCACCATGTTTAGCTTGCACATAATTTGCAAACAGCATGCTTCAAAAGCTAACATACATAAAAAACAGATTCTACAATATTCCTTTTATGATTTTCTTTATCCCCAAGGGTGAGCAAGTATTGGCAAGATGTTGGAACACGGACTTAAGCATCATGAGAATTAATATGCAGTTACCTGTCTGTTTGCTCATTTAAGAGTGTATGCTACTTTGGGGTGGGAGGGCGTGGGGAATTTGGGGTGGCCAATCAAAGAAGCGGCAGGTTGCTTGCCTGAGGTAGTATATATTAACTAGCCAATACTAAACTTAACACTGTTGAGGCATCACTCACTCACTCCTTCCTCTGCACATTTCAAACTGTCTTCCAAGTTTTTCACATTGATACAAAGCTCCTTGGATTGAAAGCCCATGTTTGCATATAGGCACCTTTTAAAAACTTTTGTATAAAACTGAGATCATTGTACATGTGACAAAAAAGATCACAAGTAACATAACGATCTGAAAAACACTGGTGAGAGTGTTGATTGCTTATTTAAAGCTTAGAGAGAACATTTTATCAGTCTAAGGCCCTATGTCACCACAAACCAGAGGGTAGGAATGTTCTGTTGTTAATAATGGGCCGAGAACAGAAATTTATGTTCAGTCTCTCTCAAGACTCCCAGCCATGTTCATTAATGCATGTCTGGGTTTCATTAAAGTGGCTGCAATACAGCTAACAAAAGCCAATCAATACAAATACATTTTATGCACACCATATCACGTTATTCAGACACAACACTAAACAGTGATTTAACTTTATGAGAAACAGGTACAATGAGCCTCTTGTAATCCCTCTCTGGTACAGCTGTGTGGAATCTTTCACTTCCATTTTAGATTGACTGCAACTATCCATGATGTCCAAAGCCAGACAAACTGTGGCTAAGCTACAAGGCTGGTTTGTTTCAACTAAGCATAAGTGAGATTAGCCACAATTTGTTTAGGTTCAGCAGACAAGTTAAAAGGAAATTAATATGAAACACAAAATTCCTCCTCTTCGTCATGCTGGAAAAGAGCCAAGGGGGAACTCAAGAGCCAATGTTCACTGCAGCTCCTCCATGTAATGCTAAAGCAGGCATAGGCAAACTCAGCCCTCCAGATGTTTTGGGACTACAGTTCCCACCATCCCTGACCACTAGTCCTGTTAGCTAGGGATGATGGGAGTTGTAGTTCCAAAACATCTGGAGGGCTGAGTTTGCCTATGCCTGTGCTAAAGCACGGTTTAGAACAGGAGGAGTGCTGTCTTGTGGTCCTCTGGATTACAACTTCCATCATCTCTCACCATTGGCAATGATGGCTGAGGCTGCTGAGAATTGGGAGTGCAACAACATCTGGAGAGTCACAGATTAGTCACCCCTGCTTTAGAGTTGCATCCAAACAAAGTCAGCCTTTGTGGTCCTCACTCAAAGTTGTTAGCAAGCTATATTCTTTTTAGAATGGCAAATAAAATTCTCTCACTTCCGATTTCTTCCCAGTTTCCAGCCCAGCCCCAGTGAATATCTGAAATACCATTTCCCCTTTTTATTAATTTCCAGATTTTGTTCAGACAACATGTAACCCGCTTGCAAGTTAGCAATGTGCACTTGTAAAATTGCACTGCAATTTGGTCAATGAACATATGCACTCAGCAGCCTACAAGGGGAGTAAAAAGACATGTACCAAAGTCAGTTAGACTTTGGAAATCAGGAAGTCAGATGGAACAAAATGCAAGGCACAGTGAATTCAGTAAACAACAGAGTTGAGCATCCTTTTAACCCCATTTGTTTTAACACTGTACTTGTGGGGTTAGCATTCCAAATTGAAGCATACACAGAGGAATGTCAACTTTACTCAATTTTAAATTTGAGTAGCTCATTACAATACTGTATACAAATTACATGCACAAATGCTCTGGCCGAGGACTGTGTCATGTACGTTTGGTACAACTCCTTGGCTCGCATGAGTGTCAATTAAAGCTACAGAGGCAGTAGGCAATATGGCTTGTTTTTCAACTGGAAGCATTCTCCATTAAGACAATGGGACCTTTTGAAGTATTTTTTTTTTAGGATCACCCTGTGCTCCAGATATATACTTATGTATAACTACATTTTTTAAAATTTGTTATTTTGAAAGAGGGAATAGATGAAGTAACTGTAACTCCTGTGTCTATTCTGTCAATCCCATTGTGTTCAGTGGGGTTTACTCCAAGGTAAAGGTGCACTTATCCGCTGAACACAATGGGACTTGCTTCCAAGTAAACATACAAAAAGTCACACTCTATGGCTCTGAAGAAACAAGTCTGTTTTACTTACCCCTTCAGCTAGCTCAAAGAGTGGAACTGGTTTACCTTTACCATTTGAAATCACTATTTTATCACCAGCAGCAGAAGCAGTGACCAGAAAATTATCTGAAACAGGTGTCATGGAACATAGCACAAAGTTTATATAGTAGCTGAAAAGGGAAAAGTATTAATCCAAGCCCCTTAAACAACATATGCTAGCATAAAATTCAAAACAGAAAAATGTTGGTTCAAGTGTCTTTGTTAGTTTTTATATACTATGCAGTTTTGTTTAATGAAGAAAAGAAAGCAGAAATGAGAAAACATTCAAGTTTTGAGAGGATTTGTCCTTCCAAGAGATGAACTCAATGTTGCATCCATTTAACACAAGTTTATGGTTTTAAAAATACTCCTCCAACAGAGAAGTGCAACTTATTCCATGTCCAGTTTGTTCTACTTGCCCACAACTTCTATCCCCATTTCAAAGCAGTATTTGCTGCTAGTATTTTTGTGATTAAAAAATGTGTTTGCAAAAAGTAGTGATCCAATGCATTCTAAAGTTAGCTGTGTTAATGCTAAGCAGTGGAATTGCCAACCACAGATTGGGCATCTGATATCTCCAGATCTTCCGCCCAAGTTATTAACACTCAACTGAGTACACGTTCCACAAAATTACATCAAGACATTAAGCCAGAACCTGAACAGCAGCCTGTTGATGTAGAGAATGTTTATTTCTAACACCTCCCCCTTCACTTACATCCACCCACTTCAAACAAACACTATACAAGTGCAATAAAACCAAAGCAGATAAATACCCCTAAGTTTCAGTATCACACTGACTGCCACTGTTGAAGTCAGGATGGAATTCCTCCATATAAAACTTGCCAGCTGAAATCTGTACAGGGCTGTGTTGTTGTTGTTTTTTGCTTCTCTGCTTATTACAAGCCATCATCTGCTTGCGCTATACAGGTGTGCTTTAGAATACTCCCTTACCCACAAACAAGTGGTATGGGTTCCTTTACTTACACCTGCCCTGCTGCAGCAACACAAATTACATTATAAACAGTTAAACTGCTTAAGATTTTCAGGTATTACCAATCCTTTATTTTAAACAATTGTCACAAACAATGTGTCAAAGTGGCTTCTCAATGAAAGGTATGGCCTTTAGAAAAGAAGAAAAACCTATATGCCTAGGAACTTCTGCAGCCCACTACTTCAGGTGTGTACAAGGTAACTTTCATCTCTAACATTTAGCTGTCACTTTTAAGCAAAACAGAAAACGTCTAAGGAGATTTCCTTACTTAGCGCCATAGTACATTAGTACATTGCTTTCCATGCACTGAAGCTTGTCTAACTCAACACAGGATGACAAGCTGCTGTACCGTTGATCCCGAACAGCCAACAAGATCTACTTAATAGCTCAGACATCCCGAAGTAACTAAAGCCTTCAGCAATTAGAGGAACAGATGAATTCAAAGCAGCTTCTGCTGTGCTGAATGGCACCTACACACTGCAGGGCGGGGGGAGAAGCAAGAAGATCTAAGTTATTGGGTGACAGCTCTGGAAAAGCACAAGACTCCCTGACACAGAACACAGACTTATCAAAAATGGTATGTACTAGTGTCCCTTCTCAACGATACTATTTATTCTGGGAGATTTTCCTTTATATGACAGTTGTCAACTCAAGGAAAATTCAAGACCTAGAAAAATTAACACTTCAGTTATCATTATTGGTTTTCTTACATGCCTTTCACTATATGGTTCCAGGTCAATTTACAACAGTTCTAAAATACAGCATTGACATAAGAGGGTATTTTTTACTAATTCTTTTTCAGTAGAAATTACACTGCTAAATTTACTGTAACATCCAAAACCTACCTTCTTACAAACAGAAACATGTTGTGAATGACTAAGAAAGCCAAACATTATCCAAGCAAACCATTCTTGTGCTTGCCTGTATATAGTCCCATCTGCACTATCCCCTGACATCATTCTAATGATAAACACAGCAGGTAAGGCTCCATCAAACATCCAAGCAAGCATCTTCTAAGATGCATGCAATCAAATGTGCATGGTCAGAAAGATGCCTATGATACAGAAAAGAATGGAGTAGCTAGTATGAAAACTCACTATCCCTACCTAGGAAGCAGGGGACATTTAGCTACAATGAACTACTGGATTCAGCCATTTTGTACGAACAGCTGAACACCGCCATTACTAAGGGCTGGTTCACATATGCAAGTGAAATAACTTGATTTCTTATCATTTGGGGTAACTTTTAGCTGAACTAAGCTTTTGTTTCTATTAGATGTATATCCTCATCTGGTAAATGGGTTCAGAGTGGCTTACAGCATTTTCTAAATGTTAACAGCTCTGTTCCCAAAGGGCTCACAATCTAAAGAAATCTAACGGTTTGGAGGATAAAAGAGGTCAAACAAAATATAAATGACACTGTAGGCATAGCATATATTTTCTAAAAAGCAAACAGAACCATAAATAACCAATCCAATAAGCCACCCAGAAAACAGTACTTTTTTGCAGTCTCCTGCCAAATGCCTAATCAATGAAATGATACTGCATTAAGTAAACTGGCTAATGCATAGACCTCAGTCCCAGTTCCTCTGGGGCTCTGCCCAGGAGGAAAATGATTCCTTACTCTTTTCTTGGAAAAAGAAAATAAAAAGAATTCCTTAGGGTTAAGACATGACAGCCAGTGTGGTGCAGTGGTTACAGAGCGTTGGACTATGACCTAGAGACTCAGGTTCAAATCCCCCCTCAGCCATGCTCACCTTGGGCCAGTCACTGCCTCTCATCCTAACCCACCTCACAGAGTTGTTGTGGGGATTAAACAAGGAAGGGGAGAACAACGTACACCACCTTAAGCTCCTGGGGGGGGGCGGGGAGTGGATAAAAATACAAAAAATAAAGGTAATCCAAGCACCAAAATGTTTCAAGCAATGAGGCAATATGGAAATTCTGTGGCTTGGACTGGTGGCTTGTATACTTGTATACTGGTGGCTCATATACACATTGTGATCATGCAACAGTGGGACAGCACTATGGGTACAATGACATGCCACAGCTTCTGGACCATAAATGAAGCACCACACATGCTCATGATATGAAACCACAATAAGGAACTGCATTTGCAAAAATGGAACATCGTCCAACTTAAAATAAGGGGGGAGCCTCTGGACATATGCAGCTTCACTTGCACATAAAAAGGTAAAGGACCCCTGACCGTTAAGTGCAGTCGCAGATGACTCTGGGGTTGCGGTGGGGCCCTCATATTACAGAACATGGCCATATCTAGCACATCTGGAGAAAAAGCCCTGGTACTGCTTATTTACTCATCTTATATCCCTCCTGGAAAGAAGAAACAAATATGCATACTGCCTCAAGAAGAAAGACTGTGTAAGGACACTGCATACTCCTCCTTATTAGAGAAGTCAGGGATTCAACCTGGGACCTTCTGTACACAAAGCACATGTTCCACCACAGTCTTTCCCTTGAACAGTAGAGAAACAATGCAGCACTAATGGCAGCTGCTTCTAGGGTTGAGAACGAGAATATGTACACATATATAACCGTTCCTCCTCTGTGTCCTGGAGGAGAGGCATGAAGAGGAAAACAAGGGGAGGTATTTATAGCCACCTGTATCCAAGTGAAATCACAAGGAGGAAGATAGTTTAAACCAGGGGTCAGCAACCTAAGGCCCATGGGCCGGAAGCGGCCCGCGGAGGTCGTTTTACTGGCCCCTGAGCCGCCCACGCCCACTCTCATGCTGCACTAAACTAGCGCCGCGCACCACAGGGACTCGCTTCCGTGGCGCCGAAAATCGCATCTGCGCACATCACATCTGCGCAGACGCAAAAAATCCCGGGCATGCGCGCAATCCAGCCCATAGAGGGATCTCCGCAGGACCAATCCGGCCCAGGCAAGATAAACCTTGCTGACCCCTGGTTTAAACTAATCTGTTATTGAACCAAATTGCCAAGGCAGTCTGTAAGAAGTAAACCAAGTATAATCAAATGGAACATACACCTTTGAAATGCATTCCATATCCATACTCTGATAAAATTCAGCTTTTGCTCTTGAGCACATTTGTTCTCACATATGCTTGTTCACTCTCTCCGGAGGCCAGGGGTATTTGGAATTTTAAAGAACAAAGCTGACTTATTATTCATATTCTTTCAGTTGTTACAGCACAGATGCTATTTAGCGGATGATAGTTTATGAATGTGGATGCCCAAAATCCATGTAGATGCTGCTAGTATAGGTCATTAATTATATCAATTAAATCTCATTAGCGCTGCAAAAGTATCTGTGGCTTGTTTGTTTGTATTGAAGCACAGCTCACTGGCCCCAGAGACAAAACTAAAAATTGCCACTAAACAATGAGTGCTATAGCTCTAGATGTTGTGCTTCATGAAGTGGCAAAGGATACTGTTGCTGCCCCAGCATACAGAGCTAACTGGGTGTGATGAAGTATGGGGACTGAACTGTTCCACTACAGTTATGGATGAAGCGTCCCATATTTTAACATCATCATCTCCCGATGAAGCAAATCGGATGCTTTCCTGCATGGCTGCACCTGTAAGCAGAAAGAAGAAAATGCAGGTGAGATTGGTCATACCTATTAAAAATTATTCTAAATGACAAAATATTCTTTGTTATAATTGGCAGAAGTGTAAAGATAGGCAGGTTAATACAATAAGTTATGGAAAACATTTGAAGCCCAGACATTTCCTGTTCCTTATGTTCACAGCTAATTGTTTGAAAATTATCAGTTCAATTATGAAAATAAACACCTGTTTTGAAGTTCCATGTGAGACAAAATATAAAGTCAAAAGCAATTAAAATCATATGTTGAGATGCATTCTGAATTCATTCTGAATTATGAACATTCCAGGATTTATTTACTCAAGTATTTATTATTATTTACAGCATTTATACCCACCTTTCAGGCAAACAGACTCTCAGAGCAGCTTACAAAATCAGTTCTAAGGCAGGCCCTGCCCTTAGTCATACAATCTAAAAAGACACAACATGTCAGGAAAAAGGAATGGGGGAGAGGAAAGAAGAGAAGAGCAAGCTCTTAAATATTACCATCCTTAAAGCTGCAGCCAAGGTCAATGCTAGTTCTGGCTGCCTTATTTATTTAGTTTCTGGACTCCTCTTTACCACCAATGACCTTGGATGGTTTACATTAAAAAAAACCACAAAACACAACATTAGAGATTAAGAAGAACTAAAATCCATACCAGAATGGGCAGCAGCGGCAGTTACCAAAAACAAGTGCACCCAAAAGCCTTGATGAAGAGGTATGTCTTCATCTGGCAGTGAACTCTATTCAAAAATGTAGGTGCCCTGCTACATTTATCATAGAAGAGTTCCATAGCTGGGGTACCACTATAGAAACAGACCTGTCACAAGCCACAGCCCAATGTAGCACAGCTACTGCAGGATATATACTGAAGGGTATCTTATGTGGATCTTTCCTGTATCAATCTAATTTCCAGACTGTTAAGTCTGTGTTTCAGTAAAAACAAAGAATTGCCAATTTCCAACAATAATTATTCAGGACAAGCCTGGAAAAAAATATGTTGGCAAATCACATTTAAATTCTGATGCGTGTCCCACTAAATTGTAAGGCAGCAGACAAGTTCAGAAAGAAAATCCAGAAATTATCTGCTCCCCATGCACCTTATTATAGAATTTCTACCCGCTTGTATTGATTAAAGAGATTCAAAGGAGCTTACAAATAACTTTTTTAATTGCATCAATACACAGTAAAAACAACCCAACATTTACTAAAACCAGTATATAGTAAGAATAAGAACTTCAGTTGAAAAGCATTAAACTGCTGCTGACATCCACCTTATATCAGGTGATACTGGATCCCAAGGCACCAGTTGAAGACCAACAGCCTAGAGTTTATACATAGGGGTAGGAGCATTTATGAAGTTGCCCTAGAATTGCTACTTACCACCAGTTAACAGATAATGTGAAATTGGTGTGTGGGTGTCCACATTCAATATGAGACTACGAATGCCACTCCATTCACAAATGTGATTTTTGTGTGACAAAAAAATTGGATGGAGCAACACTTATGCTGCTGATGGGGGAGAAGCCGCAATGAACCTTCTTCCAACCTGCCTGCCTAGCTAGTTGCTCGCTCAGGGTCAAGCATTCAGTGGCAGTAACCTAGTTTATTCATTTGCCATAAGCTGGAGGGGAGAGTGCAGTTGCACTCAGGCCCTGCTTTCAGGCTTCCCATAAGCATCTGGACCGCCACTGTGACAGCAAGATGCTGAAGTAGACAGGCCTTGGGCCTGATCCACCAGGGCTTTTTCTTATGCTAAGAAACAATTTGATTGATATCCTATGCCCTTTTAAAATGTGTTGGGGAGGTTATGGGGTTGTTGTTTAAACTATTTTGATTATGTACTTTGTGGTTTTATATTCTGATTTCATCCTGTGAAATCCTGAGACCTGCGGGTACATATAGGGCAGTATACACCGGCTTTGTAAGAGATACTGTGGCAGTTCAAGAGCCGCTTTTGCTTACAGTGGTACCTCGGGTTAAGTACTTTATTCATTCCGGAGGTCCGTTCTTAACCTGAAACTGTTCTTAACCTGAAGCACCACTTTAGCTAATAGGGCCTCCTGCTGCCACCGCGCCACCGGAGCACGATTTCTGTTCTCATCCTGAAGCAAAGTTCTTAACCTGAGGTACTATTTCTGGGTTAGCGAAGTCTGTAACCTGAAGCGTCTGCAACCTGAAACGTATGTAACCTGAGGTACCACTGTAGTTCCAAGGGCAGCAACCTGAGGCAAAGGAGAAGGGGGGGGAGGAGGAGAAGGGCGGAGACATTCCCACCTCTCACTGGGGGCAAATAAAGCTGTTCCAGGTGGGTCAACCAGTTCAAAGGACAAAGGGTCCCTACACCCCTCAAGGCAAAACAAGCGCCCAATCCCAGCCAATCAGGGGCCTCTGTGTCCCAACAGGTGTCAAATTCTCGCCGAGGACCAGAGGGAGAACTCCGGCAGCTGTCAGGTAACCCGCCAGGGACCGCCCCCTCCCCCAAACCCCCACAACAACAGACCCCCCCCGCCTCCCCTTCCTCACCTCCCCGCTTGGCCGGGACGCCCCGCGTTAAGTCTTCTTTCTACCCCATGCGACTCATTTCCCCGGTCGCTGGGCAGAAGAGCCCCAAACTTTCGAAGCAGCAAGCCGCCGCTTTCGGTTTCTTTATCTCGTGAGGCAAAACGGGGCCGCTACAAGCGCAGCTTCCGCGCTCCTTACAACTTAGCGGCCCGTCCCAACATCCACCGCGGGACTGGGCTCGCTACCCCCCCTCCCGCCGGTCAGCGAATTTCGTTTACGGCAGCCGAGGGAGGACAAAAGAGAGAAGGAGCCACGTTCGCGTTCCCTGGTTGAAGGGGAGAGGATGGAGGGGAGAGAGGAAGAAGTGGGCGGGGCTTCCATTCAAACCGAACCGTTGGCCTACGAAGTTGGTGAGGTCACGCGGCGGAGTGTGTTTGTTGTCGTCGTTTCGTCCCGTTGGTTTGAAAAGCGGCGTTGTGTGACCAGGAGGGAGGTTCGGCCTGGGATGCTCCCTGGAGACTTCGTGGAAAGCAGCTGGGCTGCTCGGATGTGCTCTTCTGACGCGCTAACAGGAGAATGCCAAAAGTTCATGCCAGATGATATTAACACTTTATAATCGTTTCATGTCGGTGAAAAGATCCATCATGATGATGAGAGTTAACTGAATTTGTATTGCGCGTCCGGTGCTTTGTTGTCAGGGCCCGGGAATGTTCTCAAACTCAGTCAAGAACTTTCTTGAAAGCTTATGGAACAGTCAAAGGTGTTTGTACTTGGCTATGAATGGTGTTTTTTTTACTTTATTTTGACAAGGCTTTTTAAAAAAAACAAGGCTGGATTATTTATTCCCGTAATATGGCACGATGCAGCATATTAATTTTTCTCAAAAATTATGGTGCCTGAAAAGGGTGGGGGAATATCAAATGTGATTTATATATGTGCAACAAAAATGATTGAGCATAGTGATGGACGCCAAGTTGGATCACATGAAAAGATAAGGCAAATTCATGAAGAATTGAGCTATTCGTAGCTACGAGCCAGTACCCTTCTGAATACCAGTTGCTAGGAATCGCAGGTGACTAGAGGGCTGCTGTTGCATTCAGGTCCTGCTTCTGAACTTCCCACAGGCATCTGGGTGGTCACTGAGAACAGAATGCTGGACTAGGTGGGATCAAGAGCAGGGTTTTTTTCTCCATCCTCCTTTACAATGACTTCTATTTAGGTGTAAGAATTTGCTGCAGAACCCTAAACTACATCTGCTGAAAAACAGATTAACCTTATGTTTTGTAATGTGTGAATGGATGTTGTGCTGATCCTTGTCCTAAGCCATCTGGAACTAGGAATTTTACTGTGCCATCCTTGTAAGTCACACAGAGTTCAACAGATCTTACCCTTAGGTAAGTTAGTATATGGTTGCAGCCTTTGATACCTTATTTCCCACATGGTCAAGCCTACAGGGGCTTGTTCCCTGTAGCAGCGCAGCACTGAAGTTGAAGGCATCTCTCCCAGCCTACCTTTGGCCAGCCTCCCTAAGAGGAGATGGATCTCTTTATTCTCCCTGCTTCTTCCCAGCACACCTTGCTAAAGACACTATTTTCCTGTCACCTCACACCCAATTATCCTGGCAACCTTCCAAATCCCCAATCTCTGTTCACAAGTTGGAGTTGTGGTGGGGAAGGACAGTTCTCTTGCATTGCCAATGGTCTTCAGTGGCCCTGTATTGTTTCTTAATCATAGAATTGTAGAGTTGGAAGGGACCCCAAGGGTTATTGAGTCCAATCTACTGCAATGCAGCAATCCTGCCCACAGCTATCCCTGGGTGGGCTCAAAACACCAACCTTCTGGTTAACAGCCAGATGCACTGACCCACTGGGCCCCAGCTTGGCCATGTCATTTTGCATAGGCTAGCTTAGGAATTCCTCTGCAGCTTGTATTTCTCCCTTCGCCTAGGCCAAAGTATGTAAGTGTGCTGTGAGCTGGGTGGGCGGCATATGAATTTAGCTGTGATGATGGAATTCCTCATAAACTAAAAAGAAAAAAAAATCTTGGTGGCAGAGGAATTGGGGGAAAAGTATACAGGAGGCCTGTTGGCCACTTCTCTGGCAGGTCATTTGTGCATCTATATCTAGACATGAATTGACTCACTTTGTGATTTCCAACTGAGCTTGTCAATTATTTTCTGCAGCCCTAATTTATAAGATATTTCTCAAGTTCAATTTGAAAAATTCATCAGACATGAAATTTAACAAATCTTGAATTATAATTAATAAAACATGAAAAGATATTTTAAAAATCTATTTAGTTTCAGACATACAATTTATTTTATTGAATTGTTGCATAAGAACTTGCTTTTCTCCAACTTAGAGTAGTAATTTTTTCAGTGTATCCTTCTAGAACTTGAAACAAATTCTTAATCTCAGATGTTTGCTATGATGTTTGCTTCAGTTGCTATAGTTACAGCAGTATCAAAATCTCATCCTTACTATTTTTCAGCTGTGTTAAGAGGTGTTGAAAAGTCTTACTTTATTAGAAATATCTTAAAAGCATAAGCTATTTAAAAATGTGGCAAGTGTCATATTAAATGTTTATTTTAATTGCCATGACAGGTACCATGTTGTGCAAAGACAGTGATTCTAAAACAGATTTTAATTTAATTACTGATATATCCTTTAATCTGGTTTTCAAACTGTGTTACTAATTTTAATTAAGATGCATACTATGCCTCAAGCAGAACTTCAAGGTGCTTTAAAAATGAGCTTGTGCCTTTTTGCTTATGATACATAAACATCTCTTGGAAAATCCTTCTCAAAAAGGGGAGTGGGTCTTTATTCTGCTGTGCTTTTTATCTTTGAACCAAATATGCAATGCTTTTCTTCCCTTTTGCTGGAGGTATTCTTGGAGAGCACCAGAAAAAGGATGAGGGAATTTCATTCATCTTTTAACTAAAGAGAGAGAGAGAGAGAACTAAGCCCCTTGCTACTTGTCTTAGGTATTTGGGTTGATTGTTCACTATCTATTCATCTATTCTGAATCTTCCCATATTCAGCTTCACTGGATGAAGGTTCTAGTATGTATTATGAGAAAATGAGATATAGGATTGAGGGAGTCCTTATACATTCTTACCACCCTCCCCAACAGCTGTGCTGAATGTATATAGGCTGGATATGTCATTTTCTTCCCTATGCAGTAACTTCAGTAAGGATGGGAAACTCCAGTCCATGGACTTTATCTGGCCTATTAAACATCTTAACGCAGCTCCAGGCACTCTCCTTAAGCCATGCTCCCCACTAGGTCACACCCCCTCACGTCTCATTCTGCAGCGAGTTGGCCATGAAGGAACAGATTTCTTCCTACATCACCAGTTAACTCTGTTACTTCTCTGAACACCAGAAGACAAGGTGAGAAAGGGGGAAAGAGTGTGTGTGTGTTTAGAGAGAGAGCTGTGAGTATATTTGAATGGGAGGGAGTGTGTTTTCGCCTTGCCCACTTCAAGCATGCATCTCCTGATCACTTTCACATGAGGGAATTTAGTGCTTTGGGGGAAACTTCCCTACTCCAGCAAGACTGCATGCCAAGAGAAAGGACTGTGGATACCATTTACACATTTCTAACTTGCAAAATAAATACTATCAAAAGTGACAAGCTAAAATACAAGCATGATTTTAAAATAATTTTTAATATCTTTGTATTCAGTATTTTTAAACATTAGCAATACCTACAATGGAACTACAATGGTATTTGAAAGTAAGTAAAGCATTTAGGACTAGCATGTTGGTTACTTTAGACTTTAATTGATAGTTGGATGTACTACTGAATTACAGAGTACAGCTCGGACATAGCACAATAAAAAGCTTGTATTATATCAGTAGCGCTCGAACATTCATGAATAACAACCAACTGCTGTTCATCATGGAAGCCTGCAAAATTTGAAAAGCAACAACCTCTACTGAAAGGCGGACATTCACTGAAAAAATGTCTTCAAATCCCAGAAGCTCATGTAAGAAAATCATTTCTGGTTCAATAATATCACTTCTAAGCAGTTAAGACAAATGTAAAAACCTACATTTAACTTACTAGGTAGCTTTAAGAGAAGGAATACTAACTGTTCCAACTATGGAGAGGATATAAAGTCTGGAAAAATGCAGAAGCAAAAAAAAATCTTAATTTTCTATTAGAAGAACAACAAAAATGAAACATAAATCAGTTAGTGGAGTGTAAATTTTAAAATATTTTAAACCAAAAAGTTTACATAGTAAATTAAATCTGAACATAGATAACTACTACTTAGAAGTCAAAAAGAACAACACCAAATGTATGTTTATTACAACTACCTCAAATATTTTATCGATTCCAGAGAAGAATAGAGACCAATTCTTTATCTCATGGAATAGGGAATTTACAACTGGCTTCAGTATGACAGCATATTACTCTATAAACTCAACTCTGCATAGGTTGAATGAATGACAAAGTTACTCCCCAGTGTTTACTCAAGCGAGCAAAGACACTATCCAGTTGAAGACATTTCCTGCAATTATCACACACCCATTAGCTGGCTCAAATAATTTCCTTAAATTCTTTATTGATGGTAAAGTGATGTCAAATGGGATCTGCAAAAGAGAAAGCACAAACATGGAATAAACCAAAAAATCTTAATAGAATTAAGCTGAAATCCTATATAAACTTTAGTTAGAGCAAGTCACAATGAATTTAATTCATTCTGAGGAATGAGAGGGACCAGTGCATTTTTTCAGGAGATACTCAAGGGTACGTAGTACCAGCACCTCTTTTTGCTGTTATTAAAAAGTGTGGCACTTACTCTAACAACTTTATGGTGAGTACCAGGACCCATTTTTAAAGGAAAAAAAAGCACTGAGAGGGACTAATTATGTGACCTGAGGCATGCTGAGAAGCCATTAAGGGCTTGTGCCTGCTCTATGCTCCGACCATACATGTCCAATGCGGCCCCTATCCTGATTGGGGTCTGAGGCAGTAATTTCTCTCATATATCAAGCCCTTCTAGTCTCCTTGGATAAGTCATGCTGTTGCGGGGACTTGCGGTTTTTACTGTAGGCTCTCCTCCATTGTGGAGTCCTAATGGTGCCATTTAGATGAGGCTTTGTGGCCAGTGGGGTGAAAAGGCATAAAGGAGGCTGAAGGAGGCATGAAATCCACCATTGAGAGCATTGTGCCATGTGCATGCAAAGTGTGATGCAATAAACTGACTCTCAGGTGAGCCGGAGGGATAAAAAATGGCCAAGGGTGGTAGCTGTTCAAGAGGAAGAAAAAGTGAAACAATCTGAGGCAGCATGTGCCTTAGCAGTAGAGAAATGGGCTTCCCTGCAATATCCCACCCCAGTGCAGGAAACAAAAGTAATAAAAATTGCCACCTAGTCTTTCCCGGCTATCTACTTCCCACCTAGGGAAGGCTCTGCATTTTAGCACGAAAAGATGAAGAGAGAAAGAAATGGGAAAGGGCTCTTGGACCAGCAGAGCAGAGGGAGCAAGTAACGGGGGGGTGTGGGGAAGAAGGGACAAGACAATGTACCTATATAAAAAGACCCGAGGAGAGAGCAAAGAATGGGAGCAAATGGTGATCTGGCTGCACCGAACAAAGGCAGAAGCAAACTGAATTTGAATGTGACCATATGTATTCATAAAAACTGATACCAGTGGAAAAAAATTATGTGGAAGATATTTGCATTTGGAAAAAAAAGTTTTTTAAAAGAAATCTGAACAACATACCTCTGTGAGTGGTGGTGGCTCATGCGGGTCAACAGACAACAAGGCTCTTATTTCAGAGAAACACTGCTTGACCATTTCCTAATTGTAGCAAAGTGGGAGAATAGAAATACTATTATATTGCATGCATTTAATCTATTATATTTGGTAGATTCTTATTTTTTATATACTTATGTACAAAACACAGTCCCCATCATGCATGGCTAATGTTGAAAACCACTGGGTTTATCTGGTGTCCTTCTGAATAGTTGAAAAAACCCTCAAGGACTTTTTAAGTATTCAACAGGAACAGCAGAAAAACCTAGACGGGGAAGCAAACTTTCATCTTTTCAAGCAGAATAACAGAAACAAGCCAGGAGAGGCCTGGCAGGGCCCATCGTTTGCTATAAATGGTGCTCCTCACCATGCTGAGTGAAATCATTTTCAGTTGAAGAGCAAAAGTCTGTGATTATTCTCTGCCTCCCAAACGGAATTGGAAGGCAAACTGCAAACCTCATGCTCCACTGCCATCAATTCATGCCAGGGAGCATGGTATAGTTGCTCTCCCAAACAATAACCCCACAGAAACAGTTTAAAAGGCCACAGGTGGTTTAATTAGGCAAAGGCCCAATAGTGCTGTTGTGCTCAGGACCTGCTAAGGGATTCCTATGGGCATACAATAGGTATTGTAAGATGAGGATGTTGGACTACATGGGTCACTGGCCAGATCCAAATTATGGCAAAATGCAAGTTAGACTGTGAAATCTAAATGTTGCTGTGGAATCATCAACTTGTATTTAAAGGATTGTACATACAATCTGGCAACTCAGTCCCAAATATTTGCATGGACATAGTTGACTGGAACACAGTCTGAAGAGCCCTATGGTTACACTGCTTCAGTGTCAAATCACTAGCCAAATTCTTAGTGCATCCTATTCAGATACAGTACTAGGATTATTTAGTTATGGGTGAAAATATGTGTGACACTCCATAAAAATCAAAATGGTCCTTTAAAAGCAGTGTTATCTGCCATTTAGACCTACTACACTATATGATTGGTTGAAATATTTGTTATCCAAGCTACTCAAAAAACAGCTTTTCAATAATGAAAGCAGTGACTTGTTGTCTGTGCTGTCACAATATCCATCAGGTAAAATGCCACCACACGCATCATTAATCATTTATTAAAATAGATATTGAAGAAAAAGTGTCACATGATAAATGTCTCCTACTTTGAAAATAAATGTCTACTTTTTCCTTGGCATTCATCATGCAGCAACTGTACTGGCAACACTTCACTCCACTGATGTTATCGCAAACAGATCACAAGGAAATTTCTAGACTTGTCTCTCTTGTTTTTTTTAAAACAAACCTGAATATGGTTTTGCTAACAAAAAGTCTAAGAATTATGGCTGACAAAAAAATTAAAAACCATTTCCCATAAGCTCCTGCAGAGGGAAAGGGTCGTGGAGAAGTCTAGTTGCACCAGGAACTGATCTGACAATGGCAGATTGTTTGGCTCTGCCTATGAGTTCCAGTGGGAGGTGCTATCCCAATAATGTCTAGAGGATTAGCATTCTGCAAAGGTAAGTTCTGCCTCACTAACCTTTTAAGTGTTCTTTTACCATTTCAACACAACAAGCATGCAGACAGGAGTGATCTGGTAGGCACTGTATGCTTCGCTTTTCAGAGCGCCCACAGAGCTACAGTTCCCAGCATCCTTAACTACAGTTCCTAGGATTCGCTGGTGGAAACCATGTGCTTAAAATATATCACCAAAGGCTTCTAATGAAATAAGGATCCATTGGATAAGAAAATGAGTAGAAGTTCCAGTAGGAGGCACCATCCCAAAGGATGTGGAATGCCCTCTGGAAGACGGTCAGAATGTCCCCTCCCCACATCACAGTTCTTATCCAGATCAGGGAGCAGACAGATGCTTTTTATAGAGAAAAAATATGGGTAATCCAAAGCATGTGAGGCAGGCATGCCTTTAATGTTACATGTAATTTTACTCTGAATAGGGCAAGCATCTTAGGAGCAACCTCTTTTGAAGTAGTTTTCAGCAACTACGTTGCTTTCTAACAATCATTAGTTTAGCTGCCTTTGTCAGAAAGAATTGTTGTTGTTTAGTCATAATGGTCTCTTAAAACATAGTGCTCACATCAGGGTTACTCCCAAGTATGGGGGAATTTGGAAACGTAGCATATTGCCTGTATTATATGTTTTAGCAATTCTCCTACAGAAAAGGAAAAAGCAAATGGAAGATGGTTAAAATGTATGGTAGGAAAGGTTAATTCTGCCTTGTAGTGAATGGAAGTTATTGCAATTGCCGTGTGCAGTTACTCTTCATAACTTCACAGCATCACAAAATACAAATAAATGCCACACTCATTGATTGTTGTAGGAGTGCTTCCTGAATTATCAATTTTTATATACCCTGGTTTTTTCATCAAGTGGCACCTTTGCCACGGTTTTCACTGAACTTGAATGTCTCTCTGTTTCACTTTCTAATTGAGAAGTCTTCACAGTTTGCATTAACATTTCAATTTGTAGCTTAAGATCAGACAGCTTTTCACGTACAGCAATAACACTAAAAAAAAGAAAAAAATGTTAACACAATACAATTGCACTATCAATACAGTGGTACCTCGGGTTAAGAACTTAATTCGTTCTGGAGGTCCATTCTTAACCTGAAACTGTTCTTAACCTGAGGTACCACTTTAGCTAATGGGGCCTCCCGCCGCCGCCACCGCATGATTTCTGTTCTCATCCTGAAGCAAAGTTCTTAACCCGAGGTACTATTTCTGGGTTAGCAGAGTCTGAAACCTGAAGCGTCTGTAACCCGAGGTACCACTGTACTGTGTACATACAAAGTAAAATATACTTCCTTGGGTAATAAAAATAAATTCTTTACTAAGATGGTTTTCTTTGCTTCCCTTTATGCATAATTATAGCAGTAACAACAAAAAATTTTTTTCCTCCCAGTAGCACCTTAAAGACCAACTAAGTTAGTTCTTGGTATGAGCTTTCGTGTGCATGCACACTTCTTCAGATACCTTGATGGACTTCCATTTCATGCGGCTCAATGTGGTGCCTTCCATAGTTCCAGTTACAGATAGGTAGCCGTGTTGGTTTGCATGCACACGAAAGCTCATACCAAGAACTAACTTAGTTGGTCTTTAAGGTGCTACTGGAAGGAAAAAAATTTTTTTGTTTTGACTATGGCAGACCAACACGTCTACCTATCTGTAATTATAGCAGTGTTTTTGTATGGCACTGGTTGACAGAAATCGGGGGGGGGGGGGAGAGAGAGAGATGGTGACAAACAATCCAGAACGCATGGACTGGGCCTCTTGCTCACTGAACTTCTCAGAAGGAGAATAAAAGAGGAAGGGGAAGGTTTTGGAGGAGAATAAGTGGAAGGCAATATTTTAACACAAACTACCCAGAGCATGCACAAAAACATGTTCTTTCACAAACAATATAACATGCAGCAAAATTAATACATTAAGTTACCTGTTCAGTGGGATCCACAAATAACCACAGTACACATTGGCTGAATTGAAAGACTTGATGTTGGTAATTTTGACTGGTTTTGTATTATAAGCATAGACAAACAAAACCTACACACAGGAAGGAAAGATATATAATAGAAATAGGTATAGAAATAACACCTCGATTAGATGTTTATTATCCTTGTAGAAATGCCATTTAGATTAGTCCATAGATGGACACACTATATGTTTGTAAGCTAAAAGCTAAAGAAAATGTATTTGTAGAATTGGTACCTTACTCTCCACCCAGCAGATTGCTTTGCTATACTTCTGGCTGAATAACAGAATGTAGAAAATCTTATCTAACTTATGAAGCCCCCTGCATCAAACATCTTCTCTACTTTAGTTCTGTAGGTTGCTTAAGACACACCTTTCTACACAGGCCTTTGGATCCTTGTGAGAGTGTGAACAGTTTGATTTACTTTAACAGTCTGCTAGAAGTATTTTCTTGTGTTGGGTTTACTATATAACTAATTCAGCAGGAGACCAATCCTTAACCAAGGGAATGAGATAAATTAAAGAATCCCACATTTACTTAAAATGGTTTAGCTTTTTTGTATTTTTATTCTAAATCAATCAGTGTTTTATTTAATTATAAAGGAATGCAGCATCAGGCACAACCCACAGCCTTACTTTACTCCATGTAAGGAGTTCATGCTTTATGTTCAAAGAGAGCACCAATTTTGTAATCTTACCATAGTTTCCCCTTCTTTCAATGACCTTTCCAAAGATGGAAGGTACCACTGCACACAGAGTTCCCTGATGGGAGTACTGGTTGCCTTGTTGTCTGAATGAATGTCCATCTCAGAGCTACAAGCAAGGCTGGCAGGTAATTTCCATGATGTTTGTCTTTTTGGTAACAGTGCTCCTGAGAGTGACTAAAATTATAATAATTAAGCATAAGTTTATCTTTGTTCAAGTTCCCCCCCCTCCCAATATAAAACTTATTTGAAAAACCATACACATTTGTTTACTCAGAAGAAGCCAAGCAAAAATTCCACAATATGTCTGATTTCTGAAGAGCTTTCCTCATGGCAGTTAAATGAATGGGCCTGTTCTGAGTATCAGCAATGTTGGTAATCTCTTGTCGTTTTTACTATTCTATATTATTTTGATTGTAAGACGCCTTTAATATTTTGTAGGAGGGGGCCATAAATACAGAAAGTAAATGCTTAAAAATAAATTTTGAGTACTATTAACAAATTACCTTTCCAAGCACGGTCATACTATAGCAAGGTTTTTCAAAACCATATAGCTGTTTCGGAGGTTCTTGAAGGCAGCAGCCAGAATATATAAGCAGATACATTTTTAAGAATGAATGCAATTCTGCTAAGCGCAGGGTAACTGTTGTGTCAAACACTGAAGTGAACAGCACATCTTCTTTAGCAAATAAGCCCGCACCTGCTTTTGGAACAGCTGTGACAAGAAGATAATTCATGACTATTTCTACTCCAATTCATAATACGCACGCATTATAAACACTAAACAAACAAATCATGATCTTATTCGTAGTATCATTTTTATCTCTCTGCAATAATCATTTCTCCACTCTGCATCATTTTCTTTCTTAAGCTGTGGACCAAATGATGTCAAACAAGCAAGCCATTGTTCGTTTCTGTATGTCTCAAAAATCCATACTGTTATATGCAGCAACCACCACTGCTACTACTATTCATTGTTTTCTGAACCAGGACATTTCAGATATCACTAGTTCGTACTAACTCTAGTAAAAAAGTTTGTCATATAGATCTGTTACGAAATTAATATGGTTACTGGCAGGCTAGGCACCAGGCTTCCCGGGACCTTTGATCAGGGAACTGTTCCACACGCCAGGCATTTTAAGAATACTCATGTCTGGGGTGGGACCAGGCCTACTTTTTCTTATAGGAATGTAAGAAGCTGCCTTACCCTGATTGAGACCATTGGTCCACCTAGTTCAGTAGTGTCTACATCAGGGGTAGACCGAGATGCCCCTCCCACCATTACACTGTATAATATTAAAGAGATAGATGTAGGGTGACGGTCAATACTAAGGTAAAAGCAATTGTATACTCATTGGAATAATAGCATTACTTATATAGCTACATATTGCATTGTATTATAAGTGCCTTTTTCTTTCACTTTATTGTTCCACTGAAATTTTTCAATAAAATATAAATATTTTTTTAAAATACTATGATTAAAAGCAATACGGAAATAATTCCAGAAAAACAGTTGTCTGTGCACAACACACTAAGACAATAGTCTTCCTAAAAAGAAATACTTCCTACCAAGCATGGGGCTCAAGTTCAAGTGTCTGGTTAAGTAAGTATTGTAGCGAATTACATGGACCCAGGGTATCTTCAATTTGCACTGAACGTCTTCAAGAGGAGCGCTTTCAGCTCCATCACTTTCTGCTTTATCTTCATGTGGCAAAGTCATCACGGGAACTTTGTAGCAAACGTCATATCCTTCTGGAAAGCAAAATACATGTTACACAATTCCAGCTCTCAATAATATACACAAAAAACCTGACATCAATTAGTTGCTGTTTTTTAAGTTCCACATTGTGCACAGTTTAGCATAAAATAAATTGAAACCAACTGTAAGACAATGGAGCCCCATCAAGACATTTCTAGTTATTGTGGGTTTATTGTTGATTATTACTTAATTAATAACAGTGCAATCAGTGTGCATGGAACAAAAAATCCTCTAAATACTTCAATGCAAAGATATATGGGGGGGGTCTGGTTTCCCTTCACATTTTAACACCATGATCAATATCAATTTCAAAGTCAAATACCAATTTTAAGTGGTGAAATATTTGGTCTTAGTAGCCTCTTATAACAATCCCATATTTTAAACCAGTTGAAAATTGAAAAATTTCTCATTTGCTTTGTTTTATTTATATTATCTACCCATTGTACTTTAGATCTTTTCTGAAGTTTGATGATCCATTAATTACTACAGTGTGCAATGTAATAGCACTCCTATTGAGGGATTTGTACGGGCCAGTTTATTACCTGTAGGAATGCATCAAAACATAATGAAACCCCTAATTAATTTTCTTCCATTGGCTAATGACCCTGAGAACTTTTTGCTTTCCCTTGTAATAAGTGATTTGGTAATCTATGTTTCAGATGATTACTTTAATCCACTCTGAATATGTCTTGGAGCAGACACTTGTTTGATCATGCTCTCTCTGTGTCAAACTCTACTCAGCTGTGTGTTCATTTCAACCCCTATACTGTGATTGTTTTATTCCTCCTCCTAACTGCAGCAGAAACCAGAAATAGAGCTAAAAGGCGCTAAATTATGAATTCATCAATCACAGATTGGGCACAGGATGCTGTGCCAAAAGAGGCTCAAAAGCACTCAGCAGTAGCTGGTGCATACTATCTTTAGCTAGGCACTGGTTTACACATTACACACCTTGACACTTCACTGCCACATAGTACTCTATACCTCACAACCTGAGATACGGGTGGTGAGTTTATTGACTATCGCTTGGCTTAACAGTACCATGTTGCCACATAGCATGCACACAGGAAACACACCTGCCCGTTCTGGGACACTGTCTCCCATATTACTATCCAGCCTGCCTCCTCTGCTTGGTCCCTGATTGAACAGAGGGAGCAGGTTGGAGAGACATTTTGCAGCAGCCTGGTGTGATGACTGTGTGCTCATCTACAGGGAGAGAGAAAAACAGTTCTGCTATTTATTTTGGCATTTGTACCTCACTTTTGTATGATAACTCGTACTTAATGTCTTATGGAGTATGGTGATCCCTTTTTGTGCAGGTGCTGTTCTTGTGGTATATGTGAAAGTAGATATTTTAAAAATACACCTGCCAAATTTGCCATATTCGTATGGCTTTTTTCAGTCACTCAATAACATACATTCTGTAGAATAACATAAGGCTAACAGACAAATACCAGACAAAAAGTCCTTGTAGGAAGAACTGAGGTCCAGCAGAGCAAATTCCGGCATGTTTTCTTGAGCTCTCTGTCTCATGTGATACAATTTAACAGGCTTCTTTCCAATTAATTGCTGTGAAGTCAGAATAGCTTCACTGACCTAGAATCAAGATGTATTTGATCAGATTTAACTTATTGTAATATGTACTAGCTTTAAAACTGTAAATCAGAAAATTAGCAGTAAAAGCAAATACACAATATATATAATATATAATATAAATGGCTGTAGAAATGTTCTATGTTATTTTGACTTATGCTATATCACTGTCACTGATAATTTAATTATTATACAAGCAATTTCGAATCAAGACATATCGACCTACATCACACAGGTGCCTAACTACATGACAGACAGGCGTGCATACATATAAGGCACTTAACCAAAAGCAAGCAATGCAACTGTAGGGTAATTTTGTTCCTTCTTTACTGCCTTTAACCTCCTAGGTGCATTTGCACGAGAATAAAACCTCTCAATCTAGGCCCATACAGCGTATTAATCTGCTAACGACTATTTCCATTACTGCCAGAGTCTTATGGCATTCTAGGTATGGGAAATAACTACTTCTGGGTTCCCTGTTATTTTCATGAATAAATTGATTTTTATATGCACTTTACCTTAGTATGTGCATTTTGCTACTCATTGCTTGGCTGGTGAACTGCATTTCCAAATTCAGAAGAGGGCAAATTTTGGGGAATCACTATGAGTTAAGGAGATCCACCTTTAAACTGAACTCAGTCACATTTATCCTCCCTCCCAAGAAGCCATGAGATACTTAAAAATTGAAGTCCCCTCACTCATTTATAGTTACAATTTGAAATCAGCATTAATGGTCATATTACTGAAATTAATTGTTGCTCTTGCTCAAGTTTTTGCCATTTCCCAAAAATACAAAAGATATTAACTAATATTGAAAGAACGGAGGATTACACTGAAAATTGTTAAGTGTTGCCATCATCACCCTATCGTTCTTCCTTCCTATAATGTAAACTGTAGAATGTTTGGTTTTTTCTCTGCAGGAGGTCAAATTAATTATTAAAGAAATATAAGTAAGATTACAGAAATAAGCCCCAAACCTGTGCAGCAGCTCGTATTGCAATCCAGGCCTGCACCCTGTACATTTCCAGGGCTGTAATTTCCTCCGAACTAACACGATGTCTGCTGACAGCCTAAATTTAACACAAGTTCAAATTTAGGGGGGGGTTGGGGGGGAGGGAAATCAATATATTATGGGAAAGCATTTTTAAACAACACAATATACTGTAAAAACTTCTGGAACGTCATGAAGAAAAAATTATTCTTATTTCTTTATGGTGCTGTCCTATGCATGTTGACTCCAAAGTAAACCCCAATGAGTGCAATGAGAATTACTCCCTGGCAAGTGGATATAAGATCTTACACTGCAATCTCTCTATCTTGAATGAAATAGCTATTCTGATGGCTTGTTTTGGAGGTATAAACTTGGTACAGCAGCTACATGCAAAAGAGGACAGAACTCCTGCATCATTAATAATTGTGAAGAAGAGGGAATTTCTGTTTGCATGAAAAGCTACACCTCCTGGCATTTCCTCTAATACCCTTGGCCCCTTAAAATTTGTGCATTAAAAAAAAGACAAGCAGGTAGAGTAAATGGCATGCCAGGTCTAAACATGTGCACCTGAAGAATAGAAGTATTACAGTACTTTATAATCCAGTTATTTCTTTTGTGGTGACAGTGAGAAAAAAGGGGAGATAGGAGTGATATATGCTCAAAGAAGACGGTATCAGTTTCTTTGTTCAGAAAAACATGACAACAAGAAGGCTAAAATGAATGAAGATAAAAAAAAAGGTGGTTGTTCCCATATGATAAAACTACAACACTTCTAAATTCTGTGCATAGCTACAGAGAATCAAAGCTGAAACATATGACTTAGTTGCTTAATTCATGGAAAATTACTGGGGGTCAAAAATAGGAGAGGTCCTTCAGTGTTCAGGGATTTAAACAGTCTTTCATTGTTTTTGAGACTGTTTTTTACCACAATTAAGAAACAGTTGTTATAATAAAGGACTAGTATAACTACAAAAGTACTTCATTGGGGTTTGGACGTAGTGATTCAATAGATCTGATTGCTAAACTCCACAAGACAAGCAAGAGATTGCAGGGGTCAACATAGCTGTCATAGTTCATTGGGAATAAATGTTTGACAAATTCATGCAAAAGAAAAAGCTTGATCTATCCCCACTTACCTGGGAACAAGCCTCATTAAATTCAATAGGACTTACTTTGATATGTTTAGAGCGCTGTCAGGGGCCATGTTCAGGCATTTTTTGTGAACTAAAGCTACTGTATGCACATGCCTTTAGTCGAAGACAAATGGCACATACCCTTGGTTTAAATGTTCTTCCCTTCAGCAAACCAGAAGTTGGAGATTCCTCCTTGTTTGTAATTAAATAAAAATATAGCAATGCTACCTCCATGTATGATTTTCTTATCAATCTGCAAAGCAAACAAACAAGCCCACAAAGCTTGTAACATAACGTTACACAAATCGTTATAGAAACGAAGTGGCTAGGTTGTGCTCTGGCAACAAGCAAATGGAAGCCGGGGCATGACATTTTGCATGTCACCACAATGCAGGAGAAACACCCACACAATGCACTCCAATGTATCCACACTACACTAAATGCAATCTTAAATTGGATTTTTTTCCCCTTTACCACATTATCAGTGGATCAGGAAAATCCAAATTAAATGGAGGGCAAGTGAGGACTGCTTCTTGGATGAGAACAGTGGCACATGGATGACACAAATAAACAAACATGCACACCTGTGATGCATGAAATCCACTTTAAGCCTCTGTGTGTAAACACCCTTACATCCAAGAAACCTTACATTCCATTTAGTTCATGAATAAACCTTCCTTAGGATTTGCACATAGCATGCCGAGTACTTCAATATGTACCCATGCTATGTTGGGAAACTGTCTGTGTGCTTGGTGGGAAATCCAGACATTCAGATCATTAAAAAACATGCCTCTCTGAGACCACAGCTCAGCAACGCACACAAGGGCTCCAGATGTGCATCAGAGCTGGTGGATCAGAACCCAATTTACAAGTTGCACTGTAGAAAAAGGGCATCTGTCCTAGCATCCTTACTTGGGGTAAGTACTGAAACCACTTTGAGGGGGTTTTCCTACAATCAAGTGGTATATAACTTTTGTAAAATAAATAAGAGGCCTGGCTTCTAAGTAAGGGGGGCAGGATATCTGTTAGCCTTTATTTTACTAGAAAAGGACAATAAAAACACCAATTTAAAACACACAGGTAAAAGAATTTGAACAGCTGCTTACCCAAAATTTTGGTAACTACCAAGACTTAACTTTATGGCATCCAGCAAACTCTCAACAGCTACTGTTGATTTATTAACACCCATACAATCAATTTGTCGTTCTATCTTCCCTAAATAGAAAAAAAGAGACACACAAATTAATCTGGCAAGCTAATGCAGAAAATGCTCAATAGCAATGTTTTGCAACCAGGTGGCATATGAAGATATCGGGGGGGGGGGGCTGTTTTTTTTTCTTTAAAAAAAGGACAATATAATGCCCTCTGAGGCCCCTATGTACAATGTACACAACACAGGCATGGGAATACTGTGGGATATGAGCTGCATATTACCTTTCCGAAAAAGAAGTTCTGCTTCCAGATCAAATTCTCGTCTCACTGAAGCAGCACATAGGTCCAGTGCTGTTTCTGTATGCCGGAGGGCTTTTACCCATTGGAACTCAGATTGTGGTTTAGACATGCAAGATAATTCTAGAGTCAATGTATGTGCTAGAAATCAAGAAACAGAAATGAAGAAATACTTGCAAGAAAGTGTTACCCAAGGAAGAACAAAAATCAAATATTGTGAAAAATAAAATACATTCCCTTTTCTTTTTTAAAAAATTAAGAGCTAAAAAATTATGTCCGAGTAGCTGACAACAAAAATTAAACATGCTGTGAATGTCACTATATATCTCAATATTTTGAGATATCTCACATTAGCACTAAATTGACTGCAGATATATTTATAGTTCTATATGTGAGCATATGCAAGGCAGCTGAAAAAGGCAAGTTATAGTAAATGCAATATTTAGATGACAACAAACCAATAAACCTTACTACAATTTCTCATTTGAAGAGCAATAATCCTAGACATCCTAGACCAGGCTTCCTCAACCTCAGCCTTCCAGATGTTTTGAGACTACAATTCCCATGATCCCTGACCACTGGTCTTGCTAGCTAGAGATCATGGGAGTTGTAGGCCAAAAACATCTGGAGGGCCAGAGTTGAGGAAGCCTGTCCTACACTAAACTGTGACAGCCAACAAAAACATTACTCATTTCAGTATAGCCAACAATACTATAGTTTAAACTGTTGCTTTACAATTTCTATTTTTAGTATCTTTCCGTTACAGATTCCAGCAAAAAATATTTATGTATTTAAAGTTGCCAATAACATAACTGAAATATATTGCAGTACCTGGATATCAGATGTGCTTTATAAATAATAACATGTTTTGTAGGACACTTAAATTTCCTTACCAATTCTCAGTTTGACTTTTGCCAGTAATCTGATATGTGGCAGGTATATGTTTTTCAAAGGCTCCAGTAGAGTTGTCAGTGTAGGATCTGCTGTAGGTTTTTCAAGTAATTGCCCCAAAACATATAGCTGTTGAAAAGTGTGATTTAGTAATGAAAATTTGCTAATCCCATTACTCTTATGCAAACAGATCCCTGCAATTGTCACTGTTATTAGGTCTTTTGCATTCAGAGATTTCAGAGTTATTAAGGATTGTGCTGCTGGAGCAAATGTTCCATTCATGTCAGGAACGGGTGTCGGGAGCAGGTCAGCAGTAACTCACACAGCAGTAACTCACACAGAGAAGTTAATTCTTTATTCAAAGAAAAAGACAGCTCAGGAGGCCAGGCCTAGTGAGCACAGCAACTCTCCCCAGTAGATCTTGCCCCAAAGAGGCAGTTGTGAGGACTGAAGGTCTCCACCTTCCCACAGTTCCCTAAGTCTCCTCCTCCACCAGGTTCCTCCCAAGCAATCTGTGACTTCATCGTCTTGCCTTTCTTTGCTCCACCCTCTTCATACTTCTTCTGGTTCTGGGAGACCAGGTGGGAGGGGAGCTGGTTGCACCAGGACAGGGAGACCCCCCGGCTTCTTCAGCAGCCTGCCTCATCTCTGCTTCCTGGCCCCCCTCCTCTTCAGCCCCCACTTCTGCCTCTGATTCTGGACTGCTCTCTGCCACAGACTCTTCCTGCTCTCTAAACCCTGTTACCTCTTCAGCTTCCGACACCTCCTCCTCCCAGTCTGCTCCCTCTTCCCCCTCTGACCACTCATTGCCATCCCACCACCAATCCCCTGGCTCTGGGGGGATTCTTCCCTTGGGGATTCCACAGCTGGCGCCCCCCACTACTCTTCGGCATCCAGCCAGTCTATGACAGTTCATTGCAAGCTAGTAAAGGAATACGGATTTAAGTCAGGGTGGAGAATCCTATGCGACAAACTGGACAGTGATGTGAAATGAAGATTGTTGGGACCTCACAGGGCTTGCAAAGAGTCCTGGCTGGTGCTTTGAAGTGTTGCTGATCAGCAAGCTTGATGTGACCACCCATCAGTTGATAGTGAATTCATGCCTGCTTTCCCACTGGAAGCTCAGTGACATAGCCAATCCAACAGGCTTGAACTCACTGCCTATCAGCTGATGAGCAATGACTGCAAGCCTGCATTCTGAAGGTAACAGCTGGGATCCAAAAATGTTGGATTCATACCAATAGTAGCCTTCTCTCATCTAAACTGAGCCTATTAAATCCCAGGGAGCCGAGTCAAAATTGACTCCATTCTTTGCCCCATGGCATTTGACACTGCTTCCTACATGAACACATTTTAAGAGCCAAGCTACACCTGACACGAAATGCATCTTGTATCTAATGTGCATGCATTGTGTAGAAATTTGATTCATTTTTCACCTGCTGTCATCCTAACGAATCTAATATTTTCATTGGGAAAGAGGAAATCCTTCATTGGGATTTTCCTCAGAACTATAGCAAGGGAAGAAAGAAATTCCCTCTCACACTGAGAGTTAAATTCCCTCTGATCCCACTGAGTAACCAACACCCACCTCACATTTAATATCACACATAGTGTGGCACTAAACACAGCTGGAGTTGTTGTTTTTACCCCTAGTACTTCAGCATGGTCTTTCCATATTGCATGGACTTGTGTATACCTTTACACCATAAGAAGACAGTAAACTCTATGACAAATTTAAACTAGCATTAAATCATCAGAATGCACTCACCTGTTGGACAACAATTGTGTGTGCCATAATTAATACATCCATTTGATCAGTTTTAGACGTCTGATTATCTGAATCCTCTCCTGCTTGTGTTTTCATTATGTCAGTCAGCAGAAGCATACTCTGCACTAGTGTTAAAGAAGCTGGTGGAGAAATCAGAGTCTTTTCTTCAAGTAACCTGATTACATTCTATAAAAACATAACAGAATACATTCATGTGCAGTTACAGTCTAGCGGAGTGTTTCTCAAATGTTTCTCAAAAGGCGGAGGAAACACAAACCAAGGAGATGCAGCAAAATTAAATGAAAATCTAGGATGTCAAGGAAAGGCAAGCTGGGAAGTCTTCATATGATGGGACGTGACTAGAGATGTTCTATGGTTGTAATAGGTACCTACTATTCTATTAGATGTTGTAAAAGGTAAAGGGACCCCTGACCATTAGGTCCAGTCGTGGCCAACTCTGGGGTTGCGGCGCTCATCTCGCTTTATTGGCCGAGGGAGCCAGCGTACAGCTTCTGGGTCATGTGGCCAGCATGACTAAGCCGCTTCTGGTGAACCAGAGCAGCGCACGGAAACGCCGTTTACCTTCCCGCCAGAGCGGTACCTATTTATCTACTTGCACTTTGACGTGCTTTCGAACTGCTAGGTTGGCAGGAGCAGGGACTGGGCAACGGGAGCTCACCCCGTCGCAGGGATTCAAACCACCAACCTTCTGATCGGCAACCCCTAGGCTCTGTGGATTAACCCACAACGCCACCCGTGTCCCTATTAGATGTTGTACTAGATGTTTAAAAGAGGTGGTAAGAAAAACTAGAATGACACAGCAAAGGAAAAAAATGTATGGAATGGAAAAATGTAAAAAATAAAATAAAAAATTCTATGGATCTAACTTAGTCATATTTATTACTTTCAATGGGTCTATTCTGAATAACAATTAGTTGGACATCACACTTTATATTAAGACACTTAGCTAAAATAAATCCAAGAATTGTGTCAGAATTAATGTTTTTTACACCAGTTTTACTGGGAAAGAGTTCACAAATCAGTTTTGAGTCCAAACCTGTAAACAACACTTAATGTCAGCCACTGGTTTTCCTTCTTGCAGGCCAAGCATAACAGCTTGCATTGTAATTTCGGCAAGTGTCTCAACATCATTGAATTCCTCCGCTTCCATTTGTACCTCACCAATCAGACTTGAGCACTCCTTCAATTCATTTTCTCAAATAAGCAGAAATGCACCTCCATCAGTACACACATTATTTTCCCCAACAGCATCACATACAATTTTCAATTATCGTAATATTGACAAATGATAATGGAACATTTAATATGTTAATAATATAACATTTCAAGCATGCATATTAGCATCTATTGTTTTTTTTAATCAAAGATATCGACAAACATGATCAAGATCCTGTGAGCATTGCATTGTCTTCACCATAGTGATTTAGCGCAGATGTAGTGCTGCCTGATTTCCTAACCATGAATGTACTAAAAGGAAGGCCACATCTGCTTTTAGTAATGCAGCTTTATATACAGTGCTTGCAAGATGCAGCTGGAGTTGAGTGCTACCTAAGTAGGAAGAACCTTTTTGAACAATGTAATAATCATAGTAAAAGTGTTAGAGCAAGTAGGTAGGACAAAACATCTTGGTGAATTATGTTAAGGAATGTAGTTAATTCTCCATGAGTCAGAAGACGATTCATTCCGCAGAATGCAGCTGCAGGCATCCTGTGACTTTCTTATCTGTGTTACTGGGCAGATTTGGAAAGTAACTGTGTATAAAAGGGCTCAGGTTACAGCATGCTAAGTGGGTTGCCATAGGAGATTGCAGAAATTGTTGAAGGCTATCTGGTGGAACTGTAGATTCGAGTGAAGAATTTGTAAAAAGATATTCTCTTTTCAGTGGTTAGCTGAACCACTTGACTGAGCTTCCACAGAACATACACCCAACACCCCAACAAATTAACAGTAGTTTTAAGATCAAATACTACCTTTCATAGTTTCAATGCCTCGTGCCTGTGCTGTCATTGCAGTCACTAATGCCAAACGACATCTCAGCCATATATGTATATTCATATGTTTTCGTGCTGTTACATTGTGAAGCAGATTGGAATCTTCAACATAAATTATGTCACCATTTATCTAAGAGACATGGGGAAAATAAACTAACTGGGTGTATTGCTCAATTATTTTGTTGTAGAATAATTTATCATTAACGTACAGAAAAACGTAAAGTAATCTAGTACATATATTGAGTTATTTATGAAAACAATTGATCTGCTTCTACTTAAATGGGTTGCAATACACAATAGACATGTATTAATCTAAAAGGATCACATATGCTTTCCAGAGTTGGCTATAACTTTAAGGCACTTTTATTTTTTTAGCTCTGTGTGACTTATCGTCATAAACTTGTCAAGATATTTTGACACATACCTCTATTTTTCTCTCTGGTTTTTTAATTGAATCAAGTGATTTCTTGAAAATTGTTGCATCTTGAAGAAGTTTTATTGCAGAAAAGGCCAAAGCAGCACTGTGATAAGCAAACATATCATTAAACATTTAAGAAGTTTAAGTATTTCCTATTTTAAAGCAATAGTTCTGGTACCCATATCAGCTGCCATCAATTTAGTTTGTATTCATGGGAAAACATAGTATAAACCACAGGAGTTTTTAACAGAAATAGCTAACATTTTGCTGCTTTGTTGTTTGCCACCCTGGGTTCTTTAGGGGGAAGGCTGAGAGAAATTTAATAAAATAAATTTTAAAAGTTGAATTTGATAGCATTTTGGTCACTGTTCACAATAAGTACATCAACAATTGGTTCATCATCACCAGATCCTGAGTGCTACTGTAGATTAAGTGCAGGATCATTGCCCCTCAGGTCAGTTCCATTACCAACTGTTCTAGGGCATAGTCATATAGTGTACTTTTTTGTCATGACTGGAACGTATTCTGGAGATGTCTTCTGGCTCCTGGACCATGACAGTACCAACACCTAGGTCAGTAATGCTTTAACTCAATGTGACTGTGTGGCAGCATCTTGTTACCTCCTGAATCCACACCTTCTCCACCCAGCCATTAGAGAGCCACATGGATACCAAACTGCCCACTTATCAGCACAGATTATAACCAGCACAGTATGTGTGTGGGCCAATGGTCTCAACTTTTCTTGAAAGCTAGCATTTCCAGACCACAGTCCCATTTTGGATAAAGTCAGCTTTTCTTAAAAATAAATAAATGTTAACATAAGGACACTGTTTTTCCACTAGAATTTTTTTAAAAATGAAGTGGAAATAACAAATGTGCTGCTGAAAACTGGATTATTATTTTTACCTGAATGCTGTTTGAAGTCTTTGCTGAGCAATAGCTGCAAGCTGAAGTTTAGCTTCAATGACAGTCTCCAATTCTGAAGCTGAACACTCGTAAAGCAATGTGCCATATTTATTTTGTATGATTTCAAGAACTGAATTAATCCTTTCTTCAGCTTCTGCCAATAAAATCCCCTAAAATAATAAATCACCATTACTGAACAGTTTACAAAGAACTAATAAGAAGTTCGTGAAAAATCTTACTGCCTACTCTACACTGGAATCCACAATCTTGGAATGCTTATGATACAACATTTAGGATATATATTTGAATCCTAGACATTCATTAAAATGCTTGAATATTATAAACAGTTGTACTGACTAGTTATACATTTGATTCTTTAAACACAATTGCCCTATACTTTGCACACATTTGTAGGCCACAGTAGCCAATGCTGACAGACAGGGAGTAAATAATTATTTCTTACTTTGTATTTTATCTTTAGTAGGTTATAATTGGATACACATCACAAAAATGCATGAGATCTATCATCAGATATTAAGTTCTAGTCACCAGCTCCCAGTCCACTGCCCGGGAGCCAGTTTTGGTTGTGGTTTTATATGGGACTTTGTCTTGAAGAAGTGGAACAAAATAAAAATATATTTCAGCCTTGATCTACATTAATTCAGAGTATACTGAAGATCTGCCAGCTGAGGGGCTATAGCAGAGGTGAGGAACTGAATTCGACCAGAGGATGAGTGGTGTTGCTAAGTGTGTTCCTGATTCTTTCTCTGCAGCCCAAACTCATTGTTAGTTTGTTTTTTTAATTTGGCACCTTTTCCTGTCACACTACAGGGTGACAGAAAAAGGGACCCAATTCTAAAAGTGCCAACATTCGGCTGCAAAAAATCAGGAGCGCACTTAAGAGTGTGATCCCAATTCTTTCTTTGAAGGCATGGCTTGAATTTCTTACACAGGGCCAACACCTCTCTGCCTAAAGCTCTAACATATACCCTTACCTCAGAACTAGCCCACATTTAGGGGTGCCAGGACATGACTAGCCAGGCAGCTCCAAAGCTGCAGGAGCAGCCAGAACCAACACCCAGCACCCCTCCCAAGGGAAGCACCACCCAATACCAGTCCACGTAACATGCGCAGAAATCCTATGCCATGCCCACCAACTGAGAAACTGGAGCACTGGCCAAAGTATGTGTAAATTTGCTCCTGAGCAGTGCAATTATGGATATATATGTTCACATGTAAAACAACACTGTTACCTTTAGCACAGCCATATTTAAGATATCTTTGTTCTTTTCAAGTTCCAAAATCATAAAACTTCTGTCTCGCTTTTCGGGTCCAGGCACAAAACCTTTGCAAAGAATAAAATACACTGTTAAATCTGAGGCAATTAAACAACACAAAGTAGCACAGAAAGCAGCCGGGTGCTTGCCTGTGAGTTGTTCTTTTTGCGTTATCTCCTGTGCAACTCTAGAATGTATGGGCTATTATTAGTGCCAAGTAATTTACCGGTTGACTGTTGGTGACTTTAAAAAAAAATAGGGAGAAGAGGATTGAAATCCAATGGATTATTTTAGGCCTTTCAAATCTAAAATGAGTTCCCCACCCACATCCCACATTTATTTGTGAAGCAGAAATACTATCAAATGGATATCACTCTGTTGAGTGTCTGATACTTGTTCTGAAGCATTAAAATACGATTTGTCCAATTCCCTGGAAGGTGGGAGACTACTCCCTTTGGTATTGCAAAGAACTTGTTAATATAACCTCTAGAGATTTATGACCCTGAGGTAAATGGATCCAAGCCTATTTTTTTTGTGAATTTAGTCTTTGTTCTTCCTAGCAGAGACAGGAGATGTCATCTAAAAGGTTATTCGTTTTAAGGGTGATCAGAGTCACACAGTTCACTCTTCTTCATGGAAGAATCAGAAATCACAACACTTGATAAGCTGGCCCAGGTTATTTTAAGTGGCGCTGAACACTTCTGATGGATTCTGATGCAGAAGACAGAAGCACTGGCGGGAAACTGCTTTTCCTCTTTGTCCTGGGTTGTGTTGGGTGGGAAGGCAGTAGACCACTCTTAGAGGTGTTTTTTCTTAATTCCTATAGGTATGAGCTTAAAGCCCGTACATTCTGCCAGCATTACAGGAGATAACATGTAGAAGAATTCAAATGAAGTTGAAACTTTAATTATAAACACTTTAAAATGGTAAAAATTATGGCCAGCCAAAGATAAGCACATTTAGTTCCTTTTATAGACTTTAGCAGTACATGCACTTTTTAAACAAAATATTTTCTAGTAAGAAGAAATATTATACTAAGCAAGGTAATAAAATCATTACACAAACATTATAAGCTTTATAAACCTTAAATGAGTGAAAATAAAATTCAGAGAGAGAGAGTGCGCGCTTTATTGTTTGCCAGTACCTTTCTGGAAAGCGTCAGTGTTTCTGCCTGCCTTTCTTAAGATTTCACTGTCCATACAATACACTGTTCTTGTCACTTTTTCAGGAACACAGTTTAATGTTGCAGAGAGGCAAATAATAAGGTGCATTTTGACTAACATTAAGTTATCCATGATTCTTGGTTCACATTCTTCAGCCCAGGCTGAATGTACAGGCCTGTTAAATACATCTTCTAATGCCTTTGGAAAAAAAAGAAAATTTCATAAAAATATACGGAAATGCTTCATTTTTTCTAAAGCTTAATTTCATGGCAACCTTACTCAGAAGCAAAATTTAAACCTAACAAAGTCATACAAAAAATCAAATCAAAACTGCAACTACTACTGAACCAAACTACATTATGGTGACTCCCAGGTGTTGCAGTGCGAGTAGGGCTACTATAATGTACTATACAGATATCAACATTGTTAAATATGTAACTCACCTATAGGGACTACGCACTAGTGACAAACTGAACGTCCACAATATTAAAGTGACATTTAGCCAGTTACTTGACAAATTCTAAACTTGGTATCTCCCTCTTGAATTATACTGAGGATTCTTAAGCTGCAACAATCTTATAATCAATCCCCTAACTGTAATTTGGTCTGGTATGCCTTCCAATTCAGAAGTTGTCAATGGAAACCTGCAACATGTGGTGCAACATTGCGATGTACAAGGGGAAAGATGCAAACCCAGAAGCCTCTGTGGTGATGCATGGAACCCACTGAGTCAAATGCAGAACCTCATAGTGATAGCAGCATGAAAGGTTGCACTCATGACCTACACAAAATGACAATACTCTCTAGTGTTTTGTGTAGCAGTACAGAAGTCTCTGAAGTATCCTCTTAACCAACCAAGGTGGCAGTAAACTGGCAGGTAGCCTGAGTGTAAAGATGCCCAGAAAGAAGGCAGCACCCCTTCTCAGATTTCAAATCCATCTTGACTGTGCCATTCTGCTACATTGTACATGATTCTAGGATGCCCTCTCATTTAGCACTGGAAAGATTCAAGGTGCACAGGTATGTGAGAGTGGTGATGCCATTCCAAGGAGGATTCACTCCCAAACAGCTTGGCCAGGATATATCCAACTCCCTGGGCTAAATAAATTGTCCTCAACAGCTTAGGCTATAATCCTAACCATGTCTACTCAAAGGTTAAGTCCCACTGAATTCAATGGGGCTTACTCCCAGGTAAGTGGATTTAGGATTGCAGATTTACAGCATAAAAGCTCTGCAGGATCAGGTCTATCTAAGACAGTGTTCTTTGTTCACTATGTCTTTGGGAAACCCACAAGCACAGCACCACTCTTCCAATCATGATCTCCAGCAACTGTTATTTAGAAGTGTGCCAATTGCTACTAGAGGCAATACAGCCATCACGACTAGAAGCTATACTACCTTGCGCTCCATGAATTTGCCTAGTCCCCCTTTATTGCTGGCCTTTAGACTTCAGTTAAACATTCATTCCCCAGGGACCCAATATTTTTGAGTGTTATTCAATATTTATAACAGTTGTGCTTTAGATTTATTGTCTTCATGATATTTTGAAGTGTTTTGTAATGGTGCTTCGTCCCGACTGGGACAAAAAGTGGCACAGAAATTGAATAAATAAATACACCATCCAAGTTGGTGGCAATCACCACATCTTGTGTTAGAACATACTTTCCTTTCCATATTATCTGCTGAAGCAACAAAGTAAAAAACTGAATGTGCACCAATTCAAGTTGTTCCTTATTATCTGCTGAAGTAACAACGTAAAAAACTGAATGTGCACCAATTCAAGTTGAGTCTCAGTCTGGTGTATGAATCAGATACACAACCAACTTCTTACCTGTAGATTTGTATTTGTCAGGAGTGGTTGTGATGAATCAAAACTTGCAGAGACCTATATATATAAATATTAAGGCAACAGAGGAATCAAAGGGAACACAAAAAACACCGCAAAGGAAAAGCAGAAAATACTTTCTTTAAGTACAAGCTAGACATCTGACAAAAAGGGGAGAGCAGGGAAGAACAGACTGCTGCATCAGGCAGGAGGAAAAAACCTGAGGGAATCAAGACTACTTCCCAAAAGTCTTTGCTCCTGCCTAGCGTCACGTGACGAGAACATTGCCCATCCCATTGGTTCCAGCATCCCATGATGTAAATTGGAGAGCTAACTAACTACTGAAAATCTAGGGGTTCTGTACTAATTCTAGTCAATACATTCTAATGGAGAAGGGAGGTTTTTTTTGAGATGAGCAATTCCTGTAATTCCAATAAATCTATTGTCTCTTCCTAGGGTTTCCTATTTTCCATTTTGTTTATTCTGCTTAATTAAAAGTTAAAGGACTATAATCCTAGTGAGCTGATTTGTCTTACTATTTGTCTGTGTGGCAACCATTCTTTAACAGGAGGTTTACTGGTAACTAGATTACAAGTGCTGATCTTTACAAGAAAGTATTAGGAGTTCAGGATGTCTCCTCCATGCCTTTCAGGACATGTTTGCGATAAGACTAGTATCAGGGTCAAGAAAGATCACAATGGGGATCTATTTCATATTAAATTATGCCAACCTTTACTCATGACATGGTCTACAGTAATAAACCATAGAAAAAGTACAGACTGACACACACCTATTCACAACTATGCTTAGCAATCACATCATTATTTCTTTTGTGTTAGCTCTCCAACTGATTGTCACTATGGCAGATCCCTGGTTAAGGTTAAATAACCCTTTCATCCAGGGTGTGAAACTATTTTTAAAAGCTGGAAGAATCAAAAGCAAGCGAGACAAAGCCCTCCCCTAGAAAGGGAATCCGGGCAAGTCCTTTCTAAAAGACCCTGCAAAGAACTCACAGTGAACCTTAAGTGCAAGGGAGAATGTATTTTCTGACATATTAGGCTATGAAATCAAGTTTTTAAAAATTTACCGGGAGTCTTGGAACAAGCTTATAGATTGCAGGTAGCTTCCAGGGGACTTTCTCTCCACGGTTGAGAATGCATAGTTCATTGAAGGCATCAGAGTAAAATCCTAAATCTGTAAGTACTTTGATCTTTTTAAAGAAAAGGTTAGTATTACACTAAATGTCCACAATAGTGACAGCTCTACATACAAAGATTTATACACAACCAAATCAGCTTTTGTGAGGGAAATGCTATAGCTTCCAGTGGGTTTACAGAGCCAGTAGTACAATTCATTTTGTGAATTGCAGGGTTTGGATCGTAAATTTGTTATTGATGATGCAGTTCTTTTTCAAAGTTGCATATCCCCAGCTCTCAGAAGGAGATGATGCTAGCTCCTTAACTGCATCAAGCTGTCCCTTCCATGTGATCTTGGGATTCCTATGTTACTGGAGACATATGGGAAGAAATCACACCACTTAGATAGCATAAAAAAGGAAAAGACCATTTGGGTTTTTCCTGTTTGAGGATAAAAAGTTGTTTCATTTCACCAAAAAACAGCTCATTTCCTCCAATTAGTTATAAATTATTATTCTCCAATGAAATAAATTCAGCAGTAGATAATAATTTAGTAACCAATTTACATTAAGCAATCATTGAAAAACTGAATGTGTTGCTTAACTGTTATATTGTTACATTACCTTGAGAATTCTTCCTTCAATACTTTTAGCTGCATTGCGACAAATTTCAGAAACCAAGTATTGATACAATGTGAATAGTGGCAAAATCTGCAAAGACACCAGAGAATTCTATTAATATTTATTCATAGTTCATAAAACTTAATTGTATATAGCCAAAAGCTTTTGTAAGAGCTTTCCATACATTGTAGCTTAGCAGATTCATACTTCTTAATTTATAGATCTGATTGTCACTTTTTTTTACCTTCTCTTGCATACAAAATTATGTACAGTCCAAAAACATAAATAGCAATGTTAAGATCCGATTTAAAAATTCAAAAACATCATTAATGAAATGGGGACAGTGGAGCCAGCAGAAAGTACATACTGGGAGGTCCTGAATATGAGGGTCCCCTACCCCCACCCCATGCCAGTCAGTAGCTTTTGTCTATGTGTGATTTTGCATAAGTGTGCTGCCTCTGGAACAGAACCCTCATGTGAGATGCAATCATACTGTACTTCCAAGTAAACATTCATAGGATTAGGTATTCAACTAAGCAAGCTTCATAACCTTATACACTGGCTTCATGCTCCTTGAATAGTATAAAAGTGAAACTACAGACCAAATTTATAACCCATTTCAACATTTAAAAGAATTACAAATGTCTTATATATACTTTATGAGAACTTACTATTAGATTTTGCTTGTTACAATGCAATTCATATATAACGTAAGTCAGGCTTCCAACAACTGTTGCGACATCAGCTCTGTAGTAATCCGTGAATAGATCAATGCCAGGAATTAATATATCTGTTTCATATTGTGCAAAGTCACAATCTGCTTTAGGATGTGGTAGTGAAACTCTAAAGAGGGACTGGAAATTATACAGTTATTAAAATCTTCCAAATCTGTACAAAAGTTTATACCCATTAAAACCACATTAATTAATGTGTAGTGCTTCATATTAAAAAATTAACATGTTAATATAGAATAAACATTTGCTTTATTGAGCCTAGAATAAGTGGGATCATTACATTGCACAAATACTGCATGGCCACATACAGGAATCTCTCTTGCTTATTAATTAAAGTTTTAATTTACTCTTACTATCTAGATCTGAAACCAGACATAAGTCTTAAGTGGCCAGTTGGCTAGAACAAGAGTTCTCAAATGTTCTGCCTCCAGGAGTCATTTGAGAGGGCTCAGGGATACTGTGGTCCACTGGTCATAAGTGCGGAGCCACTCGCAAAATGAGTGGAAGAGTTAGACATAATCAATTGGCAGTGGCTGAAATAATTTCCAACTGAAAGATGGAAATTACAAATTGCTAGATTCTTCCCTGTAGTGATTTCCTTGTAGCAGGCAGTTCTATCATTCATCTTTCCTTAAGCTTAGTGCATATGTTGGCTCTGGGGTTATTGTGACTCATCCTTCCCATTTTAACCTGAATTTGCCAAACCAGAGACGCTTTCCTTTCTTTCCCTCCCTCCAACATTACATGCTACAGCCAACTCCTGCTCCCCAATATGCCTATGCAAGCAACAACACATTCATGGAACTACTGATGCTGGTGTCAGCCCAATCCAAAGGCTACAGCAGGGTAGGGTAGGTGAGTCAGGAGATACTGGGCTAGCTGCAGTGCTGAAAGCCACCCGAAAGTGGACTGAGGCCTACTTGGTGGTCCTTGCTTGGCTACAACTACCACCTTGAATCAAACAGTCTGGCTGGGATTTCCACTTCTGTCATGCCTTTTCATAGCTTATTTGGGGTTATGGCAGCTCAAGACACATCTTCATCATACTGAAACAGAACAATAGCAGACACAATATATGGCCTCTAGCTATATAGTTTGTATATTTTGTGGGTGGGAGGAGGCCTCCCAAATTTCCTTTCTTCTTAGAAAAAAAGGCAGGCAGAAGCAGCAGTCAGTTTCATCTTGCCAAAGCCCTTTTGGAGCATCCTTCAATCCCCACAGATGGAATTCCTAGCTCAGCTGCTCTCCTTCATAGCTCTTAGTAGACTTGACTTGGTTTATTTTAAGTTGCTGATCATCCAAGCAAGTCAGAAATCTGCCTATGAGCTTTCTAGACTTCAGGCCCACCCTTGTTTCCTAGCACCTTTCCTTCCTTCACTTCCAAATGTTTCAGAACCCTATTTTGGGTGGATTAACCCACTAAAGAGATTGCTCTGCAAACCGAGCTAGTGAGAGGCTTTCACACACTATTACAGCCATTAGTGCCAGAACCATGACCTACTTACTGAGAGTGAAAATCTCGAAAACAACTTTCATCAGTTATTAGACAAGATACAAATTAAAACATATTGATTACCTTGAAGAGAATGGCGGATAAAATGCAAGCTTTGGTTCTTAATTTCACATCATACAACAATATGTACCTATGTGCAGAAGCAAAAGGGGGGGGAGAACACTGTGACTGCTTTAATGTAACCAAAAATTTGAACTTATTTCTACCTGAAAACAAAACCCTTCATGTTTACGTATTATATCAGTCAAAGATATAATGATCAGCAAGTACAGTTTTCTACTTATATGCTTTGTGTATGATAATTAAGATCTCTGAATGCATCACACATATATTTGAGGGGAACATTTGACTCATAATAGGCTTGTAGTTACCCCTCAGGTTCATGTTAAGGGTAGAAGAACTGGGGTAGAGAGAGATCACTGAGAAAGGGTGCTGCCACTTATCGGGGCTTCCTGGCAGTGGAATCACTGCCACTTACTTGAAGGGAGAGAGAAAGGGGGTGAGGTGATGAGGAGGTCAGGCTTATTTGAGCATATTGCCAAAGCCAATCCAGCACTTCTGCTGATGCTCTCCTGGAGTGTGTGCAGAGCATATACCTCCTCCCTCCCTTCCTGCCCTCTAGGTAAATGTTCTGGTATTTTTATCCCACCCTTACTTTCAGGGTGGCACACGGGAGTATACAGTGGTACCTCGGGTTACATACGCTTCAGGTTACATACGCTTCAGGTTACCGACTCCGCTAACCCAGAAATAGTACCTCGGGTTAAGAACTCTGCTTCAGGATGAGAACAGAAATCGCATGGCAGCAGCAGGAGGCCCCATTAGCTAAAGTGGTACCTCAGGTTAAAGACAGTTTCAGGTTAAGAACGGACCTCCGGAACGAATTAAGTACTTAACCCGAGGTACTACTGTAATTTGTGTGGCAATAATAATAATAATAATAATAATTTATTATTTATACCCTGCCCATCTGGCTGGGCTTCCCCAGCCACTCTGGGCAGCTTCCAAAAAATATATTAAAATACTGTAATATATCAAACATTAAAAGCTTCCCTAAACAGGGCTGCCTTCAGATGTCTTCTAAAAGTCTGTAGTTGTTGTTCTCTTTGACATCTGGTGGTAGAGTGTTCCACAGGGAGGGTGCCACTACCGAGAAGGCCCTCTGCCTGGTTCCCTGTAACTGGGATTCTCGCAGTGAGGGAACCGCCAGAAGGCCCTCGGTGCTGGACCTCAGTGTCCGGATAGAACGCTGGGGGTGGAGATGCTCCTTCAGGTATACTGGGCAGAGGCCGTTTAGGGCTTTAAAGGTCAGCACCAACACTTTGAATTGTGCTCGGAAACGTACTGGGAGCCAATGTAGGTCTTTCAAGACCAGTGTTATGTGGTCTCGGCGGCCGCTCCCAGTCACCAGTCTAGCTGCCGCATTTCAACTTGTTATTTTATATTAAATATTTTATATTTTTCTGGAAATACATATTAAATTCAAATGATAATAAAAAACCAACATGAAATTACAGGCAACTCCTGCTTTAGGCACATGCAAATGGTACGCGATCATGCACACAAGCATGGCGTCGAACCTGGAAGCAGCCCCCAAATGTCATAAAGACATCATGAAAAAGGGAGGGGTGGGGCGGAGCTGGACAAAGTGGGCTTATGCAGGCTCCACCGACGCGTGTGGGGGTCTGGAACGGAACCCCTGCACAAAATGAAGATTGCCTCTACAAGGTAACTTGGATAAAGATGCAGTATGAATACAAACTTAGACAGCATATTTGAATGATTTATTTATCAGTATTTCTGATAGGCGCTTTTTTAAAAAGAACTTCATTAACAATAAGAAGTATTCTATCCTTTATGATATACGCATGAATTATTCTAGGATCAGTGGATGAGAAGGTTGCATTATATACTCACTGAGCTATTTTAGCTGCTAAGGTTGCTCCTTGTAAGCAACCCCAAATTCCACCCCGAGAAACAAATTTCTCACAGTAACCTTGAGAGCTATTTGCCAAGTTGCCAGTGGCATTCTCTGACAAGCCATCTAACTCGTGCCAATGATTAAGTGCATCAACTATTTTCAGGACTCCATCAAGGCCTTGACACCAGCATTTGAAAGCAGCTCTGAAAAACATTTAAAAATTTCCAATGTTTCACTGACATTTATTAAAATGCAAGATAATGAAAATATTTTATTTGGCATCACACCCTTAAGCGCAGATGCAACAGGTTAATGAAATGCAGTGTGAACTGCAAAAACTGGAAAATTAAACAAAAGAGGCATATTTTTTTACAGTCACTCTTCCTATACCTTGGTTTGCAACTTAAAAAAAAGAAATCTAAGGAGGGACACACACACACACACACACACACACACACACACACACACACACACTATCTTCCTAGTGGTGCAGCAATAAAACTGCTAGTATGTTTGCAAAGCTAAGCAGAGTCTGGTATGGTTTGAAATTGGATGGGTACCACGTGTTGAGATTGTGCAATGCAGGAGATAGAACTAGATGGCCCTCAAGGTCCCTGCCAACTCCATGATGTCTGTGTTTTTTACGTGACATGGCCAGGAAACCCAGGCACATAAATGCCCCACATCAATCAGAGGTGTCATTGCCTCCCAGAAATAATAAAATTGGCAGGTGAATACATGATTTCCCTCTCTTTTTCAGAAACAGTGGGACAGTCTACACAGGGATGCTGAAAAGCAGTTGCTTCCCAGGTAGGAACTAAGGAAACCTACGCAAGTTCCAAAGCAAATGCAATTCATGATGCCCATTATGAAGGTTGGAAGGGGCTATAGCTGGAAGAGATCTGATTGCTCTGCAGTGTTGCTTACACTGAATACTTCAGGTCAGGCTCAGAATGGGATAAAGGTATTTGTCCATTGATTAATCCCAACACTTGGGCTCTGGAAGTAGAATAGAACAATCTTGCAGTGTAGGCCATTGTCAAACCCTGTTGCAAGGAAGGGGACTGTGCTGAGAAAGGATGTTTTATAGGAGGCCTGCAATGTTGTATACAGTAAATATTGTAAGACAGATGCCCTCCACACCTCTCAGGTTGCAGCAAATATTAATCTACTTAAACTGCACACACAGAGACATTTTCCCAGGCCAAATCCAGCACTCAACTGCATACAGAAGCCTCGCACCCCACTGACATGCATGCAAACCACTTGCACTTTTAAAAGTACAGTTGCAGCTGCCTGATGTGTTCCCATTTCCTAGGGAAAAGGTCAGCAGTGTGGGTTGAGGGCTCCACCTAGGGATCCAAAGGCAGGCGGCAACTTTTTGGGAGTCAGGACGTCCAATAGGCATTCAGGTCATGGACTCGCCAAGCTTGACAGCCGGGAGTGTAAGGGCAGAAAGAAAACATACCACCTCCCAATGTCAATGGGACTTGTGCTAATAAAAAGAATCCTGCAGCCAACCCAACTAGGGCAGGGTCTGCCGACCTTTCATTAGGAAATGGAAAAGTACACTTCAAGCAGGTACAACTGTATTTCCTCCCCAATTTCCAGTGAAAGATCAGTAGAGTGGGATTCTAACCTTTCTAGGGTGGGAGTGCAAGTGCAAGAGGTTGTGGCAGGAGGACCTGTGCAGGACCACCTGCCAAATGCCGAATCCAAAGCATCCTGGCGGTAGTGCCTGGTGTAGGTACTGGGTGCTGCCCAAGTAACTGCGTGGCAGAGGGTGGGAAATAAAAATAACAGCTACGGAGTGAAGGGAAACATGGGGAAGGAGGACTATTACTAATTCCCTACGACAGACGAGGAAAGGTTTAGAAGAAATTCAGAGAGAAGTAACTGAAAGATGAGCAAGAGTGATAATGACTGGCTGCACTTCAACCAAAGGCAGGAGCAGAACTGCATGCATGCTGGCAATCCTGCCTCCCCAAAGGTTGCTTGAACCCCACAAGAAATTGGCCCAGTTATGAAGTCTCTATAAATTACAGTGCTATTCTTCCGCCAGCAAAGGATGGTTAACGGAACACAATCTCTTCTGCCTTCTGGCCACTCTGCTGACCTTCCACTGGAAATGGGGAAATGTTAAAACTAAAACCAAATGCACATTAAGACCTAAATTAAAGTAGGGACACTTTCCTTCAAAGCTAACTTTTGTGTTTTGTTTTGTTTTTCAGTTCATGCAATCACATTTTACTTAGTTATTGTAAAAAACAACAACCCTGTTTATCACAATTTCATTTAAAAATATTAAAGCTGTTTATAGCAATGAAAATCACATAAAAATAAAAACCGATCACTAGCTGACTTATTATGTAAAATGTTTTTCTTATTTTCCTGTGAAATACCCACTTGACTCAAGCAACCACATGTGCAGTTGCAGGTTGAGACTGAAGTACCTGCTCCAAGTGCTTCCTATCAGAAGGTGGAAAGAACGGCTGTAAAGCCCTTCACCACTCTTAACAAGGGATTCCCACAAAATTTATGATGCAAACGCAAGCAAAGAATATGTCAGTAACACTGGCACACACTTAAACATACAACCTTGTCTCAATCAAAACAATAGTATTTGCAGGCCCCTGGACTTCAGTTAGCAGCCTTTAGCTATGCTTTAGCTAATTATGCATTAAAACTGAAAATTTAAGGACAGTTTCATTTTATATCTGTTGCACTATAGATACCTTTTGTTTCCTGTATAAAAGTGAATATTTCCGAGTTCACTGAAAGCCTGCACCATGAGGTCTTGCTGATTATTTTTTTGAAGAGCCTCTGTTTTTCATTGGTTGAAGGAGAATTTTAAAAAATATAAAGATAAATATTAATACACACTTAATATATTTATGTAAATCAACTTATATGAATTCAGAAATAAATCATTATCCTAAATAATAATATTCATTTATTTCACTTATGAATCCCCATAAAAATCCCGAAGCCACTTAACAATAAATCAGGGGATGGGGAGCTAACTCAGGATCTCAGCCAAAGATCTTTTCTACAGTAGAAAAAAGCATATGGGTACAGAAGAAACTTTCATGGGATAGACTATATGCCACCAAAATTTGTGGACACATACTTGTAAGTATATATCTGTACATATATATTTGTAAGGGAAGCAAAACAAATTATAATCTTACCAAGAGTTTGCTCATATGAAGAGATGACTACTGACAGTTTTGACCGGGGAATGGAGTTGCCTTGAACCAAACTAATGCTAGTAAAATTTTCATTAGAAAAATCAGGTGGTTCTGGCTGATATGTGAACTCAGCCCCCATCATAAATTCCACTTTTCCATGTGAAGATGCCTTCCATCTTGTGTCTACTCTTCCACACTCTAGATTAGAAAAGTGATTAATATACTGAATATACTCTATCCAAAAGATTTTGATTCTGGTGGCAATTAATTGTAGAAAAAGATTAATTTCAAAGGTAATGCTCTGTAATTCCAGGAAAAAAATGCTTATTTACACTTCCTAGCCAACACAAAGATTGGCTGCAAATACAGAATCTGTATAAATTCTACAAACACAGAATTAAAATTAATTTGCCAAAGATATTCACATTTAAGGCTGGTGCAGATGTAAGAGAACAATGGTCCTCAACTAAGATAACCATGTAGTGGTTATATCACCAAACTCATAACTTCTCGTATGAATATATAAAGCATCTGCATTAATAATTACCTTCTTTTTCACACTAAGCTTTCCAGTATTTGACTTCTTAAAGTAGATCAATTGTACACACAATCTTGTTGTTAACCAACAGATGTTATAGCAATTACTCACCTTGTGTGTGAGCAAGAAATAATGCAAGCAATTTCCTGCTATATTTAATAGATCTACTGTGGTATTTTGCTTTTTCCAGGCTTTCACTGAAACACTGCAGTGCATCTGACACATCCAGAGGAACAGAAACCAGTGCTCTTCCTTGATCCGCATCTTAATTGAAGCAATAAATACATTAAAAACTAAATATGGATCTTTCCTTTCTTATTCAGCAAAGGTTTTTAATGCTTCATTGTTTTTGTTTCACATTTGACAACATCAGTCTGAAACAGACAACAAGCACAATTTGCTTTAACACTGGTGAAAGGGTACAACTTATTTCCTTGAATCAGAAGAGAGGTATGTCAGGCCTTGGCCAAACTCCAAGACAGGCCACAGCTGAAGAGTCTGATTCAAGTACAGGCAGGCCAAAGACCAAAGTTGTCATGCTGACATGATTGAAGGCTAAAATACCAGATTGTAGATCAAGCATAAAATAGGGACAAGGAGTTTGTGACACAGTTTGCATATAGCGCTATGCCCAACTGTGGCTTGGTGTGAATGAGATTCCAAAATAAATTATCACAGCTGCAGCACTCCTCCCCCAGTTCTGCTGATGCTACACATACAGGGCTCAGCCATGGTTTGTCTTAGCTTAATGGCTAAACCCAATTTAATGGTATGTCTTTCTCAGACAAATTTCAAGCAGTTAACCCTAGAACAATCCTTGGTTCCAGCTGATGGTTTGTCTTGAGTGAAGAAAACCACAAGCCTGGGTTTGGACATAACACCAAGCCAAGCTATGGCTTAGTCATGGGTAGCATGGCAGCAGAAGGACCAGGAAAGGAGCAAAGTGACTGCCATAGTATTGTATTGTATTGATCTTTATTACGGCCATTGGCCCATCACACAACAGTTTCCCATACCAACATAATGTACTTAAACCTCCAAATTTAAAACTGCCAAAAACTTACAAACAACAGACAAGAACCAAAGCAAAACAAAAAACAAAGGACCAACATCATACATTACATAAAATTTGTAACATAAATATCACCCTCTGCTTATAAATTAGTAAAAGACATCCATGGTGATATCACCTAATTACAACCTAAAACATAGAAGACTGCCATAGTTTAGCTTAGTAATAATATGAATGGGCACTGTGTGGTTATTCAATGCGATGAGTTGTACAGATTGAGGACCTAAGTCTGGATCAACATTTGCATGTCAAGACCCTGAGGCCTCCCCTTTATGTTGAATAATAACACCTGGACACCATATTTTAGGTTAATGGGCAGAATTTAGGCCACAACTTTACTGGTTACAGAATGTGAGCGGTATTGGCTTAGGCATTGGAACTGAACCGACTATATCTGACTCCTGCCTGCCTGCAGGAAGTCTCACAAGGCTTAACCACCAGTAGGGGGAGCTTGTTGATGCACATCAACTGGAAACTCCCCCTAGAGTCACCGGAAGGTCGTGCCATGGCCCTAGCCTCCAACCGGGCTTCGGACAGGAACCACGACCGCCAGATTCCTTTAACAGAATACCCTTTAGTATGGAGGGGCAGGTGATGGCCACACCTCCCCTCCCCCAAACAAGGTTTTACCAATACCTAACCGCCACTCAAGCCGGAACAAGAGGGAGATCCCCTTGCCGTGCTGCGGTTTAAAAGGGGTAAGCCACGCCCCCCCCAGTCAACTGGATTGGCTGGCCGGGGGCCATAACATGGGGCTTGACCAACCCCCGCTGCGTGTGAAGGCCATGTGATCCGACCACAACACCATCCCACTTGGAAGTGGAACTGCTTTACAGAACACCAAGACCCCTTTTGGTCCTCAGATCAGAATGAGTGACTATAGAACAGTATCCTTCCTAGGTATTAAATGGGTGGCACTACAGTACAAAAAAGATCCAGCTAGTAACCCCATTGGCCAACCAGCTGTCCCAGAAGTTTAGCAAGGGAGGAGCCAGGGCTTCTTGCTTGAATCCCCAGTTTAGGTCCCTTGGCATCTATCAAGACCAATCCCAGCTCCACCATATTAATAGCAACTTGTGCCTCTACACCACTTGTTTTCCTCCTCATCAGCAAAATAAAACCATATCATTCAAAAAGTTAACTAGGGGGTGAAGGGCTCCTTTTAAATTGGATCAGCAAGAGCTGCAGCAAAATACACAAATTCTAATTCAGAAGGGAAAAGAACGGAAGTAGACTCATCTGCCTCTTCAATGAAAGGTCCCTGCAGCTCCATCAAAAAATCAAGATCCAGTATCACAGGAAAACAGAACAGAATATGGTAAATATCCTTTTTCTCACAGAAATGGCTGGCTGCATGAGACTGAGGCATGGCCTATTTAGACATAGTATAAAAATATTGCCATAGTACTCCAAAAGGACATGAACAGAAAACCTTCTGAAGATAAAAAGGACTTATATATCAGTATGTGCTCTGACCTTTACTATCAAATCCATCCTCATCCGTTGTTTCATTACATTTGGCAGCAGCATGCAGCTTTATTGCAACAAAGTCTCTACAGCGCACCTAAGACAAAAATGTTTTCCACACTGTAACATCTATTGGCAATGTTTTCGAAATAATGTGACTAAACTCAGATTTTTATGTCAATATTTGATTACCTAAAACTTGATTTCTGAAAATTCCTTGCAGAGAAATAATTTAGATGTGCAAACAATCAAAACTAATGTTCACCATCTTTAACTGACATGCTTCAAAATGAGGGTCTGTGCACTAGTACCCATTGTGGTGCCCTTGAAATGGTGTTAGCTCTCCCATCAACATGGACCGTGATGGCTTAGGCTGATGGGAATTGTTGTCCAAAAGCATCTAGAGGTCACCAGGTTGGATAGTATTGCTACAGAGCAATGTAAGAATATTACCCAGGCCTTTGGCTAACTATATAATCTATTACCTTTTAAACTGTGTGTGTTGGGGAGGAGTAGTTTTTGTTTTTTGCTATGTTATGCATTTTTGTGTTTTTATATTGTAAACTAAGGGATGTGTGTGGTGCTGGGGTTAAACCACAGAGCCTAGGGCTTGCCGATCAGCAGGTCTGCAGTTCGAATCCCCGCGACAGGGTGAGCTCCTGTTGCTTGGTCCCAGCTCCTGCCAACCTAGCACTTCAAAAGCACAAAGTGCAAGTAGATAAATAGGTACTGCTCCAGCGAGATGGTAAACGGCATTTCCGTGTGCTGCTCTGGTTCGCCAGAAACGGCTTAGTCATGCTGGCCACATGACCCGGAAGCTGTACGCAGGCTCTCTCGGCCAATAAAGCCAGATGAGCGCCACAACCCGAGAGTCGTCCACGACTGGACCTAATGGTCAAGGGTCCCTTTACCTTTTATATTGTAAACAACCCTGTGGTCCTCAGATGAAGGGCAGTATAGAAATTTATTTCCTACCTATCCTCCACCATAAAGTCACATATCTTTGCCCTGGTCTTCCACACCTGAGATGTATATATTGGGGACCCATCGTATTTTTGGTGACGGTGTTTTTTTGTTTTATAATGTTGTATTTTAAATTGTTGCAGACCCCCACTCCCTCCTGGAACTTTAGAATGAAGGGGCATGTGGAAATGTTGTCTGCCTCCAAGTTTTCACGTGTAGGACTCAAAGTAAGCTCATCTAAAACATTTCACCTTGCGTCCGGTATCAGTAACAAGATATTTGAATTTAGGGTGTGAGGTAGTAGAGTCACGGACTTGTGCTCTTTCCTGCAGTTGTCTCTGAGCATATACCAACAGTGGAATCAATTGCTCTGTATATCTCTCACTAGAAAAATCAGATAGATTTCAAAATTAAAAACTGCTAACATTTTATTTCTAAAAAAAAACCACACACATTTTTCCCTTCAAAAAGAGCACATATGTTACTTCAAAAAGAGCACTTACTGTGTAATTGTGTTGAACTGCATGGCTATGTATACTAGTGATTCCCACTTCTTCAAAAAAAATAGAAGCTCAATAGTTCGCAGAACCAAATTACGTACTCCTTGCAAATCAACAACACAGATATCATCAAACGGATATTCAAATGAAAAGTTAGAACCGCCTTCATCTTGAGCTATGCCGCCGACACAACTTGGAACACAGAAATCTCCTTCAGCTTCAACAATCTATAAATTCAAAACGGAGAGTAGTAAAGCAAGGATTCCAAATAGTTTTTATAATGTCCCAGTTTCAGATATTCAGGCCACAAACTTCATGCGCTGGGTTCTTTTGTGGTTCATAAATGTTCTGCAAATGAGCCAGGCTTTTCTTATCCTCAAAAATCTATTCAACTAGCCTTTCTGGATATAGAACATCAGAGGTGGTCAATGCAGTATCCTCCAGATGTTCTCGGGCTGCAACTCCCATAAGCCCTAGCCAGTGTGGCCAGCGGTCAAGGATGGGACTTGTAGCCCAACAACATCTGGAGGGCACAACATTGAATACTCCTGTGCTCGATTCCCCTGAGCTGCACAGCTGCACCATTTGTTTGTTTCTTTGTTTTGTTTATAGCCACCCCTCCTCCAAAAGGCACTCTGGGCAGCAAAATACAAGAGATAAAACATTTTAAAAATCTTGTATTCTGTTGTCTGATGCAGAGAAGTATATATCCTTTAGAACATCCAATTTTCTTACTAAGGCTCTATAAATTCATGTAACAAAATTTAAAGGGAGTATGGGAAATGATTTATCCCCTAAAAAGGTTGGGGAGTAGAAATGTAAACCACTATTAGTAGCAGCATTGTTGTGGTTATTTTTATGCGTGTAATGGCTGTTTGCTAAAACTGAACTGAATCTTAATAGCAATTCCAAAGCAGCTGTAAGACTGGGAAAGACCTCAACTCAACAGTCTTGTTTAGGGAGGAAGTCTTCAGTAGATGCCAAAAACACAACACAGATACCACCAAACTGATATTCAAGGAAATTCTGAAGGGTAGTTGACACAACACTAATGGCCTGATTTCTACATTGTGCAGAACTGACCTCCTGATAAGATGTGTGCAGAAGGTCCTCACCTGCAGAGAGCAGCAATCAATTTGTTATATAAGGGGTGAGATGATCTTTCAGGTTTTACACATACACAAGTACACGCACCATTTATTACGGTGGACGATGAAGTCTTTGGATTTGGATTGGGCTATTCCTCTCCCACCTAATAAATCTACTATTCAGGTAAGACCTATCCTTCTTTTTAATATCCCAAACAACACTGTTTCCAATTCATCGTAATACAACACTCAGAAATTTTATATCATTTTAGAAAACAGAAGTTGAAAAATACCAATGTGTGATTTGAATTATGTGCTTGTTCTTGTTTTTATTTTGTTTTGTGAATTGCCCTGGCATTTGCGGATGAAGGGTGGTATACAAATAACAACAACAACAACAACAATAATTTGGAACATGTGATGACCGCAAATTGAACGTTTGATTAAAGCAAGCAAGTCTAACCCACAGTCCAAGCCACAGGAAGTGACCCATCAACCCCTTTAGCTCTATCTTCCAATCTGATTGGACGATAAAGCATTTTCTTTGCTCTTTAGAGAGTGATCTGTCTGCTCTTTAGAGATAAAGAAGAGGCAGAACTATGTTTTACCTGCAATCCTGGTGCTAAGCGCCACAGTGCTAAGATGGGAAATAAAGTCCTTAGCCTACTCTTTAAAAGGCAGCACTTCTACCTCTAGAATAAATAGAATGACCTCTGCAGCATTTTCAGCCACGCCCACCCCAGCGCTGGAATGAAAGTGCTGAAAATGGTGTGTGTGTAGGTGTCTTTATGCATGAGTGTATTACGAGTAGTGATTTCATGTCTGGTGAGTTTGTGCAATGTATGTGTATACTGCTTGTATGGTGAATGTGCAAATGTGGCAAGTATGAGTGAGTGGTCTTTATGTATGTATGTGCAATATGTGTATACACACATATAAATCAACCACATCAACCACTGGGATGCAGACCACAAAGGGGTGGCTCTCCATCAATGTGGCCCCCCAAAAAAGATTAGCTAGTCCTGTTTAAGGTTTGTGTTTTTAGAAGCCATATTGTAATATAAATTGTACACTGGATAGTAGCTGAAAGGTTTAAATAAGCCAAGAACAAGAACAAAGAAAAAAATCCTTTAGTAAAAATACATTTTTTTTGCTGCTTGTAAATCAGAAACGAAGCTGAATACAGTATGCAGACAACCTCAATAAAATATATTTACCTTAACAGAATCAGTAGCCTGCAGATCAACCACCATATCAAGCAACATATCTGATGCCATGTAATATGGCAGCCAAATGGTGTCATGAAACAACTCCTTGGTAATAGGAAATGGTGCATGAAAAGATTGTGAGTGTCTAATAATTGACTGCGCTTCCTGAGTATAGGTCCAAAGGTCTCGGCACACGTTCTGAAGCAACGTCCAGTGGCCACCACGGTAGGCTAAAACCTGGATGGTAAAGTGTCAGATACAAGTCTGATGAGTGGAGCTTGGAGATTTCTCAGTGGTGTCAGCATTAAAACACAAACCATTTTCTTAAAACTGAGTCCCCAAAAATGGAGGGGGGTCCTTATACATTGGGGTGTCTTATAGACGGGAAAATATGTTAACTACTTCTTCATTCTTACTTTTCGATAGAAAAAAAGGATACAAACTTCCCTCTATAGCATGCAGACTACCCCACTGAATTCTCAGGCAGCTGAGAACACAAAATATCCAATTCATACACAGGAAAATAACCGAGAGGAGGGAGGTTGGCTATTGCTGGAAAGAAACAACAGAAAATAAAAGGAAATAAATAGAGAGAGCAAAGGGGTGCGTGTTACCCTTCTATAGCCAAGCAGCCAGACAGTGATTAAAACTACAGCTTTCTGAGAATCTTTGTCAGCCATTTCAAGATATATTCACAAAACCTATTCATATTTTACTGGTGTTTTTCCACTTGTACATTCCCTAGCTATAATTTCTAACATATTTCCATGCTGCTGATCTAATGCATGTGAAGTGGTGACATTCATTATGAATGCGGCTTCACTTTGTGCAACATAATCATTACAGAAATGAGGTTCTGAGCCTACATGGTATTAGGCTGTGCTCAGTAGAACAGCATGTGCTTAGGAAGCTGGACATGTCCCTTCTAAGTAGAGGTTTGGGCTTTATAGCACTGTGTACTGTGCTCCCTGAGGGGGCCATTCAGAAAACACAGCACAGTCCAGTATAAGATTGCATTTACCATATTATTTATGGATGCATTCATTTACTTAAAGCAAAAGGCAACAAAGTTCTACCTACTGTAAATAATTCTGGTGTTGCCTTTTAAAAGGTTTTAGTAAATACAGTAAGAGAAACCAAGAAAAGGAATTCTTCTGATTCCTATTTTAGAAAGTATGCACCAGGTACTATTTCCAGCTAGGAAAAAACTCCTGCTGGTCTGAAAGCTGGCATCTAGGCAACAGGCTACCCAGAAACTCATTATTGGCCTTCTACTTTCTCTAGCGTGAAAATGCTTAGGAGTGTTCTCTGTGTTTGCTAAAGGGCTTCTTGCTGTCTTTCTGTCTTCTTCCAGAGATATGTGGGATATGTACAATGCTACAAGCCCCCCCCCCATTAAAGATGGTGGCCACTAGCCACTAGGACTGCCACCCAGGACCACTGTTATTGTTTGCACATCATGGAAAAATGTTCATTATGTGTCAAAATTGTGTTTCCCCTGCTGGAATATGAAAAGGAGGTTTGGGTATTCATGGCTGTTTTCACCAAAGTATTTGAGGAAGGATCAAATGATTTTTGAAGTTATAGTGGGACTCCCTCACTGTTTCAGCAATAAGGTGGGGGGGCAATGTGTGCAAAGGTTAATGTGTCTCCTCCATGAATTGTTAGGAAAAGAAAAGAGGCAAAATATAAATTAGAGCTAAAAAGCCTTCTCAGTCATCTGTTGGAGGATTCTTGTCCTAACTGACACAAGGAGTGGGTTAAGAAGCAAAGAGGTGACAAAAGTGAGTGAGTGACAGATGGGCTGCTGCCAAGCTTTCTCAGACGCCTGCTTTAAAGGGTTAGGAAGACCTAGATGATGTGAGCCCTTTCTGCTAGACTACCCTACTGAGATCTGGAATAGAAGAGGAAGTTAATAGAAGTACAAGAAACAAATGTTTGTCTCACCTATTGAAACTGGTAGAGACATTTTAATACAATAACATAAACACATTAATTCAAGAGGACATTACCGCCGCTCTTCTAAAATGTAGGAAGATTTTAACAAAATGCTCCAGCAAAGATGAATAAGATTGCGCTTTTTCACGTTCTTTTACGGTAACATATCCCTGAGGTAGTCCCTGAGGTCGCGGGGTGTCTTTTTCATCCGGCTTAATGTTGTGATCAGAAAAATATAATGGATCTAAAAACAAACAACATTTGAGTTAAATTGAGGACACATTTTCAAAGACATCAGAATGAGTAATAATAGTTTCCAGATCTGTTAATAAGATGGGCTGCAGGAACTCAATGGTCTTTTGCCAGTACCGTAACCCTTAAGCAGGCCCCAATCCCTACTCCTGAGAAGACCATGTTTAGACCTTGCCTGGAGGCTCCCCACTTGTGTTAAAAGAAGCACAATGGGGTCCTCTTATCTGTATGCCTGATGGGACGGAAGGAGAACAGCTACAGGGCCTGAACCTTAAGGAACAATGGGGAAACATGGAGCCTCCTTCTTCCACAGGAAAGACATAGGAGCTCTGGACCCAAGTCGGTGGAGACCAACAGCCCATAAACCAGTCACCCCAAAAGAGGAGGCCTACATAAGCACTGTACCTACTGTTGAGAGCAACCTGGGGCATGGTGGAAACTGGCTTGCAAAGCCATTGGTTCATCTAGGTCAGTGCAGTTTAGTGACTGGCAGCAGCTCTCCAGCACTTTGGGTAGGAATCTCTCCCAGCCCTGCCTGGAGATACCAAATACTGAACCTGAGACCTTCTGCATCTAAAGCAGACGCTCTTCCACTGAGCTACAGACCTCTCTCTATTTATATACTGTGAGAAGTAATCTTTCTAGTCCATAGTTATATTGACTGGTTAATACTAAAGGAACAGTTGCAGTTTTATTGTAAATATACAAGAAAGAAACATGCTCAAGAACCTTCTGGAATGTATATAAATAAACATTACAAAGGATTTTATTTTAATCAGCACATCTATAATTCAAAGAATCACACAAGTTTGGAATGAATAGACTCCATCATGGCCTTGGATCAGGACTCATTGGGGGCTGAGACCTCTGGCAACTGGAATGCTGAGAATAGATGCACTTCCCGGTCCATGCTGTGTGAGCCTGCAGGCACCAGAGACCACACCCCTTCATCTGAGAAGACATCTCTGATGCCAGACACAGATGGCTAAACCAGAGATTCCTTGGGAGGAAGATCCCCACAACCAGAAATCCCATTACCCCAAAAGGAGCTAGCAGCTACAGAAAGCGACATCTGCCCTCAGCTTGGACATCTGGCCTCAGTTGCAAAAGGTCTGCCTCATGGCTTCTCTGGTGGGCACTCCCATGATCATGACAGACTCTGTATCTTTCTGAGATCATATCTGCCCCCCTCCAAGCTGAGTGTTAAATGTTGTGAGTCTCAGAATGACAGCACTGAGAGCCAGGTGTCAGTTCCTCTGATGAGGCCATCTGGTAAGAGAAAGGAACTGAAGATGTATCAGGACAGTTAGCAGAACCCTCTAGATGACTATGGAGAAACTGCCATTTTCCCCCTTTCTCCCATATAGCATTCTGGCCCATTGATGCTCTTTATTTAGTCTTGTCCACTATATCACCAAGGAAAGCAAGTTGATGGCTTTTTTTTACTATATTTTTTTATAACATGTCCTGACATCCTTGTATGCTCTTCAGCTTGTCCTGTTCCGCAATGCCTTATATATGCTCCTTTATGCATTGACAGCTTCTATTTTTGAATCATCATCTATCCAAAGACTTGGCAATCACCTGATCTCATCCTCATCTGATGCCTGAAACTTAAGCTTAGAACCTGACACAGAAATGGAACACCTGACAATATAGTTAGCCCTTAGATGGAACTTCTGCAAAAGCGATCGGTTAGTGAAGTATTTGTTGGGAAATCCTTATGCCTCAGATCACGGAACCGCTCAACATCTGTTAGACATTTGGCCAATATGTAGTAACCCACCTGAATCTGAGGCAGAAGATGACAGCTGGGAAAGATCAGTGGGATCCGTTGTGGCATCAGTTTCAGGGGTGAGACAATTACTGTGGTCAAGTAGGCTTGAGCTGGAAACAGCATCTGAAGAAGCACTTTGTAAAGTGGGGTCAGAAGCAGGCATGGAAGGACCAGAATCGAAGACAGGGGAGGTGGAATCAAGTGTGTCTGAGCAAAGAAGAGCAAGGAAGTCTTGACTTGCTATGAGCTGTTGGCTGCAGAATATTCAGGGCTGGTATTTTCGAGATTCCAGAATTGTGTAAGTACCCCTAGCTTATCAAAAGGCCAAACTAGAAGTCCATCTGAAAAAACAGTGACAGGTCCTACCAAATTTCACAGCTGCTCTGGTGGCTGAATGGCTGAATTCACTGTTCTAGCACTGAATGACTGGGCTTCTGATTCCCTAAGTTTGTGCCTGACAAGTGATGCAAGAGGAAGACAGGGCTGCATCTGCTGCAGTGGACGTCAACAGATGTGGAAAGGCTATTCGAGCCTATGAAATGCAACAAGGAGACACTGGAATTGTGTTTTCCTTTTGCCATTACACCAGGCAGCCCTGGAAACCCTCATAAAAGAAAGGCAGGACTAGCGCAGCAAACAGTGAAACCGAGAAAGCTCACTTAAACTAAAGATGGTATTGATAGGCTTGTTTAAAAGCCATCAATTGTCAGGATGAATAATTGTGTTCTCATCTAAACCCCATTCCTTTCAGAGAAAGATTTTGAAGAGGTTGAATTATTTTAAACATGTGATCATAACTGACTACATAACTACGTGCTTATGCACACAGACACAAGCAATAAACAAACAGATCAATAATAGATCAATTCTCTGGAGTCAATTGCAGTGTTTTTCATTCTATATTTTATGGCTGTTCTGAAGAATTCATCAGCCATTTTGTCAAGTTAGCCACAAGGAATATTCTGACTCTTGCTAAGCCTCCAAATCAATCAGTCTCCAAATAGCAGATAAACTGATGCTTGCAGTCCATTAGGTTCCATTTTCTACCACCAACCCAGTTTGATAACAAAATGCACTGAATCACCAAATCAAAAGTTAGCAAAATAATATGGAGAGACACCCTTTTATTTTGTTTGCTTCTGTCTTCACATTACTCCTAAACTGGACAAAAATGGAAGTGTTGTTCTCAACAGTGTGAACTAGAAATACAAAAAGAATAACCACATATGAACATGCAACGGAATAAGAAAGATATAAGGATTACATGAATAACAGACTAAGCAAGGTGAAGATTTGTGCTTTCCAATTTTGTTCTATTAAGCACACTTAAGATTTCCTCTGGCGGTACTGTCTTCAAGCTTGGAGCACTGCAGTTCAGGAAGCAAGTAACAGGAGGAAATGGGCACGTTTTGGCTGGGGTGGGAATCAAGTGAGAGAGAGAATGGTAAGCATGCAGACCGTTTTCAAATATTTATAAGAATGTCAGAAAGAAGAGGAAAATTTGCTCACCAGTCCCTAAGGATAGACAATGTGATTAAAATGACATGTCTTAAGACCAGTCATTGAGAAAAATCTAAACCTAAACAGCAAAGGAACAAGCTCCTTAAAGAGGCTGTACAAACCCTTCTTTGTATGCATTGTTTTTTAGGATTGCTTTAGATTAGGAATTGAGTATGACCTACTGGGTCCATTTCCACTCTGATTAAATACCTATGTCATAAAAGGACTATCCCATGGTCCATCGGTATCTCTAGACCATGTCTGGGACAGACAGGCAGAATCAGACAGACAGGTATAATTAAGATAGAAACTTGGGACAGATGGGCTGGATAGAACTTCAGTAAGAATTGCAAGGCAGGCAATCAAAACAGGATCAATAACTTAAATCCTAGAAGCAGCAGCAATAGCATTGAAGTCAAGAAAGCAGACGTTATTAGAAACACCAGGCATATTTGGAGCAAGAGTCCCAAGAACAGATATAGAACTAATAGTGGTATGTGATACACCTCAAACTACAGGGCATCAGAACAGAGTGGATGAAGGCTTAGAGGAGGAGGTCAGGGGTGCACAATATAAAGTACTGGCTAAGACAGACAAAAGAGACACAGGGGAAGGAATACATGTGGAGCTCATGCAAAACTAACTGTGCCAATTGGTCAGCAGCAAGATAAAATGTCTGTGAATTTTGAAAAGCCAGGACTTGGGTGCACAACAATGCAGAAGATATTTCCCCATGCAATCAAACTATGCCCGCCCACCATCAGCATCTGCATTCACTTCAGTAACACTAAGTACTAATAATGCATTAGTTTTGCCACTGGCTCAATGCTTGCAATCAAGAGAATCAACGGCTAACCCCAATAATAGTGGCTGTTGGCATAACCCGAAATAAATTTCTCCTGGAGAATATTTCATCAGATAGGTAGCTACTGCCATCTGTCACCCACAGACAGAAAATGCAGAGTTCAGGAAGCAGGTTGCCTCACTGTATGCAGAGACCACAGTCTCAAAGATTCCTCCAAGAAGAGCATGGCGACAGACAAATAAAAATAAGAATATAAGAAAGTGCAAAATACTGCAAATAGGCAAAAATACACAAGAACTACTTCTCTGACACATAAAAGGAACTGAACAATTTTGACAATTTGAAAAGCTAAAAACAAATAACACTGCATGAAAAAAGAACATTGCAATAAAATAAATAAAAATCAGAAAGCCAATCTATCCACATAAAAGAGGATCTTAGGAGAAATTTCTTACACATAAGGCCAACAGCCCCTTCTTCCTGAAAGATAGTCTATCAGATGGGAATATAGGAAACTAACAACCCTTGACACACAGAAACCCAAACCTGCCAATAAGGAGAAGGAAGAAGACCAAAAGCTGACAGAAAAAATACCCAAACATGTTCAAAATCACTCAGAAACTGACTAAGGATAACAACAAGCAGGAAAGAACAGGGAAGCACAAAATAGTTCAAAAAGTGAGACTAATAACGAGGGAGGAGAAATAGAACTGCCTAGAAGGGCGGCAGGAAATAGGGGGGCGGGGAGTGTCTGCCTACAGCAAGGCAACCACCTCCCTCAACATTGCATTTCCTGCCCCTGGGTGACAGATGACAGTATCTACCCATCTGCTGGACTATACTCTAGGGAGAATGTTGTTTTAAATTCATTCTATAAGAAATACAAATTCAAAAAAAAATCCATTATGAAACCAATAGTTACTGTTCTATGTCCTAATTGTTTGGACAAGAACAGGAGAGAAGGTTGATGGATTTTAATATGTAAGATTACAATTATCTTGTTATTGCGTATTTTTAATTTAATTACCATTTTTTTTACGGATTTTTCCTGATATTGTTCTCTTAAAAAAGGGAAGTTGAAAAGTCTTCAGTTGCTCCTCTGTTGTTGCTGCCACCACTATAGTGCCTGAATTGATTAATGAGAATGCGTCTGGGTCTAATTCATGATAACTGCAAAACAAAACATTTCATTATTTAAGAAGAGCAAGCAAGAGATATCAAATACATAAAAACTAACAATATTGCAACTTTATTATTCTGCAAATACTTTTGAAGTCTTCTTTTTATATTTACAGCACTATGCTGAATGTTTCAGTTAATTCCTGCTTTCATGTGACCTTTCCAACCCAGTGTGGATTTTCTGGTGAAGCCGTGAGCCATGGGCCATCAGCCTTCTTGGTAGCCGCTCCTAGACTCTGCAACACCCTTCCTTGAGAAACCAGACTGGCTCCCTCTTTGTTGTCCTACCAGACTTTCTTGTTCCAACAGGCTTTTGGGAACTGACAGCTGTGTTGTTTTTATTGTAATTGATTGTATGGTTTTAATACATTTTATATATGCATTGAGTTTTAATTCTATCAATTTTTAATTGTTTGTTAATTATTGGTTTTCCTATCTGTAAACCATCTTGAATCCCATAAGGGATAAAGATGGGGTATAAATATAATTATTATTATAACAACAACAACTAGAGGTGATATTAGTTATCTCTCAAGACAGGTTTTATTGATTTTACTCTTATTTTCTTATTCACCATGGGGACACCAAATCTGGGGAAAGGCAGGACAGGAATTGAATAACTAAAATAAAAAAAAATAAGAGTTTAAACTATAAATATAGCTGCAGGTTGGAACCAACGTGCAAAAGTTAAGAAATCAAAGCTCAAAGCTCAGTTTCTATTCCAGTTGATAAAATGGGGAAACGATCACTTCCATTATCCTCAGATCCTTGGAAGTGGAGCAGACAAACACATAAACACTAAGACTCAGCTGGGGAAACAGCAAGAGCAAATCTTCAGTGGAATTATTTTGGAGTAACCCTGTCTGGCCATTGAGATCAATGGATGAAGAGTTGTGAAAGTCATATCAAGCACTAGAACTTGGCACATGAAGAAGAAAGCACTGCCTAGTAAGTATGTTTGAAAAAGAATTCTGATGGCTTGAAGTACATTTCTTTTGCTCCTTTCAGATCTTTGTAAGTTCATAATAATTCTAAGAAAAGAGAAATTAGGAGAGATGCATTACCAAAAAGTAATCAATAGGGAATAACTCCATTAATAGGCCAATAACTTTGGTTTCTTCTGTAAGTCATGATAACATACAAGGGGAAAGCATCAGCAGTGGTTTTCTAAGACGCCACAAGAACAAGAGTTGCAAGATCAGTCTTCTGAACTGTACACTTCTTCCACTGAAGTATAACAGTTGTTGTTTATGGAAAATACAGAATACAGCAGGACATTTTTGAAGGAGGTAAAAGAGGCTGCTAGGGCATTGTTGGATTATGCCATTAAAAATCATCACATTTATCCATTTTTACCTGTTCAGATTTTTCAAAGAATCAACATCAATGGAATATAACTCTTCTATCCGTTTTTTAAACAAATTGAAGTGGGCAATTGCCAGGTAAATGTTCAGCTGAGATCGCCACGGCAACTCTTCAACATATACCCGCCGCCATCTCTTTCGTTTCAAGAAGACGTTAGAACGCAAATTCAGCTTTTGCGTCAGCACTTGCATAGCTACTCTTCGTGATTCTTCTTTTTCTCGCCTAAATAAAAACCATAGTAAGAGTGATTTATATTACGGGGGGGGGGGGGGGACCTGTGTTGCCCAAAATAAACAATTCATAATAATTCCAACAGAATGGCTGTAAGAGGAAAGAAAAAAAAATCTGAAACTGTAAAAACAGCCACATCTTGTCCTTGTTTGCATGTAATGATAAGCCAAACCAAAACTTAGCATAAAAGAGCAAACATGGACTTTGAGAGTGATCACAGCCACCTCCTTCTTCTCTGGTTGTTCTCTGCTACTGCACTGAGCTAAGCCATGATGTGATTTAATGTGTCATCCAAACCTAGACTCTTTTTTTAGCTCTCTCCCGGCAAACCACAAGATGTAGCCAAGCTTTGTTCTATGATTTATAAATCGTGGTTTGTCTGGGGAGCTAAATCACAAGCCTGGATTCAGACAACACACTAAAGCACAGCGCAGCAGCAGAATGACTGGGGAAGAAGCCCCCACAGTTGCTTGTTCCTGCTAAGCCATGGTTTGGCTTGGCGTTACATGTGAACAAGACCTTGCTTTATTGAAATCTGGAGGGGAATTCAGTAGCTACACTGGTCTACACTGAAGTTGAAGTAACAAATTAGAAATTTATTAAACAAACAAACAAACAAACCAACAATGATAGGGTGGACGGGGGTGTTAGTGACCGAATCCCCAGTTAGGGTGCAACAGGATCCATTTTGGATTTCTTGCATAAATTCTAGTTTTTTCCTGATTTGGAGGGGAAATAGCTCAACTTAATCTGAGTCAGTCCAATTCAGGCCTAGTTAACATTAAAGAAAAATGTTTTCCAATGTCCGTTTCTAATCTCTTTAATGTGATAGGCCATATCCAGAAATAACAGACATAACTGAAATCCAGTTAAATCTTAATTAGAGCACATAAAACAGCTGAATTACCTTTGCCAGTCAGATGATTTGCCCACACCATGGTGTTTAGTGGGATATTTAGGTAGTTTTTTTTCCTTGGAAATCTTGGCTTTCGTCTTTTTCTTGGATGTTGGTGACCCTGACGTCTGAATGAAAATAGTAAGAGCTATCATTTCGGTGCATTATACCATGAACCTATAACATCTCTATCTAATGTCTGCTAGAATTTGTATCTAACATATGCTAGAATTAAACAACAAAACATAGCAGAGTAAACTGTCTTACATCTCAATCTGGGGAAAAAGACAGAATATTATTATTATTAATAATAATAATAACAACAATAAACAACAACATACCGTAATAGTTCTTGAAAGGTGAGTGGTGCCCTGTATTTCCAAAATGGAATTGGATACACAGCAGCACCCTTTCACGAAAGCAAACAAACCTCGTCTTGTCTTTGGAGCCAACCAAAATTTGTTCTCCAGTGGGAGAAGACAGGTTCTTTTGACATTACAGTAAGCTCAATACCCAGTACAATTGGGGGGAAGGGAGAGGGCAGTCCCTGCATACCTCCACAGCTGTATTTGTGGTTAGTTTCAGTTTATTTCAGTACTACAGTGGTACCTCAGGTTAAGTAATTAATTCGTGCCGGAGGTCCATACTTAACCTGAAACTGTTCTTAACCTGAAGTACCACTTTAGCTAATGGGGCCTCCTGCTGCTGCCGCGCCGCCAGAGCACGATTTCTGTTCTCATCCTGAAGCAAAGTTCTTAACCCGAGGTACTATTTCTGGGTTAGCAGAGTCTGTAACCTGAAGTGTATGTAACCTGAGGTACCACTGTATTATGTTGTTGCCATACCTGGAAATAATCTGATGTTCCGTGCAAGTTTAAATAGGGCTGACAACATATTAAGATTCTGAATGTATGAAAAGCCTTGCAGCATATTCATTGAACTATTACTATCTTGTTATAACGTGATTATTATTTAAGACAAATTCAATACAATTTGATTATTTGGAAGGCTCATTTTAAAAGGACAGTGGTACCACGGGTTACAGACTCTGCTAACCCAGAAATAGTACCTCAGGTTAAGAACTTTGCTTCAGGAAGAGAACAAAAATCGCTTGGTGGTGGCGCAGCGGCAGCAGGAGGCCCCATTAGCTAAAGTGGTGCTTCAGGTTATGGACAGTTTCAGGTTAAGAATGGACCTCCGGAACGAATTAAGTTCTTAACCCGAGGTACCACTGTACAGGTTTAAGAGATATATAGATTGTTCTCACTAATATGTCATCAATTAGGCAAGTTAGAGCTTTGGTTTACATATTTTATTAAGAAACAAAAAAATGGATGGATGAACGTTATATTGCCAGTTATGTTCTATTATGTAAAAAAGAAACATTAATTTTCCACACAATTTATTAACTTACTTTCCCAAGTAACGACCTATAAATTAAGTCAATTATGACATGAAAGCCATTATCCCTATTCTCTTATAGGTAAAGGTAAAGGGACCTCTGACCATTAGGTCCAGTCGTGACCAACTCTGGGGTTGCGGCACTCATCTCGCTTTATTGGCCGAGGGAGCCGGCGTACATGCATGTGGCCAGGATGACTTAGCTGCTTCTGGCGAACCAGAGCAGCGCACGGAAACGCCGTTTACCTTCCCGCCGGAGCATTACCTATTTATCTACTTGCACTCTGAGGTGCTTTCAAACTGCTAGGTTGGCAGGAGCAGGGACCGAGCGATGGGAGCTCACCCCATCACGGGGATTCGAACCGCCGACCTTCTGATCGGCAAGTCCTAGGCTCTGTGGTTTAACCCACAGCGCCCACTCAGCTATTAAGGAGAATCCTTGGAGTTTCTACTACAGTGCCATAGTTTACACTAATTTAATATCAGCTCCTGGTCAGCAATATTGAAATTTTAAAGAACATAGCAATATTTCAGAATCATATATCTGTGTTTTAGGGCATGTCCAAAATATATGAACACTATATTTACATATATAAACATCTATGTTTTCCTCTAGACAAAGGCTATTATTAATGCATTTTAATCACATCAGCTAAGTCTAAGTGAGTTAATATTATACAACTTACTGTTCCACGACCTTTTTTTCCTTTTTTAGTAACTCGCTTGATACCTAGAAAGAATCTGTTCCGTCTGTAAACAAGGAAATTAAAGTTACTGTGAGGAGACACAACCAGCAGTATGCACATGCTCTGTCCTCAATGGAGGGGTTCTGCTGGAGAAGAGAGAGGGAGGCTCAACACATGACTGACTTTCAAGGTAAAAGGCCAGAGGACACTGTAGCGTACCAGACTTGTGAGCCAACCTTGAAGAGAGGACAAGGTAAGTGGAATGGCGTTAACTCCATAAACAGAGGACAGAATTCTGATGAGCTTCTGTAACTAGAAAGGAACAGACAAGCTATAACAATTGGTGAGTGTGGGTGCCCTATGATGAAAAGAGCCCTGAGCTTTTTCCTGGAGTTCTGAAGGACTTGCCAGAATCCTTGAGTGAATGGTGGAGGGTTTGGGAGCTCTGAAGGTATGTTGATCCCAAACAAAACTCTTATATTGAAGGAAAAGCAGTGAGTAATTTCACAATTATATGCAAGAGTGTTTCGGTGGAGCTCTTCAACCTGGGAAGGTAGCCCGTCTAGGAAAAGGAAAAAACTGACCCTAAATTTCTGCTGCCTTGCAGGATATCTTTGGAAGAAGAAAGGGCTAAGGAGTAAACCCGACCCAAATCTGGAGGGGAGTCCCTAAGACAGTTGGATGGCGCCTTGTAGACCTTCTTCTGGCAATTCCTGCAGCCAAGCTAGTGCCAAACTTTTTGCTCTGCTTTCCTTTGGATCAAATCCTCAGGGTCAAGAGGGGGGTCTTGTCATCTGGGCAACCCAGGACCTCCATCCACACTGCCCAGGCTTACACTCTGCGGAGATCACTTCAGTGCTGCTAATGCAGCAGTTTGGCTCCACCCCTGGAGGCACACTCCATTATTTCTCAAGACGTACAGATACCAATAACAAAGCCCACATGACCTGCCAGATATTTTCAGTGAAATGCTCAGAGATGAAATAATTTCAGTTATTTGCTCTTAAGTTTGTGCACCTACTTTTTAAGGTAGTCTAGTACATCATCAGTCCATTCTAGTATTCGTGAAAATCTCTCTTCAGTTATGGCTTTGTACACAAGCTTAACAAAATATTCAAGGAAGCGAGGACTCTTCTTGAATTTCATCACTGCGTATTTATAAAATAATCATAGTTAATATCTTCCATTTAGCATTGCTTCACCTCTTTATTAGAGGATTCCACAAAGTTGTACAAAGTTGTACAAAAATAGAATTAACCCTTCTAACTCCTAGTTTATGACACTCCCTCTCAAAATGATAAGAGGAGTTGGACAGAATGATAGCAAGAGCAATGAGTTTAGTTGAGGACAAACTTAATTGATCTTTTCCAAGACTTAATGCCTTTCTTAGGTTGATAATCTTGTCTCTTATATTGTCACTATGCTGTCAAGACTCACAGCCCCACATGGCAAGATCAACCACTGGCTTCACTGATGGGTGAATGTGAGGGTCCTCTGTGGAATGGCTAAATAAAGCTCTCAGATTGCGATATTCCATAGCTTTGCTACCATATGAAGTACTACAGTCCTTGCTTCTTCAGAGTGGTAATGGTTCCTTGGGGTGAGACTAGGCCAAGGAATTTGATGGCTCTTGTGTTTAGCCCTCTAACCTGGATAGTACACAGCACTGGAGTGCAGTGCTGATTGAGGTAAACCATGACTGCCTCTCTAAGCTCCTGGACCAGGAGCGGGGAGCGGGATTTGCTTCAAATTACAGATTGTGTGCCAAGAACATGACTATTGGAGCAAGGGTGCCATATTGTTGGGCTGGAAGCTGCTGAGCTCAGAAGTGCTAGCCATGCCTCACTAAAGTGGAAGCTCAGGAGCAGTCTCCAAGGGGCTGGGGCCCTGTGTAATTCCTGCCCCCCCCCCCAGGTTAGTTCATTGGATCAGAACTAACAAAACAGAAGAAAATTATTTTGAAGGTAAGTCAGCAAAATGGATTGACATGAATCAGCCACCCTAAAATAAGTATCTGAGGACAGCCCTTTCTCTGTTCTGGGGTTTCCCCCAGAGCAGGCAGGGAAGGGAGTGCAGAGGGAGAAGTTCTCCTTGCACAAAATGGATGACTTTGTTGATATTTTTCAAGATACCAGTTAAAATACTAAATGAACAACAAAACAGTATGCTTTTAAAACGGTTACCTTCCTTATGAGCATTCTTCGTTTGCCAATTTGAAACAACAGGATACAAGAGCAAAACATCTTCCTCTCCTGACAGATCCAGTCCTAAATGGAAACAATCCAACAATGGCATAAAAATTACATAAAGGTTACCGGTATATACACTGAGCACAGTCTAGCCAACGTTAAGCACTTTCAGAGCCACTGTTTTCAATGGTAGAAACCCCACTGAAATTCAACAAACTTAACAGACTAGATTTGGAGCTAAATTATGCACATTGTTATTATTTATTAAATTTCTATTACCACCCTTCATCTGAGGATCACAGGGTGTTTTACAATATAAAAACACAGAAATACATAACATAGTAACAAACAAAAACAATATCCCCACACACACACAGTTTAAAAGATCATAGACTGTTTAATTAGCCAAAGGCCTGTGTAATACTCAGACATCTCTTCCATTGCCCTGTAGCAGTAGTACACAACCTGGGTGACCTAGATGCTTCTGAACTACATCAGCCCAAGCTATCAAGGTCAATGCTGATGGGAGATCCAACACCTTTTCAAGGGCACCACAATGGGTACTAGGGATCTAGGGAGTGTGCCACATCCACAAGTTTTCACATTTTCACTCACCATGGGCAAGGATGCAATCAGCCTCTGGGAAGCATGATGAGAACTACAAAGATGGAAATGCCAGCAGCTGTATGACATTCCCCATGGCAGAAAGTATGGGGAAGAACACTGGGGATTGTCTGGCAGCTGTGAGTCTCCTCCCAGAGTGCTTCAGCCATTAAGTAAGTGCCAAATAACTTTCTGCTCCAGGCAAAGGGAAACAACATTTCCTTGGCTGTTGCTTGATAGAGCTGCAACTACTACCTTGGATCCCGAATGCCCTGGATTATGGACGTTTTGGCTCCCAAACACCGCAAACCCAGAAGTGATTGTTCCGGTTTATGAATGTTCTTTTGGAACCCGAATGTCCGATGGGGCTTCCGCAGCTTCTGATTGGCTGCAGGAGCTTCTTAAAGGGTATAGAGTAACATTGCACTGAGAGTTCCAAACTACAGTGGTACCTCAGGTTAAGTACTTAATTCGTTCCGGAGGTCCGTTCTTAAACTGAAACTGTTCTTAACCTGAAGCACCACTTTAGCTAATGGGGCCTCCTGCTGCTGCCACGCCGCCAGAGCACGATTTCTGTTCACATCCTGAAGCAAAGTTCTTAACCCGAGGTAATATTTCTGGGTTAGCGGAGTCTGTAACCTGAAGCGTACGTAACCTGAAGCGTATGTAACCCGAGGTACCACTGTACTGCTCTCTGGGAATTTTCCAGCATAGTGATCTCAAGGGGTTGATACGGAAAGGGGGGGGGTACCATCTTCGGCCCCTCCACCAGCTCCAGTGGACTCGAGGCGATGACCTCGACAGCTCCCTAAACCCCACACTGTCGCACAAGCACCACACTGCACCCTCTGCACCCTAGTCCTGTAAATAAAGGACTTCTCTTTCCCTCTCCCTATACGGGCGGAATAAGCCCACCATCTTTCCTTCGCTTCCCTCTCGCTCCATTCTTAACGTGAGTAGACTGTGTCAAAATGTATCTCCCATTGACTATAATGGCCGCGCTTTGGCCAATCAGAACCGTGCATTCGCCTTGCAGAGGTAGCTCAGCTAGCTTTGCACGCCTCATTTAACCTCTTGACAGGTTGTTGACAGCTCCCCTGCTGGGAGAACAATGGAATCGAAACCCCTGGACCCCTGAATGTATCAAAAGCTGCAACAATGTATCCATTCACTTCCGACTTTGATTAGCAATATGAGAGTGAACTTGAAATAAGCTGAAACTTCTAAAATTCATATAAAATCAACCCTAGCACCGATTTCCTTCGTTCTGGTGTCAATCAGCTCAGCTCCCTTCGGACTCTACGATACCCTATTTCCCTCCATAATCTCCTAAGCGACAGGTCACGTACTCAGGAAGACCCTAATCCTGTCAGATCGTTCTGCCAAGCCCTTCCTCCGGGCAATGCCAGGTGGCAGACGATGCATATCTGGACTATTGTTCTATCACCACCGGTGCTCAGGAAGTGCTTATCTATGCATATCTCTCACTCCGCACACTGCCCCCCTCCCTTCCCTGAAATGCTAATGTGTGTAACCCCACCTTTCTGTAACATATTCATGATGTAAGCTGTGAAACCCAACCTTCCCATAATGTATTCATGACGTTTATTGCACTGTATTCTGGGACTTGGAGGGAACTTTTAAAAGTTCATGTCACCCATTTCTGGCTGTTCAATCTTGCCTTGAACCTGTTGCGCAATAAACCTTGGATCTCCGCATCTTGCTCCTGTGTCCGGCTGAGCTCATTTTTCCGCTAGGACCCGCGGACTTAGTCCGACGAGCCGGGAGGCTGAGCAGACTCGCACCCGGAATTTTTCCGTAACATTTGGCGCCCAACGTGGGGCGGGCGGTTCTCCCGTGCTGCTGACCGGGGGCCCCGAAATCTTCAGCCGGCTCCGGGCCGCTTTGCCCGGGAAGACCTTTTGGACCCCCGGCCATCCTCCGGGCGGTAATCAAACGTCCCAGGGTTCAGCCGGGGAGCAAAGGACATCCAGCCGGCTTCTTCGATCCCGGGATCATCATAGAAGACACGTGAGTATAAGGAAAAGGAAAACCCAGTGCACTGGTGGGAAGGGGGTGGATTCTCCTGGCAACTGAATTCTCTGCCCTCCTCTCTATCGCTCTTTCTCGCCTGTCTCTTGGTCCAGTTGCTGAGAGAGACCGTGGACTGCCGCTCGACCCGAAAGGGGGGTTCTGAGCTCTATCTCTTTTCCTCTCAAACCCTCCAGTCAGCCGCACCAATTGAGAGTCCGAAAGTAAGACGGAGAGACCCGGCTTGGAAAGACAGCCGACTCCCCGCAACGGACATCTCAGTTGAAAGCAAGGGGCTGGAGTTCTTCTTCCGAACTTCCCGAGCGCCCTTACGGAGGGGGCAGGAAGGGGTCTTGCTTTCTATCAATAATCCCAGCCGCACCGGTCGGGCCACGTAACACGTGTATCGTGCGTGAGCCCGCTTCCGAAAGCAAGGGGGATTTTCCGTCAACAACAACAACAAAAAAAACTCTATCAAGGGACTACCCGATCTGGCACCGCACGGCGCGGGCGTCCAGTAGGGCCCCTTTTCCTGAGATTGTAACGATAGGTAGGAGGTTGCCAGGAGGGATAGCTCAAGAGGAATTGGGCGGGATTTGGCAGAGTGGAAAGGAAAACCCCAGGAAATAGATAAGTAAGGAAGAAGAAATAAGTGAGAAAGGAAAGAATTTTAGGAATAGGTAGAAGAGCTCTCTAAAAGGAAACCCTGTTAGGAAGTTGCCAAGCAACTGAGGATAGCATTCCCTGATAAACCCCAGCCCCCCCTTTCAATAAACCTCTCTTCTCTTTACCCCAGACACGCGTGAATTTAAAATGGGTACCCAAGCTTCCAAATACGAGCGGGCTCACTCCGGGAGGAAGGCTTCCAGAAAGCCATCCGAATCCCAGAGAGACCCCGACTCCCCTCTCGAGGTTGTCATCTCTTATTGGAAGGCTATTCCCGGGCATAAAGTACTATCGAGACAGAAGTTAGAAGACCTTTGCAAAGAAACCTGGCCTACAGGCACAGCCTCCGCGAGACCTGAGCTACGATGGCCAAAGGGAGGCTCTTTTAATGAAGACCGCCTACGATACCTCAAAAAGTATCTGATGGAGGAGAAGCCCCGTCAGTTAGAATACCTAGCCGCCTTCGAGACGGTCAGAGGAATGTTCCAAGTTCCGAAGGAGGCTACGAACTATCAATTGCCAATCTTAAGTCCTGCAAGGCAATCTCTACCCCCCCCCCCGTACGAAGGATATCCTGCAGATGACCATATGGAACAGACACTCATCCCCTTCTATTATAGGGGAACTACTCGACCCGCCCTAGATGAGAATTCAGACAGCGATGAAGGGACAGGAGAACCAGGAGCACAAGGGGGCATAAAACAGAGATTGCGAGCTAGAGATAAAAGGAATGTTACCGCAGGAGACTCTAGTCATGCAGAGAAATCCAAAGAGACCCCGGGGACGTCTAGGGACACGGATCCGGTAGTCACCCAGATGCCCTTAAGGGCCCTACCGATCCCACCCTTGCTGCCGGACGGACCCCCTCGGATGGTATACACCCACCAACCATTCTACACGGCAGACCTGGTAACCTGGTCAAATCAAATGCCATCTTTAAGAGATGACCCGGACAAATGCCACCGCCAGGTCAGCGCCATTTTTTCAACCCATAACCCAACTTGGCCGGACGTCCATGTTCTCCTGAACGCCCTTTTTAACGAAGCCGAGAAGGCAGATATTTTAGCCAAGGCTGCAGAAGCAATTGAACTCCCGGATTATCAAACGGGACGCCCACAAGGGGTAGAAGCACTCACGGCTCAATGCCTGCGCGTCGAACCGGCCTGGGATTATAATACTACAAATGGGATTTGGTGTTTAAAGTTATTCAAGAAAGCGATCCTAGACGGCATTAAGGCTGCTGGACAACGTACTGTTAACTGGACGAAGGTCCAGACCGTGTTACAAGGGACAAACGAACATCCGTCCGACTATTATACCAGGCTGGTATCAGCCATCAAGACCTGGGGGGGGATTGATCCAGATAACCCCCAGCACGAAGTTATAGTGAAGGGCTTCTTTAAAGACCAAGCGTGCCCTGACATTAGAAAGGCTCTGAATCTACAAATAGGGTATGACGGAAAAAGCGTCAGTGAAATCCTCTCTATTGCAAAATCTGTTTTTAACTCTCGAGATGAGAGGAAAAGAAAAGACCCCAAACCTGAAGCTGAGCAGATTCTGGCCCTTAGTATGGAACCACACTCCACCAGAGGCAGAGGTTTCAGTCGAGGAAGGGGGGTCCGGGGAGGAGGACCTCCGAACCCTCATAGACCGTGGGGACCCACTACTGGAGGATGCTTTTACTGTCAAGAAGACGGGCACATAAAAAGGTTTTGCCCCTACCTCAATAATATGGCCTATGGCGTACCGCAACCTAATATGGCCCACGGGTATGGAAACCCCACACCCACCACCTATACCCCTCATACAAACCCCTCGGCCCCCTTCAACCAACCGACGCCTCCAAATGTACCTGCTCAAACCCAAAGACCCCTACCAGGACCGAGGACTCAGATGCCCGCAATAATCCCACCTACTCACCCTTGGACAAACGCCACCGCACCACCCTTGCACCCACCTAACCAACCTCCTCCGGACGATATAGAAACCTACTGACAATTAAAAGGGGATCCCAACCAAACTCAAACTATCTGTCCGATCCTAACCTTATCTCCAGAAGACCCGTTTTGCACCATAGAGATTGACGGCCATCCTTATCAATGCCTCTTAGATACCGGAGCCACATATTCCACCCTAACGAATAGCCATTTGGCACCAGGCTCAGAGACCAGAAAAGTTATGGGACTGGATGGGATACCCCGTACTTGTCCACTTTCACGCCCATCTAAAGTTACCCTCGGACCCCTGCTCGCTGAACATACCTTCCTCTTAACCAGCAGCCCTGTAAACCTCCTCGGAAGAGACTTACTTTGTAAATTAAATGCGACAATTAAATGTTCCAAGGAGGGCATCTACCTACACATGCCCGAGGAATCTATCCCCGCATTCCAGGGAATAATAGCAGAAGAGAAAGCAGACAGGCAATCTCCAGAGCTCCCTCCAGAGTTGAAAGACTTACCCTCCTCCCTATGGGGCACCGAGTCAACATCAGTGGGCCTCCTACTCTCAGCAATCCCCGTAAAAATCACCTACAAAACTGATCTACCTTTCCCGTGCACAAAACAATATCCTTTGCCCAAGGAAGCCATCGAAGGACTAACACCCATGATAGAGGACTTCCTTGAAAAAGGGATCCTGGTTCCTTGTGCATCCCCATGCAATACCCCAGTGCTCCCAGTTAAGAAACCGTCCGTAGAAGGAGCCCCAGTCCGATACCGCTTTGTCCAAGACCTCAGACTGGTGAACCAATTTGTCATACCCCGCCACCCAGTGGTGGGCAACCCAAATTCCCTCTTGAACGCCATACCGGCAGAGACTGAATGGTATACAGCTGCGGACCTATGCTCTGCCTTCTTTAGCATACCCCTAGACCCTGCCAGCCAATTCCTCTTCGCCTTCACATGGGGCCCTAGTCAGCTAACCTGGACTAGGTTACCCCAGGGGTATGTGGAGTCACCCGCGATCTTCTCAGCCATACTGCATCAAGATCTGCAGGATGTACACCTCCCTGCTGGCTCCTCCCTCTTGCTTTATGTAGACGATCTGCTCCTCTGTTCTACTAGTGAGGAAGCATGTAAAACCGACACCAAACACCTTCTTGCTCAACTAGCCCGAAAGGGACATAAGGTCTCACCAAAAAAACTACAATACTGCAGGCAAGAAGTAAAGTACCTCGGGCACATCCTAGGAGTGGGCACCCGAAGCTTAGCCACTGACAGGATAGAAGCAGTGACAAAAATTCCCCTTCCAAAAACTAAGCGGCAATTGCGGGGTTTTCTGGGCATGGCTGGCTTCTGTAGAGCTTGGATCCCAGGTTACAGTGAAATAACAAAACCCCTGTCCGCCATGACCCGCCAAGACCACCCGGACATCTTAATATGGGAAGAAAGAGCCTATAAATCTTTTGAGCGGCTAAAGCGGGAACTAAGGTCTGCCCCCGCTCTAGGTTTACCCGACTACAGAATCCCCTTCAACTTGTTCGTCCATGAACACATGGGGGTAGCCTCAGGGGTACTGACTCAGCCTTTCCGAGACCAAGAGAGACCGGTAGCATACTATAGTCTGCAATTAGACACCACCGCGAAAGGGGCAGTGAGTTGCCTAAGGGCCATAGCCGCCGCAGCAATCCTCCTTGAAAAAGCCCAAGAGACGGTCCTAGGACACGAAATCATCATTCATGTTCCCCACTCTGTCTCCACCCTCCTAACTTTGAGAGGCTGCTATCACTTTTCAAACTCCCGACTAAACAAGTATGAAGCCCTCCTATTAACACCATCAAACGTTACTATCAAACGAGTCAACTCCCTTAACCCAGCTACCCTTCTGCCTCTCCCTGATGACGGAACCCCACACCACGACTGCGCCACCATAGTTCGACAGGCAGAAAGACCCAGGGAAGACTTAGATCATCTACCTTTGGAGAACCCGGACCTAATACTTTACACAGACGGTAGCTCAAAGGTTGTGGAGGGGGAGAGGAAAACAGGATACGCCGTGGTCACTGATTTTGAAATCTTAGAATCCAACCCAATTAACCCCCAATATAGTGCTCAAGCTGCAGAATTAATAGCACTCATACGTGCCTGTGAGATCAGCGAAGGCAAGCGGGCTACCATCTATACCGACAGTAAATACTGCTTTGGATTGGTACATACTACCGGTCAAATCTGGCTACAAAGGGGCTTCCTGACGGCAGCCGGCTCTAAAATTTCACATGCTGCCTTAGTAGAAAGGCTCCTGACTGCCATCCACCTACCGGCCGCGATCGCAGTTGTGCATTGCAAAGCACACACCCGGGGTAGGGACCCAGTATCAAAGGGTAACAGACGAGCTGACAAGGCAGCTCAATCAGCAGCACTCCGCCCCCCGAACAACGAGTCAGAATTTCAGGCTGTACAAATCCCAGCCAACATAGATCCCACACAAATTTACAAAGAAACCCCTGAAGAGGAAAAAAGCCTCTGGCGTTCTGTGGGTGCATTCGAGCAAGATGGTGTGTGGGTCCTCCCAGATGGCAGGACCGTCCTTCCAAAATCCTGGGTTCCAAAATTGGTGAGGGTCCTCCACCAACGAACACACTGGGGAAAGGGGAGGCTGGTAGAGCATGTTAAGAGGTCCTGGTACGCTCCGGGACTTGCAGTCGCAGCCACAACCGCATCAAAGAACTGTACCACTTGCAACTCCTTTAACCCTAAGCGACAACCCCGAAAGCCACCGGGAGCCAGGCCGTGGGCATTCGTCCCCTTTGAAAGCCTACAATTGGACTTTATCGACCTACCACACTGCCAGGGCTTCAAACATGCCTTGATCATAGTAGATAAGCTCTCCTCCTGGGTAGAGGGATTCCCCTGTAGGAAACCCACCGCTTCTGCAGTAGCCAGAGCCCTCCTACAAGACATCATTCCTCGGTTTGGCATTCCCCGCCGCCTAGACAGTGACAGAGGAACCCATTTCACTGCTCAAATAGTGCAATCAGTGGCAAAAGCTCTACAAATAAAATGGGATCTCCACACACCCTATCACCCTCAGTCCTCTGGTCAAGTAGAGCGCATGAACCAGGAAATCAAAATACAACTGGGAAAACTCTGTAAGCTCACTGGACTGAAATGGGTAAATGCACTCCCACTAGTTCTCCATAATATAAGGAGTGCCCCTACTGGACCACTGAAACTATCTCCATACGAACTCTTATTCGGGAGACCTCCCCCTGTCTATAATACTATCTTTCCCCTCTCTGAACTCGAACTAGGGGAGGCAGAGCTCACTAATTATGTCATTCAGCTTCAGACACAGCTACAGCGTCTCCACCAGTACGCGGCTCTCGAAGGACAGAACCTGCCCATCGACGTCGAAGCCCACTCCTTCCATCCAGGTGACTGGATCCTCGTCAAGGTCTATCAAAAGGAACCCCTTCAACCTGCGTGGGAAGGTCCCTACCAAATCCTGCTGACTTCACCAACCGCCGTGAAAGTAGGTGAGAAAAACTCCTGGCTACATCACACGAGGTGCAAGTCCGCACCCCCCCCTCCGGAGACGGAAGAAGACTGCGGTGACGACTTCACCTTTTCAACTCCGCCCGCTTTGCCAACTTCATACATCGACGACGAAGATCAACAGACCGGACCAGATCGGAGCCAAGATCGGGCTCAACAGACCGGACCAGATCGGAGCCAAGATCGGGCTCAACAGACCGGACCAGATTGGAGCCAAGATCGGGCTCAACAGACCGGACCAGATCGGGGCCAAGGTCGGGCTCAACAGACCGGACCAGACGCCGCTACATCCAACTGGACTTCCGAGATCATCCCCGACACCAACGCCATCAAACTCCGCTTTAAACGGGTTTGACAGCTCACTTTGACAGCCGCTTTGACAGCTCCATAGACTTCCGCTGCTTTTGACAGCTCACTTTGACAGCCGCTTTGACAGCTCCATAGACTTCCGCTGCTTTTGACAGCTCACTTTGACAGCCGCTTTGACAGCTCCATAGACCTCCGCTGGTTTTGACAGCTCACTTTGACAGCCGCTTTGACAGCTCCATGGACCTCCGCTGGTTTTGACAGCTCACTTTGACAGCCGCTTTGACAGCTCCATAGACTTCCGCTGCTTTTGACAGCTCACTTTGACAGCCGCTTTGACAGCTCCATAGACTTCCGCTGCTTTTGACAGCTCGCTTTGACAACCACTTTGACAGCTCCATAGACTTCCGCTGGTTTTGACAGCTCGCTTTGACTGCGATTTGACAGCTCACTTTGACAGCCCGCTTTGACGGCGATTTGACAGCTCACTTTGACAGCCACCCTGATACCTCGCTTTGACGATTGGCCTCGCAGCTTACCCTGACGACCCCGTGGATTGCCTCCTTCCTTTAACCCCGTGTGACTATGAACCTGATCCTTTTCCTCCTTTTCCTCGTCACCCCGACCGGAGCATCGCCTCCCTCATCAGACCACTGCACCGGACTGCAAACGGACTATCATTTCCTCGACTACCACAAGGTCGAGACCGGAGGAAAGTCCAACCCTGACCGAATGGGGGACTTTGACTTCTGTCTCCCGGAATCCCGGACCCTTCTGCGCCATTCGCTTGTACCCCGGCTCACAAACAATGAATATTGGGAACTCTTCATCCGGGACAAAGACCTACACCGCATCGGGTCAGCTGCCCTCACGCTCGATCACTCGTTTTACCGATTGCAGTGCTATAACGGGACGTACCTTCTCTACCAAAATGGAGAGGTCACGCGGAGCCCTAATTGGACCGAGAGCAAGGTACGGGGAGCTTCGCCGGCATACACGGACTCGAACCATCCCTCCGAAAACCTGATTTTCGGATTCCAGTGCCTCCTTATGACCCCAGGACCCCGGAAGCCTCAACTCCAGGGACTTTGTCTGAGGCGGTTCTGTTGCTTGTGGGACCTTGGAGTCACCCATGACTGGAAGGGGGCCGAATACCTGGAAGGATGGCACCATCCCGTGCACCCTTCACGCCCCCCCACATGGGACAATGTCGGACCACTGAGGTGCGGAGGCATCGCCAAGGAGAGGCGACTCCTCAACACTACCGATCCTCTTCACCCAGTAGGTACTGCACCCCGACGACTCGGCACAGACCCCTCCATCCCCGGAGAAGACCTCCTCTCATCCTGGGAACAAAACTCTTACATCAAGCTTCTCAGTCAGGTGGCAAAGGAGGCACCCTACTCTGACTGCTGGATCTGCGCCCATGCACCCAGCCACCTCCAACAAAGCTTACCCCTGGTCCCAATACCAGTAACCTTGGAGCAGTTCCGCTCCGGAGACGTCACCTCCTGGAACCTAACTGCACTGAACTTGACACATCAATACCTCTATCTCACCGGACCCACGAAGGGACCCCTCTGTCGTGCCTTCACCGGAGACGGGACCTTCATCGGATCTAGCACATGTAGTTCCAATTTGGAAATCCTGTCCACCGGCGAAGTCACCGTTACCGACACCACTGGCTCCCACACTTACCCCAACCTCACCAGTGCTTGGGCCACTGTGGTAGGGCACCAACCCCATTGGAAACCCCAGCCTACGGACTCTATACTGCTGCAAGCTCTTGCCTCCGGGAGGATGGAATCTTACCTTAGCGGCTTATTCTGGGTATGTGGACACCGCGCATACACCTGGGTAAGCCCCCATATGTCGGGATCCTGCTTTGTTGGGTACATTGTTCCCGGAATCAGAGTGGTTCCACATCTACCCCCCGGGAGGCAGAGGAACAGGAGAGAACAGAAGGGGCTGTCAGACCTGTCGGATGTCGCTGCCAATGGGGAGACGGTAGGCAGAGCCCTCTTCCCCGCTTATGGAGCAGGATCCAACCATGTGGACATCCTCCGGCTCACTGACATCCTACTTAAATTCATGCAGGAAGCCACCCAAATTACAGATTCCCTCGTGTCGGAACTGTCCGAGGTAAGGCAGTTAAGTTTACAAACCCGAATTGCGACAGATTTCCTGTTGTCCAGTCAGGGAGGGACGTGTGCCTTAATAGGTACCGAATGCTGCACCTATGTGACTGACCAATCTCTAAATATCACCGGACATTTAAATAATATCCATGAACTAGCAGGAAAACTAAGCGACATACAGCATGAGGGACTATCCGATCTAGACCTGTGGGGATGGCTACCAAAGCTCGGATGGCTCCGACAATTGCTTAAGGTTATGCTTGTTACTGTCCTTGCTGTTGTCCTTTGCGTCTCAATGTTCTGCTGTACTATCCACTGTGTGACTCCTTGCTGTTCTCTCTTTCGCTGTCCTAAACAATCCGCCCCTCTTTCCTTCCGAGCCTATTCCCGTTCACACAGTGCCCCTGTCTTCCCTGAATATGTGCAGATGAGACACCTAGGAGAAGGGGAGTATGAGATCACAGAAATATAGGGTGCGGAGAAAGGATTTGCAAGTTCTTACAGAACTTTAATGCAAATCTATCTCCGAATGGGGGACTGATACGGAAAGGGGGGGTACCATCTTCGGCCCCTCCACCAGCTCCAGTGGACTCGAGGCGATGACCTCGACAGCTCCCTAAACCCCACACTGTCGCACAAGCACCACACTGCACCCTCTGCACCCTAGTCCTGTAAATAAAGGACTTCTCTTTCCCTCTCCCTATACGGGCGGAATAAGCCCACCATCTTTCCTTCGCTTCCCTCTCGCTCCATTCTTAACGTGAGTAGACCGTGTCAAAATGTATCTCCCATTGACTATAATGGCCGCGCTTTGGCCAATCAGAACCGTGCATTCGCCTTGCAGAGGTAGCTCAGCTAGCTTTGCACGCCTCATTTAACCTCTTGACAGGTTGTTGACAGCTCCCCTGCTGGGAGAACAATGGAATCGAAACCCCTGGACCCCTGAATGTATCAAAAGCTGCAACAATGTATCCATTCACTTCCGACTTTGATTAGCAATATGAGAGTGAACTTGAAATAAGCTGAAACTTCTAAAATTCATATAAAATCAACCCTAGCACCGATTTCCTTCGTTCTGGTGTCAATCAGCTCAGCTCCCTTCGGACTCTACGATACCCTATTTCCCTCCATAATCTCCTAAGCGACAGGTCACGTACTCAGGAAGACCCTAATCCTGTCAGATCGTTCTGCCAAGCCCTTCCTCCGGGCAATGCCAGGTGGCAGACGATGCATATCTGGACTATTGTTCTATCACCACCGGTGCTCAGGAAGTGCTTATCTATGCATATCTCTCACTCCGCACACTGCCCCCCTCCCTTCCCTGAAATGCTAATGTGTGTAACCCCACCTTTCTGTAACATATTCATGATGTAAGCTGTGAAACCCAACCTTCCCATAATGTATTCATGACGTTTATTGCACTGTATTCTGGGACTTGGAGGGAACTTTTAAAAGTTCATGTCACCCATTTCTGGCTGTTCAATCTTGCCTTGAACCTGTTGCGCAATAAACCTTGGATCTCCGCATCTTGCTCCTGTGTCCGGCTGAGCTCATTTTTCCGCTAGGACCCGCGGACTTAGTCCGACGAGCCGGGAGGCTGAGCAGACTCGCACCCGGAATTTTTCCGTAACAGGGTGAAGTGCTGTCTGCACCCAGTGCTTCCTCTTAAACATCCTAAGTTACTACCAAGATCAACAGCAGGATCTTCCTCTTTCTAGTTCTGGGCTTGTACTATCCCAATAAACTGGGACATGACACCTACCTGTACAGATCACTAATGCTGCAATCCTAAGCACATTTAACTGTATGACCAACTCCAGAATAAACACAGATAGCTCCTGGTTGTTATGGCCTTTCAAAACTAAAGCCCTCAGCTAAAAATAGACTATTCCAAACAGGAGTTATGAAGGATCCAGAAGCCATTCTCCAAATTACCACAACCTTGCGGGTCACCTAGAATGGAGCAGATGTAATGCTCTCTAGTCTCAATCCCACCTCCGACTCAGAAGAAAATTCAGAGGGAGAGGAGATACATCCCTCAGGGAACCATTATCCCCCATTCCAGGATCTTTGAGGCCAGAGGATAAGGCTTAACCTGACTCCTGAGACTCATAGGCCACCTCCGCCATGCATTCCTCACTGCCCCATGCAACAGGAGCCAGCAAATGTAAATCTGGCAATAGCCCTTTTAGAAACACAAACAGATCCTCAGAGGGGCTTAATTAACAGCAGGGCCTGACAAGCCAGCTCTCAGAAAACTTCAACAAGCTAGAGAGAGGCAGCTCTTACTGGATGAGTTCTTATCAGCAGTCACCACAGCAAGCAGCCCTGGCAGACTTTCCCTCTGTGTTTCTGCATACTGTGTTGCAAGCGTGCACAGCCTATCAGGTGTGACCCTGCTTTATCTAAGTTGATTCTGCTCTTTTGGACGTGACCCCATCCTTCCAGGAAGGGTGTCCTCACTTTCCACCACAGCCTTCCCTGGGAGCCATGAGCCCAACTATGATAGGACAGCGGATTCCTAACAACTTTTCTCAAGTTAGCACTTTGATTGTAGGGAAACTGCGTTATCGGGAGTACACAAACTGCAAATGCCATGCTGTGTATTTTTATATAGTTTCTGTCTATTGTATTTATGAATCATCTCTTCATTAAAAGAGTGCCAGTGGCAAAAATGAAAATAAAAATGCAAAAAAATACATATATCACTTCTACAGGCTGAGCACCTTTTCTCTTGAAATACAAACATATAGGAAATACCTAAGCTATTTTGCAGCAACTTTGAGTTTTGAGAGCCTTTTCAAATGTCATGACTAGTATGTTTTTGAAGAAATCAGTTACCATAATGCAGCTGAAAATGTATTCTGATAAAAACAGAATAAAGGATTATAAAAAACAATTATGTCTGCTGAGTGACAGATTTATATTTAAAGGGCATAACCAACAGTGGATTAATACAGAAATTAGATTAATATTGGTTTTACATTATCTCTCTTTCATATTCAAAAAAGGAAACAAAAAACCCCACAGTCAATATTTAAGACATGCAATATAAAAGGCTTAGTAGAGATTGCATAAGATTAAAAAAATTATACACATTTAAAAATCTACCTGGTTTCGTCAGTTTGAGCATGTTGGTTTCCAGAGCTTCTAAGTTCTCATTTACTTTTTCAGCCATAGCTATTTGGCCCTTCGTCCTTCTGGAAGGAGTCTATAACAATCAGTTAATAAATTATTATTTTCCCTTTATATTGCACTCGACTAAGCTGAAGCACCATCACAACTGTAAATACAGGATTAATTGAAAAATAAACAAATAGCTAATATTTCTCACTCTTTTTTTGAAAAGAGATGACATTTCATTTGCATCCGATTCACAAACACGAGGCTGTGGTTCATCCATACAAGAGTGGCTGTTTTAGTGGAGCATTGCTGCACTACTGACCTCCTGACAATGGTGTTGCTCCTGTTTATCCAGACAGTGGAGGGCAGCAGCCAGGTTGAGCTGCACAGCGGCACTATCCTGGTACCATCATGTAAAAACCACAAAATCCCCAGAAGGTTGCCAAATTCTAATTTAAGCTATAGCTAGTCTTCAAACCACTGAGTTTTGTTAATTTGGACCTAAAGAGTTTGTGACCAATCAAGCTGAACAACCTCCACCAATGGTAAGCCTTTGATAAAACTTTCTGGTTTTCCTGTTTGCTTCAACTGCAGAAATGTGACGGTCAAATACATGGCATGTCATAATACATAGCTACTGGGCTGTGTTCGTATTGGTGGGTTTCAACCAACCAATTAATCTCTTCGAACAAAATAACCCAGTTAATCCCTTCCCAATGAAGCCATTGATTGGATACTAATATCCAAAACAAGGAAATGAAAAGTATGGACAGTTACCTCTTCTTCTATTATTTCATCCCCTGTTTCTGCAGTTACAGCCGACTGAGATGTTCCCTGTGAACAATCCAGCAACCTTTTCCCATAGTTAACAACAACTATTGCTAATTCATATTCTTTCCACGAGCGCAGCACCTATTGAATATATATATGTATTTATTTCCATGTGATAAAGGTAAAGGTATGATAGCCACAAGTTAAACAACAGCATCCTGTAAAAACAGAATACTCTAACAACTTAAAAACTAATGCTTGGGTCCAAAGAAGCTTGTTGGTGGGTGCAAAGTGCGATAAAAGCCCCCTTGCATGAATAAAAGCAACCTCACACACCCCTGAATCCAAGCTCATGAAATATATTACAGCACAATTTTTGTAGGTTATAGCCTATTTTATCATCAGCATCTAGTGTGTGTGTGTGTGTGTGTGTGTGTGTGTGTACTTCTTTGCGTGCCTCATCCACATGAGGTCTGGAAGGTGGCAACACAAGAACGGGCCTTCTCTGTAGTGGCTCCCTGTTTGTGGAATGTTCTTCCCAGGGAGTTTCATCTGGCGCCTTCATTATATATATTTTAGGTAGCAGGCAAAAATGTTCCTCTTCAACCAGGCCTTTCGTTGATTAATTTTCTACAGCCTTTTAAATGAGTCTGTGGGAAGGGGGATTATTGTTTTGCTGTTTTGTTTTACTTATTTTCATGTTTTTATCCTGTATTTTATTATGTGAAAGTGGTATATAAATCTAAATAAATATACATACATACATACATACATACATACATACATTTTTTTGGGATGAAGAGAAAGTGGAGACAAAATGGCAGTTGGAACAGGGAAGCCATAGGGAAGACGGGAGTCTGAGAGGAAAAAATATGGGGTGGGGGAAAAACGAGACTTCTGACTACACAAAACTGAGGGAGACAAAAAGGTCTTAAACTAGAAATGAATAAGATAGAGGAAATAGGTAGGAAAAAATGTTTAAATGCCTGCAGAGATGGAGCTGTAATGGTGAATGAGCCTTTCATCTAAGGTAGGAAAGCCAATTGCGTGTTGGGAATTCTACTTCTCTAAACGTTGCTTTTCCTGCCTTCGGCCACATGGTGGCACCAAACCCTCACTGATGCCTTCCAAAAATTGAACCACAATTTTTGTGTGTGCAAGAAACCCCAAAATTGTTTACAGTAAACTCAGTCCATCATGTTGATTAAGGGCCTTGTTGACAACTTGTTGACCGAGGACAGTGAAGGATTCTGCTTCTATTAAAAATACCTTGTTCATTCTAGCACAATTAATCCTTCTCTAGTGCATTCCTATTAAGTTTAAGGAGATATCCAAATCTTGCAGAAGCATCTAGGAATCTAGAGAGAGCTGTCAAGCACTGACATTGGCCTGTTCACAAATAACACTAGCAAACGTTTGTGTTAGCCATGGTTTCATTAATAAACCAAATAATAAATTCTAGAAGCGACAAATACCTTTACTGTGAAATAACAAGAGCAAGCGATCATGTGCTGGAGACTTTCGTAGCATGCTGTTGATCTTTTTTGAAAAGTAGACAACGGCATCTCTTGAAGAACAGTAAGATACTTAATGATAATCTGAAAATACAGGGATGGCCATTTAACAACACAGTAGTAGAATACTGTATGACTGATGAGTCAAAATGAACCCCCCAGGGATGCTGAGTGCTAGTTTTGATGTCTCTTATAATGTTCCCACAAAGGTGTGCATCATCATGAATTCCCACAAGGGCCAGCGCTGGACTCAGGCAGAAAAGAACCTGGCATGGTGTTGCGCCGCCTCCACAACACATACACACCCAGGGCCTGTCCCAGCCCTGTGTATGGTGTATTGCAAAGGCTGCAGCATGCTTTCTCTGTTGCCGCCATTGCTTTTACACTAACACCACTCACCAGCTTCCACTGGGCTCCTAGACACATCAGCAGAGGATGAGTGGTGGCACTTTTAAATGAAAGCTAAGTTCAGCTCCCATCTACGGTGGCCACTTGCCATGTAAAGTCACCCAAAATCTAATGCCCTGACCCAAAGATCTGTGGAATCAATGCATTTCATACAATTATGGGAAAGGACATTGCATTTTGGGTAAGTTAAAATAGTGTCTGGCCACCACAGATGGGAACTGATCATAGCTTCCATCCAAAAGCCACGCTTATCTGGTTGAGGACTCACATTGGCCCTGGTTCCTCCACCTTAGCTTAATTTTCATCTCTTGTTCAATTTTAAGACAAAAATCCCTGTTAGGAGTGATCTTTGCTCATCTTTCTTGATTCTTAACCATCTTGGCTTCTAATAATTTTTAATGTGGAAGCATTAACATTGCTAGCTACCAACCAGTTTCCCAAGAATTATGATGTCTATTAATTGCTATTTACCATTAAATTATTCTTATTCGTTATTTTTCTTGGATCCTGTCCTTACTCTTCAGAGAGATCCCAGAGTAGCTAACAATCACAATGAATCCAAAGCGGCATTAACGCCAGTTTTTAAAGAATGGATAACATCACTATCAGTGGCAAAATGGTAATAAATATCATCATTTTAAATATGTTCTGAAGGCCTGCAGGAACAAATGGGTTTTTAATCAATGCCTGAACAAAACTACTGTGGGTATGTTAAGATGAACATTATGCAGCCTAATATTTATAAAGTCCTTTTACCTGAATGACTGGTTTTGAAGGAATCCTGTGATAGATCAGGGGAGCTAAAAGACCATAACAATGAACAACCGACTGTAGTGCATAATTTACATCATTTAACCAGTTGCTGAGTTCAAGTGCCACTAGCATTCGCCCACATTCAGCTATTCTAGCAACCTGAGAGAAAAAATATTTTCATTTATACATTTACGTCACAGATCACATGATAATAACATTTTTTTCAAATATCAGAAGTACAGCAAATGGTACAGAATCTCTAATTTTCAGGTATTTCTGATAAGCCTAACTATAAATGTGGCATTCTTCATAAAATCCAGAAAAGGGTATTTTTTTTGTCATATGGTAATTGTTTAGAGACAATTTTTATCACATCTGCAAATGAAAGCAAAGTTAGTTGTGTACCCAAGAAAATTTTAATAACATGTCTACCATCTGTTTGGTGGAAATACAGTGCTACTAGTTTAGCTTCTGACCCTGCTGCTATTATTTAAAGCAATGGTAGATAATATAACTCTAGAAACCACAATATTGCTTTTGTTGCTAGTACACTGGTACTAGATCTGGTCTAAATCTGGTCTTGTGAGAAGAAGCATACAGTTCAGTAGCTTTCTTATGCGTAATTCACCAAAAAGCCTCGCATTTCACACCCTTCCCTCCATTCCCTACTGCTCTGCCTCATATAATGGCCATGAGCTAGCAGGGCAAACCACTACCAAAATATCAATTTCTTACAGGTCAAATAACAAGAACAGACTTAAGAAATGATTTGGTAGAACATCACAAGTTGGAAGCAGAGCTGGAACACAAGGAATGCCAGGCCTAGAATACAAGGGCTGGACAGAAGGGCGGAGGCAAGTAATTGACTGAGACGTGTAAAGAAGCAGCTTTTGTTACAACAAAAGTCCTATTATTTTAAAAGGCAACTATTAATGTGAAAGCAGACACGTGTGAAAATTCAGCTCAACCCTAAATTTGCATAGGGAAGCGATTGTTAAAACTTGACACATAAAAAGAACGAAGTCAGTCTCAAGGACACAGCATTAATGTGACACCGCGCGTACTTGTCTACTGTATCTTAGATCGTTGAAACAAACAGAATCACAGAAGAGATTTCCTTCAACCACTGTGATGTCATTGATGATAAAAATGCTCCTGATGAACAAGTATAGAAGGTTTGGTGATGCCCGAGATAGAGCTTCAGGAATTAATCTACAAAATACATAAAAAGCAAAGCACATAAAATATGTGAATTAACATGGCATAGCAATGAAGATAAATAAGAGATAAACTAGCTGTGATACTTTACACTAAAAGGCTCAACTAGTTATGGTAAGCCATTTGTAAACCGAAGTACAGTGGTACCTTGGGTTAAGTACTTAATTTGTTCCGGAGGTCCGTTCTTAACCTGAAACTGTTCTTAACCTGAAGCACCATTTTAGCTAATGGGGCCTCCCGCTGCTGCCGGCGCGCGATTTCTGTTCTCATCCTGAAGCAAAGTGCTTAACCTGAGGTACTATTTCTGGGTTAGCGGAGTCTGTAACCTGAAGTGTCTGTAACCTGAAGCGTCTGTAACCCGAGGTACCACTGTATTCTCCAGCCCTGCTCCCTCCCACAGCCTATCATCACCTTGGGAATGCACCTGGTCCCAGCTCCCACTGGCTGCTAGCTAGCTAGCTGGGTCAAGGCAGGTAAAAGGGGAGCCATGAGTCACCACCATTCAGTAGGCTGACTCCAGCAGGGGAACCATGCGGGGTACATGGGGGCAAGAGTGTGAACTCCTGGATGTGTTTGGGGTAGGCAGCCTCAAACAAGTGAAGGCAGTTGCAGGGGTGTGTATCAAGCACATCCTCTATATCCTATCACCTTCTAGCAGCAAGAATCAGGAAGATGGATAAACAGCTTGTAGACAGCTTCTCTATTTTAAAAAATATATAGGCCCATTAATATAATCTGAAAACAAGTTTTGCTGATTACCTGTTCTGAGGTACAATCAGAGTGCTGCTTACAGAAATAACTGTGACATCAGGAATAAGAGGTTCGAAGACAAAATAGTCCCAGAGCGGTAGAAATGCCTTCTTAGATAATGCATAGTTTTCAACCTGAAAAGCAGACTAAGGGGAAATAATAAAATGAGCAAAGCCTATGAGCAGTAACACATACTTTTCTCCCTTTCTTCTCTCATTTTTGTTTTAGTTTGCTTCTTTGTTGTTAAAGTTGCATTTTTTGTATTGATATAAACTAAAAACCAAAGCTCAATAAAATATTTATATAACAGAACATTTTTTCATATACCTCTTCTATTAATATTTGAAGTAACATCAATGAGTACTAAAGCTGTTAAATTTATTAGTAAAAGCTATCATTAATTTTCAGGCTACATGTAAATGAAAGCAACATTCTTCAGAACAGAAGGTGGACTTCCAAAGTAGAATAAAGCAGCAACAGGGAGAGCACACACCATTTTGCATGTCTTACTGATCCCTTAGTGAGTACATCACTGTATGGATGCTGCTGAAAGGAAGGACTGGGCTTGTGGCAAAGTAAGTGAGGCCAGAAATCCCAGAGAGTTGTGAGTCAAAGAACTCGAGTTGGGTCTGTAGGAATCAGGGGTGGGATCGGGGTGGATCGTACAACTGAATGTAGAAAATGAAAAGGAGGAGGATCAGAATAAGATGTGTTACAAGGGATGTAGAAGCTTGGCAGGTGGATCCTTTACGATCTTTGTGTTCAGGAGACCTGAAGGTTTGATGAATACATCATTTCATGAAAAGAAATACTGGTATATGGTCTAAGACAGGGGTCAGCAACGTGCGGCCCATGGGCCGAATGCGGCCCACGAAGACTGTTTTTCCAGCTCATGAGCCACCCCCAAACCGAGCCGCCCACTTGGCGAGTCCCTGTGCACAGCGTGACGCAGGGACTCGCCAAGCGGCGCTGGAAATCGCACCTGCACACACGCAGATACCACAAATTGCTTCTGCGCATGCCCAAATGCCAAAAATCGCTTCTGCGCAGGTGCGATTTTTGGCATCTGGGCATGCACAGAAACAATTTCTGGCGTCACGCTGCGCCAGCCCGCCCCACGGACAATCTCCGTGGGAGTGATTTGGCCCATGGCTGGCAAGCCTTGTCGACTTCCTGGTCTAAAACCTCAAACATATGGCTGAGGATTCTTTATGAGTTCTGTGTTTGCAACTGGAACATTCAGCAGTTTTTCCCTGCAGCAGGTTTCATCCAGTTTGCTCACACAAGACTCGCCCCCCATCAAAAAACAAAAAAATAAAGGCAAGCAAAAGGCATGAAATCTTAGAGTAAATGTACACTCAGTCTGAAAATGATTTAACAACTTTGTCTGAGCAAAATGCACATAATATGCATAGTGGTTTCTGCACATACAAAAATTCATTTAAACATCCTTTTTCTTCCTCCACAATGAAAAATCTCTGCTGAGAAAATGTAATATAATAATTTTAAGGGAGTGGCGGTCCTGGAGCTGGCCAGTTGCCAGATCCTTACCTCCCCCACCCACATGGGCCAAGTTTGATGAGTGGGTAAGGCCGCCTGCCTGTCTGTCAGTCACCTGATGTTCACAAAGATGTCTGGTGATGCATTTTTGCAGGCACAATGAACTTTGCAAGACCTGATGACCAGCTGATCATTGAGACTTGCAAACCGCTGTGCACAGCACTTTGCAAATGGTCAGCATGGACACAAATCCTCTTCTTTACTTGCCCCACACCTGATGTCATGTATGGTGCCCAGTGTAAAGTATGCACGCATGACTTGGCCAAAAGTCTCAAGGGTAAAATGAGAAAGCCTGGCAGGCCAAATTAGATGTATGGGATGAACATTCCCCACAACTGCTTTAAGAAAATAATAGTGCCCTCCAATACAGGTATAGCCTGGAACTCCAAAAGAACCTAAGAACTAAGAAGCAAAATTTTATTTTCACACCTACGCATATATACAAGTGGGCATAGAATCTCAAACCTAGAGGTTTCATTATCTGTGGAATTTGGACAACTGCATGCCAGTAAAGAACTCTGATATTCCAGTTAGAAGTGTAAAACCAGATTTCCCCAACCTTCTTCCCCCACATCCTGGCACTTCCCTTCTTCACCTATTTGTAGCAGCTTCAGAGCTTCCCTTGGAGGTCAGATAGACTTCTCCCAAAATCTCTGGAGCCTTCCTTCATCTGCTACCTAGTCCTCTTCTCCAAATAAAGCCCTTTTTGTCCTTAGAAGGAAAGGGCCAGGGCAGCAATTGTACAAGGGCAGAATTGCATATGTCTAGCATTTCTGAATGTTCAGAGAACCACACCAAGTGTTTATGAGCAATCAATATTAAAGTTCAAAGACTGCAATTCATTTTGGAAACGAGCACAAAATCCATCTTTAGTTTGGGCAGTCTATTTCTTGTTTACTCAAATCATCTTGCCTTATCTCAGCTAAGTACTACAAATCTAATGTGTGATCTTAGCCAGTGACTGGCAGTGAATGTCGTGTTCACAGGGACATTGTCAATAAACATCCCCCATTTCCTTTTTTTGTACAAAAGAGCACTTATTCAAGAACAACTTGTGCGGACAAGAAAAGCAAACCTCAACAGACCCCAATATAAGCTTTAAGAAACTTATCTTTCACATGTCCATAGCTATCACCATTATTGAGTAGGAAATTATTGAGAACACAAGAGAATGGGGAGATTGTGTCTGCAGGATTTCTTAGTTTTCTTTTAATGCCCCAAGGGGTGTGTGAATGTTTTGTGTGCTATTACGTATCAATAGTTACTGTTTTTATTCCCAAAATAGCAAGGAGAGAGATGAGATGATAGCAATATTCTAAAGGAAAAGGAAAAGGATGGTTAAAAAAACCCACAACCAAATATGAATTGCTTCATTAATATATTCTACCTGAATCAGGTATGCTCGGACAGCAGCAGCAGAAAGAGGAGGGTATGCAAGAATTGGCTTAGTTGTTTCTCCAATGCTATCACTGATAAGATTTCCATCTGAGTCGTATGCCGCAACTGCAAATATATAACTCTGGTTGGGCTCTAAGTCTTCTACTTCCAAGATGCAAGTTTCATCAAATGGTACCTTAAAATAAAGAATAACTTCATTGAGGTAAAAAAAGAAATAGCACTATGGTAATGGACAGCAGTATAAACAATGATAGCAGCAACTTTGGTACCATACAGTTTGGCACAGTTATGGGAGGTGGGCTTTAAAAGCTTGTCATAAATCCCCTAAAAAGATGTGTGCGATTTACACATTGTAACAAAAGAACTTTGATATTACCAAGACTAAAAATGCCACTAAAACCTGGATGATTTCTAAGTGACAGCCCCCCTTCATTTGCTTTTCTACGGGATATTTGCTAATTTCCTCACTGTGTCATGAACTGGCAGGATGACGGGGAGGAGGAAGAGGATCATGGTGAGGGGTGTAGCCAAGACTAGGGCACACCGAGGCAAGCAAGGGATGGGGAAGGAAGAACTCATGGGGTGATGGAGGATGGTGAGGGGATGGTGGTCAATGCACGTCAACCAGAGCAGCAGGACCCATCACCAGAGAGGCCCCTGACTCCATGAACACAGTGGGCTCTGAGGCGTAGGGAGGGGCAGGAGGGGCGCTCTAGGAGGCTGAGGCAGGCAAGGGCAGACGGCCAAGCTCCCTAGCTGGCCAAGTGCGGCTCACTAGCTCTGGAAGTGTGTGATTCCTCAGCTGGAGAAGGCAGAATATGTGAGGGCCATGTGGCTCATCAAGGCCAGATGCTGCAATCAGCATTCAGGAAGGAGAACGGAGGTGAAGTGTCTGTTCAACTGCCCATGTTGATGGACCTTGGCTTGGATGCTCCTGGGCCTCTATGGGGCTGTGCTTCAGGTTTGACTCTGGACTGCATTCTGATCACTGGACTTCAGACTTGGCTGCTTGGATTGACCCTGGACTGCATTTCCTGACCTTTGGACTTTGGACCAGGTAGGCCAGGGGTTCAGAAAACATTGCTATTCTCAGGTCTTTTACACCACAACAGAAATCAGAAAAAGTTCACCTATCAGTCATATCATGCTTTAAACTTCAAAGAACGAAGTTCAAAGCATGAAAAGAAGATGCCTGTTATATACAGTGGTACCTCGGGTTAAGTACTTAATTCGTTCCGGAGGTCCGTACTTAACCTGAAACTGTTCTTAACCTGAAGCACCACTTTAGCTAATGGGGCCTCCTGCTGCTGCCATGCCGCCGGAGCACGATTTCTGTTCTCATCCTAAAGCAAAGTTCTTAACCTGAAGCACTATTTCTGGGTTAGCGGAGTCTGTAACCTGAAGCATATGTAACACAAAAGAGGCCACAAAAGAGTCCTCCTCTGAAAGTGAAGGTGTTTGAGAAGCTACCACTAGCAGTGTTCCTATCAATGGTAGCAAGCTTAGGGCCTCAAAATAGGTGAGAGGCAGGAATGGACCAGATCCAGACACAGATCCACTGGATTCAAATCCTAGTTCACCCTGACAGGAGCCTAATTTTAGCCCCCCATCTGGACTAAAAAAAAAGTCCACCACCTTCCACCCTGGCTGCTGTAAGACAGTCCTGCTGCCCCCTTAGAATTTATTTTTTCTTTGTTATAATTATACAGGGAGGGGGTAGTGCCTTATTTAAAGTCAATGCTACTGGCCTCTTTTTACAGTTTATGCTTAGTGTAGGAAGCAGATTTGGGAGAGACCCTGGCGTGACGCATTTAGAGTAAAATCTGCCACACTAAGACACTTTCCTCTGTATCAGCCCATATTTAAGAGAATTCCCTAAAACAGTCCGTATGTGGTACTATACACCTGTGATACTAGCACATATTAAAAATATGAATTATCAAACTTGTTGGAGGGGTTTGTGGTGCTATAGGCACATGTTGACACATCGTGTAAGGTTTGTCACCATGCGGCTACTTTCTGGGCACAAATTATTAAGAAAATGAGAGCAATTATTGGCAGTTTACTGGTCCTAAACCTCAAATTGTGTCGTCTTCATATTTTCTCAGGAATTAATGCTGACCACCCTTTAAAATCTTTGGTAATTTTCATTTTAGTTGCAATCAGACTAGTTGTACACAGAGGTGGAATGATGTTTCTGTTATTAATGTGAACTTGAAGGACACTTCTAGACCAATAGACTTTGCTGCCGCTTTGGGGACTTTCGTGATGCACATAAACAAACAACATATGAAGCCACTTATCCCAGGGAAGCGTGACTTATTCGGCAGTATCTATGACATATGACCTTTGTCCAAACCTTGCTTCCTTCAACCTTCCTTGCTTAAGAAACAGAAATTCCTCCTCTTCATTTACCACCGTATGCCTCCCTCTCTGCCTTGAACTTACCTTGGTTGCCACAAAGCCATTCTGGTGACTGTTTCTGTCATCCCCCCGCCCCCAAGTATGTTTGGTGTATCATATTACAATTTATTCATTCTTGGCCTTTTCAAGTTTTAATAATAAAAGGTATTTTTTTTTTTAAAAAAAGAATGAATTAGTCCTCATCTACGAAGCTGAAGTCAGTTTGTATTACTCAACCGACATAATTACTGATGCTTGCCACACCTCATGAAATATGCCAAATTCCATTTTCATTTCTCAGTAGATTAGAATACTAGCTGCTGATGCTACAAATACTCAAAAGCATACAGTGGTACCTCGGGTTAAGAACTTCATTCGTTCAGGAGGTCTGTTCTTAACCTGAAACTGTTCTTAACCTGAAGCACCACTTTAGCTAATGGGGCCTCCCGCTGCTGCCGTGCCGCCGGAGCACGATTTCTGTTCTCATCCTGAAGCAAAGTTCTTAACCCAAGGTAATATTTCTGGGTTAGCGGAGTCTGTAACCTGAAGCGTATGTAACCTGAAGCGTATGTAACCTGAGGTACCACTGTATGTTCTTCTTCCACTACGTTCAGCATTACCACTCTTGCCTGCACCAGCAATGCAGTTCAGAAGTAGTCAGGCAGACAAACTCACAGAGGACCACAATTATAGAAGACCTTACCACTTCTGCTGTGTTCTTAAGGCTGTAGTTATTTAACCGGACTTTTGGGTTACATCCTTCTGCTACACGTCCAAAAATACAGTACCATGCAATCTTTAAAAAGAAAATGAGAGTTGTAATATGTACATCAGTAGAACATCAAAGTAAAAATGTTTAGGATTGCTCTATAATACCTGGCAGTTAAACAGTATGTTGCTGGGAATTTTTTTTCCAAATCACTATGGGATTCTAATTATAGTGCTATTTAATTTTGCAATGTTCACAAAAAGAAAATTTCCCATTCCCTCCTTCCCCCTGCAGCTACCTGTGAATAATTACTTTAAATTAAGTTGGTTGTTAAATGTACATGTTAAATTTCTTAGGGGTGCTCCCTGACAGGTGTTTATTGTAGAATAAGTGTTCCTCGTGCACCCAAATTTTGAGTTTTCACATGACATCACTGACATCAAAACACTGACTTGATTTCCCACCACCACTCTGCATTTGCTCTTTCTTCGATTATTTCAATAAGATTTAAAAAATGAACTTGCTGCAAACCACCCATTTGTCAGATCTGAACAATATTAAACCCCTATCTGAAAGCACCCTAAATTGCATTTAATGTTAAAACAATAATATAGCCACTGTATTTTATTATATAATTTGTAGTTTATGAATGATTTAAAGTCCCCTTTTGACTGGCTAAAAGTGCCCTTCTGAGTTCATTCCCCACTAGTGAAAATCCCTTCTAAAAAGCACTGAATTATATTTGTTACCTCCCTAGGAAACAAATTCTGCAACATACAGGTGCTGATACAATATACTGTACACTTAAATACTGGCTTCTTCAAATACTGAAGTCATAGAAGCCCACAGAACTAAAATATGTGAGACATACAACATAGTGCTACTTGTAAAACAAAATATAGCAATTTCAATGAAATACTCGATCATTTTCGATTCAAACAGGTATGTTATAGTTCACGTACTGAGCAGTATTGACTTTCTGTCTAAATATTTTATGTATTTTAATGGAACTCAGAATGTCAAACAATATAATCATGAATTAATTTTCTAAAATGTGGTTCTAGAGTGATGAATTGTCTGGTTTACTATCTACAATTTTAAAAACCTTTTTAAAAAACTTTATCAAAAAGGATAAATGTGACTATATTGTGCCACCTAGTGATGAATGCTCTGTATTTGCATAAAGCATTGTGCAGAAACAACTGCACCTTAGCAGGATATACCCAGAGCACAATTTTATCTTTCTGTTGATACTTAAATACGTGCATAAAATACTTTACATTTAAGATTTGTCAGTGAATTACATTAAGATTTGTCATGGATGAACACCTTCCATGAAAACTGAACATAAAATTATATTTAAAAAGAAGTGGGAAAAGGTACTCACATTCCTTATAATCAAGCAAAATATAATTCTGTGTAAAAAGTATGTGTATCCCATTGACTATGGCAGTACAGTGGTACCTTGGGTTAAGTACTTAATTTGTTCCAGAGGTCCGTACTTAACCTGAAACTGTTCTTAACCTGAAGCACCACTTTAGCTAATGGGGCCTCCTGCTGCTGCCGCGCTGCCGGAGAACAATTTCTGTTCTCATCCTGAAGCAAAGTTCTTAACCTGAAGCACTATTTCTGGGTTAGCGGAGTCTGCAACCTGAAGCGTATGTAATCTGAAGCGTATGTAACCCGAGGTACCACTGTATTCAAGTACTTCTGCTAGAAATGGAACTCCACCTTTGCCCCCACTTTCCTCTCCCTGCACTCCTCCTAAATCTGTTACGGAGTTTCCCCAAACCCTCCAGAGCAGGGGGGGGCACATGGTGAGAAAAGAGGGAGGGAGTTCTGTTGTGCATATGAAATCCTTGTAGTACTAGAACTACTGTGATGGATACCATCCATGAGTCAGAGTCCAACATGGCATGAGCAGACTTTTACTTGCACAACGGGACTTCATGTTCTTTTCCCTCCTCCAGTCCCCAAATCACTCTGAAGCAACCATTCATGGTAGATTTTGATGGCAGATGGGGAACTGTAGGGAGGAGGAGAAGGTGAAGTCCCATTGCATGAGCAGATTCCATTCCACTTGCCCATAGAGTTGGACACATTCAACCCTTGGCCATATTCATGGCACAACAAACTGGCCCAATGTTGTTTAGTGTATATATGTGGGTGTCAGTGTGCTAAGAGGTATTACCTTAACATCTGAAGCAAATGGTGCTGGTTTAAAAGCCATGGAATTGTGTGATCTGGACAGCAATATAGGAGGAGGTGGAACTTTGCTTTTCGCGCTACTTGCAGGTTGCAAGAAAGCAGAACGTATTGCATTTTGTTCAGCTTCTGCTTTCTGTATTAGAGTAAGTGCTTCCTAAGATTTAAAAAGGCTCAAGAATGTTATTTGGCTTACATATACTGTATTTCAGACGCAAACAGAAAGAATAAATATAAAGAACAGCTGATTCATAGGGCAGAGAATAACAACAGTCAGGAATACAACATTTTTAGTGCGTGCCTGGACACACGATTTATGTGACATTTATGCAAAGAGCGGACACATTCTGTACCCCACCCAGTGATCTATCACTGTTTCTGGTTTGTTATTAAAGTTTGTTCCTTGTTTACCAAAATTTCATTACAGAGGTCTCTGCCATTGCCCCTCTTTCCAGACTGTGTCCTACCCCTCCTCTTTTATCATCATTTCCCACCCTAGTTATGAATTTGCACTACAGGGTTTGTAGCTATAGCTCTGGGAACAGAAAGTACACATATATGGAAAATGCATCAAGATCAGGGCTGAGACAGAACTGAAATGAAGAGCAGTGGCCTAAACAAACCCTTATACTTGGACCTAGGAAATTTAAGTGGTCTATCACAAATTCATTGGACAGTCTTCCGCTAGATACAACCCCTGATTTAGTTCTCTATTTAAAGAAATAATAATGAGCTATCAGAGTTGGGGTGAGAACTATCACTCCAGGGTGAGGGTCTGTTGGACCGATGACACTTTCATGCCTCAAGCAACAGGAGGAACAGTTCTCACTTGGGGGTGCCCAATGGAGAAGAACCATTCCAGTAGGAATGTTAATATTCCCATAGGTTCCAAGTACAGTACATGAGAATCTTAACCAAACTCTTCACTAAAGTAATATTTCTATACATTTATATGTAAATAAATTTATTATCTGGAACTGAAAACAGCATGATGTAATAGACCTCCAACTGTTATTTGTCTTGTTGTTTATAAACCCAAAAGTGGATTCCAGGGAAGAAATGCCTGGTAGGAATGTGTCCTTGACCTGTGATAATGCTTACTGATTGCCTGATGGAGGGTGAGTTGGTGGGCTGGTAAGGTGAAACCTCTTATTTTTGTGTGGTTAGAATATAGCCTGCTGTACATTCTTCTACCCATGTCCCTGGAAGGTTTCCCAAACAGGAATACAGCCTCCAGACTGAAAGAGGTTCCTGACCCCCGGTTTGAATCCCCACGGCGGGGTGAGCACCTGCTGCTCGGTCCCTGCTCCTGCCAACCTAGCAGTTCGAAAGCACGAAGTGCAAGTAGATAAATAGGTACCGCTCCGGCGGGAAGGTAAATGGCGTTTCCGTGAGCTGCTCTGGTTCGCCAGAAGTGGCTTAGTCGTGCTGGCCACATGACCTGGAAGCTGTACACCGGCTCCCTCGGCCAATAAAGCGAGATGAGTGCCGCAACCCCCGAGTCGTCCACGACTGGACCTAATGGTCAAGGGTCCCTTTACCTTTACCTTACCTGAATCATTGTTAATGCTTAATAGAAATAGAATTACACTTAGATGTATGATTTTGAGAAGTGATTTCCTAAAAACTCACATTTTAAAAAAAGAAAAAGACCTGCCAGGTTTGCTGCTATTGTTAATTTTAACATTTATATTGCCAACGCTTTCCTCAGAGTCTTCAACATACAATTATGCCAACAGCAAACTAATATAAGGATGCATAATAATGGGACTTCCGTTAATTGCAAGGTAATTTATATTACCTCAAGCAGCTGTTTTGGGGAAGAACTGGCTGCCCCTACTGGAATCAGTGTAGCCTTCTGCATCAAATAGAGAGCTCTGGACAATTTATTCTTCTTTATTTTATTTGTGACATCTTGTTCTGTGAAGCAATTGTTTAAAGTAAAATAGTAAATCAGGCAAAGCGCAGTGTTTCCATAATCTAATTTTACAAGTACATATTAATGTACATTACCTGTTAAATGTTTGAACTGGTGTAAATTCTTTGCAGTGGCCTTTGATTTGATATTTTTACCACCCATCTGAATGCCTACAAAGAAGTAAGCTTTAGTTTATATCCAATGTCATTTGCTTAAAACAACGTAATACATTAGATTCTATACGAGTCCTGTATTTATCATCCCACCGTGGCATTAGGATTACTTTTCTGTTTTGTTTCATTTGACTCTTCAGATTGTATAAAACTAGAGTGTACACTGAAGTATGCAAAAATGCATTCCTTTTATGAAGCCTGGGTGGCTTCACACACTGCTCGGCACACACAGTTGCTGCAGATACAGCTGCTACTCAAAAGATGCAGGTGTAGCATTGCAAGACATGGTGTGGATATCACCTTTTTGCACCTGAGTGCAAGCACCAGGAGTCCTGAGTGGACAGGTGGGCCCCACCGCATTTGCATATAGATGTCTCAAGATGCATGTATATTATCCACAGTTTGCAAGTTTGTTTTTGGAAACACCTGTGTACCCACAGAAATAATTTCAAATCTGAGATGAATGGAAAAGGTTTATTTAGGCCCAATATTTGGATTATTCCTGGTTTAGAATGAGGGTGCCAGATGCTTGCAGCATAACAGAACTCGAAACTCAAAAGCTACTCATGGAAGAACAAGATAGACAGAATGCAAAATGAATGCCTTCCTTGTATTGAAAGTGGATGCTTAGGATGCTTCCTAACGATCTTCAAATGATTTTTTTACTCACTTATACTTAACACTAAAAGATTTAAATCAGGGGTTCATGAAATGGTACTGTAATTCTGAGAGAGCGTCGTCTTGCTTTTTTAAAAAACAAAAACAAAACTAAAATTAAGTAATCTGGCTCAATAGCCCAGCTTCATCCACTGTCCCTCAGGAAAACTCAAGAAGATGAAGGAAAGGTGTAGAAACAAGCAAAGTGGTACAATTTCTTTCCCTGTGACCCTGGTGCCCCTCCTAGCTTTTTAAAGGGCAGTACTACTGCAGTAGGCTTCTAATGGTCCCTCTGTATTCTATCTTGGTGGCAGCTAATCTTCCAAGTCTTTTTGACAGACATTTCCAACCCAAGAGGATGGATCTGTTGATTGGTGAATTGCTTCAGCTTGCTGAATAGCTCCCTTCTCCCCGCTACTGGGCAGCCTTCATCTCCTTTCAAAGGCGATCATGTCCCACAATATGGCAACAAATCCTTCTCCAACCCTTGGGCCAGAGAAAACCAGCCTCAGCTTTCACTTCTGGGTCACGCCATAGCCCAAATGAGCCATGCGACACAGGCTTGGGAAACCAACAGATCAATCTCCAGTTCCCAGCCACACAATAGATAAACACTCCAGTGCTGGGATACTAGGGAGTGTAATGAAATTTATTTGAAAATTTAATGTAAAAAAATAGTGTTTACAAAATGGTATGGTATTCATCAATACTAATACATATGCACTTTTGAGAAGGCACTTCTGCAACCATGTTACATGTACTATAAGAGGAATAGATAACCTAGCTGGGTAGAAAATTCTCTTATTTTTAGAAATAAGCACTGCACTTTGAATATGTATTTTACATACAGTGTAGGTACTACATTGGACAACAGTCATCCACATCCACCAAAATAGCCAGGAAACCACTGAGCTTTAAAAAATATATACAATGGGCAATATTTTACATCCTATTACCATAAAGCTGTACTGGTCTTCCTCCGCAAAAATCTTTTACTAAAACATGGCATCAGTCAGTTTTATTTAATCTTACCTTGTGGCAAGTTAAGAAGTTTAACAGCTACTCGATGCTGAGCCTGAATAAGTTCAATGTGTAAATCCATAATAAAATTGTTTCCTATTACGGATTTTTCATTGATGTCATATGCTGACCATTTGTTCCAATTCTGATAGAAAGGAATTAAACAAAATTCAGTTTTAAACATTTTAGGGGGTATTTCTCAGTGTTACTGGTGACGATTCTTAAAAAATTGCTTTTTTGGGTTCCATTAAAAAACCCTCACAAAGGGCAATAATAATCACAAATAAATAAAGAACAGATGGGACAGAGCGTGGAAATAAACATTACACACAGAGACACACGCAATCCACACATATCCAGTTAATACATGTGAGAGCCTTCTAATTTTCCTATAGTGTGCAAAAGTTGTATTTGCACCTACAGAAATAGATATCTCATGCCAAATTATTGAATGTTTGGTTAAAGATTTAGAGACAGAATCAACTAACCTGCTGCTCTGACGGAAGCCAATGCAATGGCTCTCCCTAGTTCAACAGGACTTCTCTACTCTCTCTTTCCCCAAATCTGCTTTGGAGGGTGAGACCCCTTATACAGTCAAACCTCGGTTGTCGAACATAATCTGTTCCGGAAGAACGTTCGATTTCCGAAATGTTCGACAACCGAAGTGTGGCTTCTGATTGGTTGCAAGAGCTTCTTGCACTCAAGCGGAAGCAGCGTCGGACGTTCTGGTCCAAAAAATGTTCAAAAGCTGGAGTATTTACTTCTGGGGTTTTGGCGTTCAGGAGCCAAAATGTACGATAATGGAGGTGTTCGGGAACTGAGGTTTGACTGTAACAGTACACACAAGGAGGGGACGAGGGAGATTGTTCTGCCTGGCAAGTGGAAAGGCTTACATGGATGGAATGATAGTCATAGTGAGAAACTCAATTCTACCCTATTAAGCTAGGTTGTATACAACTCTGACACAACTCCTGAAGAGACATTTGAATAGGTGAAACAATGGAGCGGGGATCAGTTATTTAAAAATCCCCACCCTGTTATTTAGAAAGTTATTAAAAAATCCCTACCCAGACAAATCCCTATGGATGTGTGTGAGAGAGAGAAAGAGATGCACTTGGGAGATAGAAGCATGTTTGTGCTGTGTGAGAGAAGTGTTATATATGTTTGTGTTGTCTATTTTGCCACTGCCACAGGCAACAGTGGCAGCAAAGCTTTCCTCTTAGCAGTCAAGCTCCCATTATTTTCCCCAGAATGACACATAGAGGAGGAAGATATGAGAAATATGGCATTGCAGATGGACAAGTAAAAAAAAAAATATGGATGAAATAATTTCAGTAGAATGAAAAAGCTCCACTGAAAATTGTTAAGAGAATTGGTGGAAAAAATGTGAGATATATAGATCAGATGCTTAAGCAGTTTAGGGGTGAGAGAAAGAAAATGGGATGAGAAAGTGGAAAGAAAGAGTGGGAAAGGGGGTGCTCTCAATGGGCCAAGCAAATCTGAGCATTGTGGTTCACATCAGTTTCTTACTTGAAGCTCATACCTTTTTGCAGCAGTTATCAAGCACCGATGTACCATCAGGCAAAAGCGTAATTAGGCGAGCTCGATTCATTGCATTAATTGCTCTGTCCAGGTACTCATAAGCCAAATGCAACTGTTCTGATGGAGATTTCTAAAAGGAGTCCACACATTAGATTAATAAAAATGAAAATTGGAAAGCTACTGATGTTGGTTCCAAGACAAATTTAAGAACTAGAAATAAAAAGGAGAGAAGCAAAATGAAATCTTTTTGGGTCCATATGAACAATTTGCTCACCAGCTAAAAGCTAGTAGATAATTGCTAAGATTATTCAAATTGCATGCACAAGATTATTCCTGCCCCAACAATCATGCAAACAATTCCCAACTTGCTAACCATTATTTCTAGTTTTGGCTTCTTTTATCCACATTATTTGGTTCTGGTTAAATGTGGGTCTATATATACAGCAAAGGTCAATGCAACACATATGTAGGATGTGTTGATACTATGAAATTAAGGAACTGTGAGTTTGTAAAGATGGAGAAACTCATGCCCTGCTCCCACACTCACCCGAGAGTACCTGGGAGAAAACCTGAGATATATATATATATATATATATGTACGTATGTATATATATATCATACTTTCCTATCGGTTTTCCTTACCTGTTACCTCCATTCAAAATTATGAATATTAAGCAGTGGCATATCTTAGTCTAGCAGAAAAGGATACTATACCTGTATTAATGAAGGCACATCTTCAACACAGTACTCCAAAACCAATGCAGCATCATTTTTTTCTATTGGCACTAAAGAGGCGGAGAAATCAAGTTAGAAAGGGACACAGTACTAGATATATTAACCAAAGACTCCAGCAGTGAAGTCCTCTAGTTTGTTACCTTGTTTCTACAATGGCAAATATTTCTCATGCATTGACAAAGTAGCTAAATATATTTTGTCCAGAACTCAGCAGCTGCACATAAATGTCATACAATGCAAATGTCAATGTAATGTACAGCACTTTTCACAGAGGCTAATGCTAAACAGACTGCAGTCCTAGAGAAATGTTTCCTAAATTATTCTGTAGTTTCATTTATCAGGTATCAGAAAATATTGTATTTCGAAACCATAGTTTTCCCACTAAAATATTCTCATTGGCATCCGTCTCTTTCAGAAGACAATGGAAGATGGCAAGATCCCCAAGGATGTGTTCTACATGGAGCTGGTTTCAGGCACCAGGCCTGTTGGCAAACCAACTCATTAAAATTAAATTTTTTAAGAAAGAACAGTGCAATCAACTGCTTAAGAATCTCAGCCAAGTCCCCAGCACCAGCTCATCTTGAAATATGCCGACATGGAGGACATTATACTGGGTAGCACCAGAGTTATTCCGGCAAAACTTTCTGCTAGGGTAATCTCAACACTGCTGCAATACCAGTATGATATAAACCTTTAAAGCCCTGCATAGAAGCACCGAATTTGAAAAAAGGAAAAGAAAAAAACCGTCATTTATGTAAAGCAGGGGTAGCAAACCTGTGGCTCGCCAGATGTTGTTGGACTCCAGCTCCAATCAGCCCCAGCCAACACAGTCTATGGTCAGGGATGATTTGGATTGTAATCCAAAAACATCTGGAGGGCCACAGTTTAGCCACCTGGAGATAAAGAAAATATATGCAATTCTCTACACATATAACATTTAGGCTTCAGTCCTATACTCATTTACCTGGGAGTTAAGACCTGCTAACCTCAATGGGTCTTACTTGTGAGTAGGCATGTCTAGAACAGCACTGATAGAAACGTAGTTATAAAAGTTATTTGCTCCTGGCAAGTTCAAAGTTGAGAAAGAAAAGCAAATGCTTTTTAAAAAATTGTTCCAATTTGATCGGTCCCATACATGTTTATGTTTCAGCATGCCAACCACTTCCTATATCTTTCTTACCCATTTCTATCCCTCAAAGGACTTTTTTATTTTATTTCAGTGTGTTGCAACCAAAATGTGGGAGGCTAATAACATTACGGATTACTTAAGACACTTGCTTTCTATAGCTCTTATCTTAAAATTTGTTGTACAATAAAACTTAATTATCCACAGGCAATGCTATCACAATTGTTATTCAATTCCTTTTATTATGTTCTTACAAAAAAGTACTACACATTTACAAGTTCCCCATATGTGTTTTAACTCCTACTATAGTCTCCCCACACTACCAACATCTCACATGAACAGTTCCATACATCATCTTTATCGCTGCTAATGTAAAATAACATCACTACATTCATTTGCCTGCATTTTCTTAAACAATAACATCAACTGCATAATTCAGTCCCTCTAGAGTCTAGATATACAAGTTTTTACTGAAATTCACTTATACTCTCTTGAAAAACATTTTCCCATCTATTTTTAATATTGTTGCGAATAGCTTAGAGGTCATTAAGTATTTTATACAGTTTGGGTAAAAGCTCTTATTTGAGGAAAGGAACAGTTCTACAAATGTAGTTCATGATCAAAACATATCTGAGCTCCTATGTAATTCACAGAGGGCTAGGTTATTTTAAGGGCCCTGAAGTCAGCATAGGAAGCCTGCTCTTTTGTCTCTTTAGCAGATGAGTATTAAGGAATCTTCTCCTTCAGGAAATCTAACAAGCTCCTTCCTTTCCCATAAGATGGTTACCAAAACCCTTTTTGTTTCAGGGTGCAATTTCACAGTTGCTTCCGTTGTTAGTTTAACGCAAGTGCATTTTTGTGCTCTACGTATATTTTAGTGCTGTTTTAGTATTGACACATTTTATTTCCTATAAACCCCTTTGATAATTGGTTTTAAAAGTAGGATATAAATAAAAGTAAAATAAAATAATAAAAGGTAGCATTCAGGCTTCAAAGAACGACTGCTCAATCTTCACTGCATTATGTGGCAATTGTGCATTGTCTAAACTGGGGGCAGGGGAGACTCAAGTTCATAGACAGAGTGCAGATATATCTGGCCTCAGGCTACATCTGTTTTTCCTACGCCACCCTGCTCCCGCAAAGCCCAGCTCCGTGTCCCCCACAAGTGCTTTTACTTGGCTGTAATGTATCCTTAATTGTAATAATACCTCTTGCTTGTCGGGAGGGAGGATGGAAAGACTGACGTATAGGAACTTCTAGCTTCTGCATGGCTCAAATGTAAGCTACTGTACAATGGCACATTTGTTGCCCTGGCTGCTTTTGTCTCTGGCCACACCCACTACTGGTAAGTGACCTGCAGGAGCCTGCCCATAGCAGAATGCAGCCTAGAGGACTGAAAAAACTTCAGTGCTGAAACAACATTCAAGATTTTAAACTAAGCTCTGGAGAGAGCTGTCTGGAGTGCCAGTGAATCCTGAAATCCTCGCATCTCCTTGCCCTGCTTTGCTTTGCTTTGCCTTGCCTTGTCCTGCTTGCCCAGATCTAACCTTTCCCTTAGGTCAGAACCACCTGCTGCTGAGGCCTCCAGTAACAGAATGTTCCTAGCTATAACCAACCAATGTTTTCATAAAGACTATACCTGATGCGGTTCCACATTTGATTGTGAAGTCTGCAATAGTCTCCATCACTGATGTTAGCCGTAATGCAACTTCTGCCATTACCACAGTATTAGTATCTCCAAGATTAATGGCATGAATCACTTCATTAATTACATAAAGTATGTGGACCCACTAAGGAGGAAAAAATATTAAACCGTTTTACATTTTTATTTAAAGTTATTTAAAAATTGTGAATGAAATGTGGCGAGAAACTGTGTGACATGGATATGGGAGGCTGCATTTCCTAGAATGAAGGACAGAGTCACAACACAATGAATTGTCCCATCTGTGAGGTGCAGAGTCCTTGATTTCCCCTTCAGACCTAGATCCAATGCCCTGGACCTCATCTTTAAAGCCACCTGCCTATGGAGGACAGTATCACTGTCAAGCTAGAGGAGACTGCCATAGTACCACTGACTTTTCCTCAGCATGGAGGGATGGACTCAACTATCAGTAATGGCATGGAACAGTCACACTCTCCTGGGTCCCTGCTTCTCAAGCTGCTAGCAAACCTTTGCTTGTCAGGCCACTGGTTGCTTCAAAAACTCTAAGTTGAAGCTCCTCCACATCTTATACCTTTTCCTCTCTTAGTTTTCAAGTTTCTGTGCCAGTCAAACTGACCTTTCATTTCTCTTATAGAAACTGCCCTGCATGTAAAGAGTATAGCTATTTATACTGAACAGGTAGAGTACTAATGAGCATGCGTCATTACCAACACCACAGGAGCTGGATGTGTGATACATAATTAACCTTAATCAATATGAGTTATGATAAAGGTTTACCTTGGCTGTCTGGTATTTATGAAGAGACTTTAAGAAATAGCTTCCGCTATTTTGGATCCTCAGAATTGCAATTTTACACTTTTGCCACAAAAACATGGTTGCATCTGTCATCATTTCTCTGTCTGGCAGGAGAACCTGAGGAAAAGGTATTTTTCAAAGATTTCAACTACCTGGCTTTTGAGGGTGTGAAGTCACAAAATAATTAAAAAACCCAAGAATGCATTTGCAGGATTGAACACTAGTATCTCCTCCTCTTCCCTCCCAGCAAGCCAAATGGGTCACTGCCTCCTCCTCAGACTTCTCCTGCTTGGTGAACAAAGCACCGCATAGCCAACTGCTTAAAAAGGGAGAAGATGGAGCACTTTCTGCTCCTGCCACCATCTCATCCTCTGACCTGGAAATAAATAGTTGCAATGTCATTATGTTTTTGGTAACCACCCTTAGGGGACATAATTCCCCAACAGAAAGAAGGAAGGAAAAGTAGGTGGTACCAAAGGGGCAGACAGCCAGAGCTGAAGAGCAAAGGAATGGACCAACACGCATTCGTTGGTATGCTACAGATATGTGCAAGCACACAAACGTGTAAAGAGGCTCAGTATTGTGAACAAGCCTGGAATTCTCTTTTTATATTTTGTATGGTAGCTGCCATTATTTTCTAACAAGCTCCCATTACATCTCAGTACTTCAGAATGACCCTGTGCTTCTGTTTGCAACATAGTGTTGTTGTTGTTTTAGAAAGTTTCCTTAAAGTGTTGCACGGGAAACTGTCTTATACCAAGTGAGATCATCAGTACATCCAGAGGGGGGGCCACTAGGGGCACATCGGAAGATGGCTGACAATAACATCTCTCCGACCCACACGAGGTAATTAAGAGGCTGTGATGGGAGTAAACAGCCTCCCTGCCCCCCCAAGCCTGGGGGGGACTGCCCTTGCCTGCTGTGCCCTATACCACCCCCAAATTTGTGGGGGTGGGGGCACTAGGCAGAAAGCCCTCCTGTGGATCTCGGCGCTCCTGGATGCTGTCTCTGGTCCGCGCCCCTAGCTGCAGTAACTTCAAAAGAAAAAATTAGGAGGAAGCGAATGCACATATTTCAAGGAAGAAGGGGGAGTAAAGACTGCTAACTGAAGAGATCTCTGATAAACAAGACGGGTCGGAGGAACAAGAATAAATCATGAGAAGACACACCAAGGCTCGGTATGTTCGGCAAGGACTGGATGGGGGAGGGGGAAAAACTTTCCTTTCTTTTCTCTATGTGATTAACCAAGAATCCCCGCCCCCCCCCACAAGTCACAAGTCAGAAATGCCGTTTAAATGACTTAAGCTGTGGATTTAAGGCTGTGTGGAGATAATTTTCTAACCAAAGCATGTTTTAAGAAGATTGCGGAAAGTATAAGAGCTTTGGAATGACGCAGTAAAAAATACCGTCGACATTTTGGCAAGTTCTGTCGGAAGACTTAAGCCTGGGAGGAGGAACAGAGTTGTTTTTATATTGTGGGTGAGCCTCCTCAGGGGGGCTTAAGAGCAACAGATTTGCGAGATTAATGATGGAAAGAGTGGTGTTATTTATGAAAGCGATGATATATAGAAACCATCTTGATATGAGGATTGGACGAACGGAAAATTCACACAGGATTATAATTGGTGCTTACCTGCTTAAGGAGATTATGAGAAGAGATCATAAAGGAAAAAAGAAAAATATACGAACAAGATGAGATGTGGAAACAGCAAGATAAGACTGGATAGAATTACGAACATTATTTGGACAGATTTGTGGATATTAACGCAGCTGCAAGAAGATGATCGGAATCCCCCCTCGGAACTTGAAATATGGGTCCCCCCAACAAAAATTTAAAATTCGGCTTTGTAATTCGGAATTTATGTGATGTGATCTGATTTGATTTGATTGGTCGGTTAATAAAAATGATTTTTTTTAAAAAAGAGATCATCAGTAAATCCAGTTAAGCATGCCAAGGATCGAACTGCTTGCAAAGCACATGTTCTACTACAGCCCTTTCCTGTGTTATATTTCTGCTTAGTTGTTATGAAACTAAAAATATTGTTGTAGCTTTCTAAATCTGACATCCATTGTCTTTTATAAAAAATAAAAAATATTTTGCACAAGAAATTAATTTAACACACCAATTTCATGTAGTTCATACTTAACCTCAGTTTTACTATACCTTTTCAGGTGTATTGATGCAGGAATAAAGAGTTCTTGCCAATGTAAAAATTTCATCAGTAGTCTTTCCCGCTGGTACTCTTCCATCTACCATTGCAATTTATTTTGAAAAGAAAATTAAAAGCAGTCAATTCCGTAAAAATATATTTAAATCCAAATTCTCAGTTGAAGCAAATGCAGGAAATTACATGAAATACAAATGAAGCTGTTATACACTGTTATACAGAATTTCTCTCTGTACATGCTCAATTATCTGGAAAATTTAAAGTTTAAGTTTAAAGTTTTGTCATTTAATAATGAGAAGTGCAGTAGAAAAAAGAAAATCAACAGGAAAAGAGTATTTCATCCAAGATCCCAAACATTTACCTACTCTAAAAAGCTATCTCAAAATCTTGGTCAGGCTTTTTTATTTGTATGGAAAAGGAAGTAACAAATATCTCCAATTCGTGGGACCAACAAATGAACTGCTTAAGATGTAAGGAGCAAAACAGATTTAAAGGTGATATGGGATGTGAGTAAAGCAGTAATGTGGGAGTTTTTTAATACAGCAAAGCGCATACCAAAGAGAGATAAGAGAGCAGAAAAAACAGGAAATTTTACAAGAAGTAAAAAGAGAAAGAATTAATAAATTTCCCTCAAAAAGAGATAGTGCAACAGGATATCAAGATGTTGCAAACGCAGTATTCAATGATAATAAACCAGGAAATAGAGTGGAAAATTAAATATTTAAAACAGAAACAATTTGAACAAGCTAACAAGCCAGGGAAATATTAGCTTGGCAAATAAAGAAGAAACAAGAACAAACCTGCATTAATAGAATAAATGTAGGAGGTAGAGTAGTGGAAAATCCAAAATAAGAGATCAATTTGTGACTTTTTATACAGAACTATATCGAGCCAAACAAGCTAATTTAGAAGAAATTGATAAATATTTAGAAGACAGAACTACCGTACCTAAGACACCAAAAGATAAAATGTCATTTCTGAATAGACCTGTCAAAATGATGGAATTACAGCAAGCAATTTTACAGACAACGTTAGGAAAGGCACCTGGACCTTTCAGCGATATATTATAAAAAACTACAAAATTACCTAATACAACCTTTGAAAAGATATTATGAATAAAACTTTGAATACAGGAGAGCTACCAGAATCCTGGAAGAGTGCATACATAACTTTGATTCATAAGCAAGATAGAGATCCAGAGCTGGCTAAGAACTATCAACTTATTTTGTTGTTGAATAACAATTATAAACTGTTTGCAGACATATCAGCTAATGGGTTGAAAACTATATTAAAAGAGGAAATCCATCAGGATCAGCCCATATTTTTGTCAGGAAGAAAAATGAACTGAAACATAACTGATGTAATAAAATATTTAGAAGAAAGAAATGAAAAACAAGCAGCTTTAATGTTTTTAGGTGCCGAGAAAGCATTTGACAGTGTCAAATTTCCCTAAGTTTTAAAGTCCTTTCTCTTCCCATTATACTCAATGGTACACCAGTACAAATATTTAACAGTTAATAATGCTAGTCACATTTTGGGAGGTACAGTGAATCATGTTTTATTACCAATATTTAGAAAAATATATAGGATGACTTTCACTTTCTCCTTATCCTGTATTATAGCTTCTTGGTGTAATTATTAACTGAGCAGCTACTAACTGTGACACACCTTGAAATGTGATGGATTTTCTTCCTGTACGAAAAGTACTTGATTCTCTGATAACACCTCCATGCACACACAAGCCGTGTCTTGGTTTTCTTGCGGATATAAGAGGCTGCATTACTAGAAGTATTTTGAGTTCTGATTCTGCTTTCTTCCATTTGGGGGCATTTTGACTCTATAAATATATGGAGAAATGAGAGATCTTGCTTGGCCTATGATTTCTAAGCACAACAAACTACTTTTAACACTGAGAAACTGAATTTACCTGAAGAAAGGAAAAAAACACTATAGCTGCGTGATCAAAGCTATCCCACTCCTCATAGCTGAAAGCCATCTTAAGAAATCTCAAGGCAGCATATGCAGAAATACCACTCTTCCCTATAACAGTAACACAAAAGGTGTAAGACTCCCACAATACTCACAAACAGAAAGGAGAACACTAAATTTATTTATTTACTGATTTAACTACTTCTGCAAGTATGGGACCAATATGATTCCTTTGAATTCCTTTGCAATAGACCAATAGCTTTCTATGAAGACCTTGTCTGATTCAAACTTCTACTCAAAAAGGTGGCTGTGAAGAAAGGTTTCCATTTAAATCTCCCTAGCCCTTTAAGGGTCAAATTATTTACATAAAAGACATATGTCTCTCTGTTTTTAAAACACAAAGCAACACAAAATACACACTGAAAATGCAAGGGTTCAAACTGTAGAAGCCCTGCCCCCATTTCTCCACCCACCATCACATGGGCTCCTCTCAGATTTTTCCCATTTAGCACAAATTTGTGATTTGGGCTTTTGCACTCAGAAGTATTTACATGATTAGGAACCTTGCTACGTGAGGGGCCTTCTAAGTGTCCCTAGTACTAAGAGAGTGTGGCTGAACAGCTTGAACCCACTCTGCCCATGAGGGAAGCAAATCTTCCCTTGATATGAGATCCACTCAGCTCACTTTGTTACCACAAGCCTTTTGGTTGTCATTTAAGAATTTTTCTAGCATGCAGTAGGCCGTTCCCATAATGTGCATCACTTGTCACAGGCACAAACTCCAGATGGCTGACAATGCTTATGCTGATCTGCTCTCTGGACACATGATCTAATGTAGCAAGAAATTTAAGGGTAGGATTCAACTAATCAGTCTTGCCAGTGGAAGTCAGTGCAAGGGCTCCCCGCTAGTACAATGGGGTCCTCCTCCAAAATTGGGTCGACAGGAGGGGGTAGGAGAACCCCCAGAACAATATAGGGGGAAGGAGGAGATCATTCCATCAGACAAGCTAAAAAAATTGCACTGACAGAACAATTGCCATAGCACTATGTTGAATTCCTCTCTAAGTGTCCTGCAAAGTGGTAATGTTAACTGGCTTTCCACCTCAAAGGGGTGTGAATGCAGGTAAACAAAAAAGCCTGTTGTAGAAAATAGAACAATAGTCAGATTACCATTGGCAAATAATATCATTTTAACACATCCTATCCCCAAACCATCAAAGATACAATCCTAACTCCCTGATACTCATATCTCAGTTTGGCTAGGTTACTATGATGTTCAAGTCCTTCTCCGCTGTCCTTAGCCAGCAAATAGGAGCACCACTGGTGTGGGGTCTCCACCACAGTGGAGGTCGCAAGATCTGCCATGACAAGCAGGAGGTTACCAGCAGCAGCCATAGAAAATCCTGAAAGATGGTGTTTCAGAGTGCAGTCTACAGGATCCCAAACCCCACAAATCCCCTGGTTCTGACATAGCGAAAAAAGGACCTTCTGCAGCCCAGGCCAGCAGGAACTGCCAGGACTTAAAATGTGGTCTAAGATCTGCCACTTGGTATTGCTCTGTCAGCGTTACAAGAATAAAAACCATTAATTTACCTGCTAAGATCTGTTCCATAAGTGTTGATGTTCCAGTTATAACCATAGAAACAGGGATTAAGCTGCTTCGGGCAGCTACGCCACCACCTGCAATAAAACTATCTTGTTACCCTTCATGTACTATTTTACAAGATGTTTTAATTATCATATAATTTTGAAATACATTTACTGTACATGTAAGTTTCCTAAAAGAGCAACCTCCCATAACATCTCAATATCTTTTGGTAATAAGAAGGCATGCTCAAATTGCTTATTACCTCCTTGAATAGTTATATAAGAATGGTCTCTACTACAGGGATAGCCAAAGAAGTACCCTCCAGATGTTGAACTAAAACTCCCATCATCCTTGGCCACTGTCCATACTGGCTTAACACTGATAAGAATTGTCCAAGAATATCCGGAGGGCACCACACTAGCTATCCCAACTCTACTGAATTCACTAGTTTTTCTTCATTTAAAATACTATTTCTTTCCCACCTGCTATCAGATTAGATCTCTCCCCACCAACCACCACCATCATCACAGCTGTTGGGGGTTATTGGATCTCAGAAAATACATCAAGAGAACAGTCATAGTTTAACATCATGCTGAAAGCTGAAGTCCAAAGAAAGCAAGAAAATAAAAGTTCAAAATGTTAAAGTCTCCAATAGGAGAATAATTAAAATTAGATTGATTTTAGGAAAGTTCTAATCCAAATATCCATCTCTCGGTTCACGTTCTTGCTTACTGTGGATTTTGGTAGCCCTACATATATACATGTGATTTCTCCACTGCCTCGCATATGGCTCAGTTTCTTGTGTTCATACTCCCACAGCTTTGAAAAAACTATTACTGTGTCTTATTTTTCTTCCACTCCGATACTAGTTTAAAGCAGAGCACTCTTCAGTCCTAGCACAGTTTGAATTTTAAGAAACAAACATTTTACTTTCTGATATAATGAGTAGAATTTCCACATGTTGACAATGATACTTAGATATATTTAGAAGTTTAACAATTACTTCCAATTTTTGAAAAGTAATAAAAGAATTACATTTGGTTTTCCTTGTTATAATTAGCCAATTTTCTACAGTTAATTTCATCCACTTACCATCAAGAATATCCACGCCTGCAAAAAACAACTCTGAAATGACATCACGAATTTCCATTTCATCAGGAATAGGAGGGCTAGGGATCAGTGTCCGCCTATTTCTATCAAACAAAGCTTCCAAGATGCCAAAAAAGATAGATGAATTACAATCAAATATCTCCATCATCAGCCGTTCTGAGACTGTTCGAGGCCAAGGAAGCTAAATGAAACAAAAATAATCAAGGATCAGATATTTAAAATAGCTATCGTATGTAAACATATACATAAAACCATGCTGGAGAGCTTTAAGTTAGACTGTGCACGGATAGGTAAAAAAACAGTTTGAAGTGTGACTTAGCTGGAATTAAGGAAAGCTCTGTTTGTTTGTGTCATATTTAAATTATAAAAATTAAATCTTTATGAAGCAGATTTTTTTTAAAGACATTTTAGCGAAGTGTGTCCATATTTCATGGACTGGCTGGATGCAGAGGAGCACCTGCCAGGGAACCGCCAGGGGAAGAAGGCTCCAAGCCAGTAGATTGATAGTGGGATGACAATGAAGAGGTGGTGTCAGCAGAATAGATGTCAGGGTTTAGTGAATAGTTGATTTTCGGGGCTTCAAATGTACACAGGTCTCTTTATGCACTGACAATCAGCCGGTTGTTGGTGCTTGCAGAGGGCCATTTTGCCCTTTGAAGCACCTACAGCTAGTAGTAAGGGTTTCAAAGTACCTTGCAAAGGCTGTGTGGGCATTGCTGATCAGCAGGTGCAAGGCAGGTGAATGCCTGGTGAGCCAAATGGAGAAGCCTAGTGAGTTTAATTAAGCCCACGGCGGGAGTTCACTGCACTCACATTAAGGATCTCTGTTCTTCAAGAAGAGGGTGGCCCAGGAAGGTTGGTCCAATCAAGCGATATAAAAGGTCTCAGTTGAATTCTGAATCTTGTTGATACAAATTGACTCCCTGGAGCTATCCAAGGTACTGCAACTCAAATCTGACCATACCTGCTACCTGCCTGGCTAAGTTACCCTCATGGGGTCCAGATCAGGACAGGGTGAAATGGCTAATACATACATGTTGTATATCTTTCATATTATTTTTCACTCTTGGACGAAAAAGCCCCTTTGGTCGTCTTCTGGGTTCAAATGCTGATCTTTTGAAGATCATGGCTGCCATCTGACCCCAAAGAGGAGAGAAAAAAAGCATAAATTATTATGTTACATGTTCCACTTCCTTAAATACTATAAATCCCTATAAAATATGAATACCTTCACAGTTGCTTCTTTGAATTTTCTCTTTGTTTCTGTGCTTAATGCTGGTGAACTCATATTTTCCATTTGCTTTAGTTCATCTATTTTAACCAAACCACGACGTGCAAATATCTGAAGCACAATAATATATATATGTAAACTGGAGTGACTATTATTTTCCTGTTAATAAAGGCAGGTGTGGGAATAGGAAGAAATGGCAATACTGTGTCCCCCATCTTGAACTAGAACTCCACTGACTGCTAGCATTCAGAATTCCAATGCCCATCCTAGAGTCACATTCCAGTTAAGATAGAGAAGAAATCTGGGAAGCTTCATGTGGATCAGGAACAACCAACAACGGCAGTGCTTGGGATCCAGATAACCATTCTAGGTTTAGCTGCCCAAAATTCTGGATTCAGATTACTAAGAAAGTAAGTAGGCAGAGCAAAACACATTATGGAGAATGTTGGAGACAGAATAGGCAGAAAGACTGAACAGAGTAGGCTAGAGCTAAATCAGATAGACAGACTAAAGAAGAAGTACTTGGATTGCAGGGTCAAAGGTATCAGCTGGTCTACAACAGAAATAAGTTTTATGCTGCAGGGATAAAATGTTCCTGTATGGCAGTCGTAACTATACAGATAAGGACCAGTATGTTGGTCACTTATTTAAATCAAAACTAACAGTATTAACAGTGCAAAAGGCTGAGAAAAGGGGGAAAGTAAACTAAAAATTATAGAGGTAACCTGTCTATTTTATCCAAGCATAAGTCATTTGGAAAATTGCTAGGTTGTGCTCCCATCAAATCAAGATCAATGATCCCAACATCATATACTTATGGACTGTTTTGACTAAATTTGTATTTCTGTTCAGACAAGGAACACAAAACAAAGACAGCACCCTTTATGCACACTTTAATATAGTCTCCCAAGAGCAGCTTGTTTTTACACAAATCCAATATATTTTTAATTATATTTAAAATATGAAGGAAAATCACTACCTCTCCATTTATGCCAAAATAGCAATCATAATAACACTGGCAAACAGCAGCATACAGTGTTGCTCTCCATGGCAAATAGTGTACAGCTAAAAGGGGAACCGATGATTCCATACATACACAGGCCCATAATAAATATTCAAGCACCTATTGAAAGAGAAACTGATTATAAATTAAGCCATTAATGGGTGACATCCAGTGTTAGTTATATTCAAAGTAGATCCACTGAAGTCAACGTAATCTAAGCCAATTTATTTCAGTGGGTGTGTTCTGAATATGACTAACCCTGAATATCACTGATTAGTATAAAATATTGCAGGGGTTGACAAATTTTGAAAGGTAACTACTATACTTCTTTTACCTCTTTCAGTTCAAGACTTTAGTGTGTCATAACTGATTAACATTGTGAGTAGGTGAGCTAGTAAAAATAATAACTTTTGCAGACTTATGTGCAAAACTGACTCCCCCCACCACACACACATCTACCTTTCTTGCTTACTTTTTCTGGAGTGTACAACTGAGATGAACAAAACTTTGAAAGTCACATGATGATCTTATTGTAAAAAAAATAGCCACTGGGTGGCACTAAAGTTCAGTTTAAGGACAACTGAAAAATCTTCCTTATAATCAATCAGTATGTAATTTTCATATTGCAGATTTCAGAATGAAATCTATCTATCTATTTTCACTCTCACACTGTTTTGAAATCAAATAACATATTCATAATAAATCTGCCTGGTTAAATAAATAAAAGTATTCCCATTTTCATGCAAGTAAAATGTATAAAAATCAATACTAAGGGGTTTTTACTCAAACAGTACAAGACCACATTTTAAAGTGTAGTACTGTATTTACAGAGCGGCGGCGGCAGCAGCAGCACAGCCCTTGAGTATTCATCTAAGATTCTTTAGAAAACAAATTTTGTGTCATTAGTTAAGTTTGTTCAATATATGTACATCTTGCCTTTCTGTCTTGTTTCTGAGATACCCAAGGCAGCTAACACCACGGAAAAACCAAACACTATCACATGAGATAATAAACAGAAAAGCAAAAAAAACAAAAGCATGGCAAACAAAACAACTTTTAAAAGGCAACAAGTTAACAATTCACAAGATGGTCATGGCAAAAGTCTACTGCCAATTCTTCATTCAGTGTCTAAATGCTGTAAAGAGGGGCCAGACAAAATATTCCGATAATCTAGGTGGACAGCTAGATTGATACAGAAAAAGACAGTAATTACCCTGGGGTCCCAAATCATTTAGAGCAGCCTCTATTTGGCCCTTGGGGTTCTCCCAAGGTTTTGTCCTCCACCTAGGCCACACCATATTTTCCAAAGCCACACCCCTCAATGGCTCTGCCACCTACCCTCTTTTCTGGCTGGAATGTATTCTTAAACAATGTTAATGCCTTTTGCTCATCTGGAGGGAGAAGTGTGCATGTGTAGGAACCTCTGGACTTTGCATGGCTGGTATATAGTCTACTGTACAAACATTAGGAATTGCTCCACCCACTTTTTGCCTCTGGCCTTGACTGCTACCAGCCTGTGGCCCCAGAAGACTGCTCAGAGAGTAATGCAACCTTTGGGCTAGAAAAAGTTCCCCACCTCTAATATACAGCATGAAAACTAACAACTAACACTCTGAACTGAGCCTATAAGTTAGGTGCCAGTGAAACTGGTACGTACTCTAGTTGTGAAGGTATGCTGAAATTCTATGGGCAATGTCTATTGAAATCTCAAAAGCCAAAACCACTGAACGAACAATATCAGATTTAACGTTGCCAGTTTTCTATACTTTATTTATTCATTCATTCATTTAAGCTAAGAACATCCTTTAAAACACACACACACACACACACACAATCCTCACAAGGCAAACACAAGCTAAAATGTTACCAAAAACATGCAGAACAGTAACAATCCGAAAAATTAATATATCTTGACAGACACAGGAAAAGAGACAAATACTTCCAAATTTATCTTGCCATACCTTAGAAGATTGACCTATGGTCATTAAATGCCTACAAATGGTATACATGTGGATTGTACCTGCAAGGACAAGTAAATTATTTTAAAAACATATATAGCAATGTGTGCATCTGTGTGCATGCTTATATATATTATGCTGAGCTTGTGGACTATCCTTACTCTCACCTCAACTTCGCTTTTCTTTATTCAACTTATTCAATATATATTCAATATATTCAACTTATTCAATATAAATTGTAAGCTACATGTATATATGTATAAAACCTGCACAGTGAATACAGTAAATGGACATAAAAAATAACACCTATAGGTTGTATTGGCAAAGCTTATCTAGCAGAAAAAAATTCATACTAAATGGTTTCTAACTTCTTTGAAACTTACTTATGAAACCTTGTCAACCATTTCATGACTCTAATAATCTCAAAAATTTATTTCCTAAACTTTGGGAACTGAATTCCCTTATATGAAAACAATGCCCTGTGATATATTTTACAGTATATTATATATTATATTTTACATGCTTACAATTTTTTTATTTTAAAAAACTATAGTGCTCTGTCAGTACTTATCCATCTACATTAAAGCTATCAGCACTCAACTGCCTGAATAATAAATAATTTGCTTCACAGTGAAAATTCAACCCAAAATGTAAACAGAAACGTCAAAACTGAAATTCCCCATGAATTTTATATTAGGGAGGAAGCTCTAAAATTAAACACTCTTTTAATCTTGACAGCTCTCCAACAGCATTTAGAAAGTAAAATTTGTGACGTACCATTGTAGACAAGCCAACACAAACGTTCATGTGGCAAAGTCATCTGCATGATCAGTTGCAATATGGACAAGAGTCTGAAACATGTCTTCACAGATTCCTGATTCAGGAGGTCCTCATCATTATCACACACCAATTTGTAAATGCAGATATTCCTCACTTGCAAAACATGGAACTAAAATGAATAATCAGAGATTGAAATGACGTAATTCTTCAAATCAAAATGTGAATTTAGCACCCCACCCCATAACTCACCCTTCAGCCACTCAGCCAGAGGACATATTTCCCCAGCTCTTTCACAACTGTGCCACTCAGCACATTCACTCCTAGGTCTTGTATGAAATTCCCACCACTGTCTACCCCGTGCTTCATTGGCCCCTTCTTCACTAGCTTGTTTCCTTTGTTCCTTTTTCATCCAATCGCTGCCTTTTAGCTAATTAACTACTTTCTACCATAGCACTTAGGGACGCGGGTGGCGCCTAGGAATTGCCGATCAGAAGGTCGGCGGTTCAAATCCCTGCGACGGGGTGAGCGCCCGTTGCTCGGTCCTTGCTCCTGCCAACCTAGCAATTCGAAAGCACATCAAAGTGCAAGTAGATAAATAGGTACCGCTCCAGCGGGAAGGTAAACGGCATTTCCGTGCGCTGCTCTGGTTCGCCATAAGCAGCTTGGTCATGCTGGCAACATAACCCGGAAGCTGTCTGCGGACAAACACCGGCTCCCTCGGCCAATAAAGCAAATGAGTGCCGCAATCCCAGAGTCAGTCACGACTGGACCTAATGGTCAGGGGTCCCTTTACCTTTACCATAGCACTTAATTTAAGCAATGGCTTCATGGCACAGTACTTAAATTTAAACAAGGACTCAATGAAACATCCTCAGAACTTCAGTCTCTAGGACAGTGTTTTTCCACAGCCAAACCAACATTCCACTTCCAGCACAGCAACTGTTCTGATAAGGTCCTTGCTTGTTTGTTTTCATGCATTTGCTACTCATTTGGTGTGAGGGCTTCACACTTCTTGCCTGAAGCTGGTGCCTCTGAAGTGCAGCAGACACCAAAAGTGATCCATTTTCAGCACCCGTTAAAAACTTATTTATTCACTCAGGCCTTTGGCGGCCATGCATACTAATTTTTGTACTTGGAACTGTTTGAGAATTTGTCTGTATCATGTTTTATTTATTCTTATCTTATTTCATCTATTAAAGGTATTTTAGATGGTTGTAAATTGCCTTAACATTCTTTGAATAAAAGGCAGTTTATAAATGATTCAAAGAAGATAAAGATATATATTTCTGTCAATATAAAGTTATTCTTCTAGCCAAAGGCCATGACAAACCCACAGCAACAGTAGCAGTAAAAAAATACAGATCATATACATCCATGATATGAGTCAATATCCATGATATATGAGAGAGGTTACCAGAGACACCAACAAACTCAAATCCAGCTTGATTCATATTAAACCTCCAAATCATCACAACATTCTATAGAAATGTTATTGAACTACTTTTTCATGGGTTTGTTTGTTTGTTTGTTTGTTAAAGCCAATGCTTATGGGGCCACTCTGTGTGTTACGAAGCTATTAGTGTCACTTAAAAGAAACTAGACCATTTCAGCTAGAGTGTACCTGCCTGCTTGTGTGAACAAACTTTTCAGAAAGTGGTCTCTTGGGTGTCTATATAAGGAGCAGGCCAACAGATAATGAGTAGTGTCATCCACCTGAGGTGACCACAAATATAAAAATTGCCTGCACAGGGGACCTTGCTGCAGCAGTCATCCAAAACTGCAGTGGGAATCATTTGGAAACAGCTCAGTAAAGGTATTTGGTCAAATGGCTAGTTCTAAAATACTGTTGTCGAGTGGTAAAATTGCTGTTTCTAATTAGCTGCATGTCCCTTCTGGAGTCTATCCATAAGTGCCAATCCCTTAGATGACACTTATTCACGGTCAAAGCAGAGCTCAGTCCTGGAAAATAATAATAGTCTAAAACATCTTGACAATCTGTTTTCCAAAGTTGGTTATAATCCAATTCTATATAGCACAGAGCAAGAAAATATTCAATAGGCATAGTAGCAATTTTAAAAATATACTTTAACTGGGTGTAGTATTGTTAAATATGCTTTAACTGAGTGTTGGCCACCCACATTCTGTACGAAGAAGAACCATGTGTTTCAAAGTTTTTTAATAATACTAATAATAACTGCAACAGCAATAATCACCTTCACTCAATGACAAAACGTTGTTGTTAGAGAGTGTTCAGAAAAGATGTTGTCAAACTGGAGTAGTGGACCTTTTTGGCCCGGAAGGCCAGATCCTTATCCCCCTCACCGCCCCCCACTTGGAAAGATGAATGGGGCAACATTATTATGACATCAGCTGATTGACAACCTGCTGGCTATCAGGTGCTTGAGAAATGCTGTGCAACAGGACTTTTGGGGCACTCCAAATTGTCAATGCCTACAATGCCCTGCCTTTATGATTTCAGGAGTAGAGCAAGTGGGTGTGGCTTGCCCAAAATAGCCTTGCAGGTCACATAGGGAGGCTCAGCAAGCTAGATCAGGCCCATGGACCAGAGGTTTCCTATCTGTTTTAAAAGTCTAAAAACTCAGGGAATTTCTCAGTACTGAAAATGCTAAGACACTTTTAGGATACTAAAAATGTTCCTTTCATCTAATAAAAAGAAGTGATGCACAGAAACAATCTGTATTGGGCTTCAATTTACCATAAAGGCAAACAGTGTTTATTGTAATTTCCTAAACTAGGATATTTGGTTACCAAGAGAGTACAAAATATCTTCCACCTGAAATCAGAGAACATCATGTTGGAGCACTTTAGACCTACATTTTAGAGCAGGGGGAAAAACTTGGGTTCATGTATCACATTATTCTACAGCAAACAGCTGGTTTCCAGTTATGAAGCTTCAAAGTGAAATCCTTAGTATCTGCTTTTACAACAGGAAGAATAAATAATATCCTAGGAGAGCTTAGATCCCAAATGTTTTTCAAAAACATTGGCAAACTCTTTTAACATATTTATTAGATGAAATCATAAAATGCCCAGAGGACTAAGAATATGAATAATCAGTTGTTTTTTAAAAGATGGTTATGCCGATCCTACAACGTATATGCTTGCTAATTTCATTAACATAGTTGCAAATGTAAGATCTGTCTCAATTCAGTAGACACTTTGCCCACAGCACACAGTCAGAATGTATGAAATGTATTTTTCATACATGCAAGTTTGTATAAGATTCTCCTATGAATGAGCAAAAACACCCCGACTAAAAAACTGTATTTCTCACACACAGGGTGATGTTGGATGCCACAGATTAAGAGACAGAGGTATCATTTGAGGGAGTATAAAGGTAAAGGGACCCCTGACTATTAGGTCCAGTCGTGACTGACTCTGGGGTTGCGGCGCTCATCTTGCTTTATTGGCCGAGGCAGCTGGCATACAGCTTCCGGGTCATGTGGGCAGCATGACTAAGCCACTTCTGGCGAACCAGAGCAGCGCACGGAAACACCATTTACCTTCCCGCCGGAGCAGTACCTATTTATCTACTTGCACTTTGACGAGCTTTTGAACTGCTAGGTTGGCAGGAGCAGGGACTGAGCGACGGGAGCTCACCCCGTGGAGGGGATTCGAACCGCCAACCTTCTGATCAGCAAGTCAATTGCCCTTCCATGATATAGCTGTATAGAGCTGGATACATACTATGCCCAAAGCTGAAGCAGCGTGCTTCTGAATACTAGTCACTAAGAAATACTAGCAGAAGAGGGCTAGAAGGGTTCTTCTGATGTTCTAATGGAAGAAGCTATGCATCTCCATTCATCTCTACATTACGGCATATAAACATTTGAAGCCATTACGCAATTACGAAGAAAATGGAAATGGTGGAGGAAATTAATGAAGATAGATTATCTGTCCCATGTCTGCAACAGAAAATGATCCAGTTAATGTGACTAGTATTCACTGTTGTTGCTTTCAGATAGCAAATGATATTTAATCACCTTTCCCCCTGTATTTGAACTGAAATGAATAGGGTGGGGGAAAATAATGTCAACATAATTTACATAATTTATGTAATAATTGAATACCATATTTACTCAAATCTAATGCTCACCTTTTTTGGCCAAATTACGTTGTGAAAATTAAGGCATGCATTAGATTTGATGGCACATTTACATTTGCCAGCAAATACTTTTTATGGTTTCAAGATTCTGAAAATTTAAGTGTGCATTAGATTCGAAGGCGCATTAGATTCGATGGTGCAAAAGTTATACAAATTTGCCTTAACAGACAGTGAGATGAATAACATCATTTTTGGCAGGGGGGGAAACAGAACAGAAACAGTGCAGCATGTCATAAATACAGGACAAAATGGGAAATGATATCTTCTTACATCCCAACTGCACATCTAATTTCCCTACACATGACTTATAATGTGCCATTATATTCAATAACTGCAAATTAAAAGGGCAGTTTTAAAAAAACAAAACCTCTAAATGCTGCTTATTATTTTTTCCTACTCATAGCAATAAGCAAGCACCACAGGAAAAAAGTGTGCAAAAAATATATGCACAATTAGATGTAAGTAAAGTATGAATGTCTCTTTAAACACGATATGAGTTGTCATATGAGAAGTGCCCTTAAGACAGCGTGCTGCTGGAGGAAGAATGGGTGGCGTTTACTGAATGAAACCTTGCTAATGCCAAATTATTAAAATATTAAATAGTATCACATTTATTTTAAATCTTCATTGTATATACTTACTGTACGCGCAGCAGTTGGATCTCTAAGTCCCTTTGGGAAAAAATCAGACTTAAATTGATGCACGTCTGATCCAACTTTATTTAGATTTACACTACAGATTTCCTGAAGATATCGGCCATAGCACTGTGTAAGTGCCAGCTTATATTCCTGAAAAGCAAAAAAACACCTGATTACACAGACATAAAATGCATTCTTTTAATTTCCATAAAATTTTAAGTGACAAAACGTTAAGATTTTGGAACCCAGCTCCTATCAACCCTACACAGACAATGTTCAGGGATGATGGTAATTGTACTCCAATAACATCTGAAGGGTCACAAGTTGTCCATCCTTCTTATAATACATTTACAATGCAATCCTATATATGTCTACTCAGAAGTAAGTTGCATCAAATTCAACAGGACATACTCCCAGGTGAGTACTGTATAAGACTACAGCATGGTAGAGGTGGAGAGAAAGTCTAATCAGTCTTGTTGGTCAATATATCATGGAAAGTATATTGTTGTCATTTATTGTTTCTCTATTTTGTTTCTAATACTGAAACAAACAACAAAAACAATAGCAATTCAACCAAAGTTCAGCACTTTTAGGTAGTTTAGTTCAGTAAAATTTAAGCAAAAGTTAAATCCCTCCAGCTGTAACAACTGTCTTTATTCAACTGCTTAACTTGACTGTGCTCTTTCCAATATGTATGGCTATAACAATCAAGAAAACAGGATTTCCTTTATATCAAAGCATGGCATATATATATAAAAAAGAAAATTAGAAATATTCAATATCTGAACAATTATAGGTAACTGTGTGGTTTTTTAAGGCTTTGGTAGAAAAAATACGTAACAGTCATGTTAGTGATTCTTAATTTTATTTGCATTTCAGAAGAAAATGTGTTATAAGCTAGAGACCAAGATCTCTTCATCTACCTCTACAATGCAACCACTTCCTGAGCAAATGGAAACCTACACAGAGCATTGTTTCAAAAAAAGGAAGCAAGAACTATAAAACTGAGACTGCAGGTCTCATTTAGGTGCTTGAGTTAAATAAGACACACAAGCTAGGGAAAGGGCATGGCATTCTTTAAGAAGCAAAAACAGATCTTAGATTTCATTGTATAACTCTTATTAATCTGTCAAAAAATGGCAGTTAATTGATAATATATTGTATTATATACAATTATAATATATTGTAATTATATGCTAGGCTAATGTTTTGTTCCCGTATCAAAAGTAAAAATGCCAGCAACTGAATCATCACCACCATCAATTTGTACAGCATGAGTTTCTTGATAAATCTCCCTCAACATGTGGAATAAGACTAACTGCAAGTGAGGTTAATTCAAGTAATGTGATCAGACACACACAATCCTTCTAACAGAATTCTTTGGGGGGAGGTGAGAGTCTTCTCACTCTACAGAATAATAATAATAATAATAATAAATTTTATTTATATCCCGCCCTCCCCAGCCGAAGCCAGGCTCAGGGCGGCTAACAACATTCAAATAATCAAACAATCAAATAAAACAACATTCTAAAAATATTTCACTATAAAAATTAATTAAAATCAAGTTGATGGCAACCATTAAGCAAAACTCTGTGCAGGTTACCAGAGGAGGGAGTCAGGCTGTGCCCTGACCAAAGGCCTGGTGGAACAACTCTGTCTTGCAGGCCCTGCGGAAAGATGTCAGGTCCCGCAGGGCCCTAGTCTCTTGTGACAGAGCGTTCCACCAGATTGGAGCCGCAGCCGAGAAGGCCCTGGCTCTAGTTGAGGCCAGCCTAACCTCTCTGAGGCCTGGGACCTTCAGGATGTTTTTATTTGCAGACCGTAGGTTTCTTTGTGGGGCATACCAGGAGAGGCGGTCCCGTAGGTACGAGGGTCCTAGGCCGTATAGGGCTTTAAAGGTTAAAACCAGTACCTTAAACCTGATCCTGTACTCCACCGGGAGCCAGTGCAGCTGATATAGCACCGGATGAATGTGGTCTCGCAGCGAAGACCCCATAAGGAGTCTCGCCGCGGCATTCTGCACCCGCTGGAGTTTCTGGGTCAGTCTCAAGGGCAGCCCCACGTAGAGCGAGTTACAATAATCCAGTCTGGAGGTGACCGTCGCATGGATCACAGTGGCTAGGTCAGGGCGAGAGAGATAAGGGGCCAACTGCTTAGCTTGGCGGAGATGAAAAAATGCCGCCTTTGTTATAGCTGTAATCTGCGCCTCCATAGAGAGGGAGGTATCGAAGATTACACCCAAACTCTTAACGGACGGTGCTGGCACTAACTGCACCCCCGCAAGAGATGGGAGTTGCCCCCTCAGTCCCATATCGTCCCGTCCCAGCCAGAGGACCTCTGTCTTCGAAGGATTTAACTTCAACCGGCTCCCACGTAACCATCCAGCCACAGCTTCCAGGCATCTGGTCAGTGTGTCTGGGGCCGAGAAGTGTTTATACCTTCAGTTAAAGATTACTATATTTCCTTTTCCAGTTTCATATACCTTTAACAGAGTGCCTACCCATGCAGGTGAAAGTAAAGAGTGACTGGGAACACAATTGAAGGCATCTCACTAAATCTTGTCATGAGCTGGGGGGATGGATTTATTTATTTATTTATTTATTTATTTATGAATGAATGAATGAATGAATGAATTTATATACCGCCCTATACCTGGAGGTCTCAGGGCAGTTCACAGAACAAAATCAAAATATAAAACTACAAAATAAATACTCAAAATAAAAGCAACCCAATAACACCCCCCCCAAAAAAAAACAACCTCACATTTTAAAAGGGCATAGGATGTCAATCAAATCAACCAAAGGCCTGGTTATGGGGTTAACAGTCTACTTTTGATGTACAGTAATGGCCACAAATAGGCTGAAATTTACCTGAGATGAAGAAATTTTTTTTTTTTTAGTTTATATAGGATTGCACAGTCAGCTATCTTGGGTTGGTATTATGTATTCAAATGGCTTTCAACAACAAGAAGTCTTGTGGTACCTTAAAAACAAATGACACTTGATGCTAAATTCATCACCCGCAATTGCATTAAGCTTTTTAAGACATCAAACAGTAGGCACCGAAAGTTCCTATTAGATTAGGACCATGGCACATCAGAAGGAGGGCTACCCATTTGCTAACACAATTTTTTCTCAAGACTCCCTGTATACCATGGTCTGAGCCAGTTAATACACATATGCCCACTGTTTAATGTTTTAAAAATATTCTTTTAACTGAACATGACAAATTTAGCATCACGTCTAGTTTGCTAAAAAGACATGAGCTATCATGGGCAGATTGCACTTTACCAAACGCATGATGTATATTCTCAGATGGAAGAACACAAATGCGGATATAGGAGAGAAATTGCTATAAATAATTCACATAAGGCATTACTTACCTTCATTTCCACAAGCTCATCACCAACTTTCACAAGTTTTTCATTGTAATACCAATCTGGGAATCGAGGCTTGTAGTTGTTCCAAATATTAAACAAAGTAGTTGCTCTAAACAAAAATAATCACTGAAAGTTATGGACTGATTATTATTTGGTTGTTTAAATAAAGGCAGGAAACACACTGGCAGAAATACATACATACATAATGTTACTTGTATGCCACCTTTCCACAGTTCAAACCATGCTCAAGGCAACTTAAAAAGGTAAAGGTACCCCTGCCCGTACGGGCCAGTCTTGCCAGACTCTAGGGTTGTGCGCTCATCTCACTCTATAGGCCGGGAGCCAGCGCTGTCTGCAGACACTTCCGGGTCACGTGGCCAGTGTGACAAGCTGCATCTGGCGAGCCAGCGCAGCACACGGAACGCCGTTTACCTTCCCGCTATAAAGCGGTACCTATTTATCTACTTGCACCCGAGGGTGCTTTCGAACTGCTAGGTTGGCAGGCGCTGGGACTGAGCGACGGGAGCGCACCCCGCCGCGGGGATTCAAACCGCCGACCTTTCGATCGGCAAGTCCTAGGCGCTGAGGCTTTAACCCACAGCACCACCCGCGTCTTCAAGGCAACTTACAACATGAAAAAATACATAACTACAACTTAACAAAGGTAGCCATGAATAATAAATAAAACATCAAATAATACACAACAAAACTGAATGATTTCCATATAAATAAATCACAAGCTCAAAAATAAAGATACAAAAAACTCAACAGCAACTGCAACAACCCCCCTCCCACACACACACACAACGAAAGAACCCAAACACGCCCCCCAGCCCAAGAGTTTTAACCCAACCCAACAGATAGCAGCCTCAGCTTTTGTAGCTGGCGTCAGTCAGGGCCCTGCCCTTCCAGGCCAGGTCAGAAAAGGGACACAAGGCAGGGAACAGGTCTTCCAGGAATCACAGTCCCTATCTTAACATTATACCTGAAACAGGGATGACACAGCCAAATAACTGTCACCAAGCCAGGCACAAGCCACTACTATGGTTTGTTTGGAGCAAAATAAACCATGATCTCTGGTTCAGACATGATGCTAAGTCAAGGATTGGGGTTGTGTCTGTTAGGATATTTCCGTTCCACCTTAAAAAGGGAGCAGGTTGTTGTGTCACAGCCTGCGTATTTCTTGTTCACAGGATGTTTCTGTTTTGTATATAGCTGTTGTTCTCTCTCTGTGCCTGGATACGCAGGCAGGCAGTCATGTTTTTCTTTGTTCTGACCAACGCTGAATAAAGTTGTAAATAATGCTCTCCTGAGTGGATCTTTCGTTGTGCGAACTCTGCTGAAAGGGTGTGCACAAGTGCTGGAATGTGGCAAGCTATTTCTGAGCCTTGTGTCGCTAATTGACTGATACTGTTCTATGGGAGTGCATAGTTACGGTATGGAATTTGCTACCAAAAGATATAGCGATCGCCAGCAACTGAGACAGCTTTAAAAAGGTAATCAGACAAATTCAAATATGAGGCAATCAAAAGTTACAAGCCATGATTATATTACCTCCTATATCTGAGACAGTATAATAATATAATAATTTATTATTTATACCCCACCCATCTGGCTGGGTTTCCCCAGCCACTCTGGGCGGCTTCCAGCAGAATATTAAAATACAATGATTCATCAAATATTAAAAGCTTCCCTAAACAGGGCTACCTTCAGATGTCTTCTAAAAGTCTGATAGTTGTTTATTTCTTTGACATCTGATGGGAGGGCATTCCATAGGGCAGACGCCACTAGTGAGAAGGCCCTCTGCCTGGTTCCCTGTAACTTTGCTACTCGCAGCGAGGGAACCATCAGAAGGCCCTCAGCACTGGACCTCAGTGTCCGGGCAGAACGATGGGGGTGGAGACACTCCTTCAGGTATAATGGGCCGAGGCTGTTTAGGGCTTTAAAGGGCACTTTGAATTGTGCCCGGAAACGTACTGGGAGCCAATTCCGGGCACTCTGAATTGTGCCGGAAACGTACTGGGAGCCAATGTAGGTCTTTCAAGACCGGTGTTATATGGTCTCGGCGGCCACTCACAGTCACCAGTCTAGCTGCCGCATACTGGATTAGTTGTAATTTCACATTGCAGTAGTCCAAGCGGGAGATAACCAAAGCATGCACCACTCTGGCAAGACAGTCTACGGGCAGGTAGGGTCTCAGCTTGCATACCAGATGGAGCTGGTAGACAGCTGCCCTGGAAACAGAACTGACCTGCGCCTCCATGGACAGCTGTGAGTCCAAAATGAATCCCCGGCTGCGCACCTGGTCCTTCAGGGGCACAGTTACCCCATTCAGGACCAGGGAGTCCTCCACACCCACCCGCCCTCTGTCCCTCAGAAACAGTACTTCTGTCTTGTCAAGATTCAGCCTCAATCTGTTAGCCGCCATCCATCCTCCAACCGCCTCCAGATACTCACACAGGACCTTCACTGCCTTCACTGGTTCCGATTTAAAAGAGAGGTAGAGCTGGGTATGTCTCTGAAAACCAGTTTCTAGGGATCATAAGCAGGAAAGCACTATGGAGCTTATTTCCTGCTTGCGGGCTTCCCAAAGGTGTCAGGATGTCCGCTGTGAGAACAGAATGCTGGACTAGATAGGCGTTTGCCTGATCCAGCAGAGACCTTCTTACGTTCTTAATAGCTTTCTCCTTCCTATTATCCTCCTTGCATTAAAAAAAAAAACAAACATCTGGTAATTGTGCCTGTGCTCCCACTTTGCACCCCATGGTTCATATGGTGGGTGAAAGCCTGCTAGCACAACTAAGGGTCAAAGAACTGCAGCGAGAGGAAAGCATTATTTCTGCTTTTCCCTAGCACTTATTTTTTCTAATAGCTGTCAGAAAATGGCATGGCTGCACCTAGTCCTTTTTAGTGCAAGGATAGTACAATGCTAAAGGGGAAGAAGGATACGCAGTTGGATAATGGCTCCAAGTTTGGATCTAGAGTCTTTATAAAGAGGTGAACAGGCAGAGGGCCTTCTCGGTAGTGGTGCCCACCCTGCGGAACGCCCTCCCATCAGATGTCAAGGAAATAAACTACAGTGGTACCTCGGGTTACATACGCTTCAGGTTACAGACTCCCCTAACCCAGAAACAGTGCGTCAGATTAAGAACTTTGCTTCAGGATGAGAACAGAAATCGTGCTCCGGCGGTGCGGCAGCAGCAGGAGGCCCCATTAGCTAAAGTGGTGCTTCAGGTTAAGAACATTTTCAGGTTAAGAACGGACCTCCGGAACGAATTAAGTATGTAACCAGAGGTACCACTGTATCTGACTTTTAGAAGACATCTGAAGGCAGCCCTATTTAGGTTAGTTTTTAACGTTTGATGTTTTATTGTGTTCTTAATATTCTGTTGGGAGCTGCCCAAAGTGGCTGGGGAAACCCAGCCAGATGGGCGGGGTATACATAATAAATTGTTGTTGTTAGTGTTATAAAAATTAATTAAACTACAGGTGTCAGCTACAAGTGAGGCACCTGGATACTACACAGTGCCACCTTCATGGCGGTCACGAGGGCATGTGCCCAATGAGGGACAGAGTGCTTAACGTCTCAGAAGAGTCCAGGCTATCCCCCTGCAACTTCTGAGAACTTATATACTGTTATGTGCAAGCAGATCGTGAGATATTTTACAGCAAAAAAGGAAGCACGGAGGAGAAAGAGGGCGCAGGCGAAAGAGAGGGAGCGGGACGAGAGGCGCGCCCTTCCCTGCCAGCCCCGTCCCCGGCCTCCGCTTTACCCCAGCCTGTGCAGCTCCTGCTGCCTGGAGCCCGAGGCCCCCGAGGCCTTCGCTTCCCGCTGGCGCCGAAAGTAGCCCAGGCAAGCGCTCAGGTCCTTCTCGAAGCTGTCCACCACCGGGTTCCCCGGCTCCACGGGCCCGTAGAAAATGGCGGGCTTGGGGGGAGGCAGAGGCGGGGAGCGGGCTCGGGGCCTGGGGGCCTCCATGGCGGGCCGCCCGTCCTCCGCGACGTGCGCTTTCTTCCAGCCCCGAGAGGCTGCACGCTGGCGGTTGCTAGGAAACGGGGCAACAAGCGCAGGCGGAGCGGGGGAAGAGGAGGAGTTGCGCCAGGAGGAGTTGCGCCAGGAGGGGCTCGCGCTCCTTTTGTCTCCCCGTGAGCTCCTGCGCTTCTCTTCTTCCTCCTCCTCCTCCTCCTCATTGCCATACTTGTCTGTGGTGCGAGGGAAGCGCGGGTGGCCCGGTTCTTTGGGACCTTGTTTTTGTTTTGTTTTGCCTGGTTTGCAGAAGAGGACTTGGTTTTAGTAGATGGCGGGAAAACGCTCTGTCTAAAAATCAACGGTGCTGTCGGAAGGAGCGCTTAGCCCTCGACATGATGCTGGGTTTCATAGGTTGCCTTTATTGACAAATGCGGATATTGGAGTATGCATGCAATAAAATGTTACAGTATGCCTTCGACTCCTAACAGCAGCACCTCCGTTCACAGGGCCAGCCATGCTCCATGCTACGCCTCCTACCATTTTCGTGCCCCTCCTCTTTTCCCGACAGATACTAAACATTCAGTAGCATGCTGAACATGCATAGTTCTCGCTGGGTTGTGTTTTGTTTAGTGGTTTGTTGTTGTTTTTTGGTGGGGGGTGCAGTTGCCCCGGTTTTTCTTTTTAAAAAGACTTGGCACTTCTGCAAGCCTCGGAATTCCCAAAGTGCGATGATAACCTCTCTCTCGTTCCTTAGTGGCCCTGTTACAGATAGGTAGCCGTGTTGGTCTGCCATAGTCAAAACAAAAAAATTTTTTTCTTTCCAGTAGCACCTTAAAGACCAACTAAGTTAGTTCTTGGTATGAGCTTTCGTGTGCATGCACACTTCGTCAGATACCTGCATGATACCAGGTATCTGACGAAGTGTGCATGCACACGAAAGCTCATACCAAGAACTAACTTAGTTGGTCTTTAAGGTGCTACTGGAAAGAAAAAAATTTTTTTGTTTTGACTTAGTGGCCCTGTTTGGGTTGGGATCCTTTTGATGCTTACCGGTAACTGCCCAATATTGGTATTAGGGTGACAGAGAGAGTAGAGAGAGAGGACAGTGATATGAGAACCAAATGTAATAAATAATTTATTTTGTGCTTCTATCCTGTACTTTAACTTGTGAACTGCCCTGACATCTTCAGATGAAGGGTGGTATATAAATATATAAGCTCTCTCTTTGGCTTTGTTGATAAATCTAAAAGCTGTAGAATTGCGAGATTCGCTGCTCAAAATGTTCCTGGCTGTTCAGTCTCCATAACTGGAGCAGAAATAGGTGGAGGAAACCCCGGAGGCATATTGTGTGTTTCTCCTGCGGAATCAAAGCAAATCTAGACTCAAGTCTCTGGGTGGAATATTGCTTGTGAACCATATGCAAACGCTTCTGATCTCCTTAGAGGAGTAGCATGGAAATGTGAACAGTAATTAGAAAACCAGTAAATAAAATGTCATTTTACCAAACCACAGTAACCACAAGGGACACTCACTCATAGGATCAGGGTTCACACCACGTGATTTTGGCAACACATGCACAAATCCAGTACTGTATGTGTTGTGCAACGAAGTGACCCAGTGTTATACTGAGTTCTCACTTATTCCCAGACCCCCAAAGTGGTGGAGATGCATGAACTGACTCAGCCCCAATCTTACTTGCTACTATTATACATTGTAGCCAAAGTCAGGAATAATTAATAAGAATAAGAATCCTACTTGAAACATATGTGTCTTATACTGTATTTTAATCCATGTTAGAATTCGTATGATTTCTGTGTTTTATTTCATTTTTAACAGGTCTGTGATTGTATACTTTGATTTGAACTGGCAATGTTTTAAAGATTAACAAAGGCTTTCCCCCAGTTCGTTTACCTTGCTGAGTGTCCTCCCCACATGATTATTTCATTACATACCATCTTGGGTAACCCTGGTAGAAAGAGTCCAGAAATTTATAAAATTAATGATCAGATCATTAAGCATAGTAAGGGGAACCTAATGCTCAGAGCCATTATTCTTTAGTGGATGTGATTGGTTCAAATTCCAGCAGAACCACAGAACACCGCAGAAGTAGGTTGAACAGATTTGATCAACAGTCATGCGCTGTTGCTTCAAAATGTAGTGCATAGTGTCCTTCAGATGTATTATACTTGAGTTCCCATTGCCCTTGATCATTGGGCATGCTCCCTGAGTCTGATGAGAGTTCCTTCCTTAGTACATTTATATCCAAGAAGCCGGCAAATATGTTCCTTCCCCCTCTATTTTATATTCATAACAACCCTGTACAGTAAGTTAGCTTGAGAGATAAGTTACCCAGTAAGCTGCATGGCCAAAGGGCAGTTTGATTCTTGGTCTTCCCAGTCCAACAGCATATTCACCACACCACAGTGGCTCTCCCTGGTTCTTGGAGTCCAGCAACACCTGCAGGGGCACAAGTTCCCTATGCATGAAGTTTAACCTACCATCAATCTCATTAAGCATGTCCTAATAACCCAGAGAATGAATCCGATGCACAGGAACCTGATGGCTAGGAACATATCTTTGGGACAGGAACCACAACAAATCCAAAGCTTCAGAATGTATTATGGCATAGTTTTCAGCTTCATTTATCTTTCACAACAGCTTATGAAAAGTGACTGAGCAAATCTGTGCAATAGTCATTGTAATGCACTTCACACAGCGTTCATGCACCTACTCACTTGATGTATACACTAAATGACATCCATTCAGTTCAGAGAAACAATTGCATATTCAAGGAAGAAATTAGGCCTCAAGCCTCTGCTTAGAATGTGTCTTGTCAGCCAAAGCTGCCAGTATAATATTTTCCAGTTATTTCTTTCAAGAAGCATTGACTGTGAAGGAACTTTTACTAAAAACATAGTTTGAATTGTTTCAAGAAATTAGCATGTACTGTATTTTAATTAAAATATTTCTGATTAAAATAGTTTCTGTAGTCTTTTCCCCTAAGATATTTGTATATATAATTTTGCATAGTTATTTTATTTATTAAGGAATTTCTTAATTAATCACCCATCCCCCAAAATGGTCAAAGAAGTTTGCAAAAATTAAGGTAATTTAAAAGCATAATACATAATAAACCAACATATTAAAATTGTTCTTATAAATTACACAAGTATAATTAAAAATGCAATTGAAATGACTTAGCTCATTAGCCACAGAAGGTCCAGCAAAAAAAAGGTGGGTTTTTACCTGGTGTCTGAGCAAATACAATGTTGTGGGAGGGGTTATTACACAGATGTGGGGCCACCACCAGAAAGGCTCTCCCATGGGCCCCAAACACTGTACAAGTCATTTAATTCAAGAACCACTGGGATTGCTTCTTCTGTTGATCTTGATACACAGGCAGGTCGGTATGCGAGAAGGAGTTCTCTCATATTTGTGCTCCAAGCCATTCAGAGCTTTAAATCTCAACTTTACCACCTTGAATTGGACCCAGAAGATAACTGGTAACCAGTTAATCTCTTTGAGAATAGCAGTTATATGTGATTGGATCGCTGCTCCACTAACTACAACTTAGTTGCTCCACTAACATTCCACTAAGTACAACTTCTGTATGATCTTTAAGGGCATTACAGTAGTCGATCCTAAAGGTTACCAGAGCATGGATAATTGTACCCAGCACATCTGTGTCCAGAAAAGATTGTGGATGGTGCAAAAATACTCAAGGAGCACAGTTTCATTAGCATCAGATTCATTTATGTTTGTGTACATATGGGGGGTGGAAGACAGAAGTGCCTGGCATGCTCTGGTCCATGGGGTCACGAAGAGTCGGACACGACTAAATGACTAAACAACAACAACACATGGGGGATGTTGATGGGGGAGGAGAGTCCTTACCCTATGCAAAGGTTTCCACACCTGGCTTGAGATGAATTTAGGAACAGCTTAAGGACCCCAAATCAGTGTGAATATGGTTTGAGAAACAAGTTAATGATGCCTAAGTATTTTGGCTAAAGCTGTGTGAGCATGGCTTAAGAACTGGAAATGCAAAGTGCACAGTAAACAGGAGCGTGAACACAGCCTTAGTCGTAATGTCTTCAGAAGCCACAGGTAATTTTAAATTAATTTATTGGTTAATGTGTTCAGTTAATTGATTAACTGTTCAATTGTTGATGGGAACTCCAGCTGAAGATAATCAAAACAGAAATAAAATGTTTATCGTTAATTGCTCTTCTGAGTCATTATTTTCCCATTGTTTTTCTTAAGTTATTGTCGCTTTTCTGATAGAGCTCTCATACTTCTCAACCACAGGAGAAGTTCGCTGGGGAGTAAATGTGTACTACAAACAAGCCCATCATGTGTGGCTTTGCAAGCAGCTCAGTAAGCTCAGAAGAAAGAAGGTATGAACATGTGAGGTAGGCTAGTACTGTGGGATGGGTTTTAATGGGTAGGAGAGGATATGTTAATTGCAATTTATCCCTCCAGGCACACACATGTGTGGGTCGAACAGAGTTTCAAAAACCCATCATGGCTGCAAAATTAAAAGCATAGGAATTAAGCTGTAAAGCCTTGTTTTGAGCGAGTCCAGCTATGAAGTAAGATGGCTCTCCTTTTCTTGTCCTGCTTAATAAGGAATCAGGCAACAACCTGGGAAGTAAGTTTAAAAATATAATTTACTTATAATCTTCCATTGGTTCACAGCAACAGGAGCAGGAAAACCTATGTAGGCAAAATACTTATATTTACAGCTTCTGGCATCTGAGCTGGAGCAAACACAAGGAACATCTGCTTCAAAACTCCGGTCAAAGGAAGACCAAGAGGAACAGGAAGTACTATATGCTCCTTCCTCTCCAGGAGAGCAGGGGAAATGACATCACCCAGAGCCCTCTCTACCAATTGTATTTCTGTGGTCTGAATATCTGCCTATCATCAATATAGCTATGTGGTGCTAGCCCCTTCTCATGCTAACTAGCAAGAATATGCATTGGTTAGGTTTGGCTGCTAATCTTCCACAAGTACAACTTGTGAATCGTTCTGCCTGGACACTGAGGTCCAGCGCGGAGGGTCTTCTGGCGGTTCCCTCGCTACGAGAAGCCAAGTTACAGGGAACCAGGCAGAGGGCCTTCTCGGTAGTGGCACCCTCCCTGTGGAACGCCCTCCAACCAGATGTCAAAGAGAAAAATAACTACCAAACTTTTAGAAGAAATCTGGAGGCAGCCCTGTTTAGGGAAGCTTTTAATGTTGAATAGGTTCTTGTATTTTAGTGTTTTGTTGGAAGCCACCCAGAGTGGCTGGAGAATCCCAGCCACATGGGTGGGGTATAAATAAATTATTATTATTATTATTATTATTATTATTATTATTGTTATTGTTATTGTTATTGTTATTGTTATTATTATTATTATTATTACTGCAAAGCTGAACACATTCCAACATCCATGCATTGTGGATCACTAGGTACATTCACCTTCCTCCACACTGAACGTTTGTGGTTCTGTGCAAGCGAGAAGTTGTTCAGGCTTTCTGTAAGTTGTATTGCATGGTTCTTTCGGGAAAGGACTATAGTTCAGTGGCAGAGCATCTGCTTTGCCTGCAAAAAGTTCCAGGTTCAATCCCTGGCATCACTAGGTAGGGCTGGGAGATCCTTAAGATCTGACATCCTTGAGAGTCACTGCCAGCAGTGGACTGTTTCAATGTAAACGTCCTATGCTCTTGCAACAGAAGGAAAGAAAGCTGCCCAGAGGATAGCCTAGGTGTCAATGGAAAGTTCCGCCCCTAGGATGCACCCTGTAGCTTTTAAATAATGCAAAGGATTTATCGGAGATAATCATCTTTTTACCGTCTTTTGCTATCAGCAGGGCCGGTAGGGTGTCCTTGTGCGGCCGGTAGGGTGTCCTTGTGCTCTAAAGGTGTAGATGGCGTAATCAAGCCTTGACTTATTCGTTTATGAGCTGGTGGATGTAGCTCAGCATGCATATTGAAACCATATGATTCTATAAAAGGCATAAGCAGGAAGGCACGCAGCAGCTCCTAACAAAGGTAGATGAATGTGCAGGCAGCTTCCCACAGGAATGCTCACAAGCCTCTTTGGCAGCAGCAGGCAGCCAATTGCCTGTGGAACACGACATATAAGGCTGCAGAGAAAGATTGGGGATGGAGGAGTGGGCTGAGCCGCAGTGCTCTTCAATCAGCCCCTCTAATATGACAGGGCTGAAAGCAAGCTTCAGAAAGGCCTGCTTCCCCTCCCTGCCACTTACATAGGATGACACAGATGGAAGCTCATCCTTGCTCTTTAACATCCCTTTCATATACAGCAAAAAGCGGGGAAACCCACTGATGTTCAGCCTGTTGCTGTACAGTGGTACCTCAGGTTAAGTGCTTAATTCGTTCTGGAGGTCTGTACTTAACCTGAAACTGTTTTTAACCTGAAGCACCACTTTAGCTAATGGGGCCTCGTGCTGCTGCTGTGCCGCCGGAGCACAATTTCTGTTCTCATCCTGAAGCAAAGTTCTTAACCTGAGGTAATATTTCTGGGTTAGTGGAGTCTGTAACCTGAAGTGTATGTAACCTGAAGCGTATGTAACCCGAGGTACCACTGTACTTGCAGTTCAGCTGCCATGGAACAAACTTATGCCACAATGTAAAACAGACATATGACTACCTAAAGCAAGAATGGCCCTCCAGATGTTGCTGAAATATAACTCCCATCACACCTGGCCATTGCTGATGAGGGCTGGGGCTGATGGGAGTTGGAGTCCAACAACATCTGGAAGGTCACACAGTCCCTGTCTCTGTCCTAAAAACTATCCCCTCTGACTTATAAAGCATTTTTCTTATTCTCAGATGCTGGTTGTAGTTGCTAATCAGTCAGGGAAAGGTACTCTGCACATGCTCAAACTCAAATGAACTCTGTTCTGAAGTGATACTTTGTATGTTTCAGAGCTGAGTGTTAGCACTTAAACATGATTCCGAGGCTACTACAGTGGTACCTCAGGTTAAGTACTTAATTCGTTCCAGAGGTCCGTACTTAACTTGAAACTGTTCTTAACCTGAAGCACCACTTTAGCTAATGGGGCCTCCTGCTGCTGCCGTGCCGCCAGAGCACGATTTCTGTTCTCATCCTGAAGCAAAGTTCTTAACCTGAAGCACTATTTCTGGGTTCGCGGAGTCTGTAACCTGAAGCGTATGTAACCTGAGGTACCACTGTATCTTAAATAAAGTATTGATTCTAAATTAAGAGTCTCAGCAAGGTAAGTGCCAGCATATCCTTTTCCAGCATATCCTTGCAGACCAAAGAGACTAGGGCTGTATACACACCATAGTTTTAAAGCACATTGAAGTACATTCCTCCCAGCAAAGAATGATGAGACCTGTAGTTGGTTAAGAGTGCTTGAAATTGCAGCTACAGTTCCCAGGATTCCTTGGCAGGGGAAACGTGCTTTAAATGCAGTACTATTTTTCTAGAAGAAGAGGCACCAGAATTCACCATGAACACCTCCCTTGTTCTTTTATAATGGCAATGGTGCCCACCTGAGAGATGCCAGAATTACATTCCGGTGAGTTCCGACTGAAATAAATGTATGACGTGTATGTAGCCTACATGATTTTTAAATGTCAAACCTAAGTGGCCTTTTGCTGTCCAACATATCATCACAGCTCCAAGGACAAAAATGGGGAGAAATGAAGGGAGGGGACAGACTCAATAAAAGCAAATTAAAGCTTTTATTTTCCACGCAGTTTTCTTAATGTCACCAGGTTGCAACACACATACTGCTGTCACCGCATCCCACACACTTTCTGTTGCTAAGTGCTTTATACTGCTCCAGTATATTAATTTTGAATCTCTATGTGTTCCCAAAAGGTTGCTTGTGAGAAAAGGAACCTTTCCCTGGAGGAGCAAAGGGTTACATACAGCCAGGCAGGGACTAACCACTTCTCTAATTGGCTCATCAGTCTCTAGAGCTCAGGGCATATGGACAGGACAAACCTTGTATAAAGGAGAAGCTGTAGCCTGGCTGATAAGGGTTAAGAAAAAAGAAAAAGGCAGAGGAGAAAGTTCTGTCTTATAGCCAGCTCTGAGCCAGCTTGGCACAGTCAATCCATGCCTACAATAGGCCCAGTGTTGGAACACATTTTTTTTTTCCCCTCTGCAGTTTTGGTAGATTTACATGCCCACTCTGATTCTCTAAATTCATCATGGATTCCTAAATATATACTCATCCCGGATGCTTTCCTACATCGAGATCCCTTGACCACAATAGCTGGGTTAGTTTTTTCTGGCTATCCTATTAATAATAAACTAAACCTTTTACTCAGCTAGGATTTTGTACGCCACAATAAATAATACTAACATTGGGGCCCATTTCTTGATTTGCTCTTTTCCTGCAATCGTCAAAGCTAACATTTAGAGACTTCTGCATCGGCTTGCTGGATGTTGTTGGACCAAAACTAAGAGCAACCATCCACCCAATTCTGCAGTGGGAATAAGGGGGCAAATTCAAACAGGTCCGTGCCTATGTGCCATCTTGCATGTCAGTGTCTGGGAATGTTGTCCTGGTTGTCAGCAAGGATTGAGGAGTCAGTTAATGATTGCATAAGAAAGCTGACGTTGATATAGTAACGAGAGAGAGAGAGAGTGCATCAAAAAACAATGAGATATAAATTAAGAACATTATAGAAAGTACACCGAACTTTTTGTTTGTTTGTACTGTATACTAATCAGTTCAACCTATCATTGCTCTTTTAATAAGCAAACGGCATTGGAAGGACCAGGCTCTCTGTGTTTTTACATGCTGGCAACAGCTTCAAAAACAGACAGAAGGGCACATATTGTACAGTACTAGCTACAAACGAACATTTAAGGAGACTGGATGTGTAGCAGAGAGGAAAACAGCTCCCACTTCCATGAGTTCCTGATTCTGAAGCCTTTAAAATCAGTCAATGTAAATTTGGATGAGATATGTATATACGGGAAAATTGTTGTTATTGGAAAAATAAAAAATACAATATTATAGAAAAACGTTCCCTGAATACAGGTACTCATTACTTGGACTTCTGCTCCCACTGATGCACAGCAATGTATACTACTCTGTGCCGCTACTCATTCCTCTTGCTCTCACTGACTTTCCTCCTATATTCTTCCTCCTTTTTTCTGATTTCACCTTTCTATTGCATTATCCAACAGTACATTTACGCAACCAGAACTAGGGAAGAATGAAATGACTGCAAGACAGTAAAGATGCAATTCAGATCCAAATAATGCTGTCCCAAATTGTCATGAGATGATAATCCTTGTTGTTTACGTTAATTAAAAAAAAAAGTTGTTTTTGAAAGGAAGATGGCCACAACAAAAGTCCATAATGAGTGTGTGGTTCTGCTTTTGGGCCAGATAATATTTGGTGGGTTCCCCCCCCAACGTTACATTGGTTTATGATTTGCAAAATAATTAACGTCCATGAATATGCATGTGTAATAAATAATTTAATTGAGTTAAACCAAAATAGAGCTGGCACAATATTTTCAGACAAAGGCTCTGCATCTTTAACAGCTATGGCAAGCACAAAATTCTACAGGTGTAGCTTTTCCAACTATATAGTGATAGGTAAATCTGCACCCACTGAATTATTCCGTATCATTATCAAAAAAACTATTAAAAGCAAAGAGCTTCCGTCAGACAAAGTACTACATTTTTGTTCTGAGCACAGAAGAAAAATAATAGACAAGTTTAAGTGGTTTTTGGTTATAATGTTTTATGCTGCACATCTAAATAAAAGTTGGTATGAGTTGTCATTCTAAACAGTGAGAGCACCAGGTTGGCAAAAGCTGCTAGGCCATATATATATATAAGATACAATTGAAAGGCAGGAAGGATGCCTCTGACCATTTGCAGCCTCCGTTTATCAATGGAAGCCACAACTAATATTTCATATCTGCTATTTAAACTTGGGTTTAAAATTATTGTATGTACTGATGCATTCCATCACACACCTCCTTCAATCTATTCTTGGCATGTTACTAAGATACAGCTGTTTCTATAGAGAATTTGCCTGCAACAGTAGCAGGCATATTGAACAACTACCATTTGAGGAAAGAACTAGCTGAAATGTAAATGGACGCCAAGACTGAAAAATATTCAAAATTCCTATGTGGTGGCATCACGTGTCAAGGATGCCTGATTTATTTATTCATTTATTTATTTGTCCTGAGACATAGGTTAATAAAGACTTTGATTTTTTTTTTTTGGTTCCTGTCCGTATTTATTACTTTTTCCCTTTAATTTCTCGAATCGGCATAATGCATTCAGTGTTTCCCCATATATTGTTCCAAATTTTCTGTGTGTATAATACGGAAACTGAAAATTCTTCAAAAGTATATTAATAGAAAGTCATAATGAATTTTATTTATTAATTTTAAAACATTTATAAACCACCTAGCGTAAATGGTTTATAAATGTACGCTTGTGGTTATGGGTGAGACAACAATGTAATTTTAAAAATGTTCTGAACCACAGGAAGTGAAGAGCAGAGATGCATGTTCAAAACCATAAATAAACATGGGACTGTAGGACCCTCAGGGATGGAGACTACCTCTTCATCATAAATAAGCATGAAGAAGCAGCACAAGTAGGCTTCAGTGCTTTCTGGCAGTAAGTATTTGTTGCAAGGCTTCCACAGTAACTCCTGACAGTCTAGTGTCCTATATCTTACTCTCTTTTTGCTGTTGCCTCCACTAGACCTCAGGGCTCCAACCTTGTCCTATTCCGGTCACTGCATATACGCCATATATTTAAAGAACATCCCCACCCCTGCACAAAGAATGGGCACTAAAGTTTACCCACCACAAAGCTAAAATTCCCATCACCAGTAACAAATTACTGTACAGTTTCCAGGATTCTTGGTGGTAGTGGTGGGTAACGTGCTTTAAAGGTATGGTGTGCGCACACACAGTCAAGCACCTCAGCTCCTTAGCCATCAGTCTCCGGGCTCCTTCTCTTCCCCATTCCACTTCCACCCTTCCACCTCTCCCCATTTATCTCTTCCTCCTTCTCTCCCCTTTCCTTCCTGCCCTCTCCCCTCCAGGATCACAACCCCACTCACACAAGAGTATCTCTGCATGGCTACAACCTGCCTCGACTTGTCACCTGACCCACTGTCATAGGGACCGTGTGGCAAGTCGGAACAGGATACAGCCACCCAGAGACATAGGTTTTACACTCCCTGGGCAATCTCAGCTCTGCCAGGTCTCTCGTCGGCAGTGAATGCTCTGGCAGGTTTTGGCAGCCTGTTTCACAGCAACACGTAACATTGTTTACTTACCTTCTCATTACATTTTCATCCTGCACTTCCTCAAAGGATTTCAGTGTTGTATATATATATATGGTCTCCTGTCAGGAGTGTGTGCAGGAACCAGGCCTTGTGACCAGTAGGGCTTCACAGGACTGGGGCCTTCCTAAGTTTGTTCTGGAGAGGCAAGGCGTGGCCGCACAGGTGAGGCCGCTTGGTAACACACTGCACCTGGTGGCAAGAGCCAGGAAGGGATATAAAGTCAGCATTTCCCTTTGGCTCTTTGCCGCAGCAACTCGTTTCTTGCCTTGCTTCATTTGGCTTCTTATTTCTCGACCCTCAGACCCTTGACTTTATGACGCCTTGCTTCTCGACCCTCGACTTTGTGACGCCTTGCTTCTCGACCCTCGGACCTTTGACTTCGTGACTCCCTGCTTCCTGACCCTTGGACCCCTGGCTTCTGGACTCTCATTCCTGCTCCCACCCCGCCATTTTGCCCCCAGTCCCAACATCCTCAGCCGGGACTTCGATCGCCCGTAGACCTCTCCACCACGACAATCAGGAGGGAGATTATGCTGAGATGGCTGATGGATTGCTTACCCAGAATTGGGGGTGGGCGACAATTGCGGCCTGGTGCAGAGGTCCCCTCCTCCTTGAAGATGTCTGTTGGTTTTGGCCTTGGTTAGAGCTGCCATACGTCAGGAATGTGGCAGACGAAAACAGTGTCAAGGCAGAAATCGCTGAAAATCTGGACATATGGCAACCCATGTTGGAAGTCTATATTTTGGCCCCCAAAATAAAAGCTCAACAAATTTGTGTCTGAATTTTCCTTTTTTGAAATATGGCAACCCTAGCCAGCCAATATTTTAAATTTGTGTTGGCCAATAGAGGCCATGGAGGGCATGGAGCTTTAGCGGCAGACCAGAGTGAGGAAGTCTTCACTCTGATGAACTGCTGGTATATTTAAGTGGGCTGCATTGTGCTGAATCCTTAGTCTAGTTTCTGAGGGTGGGGTGAATTGGTGTATCACCTCCACCCTTGAGCAGGTGCAATATCTCAGGATACCCCGGTAAAGGGTTCTGAGTGGAAGTTTCTGTCCTGGAAACTGGGGGGGGGGGGGAGCACAAGGTAACCATGGCATTTTCCTCCCAGCAGACAAGAGCATCAGTTGCGAACCAAAGGAAAATGGATGCCATTAATTTGGTATTGAACTCTATATAGTAACTACAGGAGAAAATAATTCAACACTGCAAATATGTAGAAGCAGTAGAAAGAAATGTACAAGACGATATTCAGGAAAGCACCCTAAATATGTTATAAAACAGTTTATTTTATTTTGCTAATGCATCTAATGGCGGTTTTCATGTAAGCAATGCATTTATGGGAATGCATTTAACATTTTTTGGTGGATGTTTTTAGCTAAGTTAAAGAAGAAATAAAATCACAAAGCTCTTGGGAAAGAGACGAGAAAGTGTCTAAATGTTATTGCCAACTCCAGACATTAACAAATGGTGTGAGTCTGACATATGAATATTACTAGTTTACTACTGTTAAGCAGAAAATGTAGATTTATTGGAAGCCACCCACTTCCAAACTGACCTACAACAGAACAAGAGCTTAGACTCTATGTAAGTCTAGCACCAATGAGATATACAAATCTGTTCCTCATCCTTTCCCTTAGAAGTCTGAGACACATTGCCTTGCAGGCATTTATTATCCCTTGTAAATGCTTCAGAATACATTCTAATGAAAGGCACTGTGTTAGGAGCACTGAACTTTAGCCAATAAAATAAAAGGAAAGAGCACACAAGCAACAAAAAACAATATTTGTCTTGCAGACAAGGCAGTGTTCCAAGTTCCCCATTCAGTTCAACTTGTGCCAATGACCAGGATGTAGGTATTTTAGGAATTGCATTTCGGATAGGAAGGATAATTTTATTTGGTTTGTATGTTAATGTGAACCTACTTAATCCATATTTGCTGTACATAAATGCAGCTCTCCTTCAAAAGTAGCACTTCTATGAACTTTGTGATGCCACACTCCAACCAAAAAATGTGTATATAACTGCCTATACGAAGGGAAAGGGCCTAACTTCAGCAGAAGAAGGTGGAAGCCCAAGTGTTTCGCTATTAAAAATTTAATTTCTGTTTTGAAAATTACTGTAATAGATCTATGATTTTAGTAATGAACTATTTGTTTGAAGTACTGTTTGAAGCATTAAAATGTTTTAAAAGCATTATATTAGGAAAAAATGGCACACAAAAATGCATATCCTTGAAGAAATGCACGTGAAAATACATACACACTTTTGCGCAGACATTTTGTTAAAAAAAAAAGTCAAGGCAAACTCATTGGAAAATTGGAAGAATAAGAAGCAGAGAAACTGAAACTGAAACTGGCAAATTAGAGACTTCCTAATTTCAGATGTTTATCTGAACTCCCTGACCTTACCATAGTGTTGCTGAGAATACAAAGTGAGGGTGGGGAAGTAGGTTTGTGAAATGGTAGTAAATAATGTGTTGAGAAGTTTGAGACTATGCTTCTCATTCAAACCTCCAAAATAAACACAGAGAAAGAGGTTAGATGACAGCACAAATATAAATGCTGCAGAAAGGCAGGTCAAAGTGCAAAGGGATACAAGTGCAGGATAGTCTCCCCCCACCCCCAATTATTTGATGTCCTAATCCTTCAAGATCTTGACAAACTCCTAGAGGTCAGAGAAATCCTGAATGAATTGCAGTTCCATCCAAATAAAATTGCTTCTGTGCAATTAGTTATGCTACTGGGACATTTTCAAAAAGGAATGTGTGTTGTTGCAGCTCCACAGGCAAGTGATCTTCTGTGGTTAGTCTTGCTACAGATACTATGCTCCTATTTTTCTTCTGAACTGGCAACTGGATACAAATGGAATCCCTCTATGTGCCAATTTTATTCTTTTTTTTTTTAAAATATTTTATTAAGGGTTTTCTTGTTTTACAGTGTAAGTATAATGCCTCGTATTTTTTTTTTCTTCCATGTAACAATTTTACAAATCTGTTTCATTTGATGAGGCATTAGGGAGAGAAGAAAAGAAAAAAGAAAAAAAAAGGAAAGGGGGTGGAGGGAGGGGAGATGGATGGGGGTGGGGTCGGGTAGTGGTGTTTGGTGCCAATTTTATTCTAGTGCCTCATATCGCTGACCTGTTGTAAAAGCTGGAGAAATCCAATCTCTCAGGTAACACCCCCCCACACACATTGTTTTGTGTCTTAAAAAAATGTGAAAATGCCACCAACATGCTGATAGTGCTCATTTCTGCTGCTGCTTGTCATCAAATACCAAGGAAGCAATCAGTACCATTGAATGCTGCTATGGGTGTAACCAGGGGGCCTGGCTGCCCCCTAGATCAAGTAAAACAGTAGTAATACTTAACTAACTGACCAATCCATCGGTTCTGCCCCCCCAACAAAAGTCCTGCCCCCCCACAAAAATCCTGGCTACACCCATGAACACTGCCTTGGTTTGATAATGGGCTGGATTACAGTGATCAAATTTAAGACAGAGGTGCTGTTGGTAACCAGAAAATCAGATTCAGAGATTGAAATGCAACCTGTTCTGGAAGAGACTGCACTATCACTTTAAGAGCAGGTTCATAGTTCATGTGTGCTGCTTGACCCTGAATTCTCAGCTGAGTGGCGGCAAGGAGTGCATTTGCACAATTATGTTCAGTGCACCAGCTGCTACTTTTCCTGAGTCAGTCTGATTTGGCAACAGGTATCCATGTCTTGGTCACTTTACATTTAGACTATTGTAACATGCTATAGTCTATGCGAAGTTACCCTTGAAGAACATCTGGAAACTTCAACTGGTGCCAGAAGCAACAACTAGGCACTGCCTAACTGGTGCCTGGTATTCGATCACAGTACTCTGATATTGAAAGAAACTGTACTGGTTGCCAATTGTTTTCCAGGCTTAATTCAATGTATTGTTTATAACCTCTATAGCCCTAAACAGATTAGGGCCTGGTTATCTAAGGGGTGGCCTATCCATTATTTTCCTATCCAGCTATTAAGATCTGCAGGTCCTTTTGAGGATACCCACCCACACAGAGAAGCATAGGTGTGCATGAGTGGTCTTCCTCCCATGTTGCTCTCAAATTGTGGAGTATGCTTCCTCCGGAGCTACAATTGGTCTCCACTCTTTTTGCTTTTGGAAAAGGTGTCAAGACACAGCCTTTTAAATTTGACATTTTAAAGATCTTGTTTGTTCTGTTTTTGCATGGTGTTTTTAAAAATATTTTTACTGTTTTTAATCTATTGTACATTGCCATGGTGTTTCACAGAAAAGCAGTAGAAAAGTATTTGAAATAAGTAAAATGCGTAGAGTTCTAATAGTTTTTGTAGCGTTGTGGTGGTGGTGGAGCTACCTTGCTCCATTTTCACACTGTGGCAACACCACAGTGTGATGCAGCTGTTGTTGGTACTCTCATGGCATGGTTTGGAGGAACTTCCTGTAGAAATCACGAGAATCAGTGATGAGATATCCTTCTGATCCATGTTTCTGCCCCACCATGACCACCCAGCGACTTGATTTTCATGGCGTACTCCATGAAGGATGTGAATGACAGCACATTTGAATGCCTTTACGTAAAAACAGTGCCTAGCTATGCCTTGGATCCCTGTGTTTCTGCAATGATGATGCCCCAAAGCCCAGGATCTTTGACAGTGATCCTACAATGCGGAAAACCCTAGCCTTGCATCTATGTTCTTCTGCCAAGGCTGTGTTGCTACAAAACCCAGGCCGTGCAGGAATGTGAGCTGAGAGATTTTGGATTTGTGTGTATTAAAAACATACCCATTTCTACCTCATCCTGAACTAGAAAACCAATACAGAAAAACATTTGTGTCAGGGCGCTTAATATGCATAATGCAAAAATAAAAATTTAGAACAAACACTCAGATTATTCTCAGCAACAAAATAGGAAAGAAGGAAGAAAAGAAGGAAGGAAGGAGCAGCAGCTATCCCCCCCCCCCGGCCGGGACAGGTAAGAAGCCTGATGGTAAATAGGCACCGTTGGCACATAAGGTTTAAGAATAAATAAAACACGGCAGCAGGAGCGCAACCTGAATGCCTCAGCCCTAGTAACGGAGAGGGGAGGGCGGCGAGGAAGCGCTTTCCCTCCGCGTTCGCGTTCACAGTCCCGAGGAGAGAGGCGAACGGAGAGCGGCGCACCCTCACCGCTCCTCCCGCCGCTGCTCCACGCGCGCCTTGGCGTCGGGCAGGCTTGGCGGCGCGGAGCACTAAGGGAGGCCGCGCCTGCCGCTCCCTCGCCGGCCGCTAGCTGTCGCGCTGGCTCCGGTCTGCGCGGCTGCTGGCGCTCGGCAGAGCTCTCTCCTGCTGCTGCCTCCGTCGCGCTCGCTCCCCATTTGGCGAGCGGAGTCGGCCCAGCAGCATCCGGAGTCGCACCGCGGCGCAGCAAAGGAAGTAGCGCGGCAGCGGCGGTGAGGAGCGAACCCCCGGGGAGCAGCCATGTTGGCTGGCGGGATGCCGTGACTCTCCTGCGCCGGGAAGGGAAGGCGCCCGCGGAGGCCCTCCCGCGGCACCAGGCAGCGCAGCGAACAGGAAGCGGCTCCTGGGCGGCGGCGGCGGCGTTGGCACTGGTGGGCGGGGGGCTCGGCTACCGAGAAGGAGGCGGCGGCGGCTGCAGCGTGCCCAGAAGGAGGGAGCCGAGGGCAGGGCGAGAGCCGCCCCCAAGTCCCGGAGCGGCAGAGACCCGCTGCTGCTGCTGCTGCTGCTTCTGGTGAGTTGGGGGCGCTCCTCATTGTCTCCGGTGCGCGCGGGTCAAGGGCCTGGTGGGGAGATCAGGGGGGTGGGGAGGCGCCGCGGAGGTGTGGGGCGATGGGGTGAGCAGATCTCGGCCGGGGGCGGGGGAGGGAAGCCCGCCTAGTGAGGAAGAGCAAGCCCCTGTTTTTCCCCCAGATCCCTGTCTCTCATCCGATCCAAAACACCTACGTCTAGATGCGGAAGGGGGACTTGGGATCTGTGACTTTCTGCCTCTTTCCCTCCACCCCCTCCAGGATGGACAGGGAGAGAGGGATAAAGTCCGGACTGCGACTGCGTGGGAGGGATGGGACGTGGTGGTGATGTTTTGGGGTCGCCTCCCGTGCGCTCGGATCTCCCCAGGAGGGATTTCAGGGTTCGGATTCTCCCACTCTCTCCCACCCACCCGATCCCGGGTTCTCCTGCATTTCCGGGCTGCGCATCTTATCTGTCAAGAACTCCCCCAGAGGCGGCTTGGTGGCTTTTGCTGGCGCACGGCTTTTCTGGTGTCGGTGTCAGCTGTGAAAAGCTGTGCAGATAAAGGCAAGAGGGGGTTATCACGACACGGAAGGATTAAGCATTGCTCTCTTCTTTGTGAGTGTTGCGGGGGGGGCCGGCGGGGAGGCCGCTGGAAAAGGAGGAGGGAAAAGGTCTGGGGTTGTTGTTTTTTAATAGTCTGCCCCCTTAGCTTAGGCCCCGTGAACAAAATGGGATGGATGCACAATATCATATTGTGCATTTCCTGAGATCCAACTCTCAGGATGGTCGCGGTGTTTGTTTCCTGACCATTGCTCTATATACGTATGATCTCCTGCAGCAGTGGCACATTCTGTCATTCTCTTAACATTCCTCGGGTTCCTCGCCCTTTCCCCCCTTTCTCTCTGTCTCCTCCCACTTCTGTCCCGGAGCGCTTTTTAAATGACAGGATATACGAAACACTTACTGACCCTGAACCTCGGTGACCTCACTCTAGCCAGCAATCCCCCCTTCCTCTCCAGGATCTGTAATGTCACATATTCAGTGTGAGTAAAATAGCCTGTTCTGCAAGAACAGTGGAGCCTACTTGGTATGAATCACCATTTGAGATTATGTAGAAAACATCACACTGTAGGGTTTTTAGAAACGGATTAGCTTCTTTCTGCTCTTTGGCTGGCCTTGAGCGCCTGCTTATTCTTTTTATTGTAACAGTTTGGGCAGCAGCAGAGAATGTTCAAGTTCTTTAAAACTCAGTTGGCGTCTTGTTTATATCAGCTGTATGCCAGCGTTCTAAAGACCTTAAGGATAAAGTAAGGGAGAAACTAGAGCCAGATATTTCTATTCAGAATTATTTCTCCTTATTTGTGTAGTGCACTCAAACTAAAATGAAAGTGTGAGTATGTGTATGCGAATGTGAACATATGCTTGTGCATATTTGAATGCGTATATCTGGAATTATGCATAGATTGCATTCCACTGTTGTAATGAATGTATAATGGATTGATCTGCTGTTCCTTAAAATGGAAAGTTAAGTGCTTTTTAAATGGGTTGTAATCCTTAGCTTTGAGTTGATTTTGTTCCTTGGTATGTTTGCCGTCTTAAAAGGGGCAGTTCTAAATTTAATTTCTGTTGCACTGGTGATATTATGATAAAATGGGAATTTCCTTCCTATTTTATTAAGGCAACAGATACTACCCAGTGATATGGATAAAAATAAACTTGTTCACAGCAGATTTTTTTTTTAGGGGTATACCTAAAAAAGCGTGGTAAGTATAACATAAGGGTTTGCTAATTAGGAAGCTACGATTGGCTGGCCAGCTGCAACACCCCATTGAGTATACACCCCTGTAGGCAACCCCAAGTTCACTTAAATAATAAAATTACTTGAGTGTAACAAGCTTAGTACCTGAACTTCTTGGCCGAACAGAAACCTGAACTTGCCTTCTGCGTGTCAAAGCTGCACCTTCTGTTCACTGCAGCATGCTGGCCCCCTGCCATACTGTATTTCAGTTTAGCTGCAGTATGAAACTTGCAAATGATTTTGGGCTAGATGACTGAAGAACCTCTCTCTCCTTCTGCAAAAGCAGATTAATGATTAAGAAAGACTGAAGATTCCAAGCTGTCTAGCAAGGCAAGCACAGTGCTTAACCCCAAATGTGAAAACTGAATAACTGTCACAACTCTACTACTACTAGTTCAAGTCCTGCACTTGTTTAGGGTAAAAATAAGTAAAAAGGTGGAATGAGGGTGTGGATTGTTCACTGATCTTCCAGCACAACCCAAAGCATGTTTATTCAGTGAGGCCTACTTCCTAGTAATTCATTTGGATTGCTGTCTTTGTCTGTTCTCTTGAAATGAGAAAAAGGTTATGATGTATGAGGGGTGTTATGGAGAATATCACTTTTATTGAAATTGATGGCAAAGATCCAGACTACAGAGGATCAGGGACTTAATATGTCTCTTCTAGAAGCAAGCAGATTAGAATCTTTGGAGTATCTGACATCACTTTCAATATGATGGCTAAAGTTAATGGCTTCGGTTGAATTGCTTTCTTGCTTGTTTTCACAAATATTTCCATTGATTTCTGAGTGTTCTAGTACTGGATTTCTGACTTCATGACAGTTATTGCATGATAATCTTCTGCACGATCATTTCTTTGGTGTTACATGTCTGTTTTTCCATGCCTATAACTGAAATACAGTATGAAGCATCTGTGAAAAACAGCAAGCAGTGCTCATGCCTAAGCGTTTCATATTTAAAATTCCTCAGGGGGTAAAATAAAAGAACCATTGAGAACCAGAAGAAATATTTGCTGTGTTATTTTTAGAAAATAGTTTGCCTATTTTTCCTTCATTCAAAATATGGTAGCCTTGAATATTAACAGAGTTTGCGGATTCACGGAGCAGATACCTCAACTTCTAAAATTATACAGTGAATTGTATTTTTGGTCATTAATTCACAGTGCAACCCTATATATGTTGACTTAGAAGTAAGCCAGGTAAACATTGCTAAATAGAATGAAAAGTACCGGTACATGTGAGCATACTTTATATTTAACAGATGCTACTTCATTTTATGGAATACCTGGGTCTGCTTTAGATTTTGACTGATCTGCACCATGTGCTGATAGATATAGCATTAGCAGCCCTTCCAGTTTCCAAAGCCTGCTTGCCTTCTCCAGAACTTGAATATAATTGAGCCCTGTTTCCTCTGCTTCCCCTACCTAGCTCTCTCTGTTGGTGTAAACTTCTGTCTTCTACTATCCTTTGGCTTCTTAAAGGATTCTTGTGTACATTTGTCACCTTCCCTTGCAGATATGTTATGTGCCTCGATAAATTCAGTATAGCATACATCTAGCTAGGAGGTGGGATGACCAATGTCTGGATAATGAAAATATTGTCGTTTTATTCTTCTCCCTACATGGAGATGCTAGGGATTGACCCTGGGACTCTATGCATGTAAAGCACATGCTCTATAGCCTGTCCTCAAAGAAGAAAACTTAGATTTTAAATATTTTGAGAACCTTGTTTTATTTTTATATTTAGAAAAATATTTATAAAATGCTATTTCGTAAAAAAGAGAGAGAAAAGAATCAAAGCAGTTTACAACAAAAATACAATAATCTGGCAAAATAGAAAAGATCCCAGCAGAAAAAAAACTTAACATGTTTAAAATACAGTATTAAGAAGAGTGTCCAGTAGTCCAGTACTGTAATATACGGTTTAATAGTGTTTATTAGAAAGATTAGATAATATGGAATTCTTTCTTCAGTATGATCCATTTATACTTTATATTGTAGAGTTTGTGATTCTTTAGCGAGCCAGTGTGGTATAGTGGTTAGAGTGTCTGACTAAGAGCTGAGAGACCAGGATTCGAATCCCCACTTTACCATGAAGCTCACTGGGCCAGTTACGGCCTCTCAGCCTAACCTATCTCACAGGTTTCTTGTGGGAATTATATGAGGAGGGCCAGGAGGTGGCATATGCAAGCAAAGCAAGCAAGCAAGCAAGCAAGCAATAAATGAATGAATGAATGAATGACAAACTTTTGAGCATTGTGCAGTTTGCCCAGTATATTATTCATTTGCAGTGGAGTATTTGTGCTGTAATTGCTTTTCATTGCCCAACAACAACACAAATATGAGAGTAAAAATGTAAGGAATATGATAGTACCCATTTAGAACCTGATAAGGGAAAAGAAAAACTATGTTGTTATTTCTAACTTTGGAGACCAATATGGCTCTGCTCTGTAGTTCCTATAGCGCATAAAAAGGAATCAAAGCAGCGCAACCATAAGAAGAATATACATGTGGAATTATGGTAGCTATACTTAATTGCAGTGGCGTAGCGTGGGGGGTGCCAGGGGTGCCGGCCGCACCGGGCGCAACATCTGGGGGGGGCGCGAGTCCAGAGGGCCCAGCCGCGTCGTGCCCTCGGCCCGCCCCTATTGTCAGAGCGGCCGGCCAGCCTCCGCCTGCTCCTACCTTGCCCACCCGAGGACTGCGGCAGCGCCCGCCCCCGTGGCCACCTACCCCCGCCTCGCCCATTGGCTTGCCTCCCTCGGCCCCGCCTCTCGCCGATGGCCGCGGGGGTGTCCTGCTCGGCGCCGGCGCCTTTTTTCAGGAGGTAGGGAGGCTGGACGGGGAGGTGGGGTCGGAAGCGGGCAGAGAAGGAGGGGAGCTCGTAGCCAAAAGGGCTGCGCCGGCCGGCAAAGGGCCGGGGAAAGTTTGGAGAGGAGAAACGCACCGTCATGATTTCCTGGTGGAAGCGGCAGAATTAGGGATGGCGAAGCGTAATTACGCACGAATTTCGCTGGGTGAGAGCTTCGGGGATCGATCGGCGGAAATGGGAGTCAATTGGAATATGAGAAAGAGAGAGAGGGACCATCATTCATAGGCATAGATTTGTAGGGTTAGGGGGCGCAAATTACTTGCCTTGCCCCGGGTGCTGACAACCCACGCTACGCCGCTGCTTAATTGGGCCTAAAATCCATGCAATTACTATTTTATTGGAGGATTAAAAAAACATGGTTTTTAAATTGTTTCTGAACCTTTAACGAGATGGCGGATTAATGATTGGGGTTTGTTCTAGACCAGCACATGTTTGCGTTGCCCTTAAGATTGCTAATTTGTAGGAATTACATAATTTTGCTTTTCCGCTTCTCATTTATATTAACTGGAATATATAACTCTGCTTCTTAATATACAGTGGTACTTCAGTTTAAGAACAGTCCTGTTTATGAACAATTCGGTTTACGAACTCCGCAAACCAGAAGTAGTGTCCCGGTTTGCTAGCGGAATCCGAACGGTGGAAGGGCACTGCCAGTGGGAGGCCTCATTAGGGAAAGCGTGCCTCGGTTTAAGAACAGTTTTGGTTTAAGAATGGACTTTGTTAACGGATTAAGTTTGTTAAACTGAGGTACCACTGTATATTGCTGCTGAATATGTTTTATGATTAGTTATGATTACATACTTGTAGTTGTTTATAAAGCAGACGAACTGTTTCTAGGTAGAGGAGTTGATGATGGTTATATATTTCAATTTTGTCAGTGAAAGATTTTGAGGTGATTCTTGTATTTGTTTTGTCCAGCCCAGATTTTTAGTCACCAAATTGCAGGGCTTCAGTCATTTCCTTTAAATTTTTGTTTACTGGCAGCACAGGTTTTCTTAATCTAGACACACCCTGAATTTCCTTTATGAACAAATCCACTTTTCAAACATTTTTTTCTGTATATGTTTCCCCCACAAATTTATTTTTCCAGTACAGTACGTTCTGCTTTGCGCTTAGAACCTATGTAATGCTCTTTGTTTGGATATAAATCACACAATGCTCTCATATAATAAGTATTATGAGATAAAATGGTTAATCAAGCCCATTGTAACATAATAATTAGCTAGCTTAACACTTTAGAAAGCACTGAGTTTTGCTGCAAATTATTTCCTATGCTATGTATGTTTGTTGCTCTGTAATGGATTTTCCAAATTGGAAGCCACCTCATTTCTTAGCAACATGCACTTTGCTTAGCAAGACTAGAAGTGGACAACCTATTGACACAGAGAGAATCCCTCAGTTAATTGAAACAAACAACATGTGAAAGGGGCCTGGCTGGGAGAGGACAGAGCTTGATAAAGGCTGTTTTGAGGATGAAGCATCTTTTCAGAACTGTTTTGTTTTTCTGTTTAACGAGCTGATTTCCTAATGTTGTTGTACATCTTGCTACTTTTATCCATTTATTTGCATCGTGCCATTCCTCCCAAAGAGTTTCAGGTATTACTGTTGGTGTTGTTGTTGTTGTTGTTGTTGTTGTTGTTGTTGTTGTTGTTGTTGTTGTTATTAATTATTATTATTATTATTATTATTATTATTATTATTATTATTATTATTATTATTATCTACACCTCCCTATACCAATAGATCTCAGGGTGGTTCACAACATAAGATTACAATATTAAAAAAACACAAACTACATAATAAAAATAAGAACAAAGACAACCCAATAATCCCCCCTTTCACAATACATTTAAAAGGGCATTGGATGTCCATCAGCCAAAAGCCTGGTTAAGGAGGAACGTTTTCGCCTGGCACCTAAAGGTGTCTAATGAAGACACCAGCCAAACCTCCTTGGGGAGAGCGTTCCACAAATGGGGAGCCACTGCAGAAAAGGCCCATTCTCATGTCTCCACCCTCTGGACCTCTCGCGGAGGACGTACCCAAATAAGGGTCTCAGATGGTGATCTCAGCGTCTGGGTAATCTGCCTAGGCTAGGCTTCCCCAACCTGGTGTCCGCATCATGGTTTGGACCACAACTTTGTTCATTGACTATATTGGCTGGGGCCAAAAGAAGTTGTAGTCCAGGCTGGTGTAGGGTTTTGCAGTTTTATTCCATGAGTACAGGAGCCCTGGAGGTAACTTAACAAAAAGTCCTTCCAAACCATGGTTTGCAATCTGGGAGCCAGCTTTGGGAATGCACACACCCTTCCCACTCTGGCACGAATTGCTGCCGTCCTTCTCTTGCCAGTCTTAGTAGCAGTTTGTTCCTTTGTTGCTGAAGTGAGCACATTTATTTCATTTATATGCTGCCTTTCCTTCAAGGAGGTCAGCGCTACTACACCTGCACAGGTGCAAGCCATGCCAGTGGACTGTAGGGAGACTTCCAACACCTTTGCCTCCCCTAATGCCTCCTGCATCTGCCACCAAAGCCAGAAGCTGTGAGTAAAGTCAGCAGCAATCCATGGAGGAAGCCCTAATCTGCAAGGGCTTAATACCCGGCTTCTTTGAAAGCTATTTCCAAGCTAGGAAAGTCAACTGCAGAGTGATGATAGATAGATAGATAGATAGATAGATAGATAGATAGAGATATAAATATAAATATAAATATACAGCTTTGCCCTTGCCAGTATTTCTTTGTCTTTTTTATTGTATTTTAAATATAAATATGTTCTGATAACTTTAGTATGTATGCAGAGTATTTATTTACTTATTTTATTAAATTTGTATACCACCCTTCATCCGAAGATCTCAAGGCAGTTCACAGCACAGAAATACAGAAAAATTACATAATAAGAACAAGAACAAAAAACCCCCATAACTCCCACAATCCATAATTATGAATACTCCAAATAAATATACAAATAATCAAGGGTTGGTGTAATTTTCTAACCTTTTATTAAGATGGAATCTGGTGTTTTGTTTGTTTTTATTTATAACATATATACACCACCCACTTTTATCTTTTTATGTTTTATAAACATATAAAAATATATACTATGGATCTGTACAATACAATTATTAAAACATCATAAAATAACACTCTGTCCAATTAAAGTGTTGGACATGAGTAGAATGTGTGCTTTTATTTAAAATGCATCTGGGTTATTTGTGGGGCATAGGAATTCATACATATATATATTCTGGCCCCCCACAAGGCCTGAGGGACAGTGGACCTGCTGAAAAAGTTTGCTGACCCCTAGTATAGCCTATTGAAGACTTCCTAGTTAGCTTACAGCAGCCTTAGGCTGTATTCAGACGTGGCGATTATTTTGTTAGTTTTCCTGGTTATGCTAGCACTGCTGTCCTAATTTCTAACATTATTTTTACACCACAGCGCTTGTTGTGTTAATGGATCTGTGCCTTTTTTATTCTATATACCACTAAATTTTAAGCAGCCGGAAAGAACTGTATGGTGGAACACTGACCCAAATTTTGCCACATGAAATTACAATGCAAAACTCCCATTAGAAAATAACAGGATTTCAAATGGATTTTTTCCCCTGGAAGAAGTTAACATGAAAGTTGGTGCTAGACTTTTGCTAGATTCCACTGGACTTCCAGAAGTGGTTTTTATGTCATGTGAAAGAACACAGAAAACGTGGAAATTAACAAGCAAAACAGGGTTGGGAAAACAGAATAAAGCGCTGTCTGAATGCAGCCATAGTCTTGATTTTAGGTGTCCCTGGTCTAACACTTCCTGGATATACCAAATTGTCTGCCTTTTCAAAATGACAAAAATTTTGCAGTTCCTTTTTACACTCATCTATAGTTAACATTACACTACTGCTTATTCATTGTGTCATGTTGATTGTCTATTCCCACAATTAGGTTCTAAGTCTAATCCATGCAAACTGTACAGTCACTCCTTTCTGTCTTTCTTTACTGTGTGTGTGTGTGTGTTTGTGTGTGTGTTTGTAAAGTTAATGAGAGTCACCTCCTGCTGTGAGTCAGCAGGAATGTGGAATTTATTTCAGAGTTCAACAGGGATCAAGATGTGAATCCTGATGCTCTGTTACGGAGCTAGTTTCCTAGTCTTCCAGATAAATACCAAAGATGCGAATTATGCTCATCTTGGCACTCGTCAGCGTCTCCCGCTCTAAGAATGCATTGATAATTTTAAGGTACCTTCTGTCTCTATTCTGCTCCTGTTCATGGTCACGTAAGGGTGTTGTATCTTAGTCGAAGCACAAGTGTCCCATTTGCGTTGATGTGAAAACTTGCTATAGTCTTTCTTTGAAAAAGCTTTCCCCTACATCCTGTTGGCATCAACCTCTGTTCCCTTTCCTAAGGAAGTTAGGAAAATGACTATCTATTTGAGTTTTCAATTAAATGAAGGGCGAACCCTTTAAAAACAACAGGTCAACACCATTAGGACTATGCAACATGATTAAATAAGCTACCATTAAATAGGAAATTGGAGGTTTGTGTTTGCTGACGGGCCTCAAGCCATTTTCCTGGCATCATCAGCCATGGGAGGTTTTTATTTAGGTGAGGGTGTAGACTAGACTTTGGCCCCAAAGGGCCAGGGGCATACAAAGGGGGGTGCGGGGGTGTGGGCCACCCTGATGGGGGGGGTGACAAAATGGCGGGCGGCACTTGTCACCGCTGGGCTTGCAGAGCCCACAACCCATGTGTCTCGGTGCCTGCAGGCTCTGCGCTGTCCGCTCACTGCCTCCCCTCATTGCCCCCCCACTGCACACCCCGTCCCTATGAGTGCTGCGCGCCGTGTCTCATCCCTATGGGTGCCGTGACCACGTCTCGTCCCTATTGGTGCCACAGCCATGTCTTGTCCCTATGGTCGCCGTGTCTCGTCTCTATAGGGACGGGGTGCGCCGCAGTGCCCATAGGGATGGCATGGGACACCGAGCGCCCTGTTCCGTCCCTATGGGCGCAGCACCCCCCGTCCCTATGGGCAGTTTGCCCTGTCCCTGGGCACTCCGCTCCAGGTGCCCCAGAGACTTCCTCTGCCACTGCAAAGGGACAGTGGGGGAATGGGACCTTTTTCAGCCTGAATGCTACTTTTCCTTCTAAGCAAACTTCTGGGGGTCACATGCACATGCCTCCGTATGGTAGACTTGTCTCTACACACATCCCTCTCTGCCCTCCATCCAGCTAAGCCAGAAGCATCATCAGAATTCCAGGACACATTCTAACCAAGAAGAACAGCCAAGGGCGAGGGCGGTGGCTGGAAAGTGAGTGTGGCTGGGGGAGAGTCCCAAGGGCCACATAGAGGCCTAGGGGGCTACATTTGGCTCCCAGACATGATGTTCCCCATCAGCATTGCCAGTTGCTTTCTCAGGAGCACCCCTTTGCAACCAAGTTGAGATCTCCTCTCGCTGGGTCGGAGAACCTAGGGCAGCTCCATCTGTGACTAAAGCTTTCCCCTTCAGGAAGTCTTTTGATGTGCTGAGAGTCAGAGGGAACCTTTCCATTGTTCTACGATTTGCATAAGGAAGCAAGCAAGCAAGCAAGCAGAAGAAGCTATTTCACACAGTTAAATGGATTGCTTCTCTCCTGCGGGTGGGGAATCAGAAAGGAAGATCTGGCTGATTTTCACCCCTCTTCTTAAAGCTCAAACTTTGCAGGTAGAAACACGTTTCCTCAGTGAGAGCCAGTGTAGTGGCTAGAGGCCTGAAGCGAGATGAGTGCCGCACCCCATATTTGCTTTTGACTGGACTTTTACCTTACCTTTACCTAGTACTAGGACTTGGGAGACCAGGGTTCAAATCCCTACTCAGCCATGAAGTTCAGTAGGTGTTACTGTCCTATACATGCTTAAATTTAAGTCCCACTGTGCTCTCTGTATCACCTGTTTTGCTATGGCTGGTTGTATCCCTCTCAATACCACAATTTGCATTTGTATGGTTTTATGTTTTTATTGCTGTAAATCAGTTTGATTTTTTAAAAAAATGATATAGCAGAATACAAATATTTATAAATAAATTAGCAAACCTTGTATATCTGTTTTAGGAAGGTTCAGCCTATAGAATTTATTTTACATAATTTTGGTCTTGAGGGACTCCTAAGCCAGCTTTGAAATAAATACAAGAAGAAATGCAGAAAAGCACTATCATCATATGAAAACAGTATAGCATCAGCAGTACCCAAAAACATTTTAAAGAGGGAGGTTGTAAATACTTACTGAAAGGCTGTGACCAAACCAGGGAGGCCTACCTCAGGCAAGAATTCCATAATTGCTGTGCTACACTGAAAAACCGTAGTGTGTTGTGTATTCCTGATTCATTTTAAAGGCAGGTAACATGGAGCAGGGCATCAGATGTTGACCAGACTGCAGGTAGAGGCAAACATGAGATCAACTGGTGCTTCAGATATTTTTTACCCAAACCCATTTAGGTCTTTGGTTGGTCGCCAGTGGAGTTGATATAATATAGAAGTTACATGCTCTGTGCAGTAAATTCCTCTTGGAAGTTTGGGCACTGTATTTTGGACCAGTTGTTGTTTCAAGGGCAATCCTACAAGGAGTGCAGTACTGCAGCCTAATCATAGTGTTTTCACAATAGGGATAAGTGTGATCATTCTTGTAGCAGAGCTGGTGTCGAGCAGAGGTGGGAAACCTGTGTATGCATTGCAATTCCCATTGTTCTTGACCATTGGCCATGCTGGGTTGGGCTGATGGGAGTTTTGGTCCAACAAAATTTGGGGGCTACAGGTTCCCCACCCCTGGTAACTACCAAGACCTCTATTCACTTGTCACCAGTGAATGGACATTTTATAGAGAATTTTGATCAATTACCTTGTTATAATAACCCTGTTAAGTTCCTTTGGAAATCTGTGGCACAATGCCTCTATACAGTAGTTTGTTTGTTTATTAAAATCTATACTGCTCTTCATTTGAGGATCACAGGGCAGTTTACAGAATAAAAACACAAAAATACGTAACATGGTAACTAGCAAAATCAAAACCCTTCAAAGTTTAAAAGGTCATAGATTGTTTAATAAGCCAAAGGCTAATTAAGCCTGAAGTTCTTGCCCTACGCTTGACTGCAGGCATAAGCCATTCTTTCAGCAGGCAACTTTGGGGAAAGGGGATACAGGAACCAAAATAAGCAAGGCAGTTCACCCAACGAAGAATCTCTTTTCCTCAGAGAATCTCTGAAGAACCTGAAGGAAGCTGATTGCTGGTCTGTCCCCCCCCCCCCAGTTATTCTTTATTTTATTTTTATATTTTTCCCCCTATATTTTTAAAGAAAGGGCTCCTGTCGTTTGAATCCGAGCCCTTCAGTGGCATGAGAGCATTTGTGCACTTCATGTCCTCAGAAGCAAGACCAGGGTCATAAGTTTCTTAGGAGCTTTGTTCTTTGTAGAACTGATTAGGTGTTTAAGAATGTAGTTAAGATTGTTGGATTTAAAATTTCAAAGTCCACATTATGAAACATTTAATGAAGCAGGCTGTAACATTATTGAGCAAATTGCCGTGATTGACTATCACCCCTCATTAATGGTATTACTGTTGCTAGCAAAGACAAGCGGGGGGGGGGGGGCAAAGAACTGGATGGAGTGGGTTAAATTTTTTGTTTGTTTAGTGTAGATGTCATTTACTTCCGCTAGATTTTTGGAAGGTAACAGTCATTATTAAGTTGCATAAATGTGCACTTCATGTCCTCAGAAGCAAGACCAGGGCCTTCAATATGAGTTAACTAGGGTTTTTTTGTATTTCTACTGAAGATTTTCTTGATTTACAGAAGTATGTGTAATGTCTCTCTCTTGTATTTTTTCCATGCAACATTTTTACAAATCAGTTTCATTTGTTGAGACATTAGGAAGAAAAGGTGGAGGTGGGTGGCGATGTTTCTATTTTGCTTAATGTATGTAGGGTTTGGTGTCAGCGTTGCTCGTGCAGGTTCTCTGCTGTTCACTTGTGTTCCTTTGGTGGTGAGAGAGATTGGGGTTGGCCTAGGGTGTGGTTGTTTGTTTGTGATTGGCTGTGGTGATCTTTGTTTTCATGTGTGAGTGGGGTGTGTGTGTTTTGGATCAGGTTAGCCATATTGATCTGTATGCTGTTGGTGGATTTTTGTCATTGTCTTGTTGGGCTGTGTACGTGATAAAGGGGAGCTATACCGGGAAAGGCGTCTTCTTCTGTTTGTCCCCGTGCCAGTTTCAGTTTATTGGTTAATTTTTCTAGTAAGGCTGTTTCCCATACTATTTGGTACCATTGGTCCATGCTTACTCCTGACAGGTCTCTCCAGTGTCTGGTTATGGTGTTTCTGGCTGCTGAAAGTAGGTGGGTTATGAGTTCTTTGTGGTGTAAATGGGCATTGTTGTCTTGGAAGATGTTTAGTAGAGCCAATTCTGGGATGATTTCTAATACTTGCTTAGTTATTTTTCATATTTCTCGTATGGCTGTAATATGAGTTAACTAGTTAATTGGTGCATTGACTTCCTTTGCTAAGCACATAGTTCTGACAGTTGTCTTGAAGATCTGTTTGTTTTTGTTTGTTTTATTTGGGGAGGGGAGGCAGAAAACACTATACAAATTTTACTAAGCTTTTTGGAATCTCTAACCAGTTGCAAAGAATGAAAAGATTAAACAGCTTCACCCAAAAGATGTCTTGTGGAAATCAGAAGAAGCTTATTTTGGTAGAATTACAGTAGAAGACAATTACAGTTTGGATTATATGACTGACTGAAAATAGTGCATCACAAAGAAGTGTAACTTTTCCTTCACATATGCTGCAGCACATGCAAGAAGTAAAACGATTTCCATGGCACGCTTCCCGTGCTCACTTAATGCACACTGGGCTTGTTACAAATTCATGTCAGGAGTATCAGCATATGATTTATGTTGTGTAAATCATAAATACTTTATTCAGTATTTTCACTGCTCATTTAACAGAATCTTCTGGCAGTACTTGAGAGGGAAACCAATCCCCTGAAGAACTTGCTGCTATCGTCAGCAGTATCTCCTCATTAATGCCGTCTGCAGTCAGGGCTGCACTTTGTCTGCTTGCTTTTGAAATAATGTTTTACATGATGAATAAAGAAGCCTCTGTTTATGTTGTTTCCAAGTATCAGGCTTTTGTGAGAAAGTGAACAAGGGTGGCATGTAAATACGATTAGGCTACTATAACATTTGTGAACTATTTAGCAAAGCTATTTTTCTGTTTCAAAACAGTGTTGTTATAAACTTGAATGCTTGCAAATAGGGGATATGGTGTGTCTTGAGCTTAATATGCATGCATGAACTTTAATACTATTCATTTACAAGAAAAAATAATAACCCTCAGTTAAAAGCAATGGCGTAAGGTTAGGATGATTTTAAGACAAGGAATGAAAATCTGAACAATTCTAGTCTTCTGTAGAAACTAGGGTAACCTTAATTCTGTGCTTCAGCTTTTGGCAGTAAAAGGAAAGAGATTGCGTTCTATTAACTGTTTATTTCATGTGCTACTTGGGTGCCCAATCAGTTTACCATGCTGATTGTTCAGAATACAGCAACAACAACAACAACAACAACAACATGTTTTTAATAGCTTGTCAGAATTACATATTTTAATGGTTAAGAGTTCTTTTCATTCTCTATAGTTTTCAAGTGTTAGGGACTAATGATATAAAATCATTAGTATTTCTAGGGAAAAGCATTTTCATTTACATCAGCTGTTGCCAACCTGATGTCCTCAAAGTGTTTTGGACATCAATTTCTATCATGATTGTGCACCACCAGGTTGGCAAAGGCTGATTTACATTAAGATTTCTCTTTCCAATGTACTGGAGCATTCTTTTAGCTGAGATTCATTGACTTTTAGTCTCTTCCACCCTGTTTATACAGTCCTCCCCCCCACCCCCGGCTACCACTTCTTTCCAAATATGACCCAGTTTCTGTCTTTTCTGCAATTTGCTTAATCCCTAAATGTCCTTTAGGGAAACTTCCTTCACAGGGTAGAAAATTTTATCTCAGGCCCTGCAAACATACAGATTGATACCTAGCTTACGGTGACAGTGCTTACAAAGTCTAGCCAAAGACCACCATATTTCTACCAGTGTGCCATCTTGTGTTTAGTCTAATCTAGTGTGAGGAAGAACAGCAATATTCAGAGAACAGCACATGTACTCCCTCTGGTTTTTATTAGTCAGCTGCTAGAGCTACTGAATAATACACCTTGTTATCTGTAATAAATGATCTCTTTTGTCAAGATCAGGTACCATGTAAATGTCAGGGCAGGCAGGAGTCCAAGGGGTGAGCAGAAGAGGCAGGGGGACAGGAGAATGATCCAGGGGACGGGGCCAGTGACTTGTGGGGTTCTGCGCCACCTGTGAGGCAGGAACCAGGGTGGAGGAAGAGGAAGAGTCTGGGCAGTCAGAGCTGGGAGGAAAGGAGTGGGGGCAAAGAGTTGCAGGAAGACTCAGAGGGGAAAGAAATAGTATCAGTGAGAGTTGGGCCATTAGAAACTCCTCCATCCTCTCCAAGAACAAGGAAGGGCTTAAAGTGACAGGAGCAGCTACAGCCGCCGCATAGGAGAAGTCGCCGATTGCTTGTGTCTCAGACAAGGCATTTAAGTGAACTGGAAGGAGAGCGGTCGCTCTGTTGCTCCAACTGTCCTGGTTGGAGCACAAGTCTGAAGAAGCAGATGCCTAGCTAGGCAATCAACAAGCGCGAGGTGTATATCCCTTGAACCTTAGGATGTCATCAAGTGTTTTGCCAATAAAGAAGGACACTTCCAACCACCTGTCCTCATTGGGGCTGGCTGTGCCCGGGACAGTACATGAGGCAACAAGTTTCTAATATGTGGGTATTCCTAGTGATTGAGCTAAATAACTGGAGGAGTTTGACAGATATTAAATTGATGGATAGTCAGATGAGCATATATAGAAGTTTTGGATTAAAAACTCTGGCATTGTTAAAACATCCTTTTAAAGCGTAGGAGTTGATAGCAGACTGTTTTGAGTTGCCCTAAATCATCAGTAAGGTAAAGGTAAAGGGACCCCTGACCATTAGGTCCAGTCGCAGACGACTCTGGGGTTGCGGCGCTCATCTCGCTTTATTGGCCGAGGGAGCCGGTGTACAGCTTCCGGGTCATGTGGCCAGCATGACTAAGCCGCTTCTGGCGAACCAGAGCAGCGGACAGAAATGCCGTTTACCTTCCTGCTGGAGCAGTACCTATCTATCTACTTCCACTTTTATGTGCTTTCAAACTGCAAGGTTGGCAGGAGCTGGGACTGAGCAACGGGAGCTCACCCCGTCGCAGGGATTCAAACCGCCAACCTTCTGATCGGCAAGCCCAAGAGGCTCGGTGGTTTAGACCAAAGCACCACCCGCGTCCTTAAATCATCAGTACAACACGGCAAACATTAAAAGGTCTGGGGAGGGAACAAACTTCAGAGAATATTTAAGTGTTCCCCGTCTAGAAAAAGGAAACACTGGTTAGTCAGTAAATGGGGGGGGGGGATAGAGTATTCTCTATTGTGTCTGCTTCACCCCTGGATCCTTGCATTAAATAGCCTGTAGTGTGTTGGAACCCATTTGTCTGAAAAAATATCATACAATACTTGGATTAGGTTTGTTCAAATAATTATTTAGCTTTTTTTAAAAAAAAATAACAATAACACAAATGCTCTCATAAGTAGGGTGAATAGTGACACATTTTGCAATATTTCTGTTTGTAGAATTACTTCTGCATGAAAGAAGATTATGTTGCTTGCAACTTTTCAATGTATAATGAGACTTTAGTCCATTGGTTTTGTTGAGTCTCCTCTGAGTATGTCTTAGATGGATATCATTCTAACAGTTCAAATTTTATTTTCCTCTGTCCTTGGTGGACTGAAACCTTAAGATAAGCCAGTCTGTCAGAAGCTGGAAGTATAAAAATAGAACAACCTTTTGATTTTTAGCTACATTTTTGTGGGTGGGTTGTTTTCGTATAGTTTTCCAGTACAATGAATATACAAACTTGAACTGAAGTTCAAGAAATAGAGTAGAAAGTGAGGTAAGTAACTGTACATGGCCAGTTACTTTAGTTGGCCAGCCTTTTCTATGCAAATCCTTGTGTGCCATGCAAGAAGATAAAAGCAATAATAATAATAATAATAATAATAATAATAATAAAAAATTTTATTTATATCCCGCCCTCTCCAGCCGAAGCTGGGCTCAGGGCGGCTAACAACAATCAAAATAATCCAACATTCTAAAAACATTCATTATAAAATTAATTAAAATCAAATTAAAATCAAATTGATGGCAACCATTAAGCAAAATTCTGTGCAGATTGCCAGAGGAGGGGGTCAGGCTGCGCCCTGACCAAAGGCCTGGTGGAACAGCTCTGTCTTGCAGGCCCTGCGGAAAGATGTCAGGTCCCGCAGGGCCCTAGTCTCTTGTGACAGAGCGTTCCACCAGATTGGAGCCGCAGCCGAGAAAGCCCTGGCTCTAGTTGAGGCCAGCCTAACCTCTCTGTGGCCTGGGATCTTCAGGATGTTTTTATTTGCAGACCGTAAATTTCTCTGTGGGACATACCAGGAGAGGCGGTCTCGTAGGTACGAGGGTCCTAGGCCGTATAGGGCTTTAAAGGTTAAAACCAGCACCTTAAACCTGATCCTGTACTCCACCGGGAGCCAGTGCAGCTGGTATAGTACCGGATGAATATGATCTCGCAGCGAAGACCCCATAAGGAGTCTCGCCGCGGCATTCTGCACCCGCTGGAGTTTCTGGGTCAGTTTCAAGGGCAGCCCCACGTAGAGCGAGTTACAATAATCCAGTCTGGAGGTGACCGTCGCGTGGATCACAGTGGCTAGGTCAGGGCGAGAGAGATAAGGAGCCAACTGCTTAGCTTGGCGGAGATGAAAAAATACCGCCTTTGTTATAGCTGTAATCTGCGCCTCCATAGAGAGGGAGGTATCGAAGATTACACCCAAACTCTTCACGGATGATGCTGGCACTAATTGCACCCCCGCAAGAGATGGGAGTTGCCCCCTCAATCCCATATCGCTCCGTCCCAGCCAGAGGACCTCTGTCTTCGAAGGATTTAACTTCAACCGGCTCCCACGTAACCATCCAGCCACAGCCTCCAGACATCTGGTCAGTGTGTCTGGGGCCGAGTCAGGATGGCCATCCATCAACAGATAGAGTTGGGTGTCATCGGCATACTGATGGCAACCCAGCCCAAAACTCCGGACAAGCTGGGCGAGGGGGCACATAAAGATGTTAAAAAGCATCGGGGAGAGAATCGCACCCTGAGGCACTCCACACACCAAGGAGTGGCGCGATGACAATTCCCCCCCAAGCGCCACCCTCTGTCCCCGACCAGAGAAAAACGAGTGCAGCCATTGGAGGACTGTGCCCTGGATCCCCACGTCGGCAAGGCGGTGGTCTAGGAGTTCGTGATCGACCATGTCGAAGGCTGCTGACAGGTCTAGAAGAATCAGCAGCCCCGACCCGCCTCGATCCAGCTGCCTGCGGAGATCATCTGTTAGGGCGACCAGAGCCGTCTCGGTCCCATGACCAGCGTGGAAGCCGGACTGGAATGGATCGAGAGCCGATGTTTCATCCAGAAACCTACCAAGCTGTTCAGCAACCGCTCTCTCAATCACCTTACCCAGGAATAGAAGATTCGAAACTGGGCGGTAATTGGGTAGATCTAAGGGATCTAATGATGTTTTCTTTAAGAGCGGACGCACCACTGCCTCCTTCAGTTCCCCTGGGAATATCCCGGTGCCAAGGGACAAATTGATGATATCACCCAGGGGGGCCCGCACCTCGTCTGGACACGCTCTAATCAGCCAAGACGGGCATGGGTCAAGAGGACAGGTGGTGGGCTTTCCAGCTCGGAGGAGTCTGTCCACATCGGCTGGGGATATCCGGTCAAAGTGGTCCAATACTGGACCCGAGGACAGTCGAGGGGCCTCCAGTTCCTTTATTGTATCCAAATTGGCAGGGAAGTCATGGCGGAGCAACAGGACCTTCTCCGCAAAAAAGCTCGCAAATGCCTCACAGCTGTGTGTCAAATTGTTATTTAAATTTGGCTGTCCTTCAAGGGACGTTAAAGACCTAATTATACTAAATAATTGCGCCGGGCGAGAGCTAGCGGAGGCAATGGAGGCCGAGAAGTAGGACTTCTTAGCGGCCTTCACTGCCATCTCGTAGGTTTTCATAAAAACCCTATAAGATGTTCTTGAGGCTCCGTCACGGGCACCCCGCCATACTCGCTCTAGCCGTCTGAGGTCCCGCTTCATTTTCCGAAGCTCCTCGGTAAACCAGGGAGCCCGGTTTCTGCGGGGTCGCAGAGGGCGCCTAGGTGCGATCTCATCGATGGCTGCTAGGAGCTGGATATTCCAGCCCTCAACAAGCTCAGTCAATGAGTCGCCAGGGGGAGCAAGGTCCCGCAAGGCCTGACGGAATCTATCAGGGTCCATCAGCCTCTGCGGGCGAGCCCAAATTGGCTCGCCACCTAAGCAGGGTGGGGGTGGAAAATCAATCCTGGCTTTCAGAGCGTAGTGATCAGACCATGGCACCTTCATCGAAGGAGACATGATCACATCTATACCGGCGCCAAAGATCAAATCCAGCGTGTGGCCTGCTTGATTTGGACCCTTGGTGAGCCTTTGTAAGAACTATGAGGAAATTTTTGCCAGTAAATTCATATGTAGAAACTGTTTCAGAAACCCTGGGTGGAACAGTGCATCTTAGGGGGAGAAGTTGAGATAAGGGGTGCTAACTTGGAGAGGGGATGGAGGAAGGAAGATGTGAGCCATAATTTTAGCATGGTTGAAATTTTCATATCACTTTCTCGTGATGCGCATGTAAACCTTTGCCTGGGCTGCATATTATTTTACACTGCAAAGTGCCTGTGTAGGGTAGTAAATATACCACATACTGTGATAAGCGTGTTAAAGTCCTTTGTATCTAAAAAAACTAGAAATTTTGACTCTGTACCTGTAATGGGAATACATAGCACAATAGCGTATTCTTTTGATAGGAAAGCATTTTCACGATTCTTTATTGGAAAGAATAATTTTGAGTACTACATCGCACTCATTCTTGAGTCATTCTTCATCATGCTTTTTCTCTTATTTATGTACCAACATGAGTTTCATTGTAGGAACAAAGGAAATAAAATAAACAAATATTTAAAGCTCTTGCATGTTATTTGGGATTACTTGAATGTGTGGATTTTTGTTTTCTGCTTGTGCTGGTTCCTCCTGAGTAAATAAACAAATAGCTTTGTTTCTTGTAGGGTTCCCTGTGGCTCCACATGTGCCAGCAAATGTCAACCTAGGTGATCATGTTTTCTATTTGAACAATCAGTAATTTGTTTTGTTGTGTTGAATCTTGAGGTGTTTATATTGTTGAGCTGGCAAAGTGCACAGTATTATTCAGCTTGACACCTTTTGCATTAAGAAGATACTGTACTTGAATAAACAGGGCTGTTTTGACTTCCATCTTCTAATTTAATGGAGAAACTTATAGTATCCAGCTGAAAATGATTAACACACTTCAAACATTTTCCCTCTAAGTGTGATTTCAGAGGACGTCAGTGTGATTGATAAGCATTTGACCACCTTGATTTTCATATTGCTTACATTTTGTTAATCCTCCCCTTTCTAACAGGGTTGATTAGTAACGGGAGCATTGACAAAATTGGTATGATGTATATTGCTAGACAGAATTATGAGGTTACTTTTACAGATGTCTATCCAAGCCTCTTGTTTCAGTCAACATTTTTAGCCTAATTATCTACACATTTTGTGCAATTTGTGTAGCAAGGCAATACCTTTGCATTACCTACTTCTTATAGCTGAAATTTGCAATCTAGGTGACTTTGGCGATCTCTGTTGTAAACATTGATAGCGAATATTTGTTTGGCTACCGTATTTTTCATAGTTGCAAGAATATCCATGTCCCATAGGACAAAACCCAGTTGTTTAAAAATATACTATTGAGATGTTGCAAAGTAGCCTTTTTATGTTTATCCAGGATGGATAAGTGTTAGAGGCAGGTTTGGAGTGGTTTTTTTGTATTGAACCCTACTGGAATCTTGTACATATGCTAAGAAAGGTTTGAGAATCAGAATCTGTTATTGAGAGGCCTTATATTTTTAACAGAGTTCAAAAAAGAGCTGCCTTTTAAAAAGGGAGCTGCTTTGAATAATGCATCTATATTTATTTTACTTTGTAATATCCATAATGAATTTTTTAAAGCCTTACACTGAGCAGAATGATGTAAGTGGTAAGTGAAGACATTCTGTAAATGGTACAGTCAGATTACATCAGTGACTAACAACTATAGAAAGCCCTCATTCTGTTCAAGTTCACTGAATTTGTCTCATGTTAGCCACCTGCATATGAATGAAAACATTTATCTACAGCGTAGCTGCTGGAAAGTTTAGAAATGATTATAGTCAGTGTGGTAGGAATGAGCTGAGCAGATAAGCAGCTTTTGCTGCAGCAGATATACTGTATCTGAATCTTGCTGTTAGGATTGCTTTTCAGATCTGTGTATATGAATGCTATAGTTTTAAAGGTACTGGTATTTCTGCATTTGGAAAGTCCAGTATTTGTAAGCCAGAAATGATTGCCACGTTCGTGTTCAAAGGACATGTATTTTTGCGGGATTAGACTTTATTGATAGTCATATAACCCAAAGTACTGTAGCTAAAAAAAACAGCAGCACTATGCATCTTTTATTCATTAGAAATCTGTAATATGTGTGTACATTGCTGTGAATGTCCAAAATATGGTGAACTGTGACGTTTTCAAGTATGAGTCCTGACAATTCCAGATGGCTAATGTTGACAGTGATCTAAATTTAATTTGCCAACTTGTGTATATCTAAAACAGCAGTTGGGGCGCTGTCAGTATTTCATAGATTCACTTGGACATTCACACAAACCAGTTGGGATTGTCAGAATTCACATGTGGAAGTCAATGTTCACTGTGATGTAGTATTTGTACGCAAGAGTAAACCAACGCAAAACAAGATAAAATGGTTCTCCTGCAGAACAAGTTAATAGAAAACTGAGTGGTAAAGAATAATAAGCACTTCTATGGATCTTTAAAGAAATGCCTCTGTTGGATTTGTTTCAGATTTGCATTGAATCTGGGAAGCAGTAAGTAGATACCAGAGGAAAATGTACTGTAATGTGTAGGTTCTCTTTCAGCAAATCAGTTTTGCAACTAATTGCCTTTACATTTAAGTTATCGTGAATACAAGTAGATTTCAAATTGCAGCTTTTTACCAAGCTGTGAAGTCTTGGAGCCAGAGCTTTAAACGAGCCCTTATGCTGTCCTAAAACTCAATCTGCCTTTGGTGACTAGCCAATGTAAAGTTTGCAGAGTAGGCATGATATACTCAGACCAATAAGTAAATATGCTGCCTCCAATAGTGGCAGGTCTTAAGATCCCAACCTAATGCAAAACAAGTTAATAATCAAATCTTTCACATGATTTTCATAGGTTTAATGGAAGGTGTGCAGTGGGGAACTGTTGTAAAGTAAGCAAGGACCTTATTTATTAAACTTGCCTGTCTTAAATAGTTTGAAAGTGACCAATTTCCTATTATTAATAAACAGAAATCAAGTTGCATACAAGACTTCTGCTAGCTGTAAAGCGGTAGTGATAGTTGGACAACTAGATGAACGAGTCCCATTCTCAATAGATTTTAGCATGTATTCTCTGGTTTCTGTTTTTTCCTGAAGTTAGTTCAGTCTTTTCATTTAAAAGGGAATTGGTGGTAACTCTTAACAGCAGCTAAACCCCTTTATGCATATATGTGCTACTAGAAGTTTTGGACTCCCCATGAATATTGAGGGAGAACTTATCTTTGAATTTTCTGGATCTGCCTTTAAGAGACAGAATTTGTCTCATAGGGAGAATAGATGATCAAACAGATTTGCTGATTAGATCTGTCACACTTTGTTCTGCCCTTTGTGCAGGCCAAATACCAAATTTAACCAAAGTATGGAGCAATTAAGGGCACTTGGTGTCTGATCTCACAGCTTCTGGCACTGAATGGTAGGCAGAGGCATACATAGGGATTGGCGAAACTGGCCCCACTGGGGACGCAAGCCTGCCTCCCCCTCAAAGAACAGTCACCATTTGAAGATTGACTGGGAGAGGAAGTGACTCTAGACCTCTCTCAGATTCTGCATCACCCAGCAACAGAGGAGAGGGGAGGGAGTCTACTCTGCTGGGAGGCTGGAAGTGCCATTGTTCTCTTCACTTCCCTCCCTCCCTCCCCTGCCACCAAGGCCACCTTTCATCCAAAGCTAGTGAGTTGACAGAGCTCAGCAGTTGCAGCAATGAACTCAAACAACAGTTCTCAGCTAAGCCTGAACCTCAGCAGTGCTACGGTGCCATTGCACTATGGGTTTGACTGTTGGGGTTTAGAGCTGCTAGGTAAGTAGGATTCAGTAGCTTTGAACTCAAGCTGTGAAGTCAAGGGTTTTATTTACCTTTACCTTTCAGCAGTGTACAGGAGATTTTGAGTGGGAAGTTGGATTCAAGGAGCCTGTGCGTCATGTTGCACAGCCTGGAATCAATTCAACTCCTTCTATAATATTTTTAAGCAGTACTACTTACTCTTAGAAACTTTTTCGCCTTTATAGAAGCTTAAAGAGTCCCTGGAAGGATGATTAATTAGGATTGCATAATTACTTTTCTAATTAATTCCAGAACCCCCACCCAGAATTCATTTAACTTCAAAGAGCTCAAAGTCCTTGGAAGTTTATAGCATCCTGGTGTTGGGGTGGGGGGAGAATTATAGTCTTGGAATGCATTTAAATTGTTGGAGGTCCTGTCAGGTCAGATGTTTCCCAAATCTGTTTACCTCCCCATATACTCTCTGGACATACACTCTCCACTTCGTCTTCCTCTTGGAGGGCAATAAGCATGTTTCACTGGACTATCAAGTTTGATATTAGCAGAAGTGAAACGATGATCAAGCTCACGTTTTGTACGTTGTCTCTCTCCACCTCTTTATATTGGGAATATGCACATCTCTTCAAGTAAAAAGGTAAAGGTAAAGGTACCCCTGCCCGTATGGGCCAGTCGTGTCCGACTCTAGGGTTGTGCGCCCATCTCACTTAAGAGGCCGGGGGCCAGCGCCGTCCGGAGACACTTCCAGGTCATGTGGCCAGCATGACGAAGCTGCTCTGGTGATCCAGCACCAGTGCAGCACACGGAAACGCCGTTTACCTTCCCGCTATAAAGCGGTACCTATTTATCTACTTGCACTTAGGGGTGCTTTCGAACTGCTAGGTGGGCAGGAGCTGGGACCGAAAGACGGGAGCTCACCCCGCCGCGGGGATTCGAACCGCCAACCATGTGATCGGCAAGCCCTAGGCGCTGAGGTTTTACCCACAGCGCCACCCGCGTCCCATCTCTTCAAGTACTAGGGCTTATATACAAAAACATGCAGGTGGGCTCTGTCTAGAAGGCTAAAAGGTAAAGGGATCCCTGACCATTAGGTCCAGTCGTGACCGACTCTGGGGTTGCGGCGCTGATCTCGCTTTACTGGCCGAGGGAGCTGGCATACAGCTTCCGGGTCATGTGGCCAGCATGACTAAGCCACTTCTGGCGAACCAGAGCAGTGCACGGAAACGCTGTTTACCTTCCCGCCAGAGTGGTACCTATTTATCTATTTGCACTTTGACGTGCTTTCGAACTGCTAGGTTAGCAGGAGCTGGGACTGAGCCACGGAAGCTCACCCCGTCGTGGGGACTCGAAATGCCGACCTTCTGACTGGCAAGCCCTAGGCTCTGTGGTTTAAACCACAGTGCCACCCGCATCCCACCCGGCAGCACATTAGTCATCTGCTAAAAGGCATCCTGGAAAGAACTTCCACACTCTCTTGGAACTGTGACATCATTAGAGGTGTGTGTCTGCTTTTACTGGTCATGTGTTTTCATGTGTTCTGTTGCTGCCTCTGGTCATTTCTGTTGCTTTATACAGATGGCATGGCTTTCATTTACTAATTACAAGTTCTTCTTCTCCTGTTTATTGTCACAGACAGACATTAATACCCATAATTTTGTTGTTCTTCCTAGGACTCCTGTGTTAGGGGGTCTGATTTGTCACATGTATCAGAAATCTTCGTATCATCCATGCCTCCAGAAATGTATTGGACTGCCCATTTATCCTTGTTGATTTTTAGATTGGTGTAAATTGTTGCGCCCATGTTACTTCAGAGAGTCAGAGATCAGCCGGGTGAGTGAGAAGCAGGTGGAAGCAGGCTTATTTTGGCATAGAAATATAAAGGCTTTGCGCCAGACAGAACTGTGTCTGGCAGCAGGGACCATCCTGATTATTACCAGTTTTGTTTTTTGTTTTTTTGTCTAAGGCTCTTCCTTTTTTAAATTTGAAAGCTGAACACTATGCCAGCAAGATGTGCTACCCCTCCCCGCAAAAAGTGTGATCACTCCTGTAATGAAAGACAGCAGAGGTGAACATGGACATAGCCAGGGGAGGCAGGGATGGGCAGTTTCCCAACCCCAAATCAATAAAAATTAATAAAAATACATAGTAAACTGAGGTTCTGCCCCCCTAACAAAAGGTCTGGCTACGCCTATGGAGCTGAACTTTGTATCACTCTTTAGTTTACCCTGCTGTCTTTTTTCTGTTCAGAGGCAGCTATGCACTGCTCTGAAAATGGGGGGAAGAGATGATTATTGTAAAACTGTCCACTAAAGAGAGGTACAAATACAGTACAGATACAGTGGTAGTACAAATACAGTGGTATCTTGTGTTACGTACCATCCCCCTTACGAATGCTGCAGGTTATGCGCTCCGCTAACCTGGAAGTAGATGCCCCTTGTTGCGACCTTTGCCCCGGGATGCGAGCGGAAGTCGCGCTCTGGCGGCGCGGCAGCAGCGGGAGGCGCCATCAGCGAAAGGGCGCCTCATGTTACAAACGGTTTCCTATTACGAACGGACCTCTGGAACAGATTAAGTACATAACACAAGGTACCACTGTAAAGCAGACAGCATAATTGCCCATCAGCTAACATCATAATTGTATCACTGAAGGCCCTAAAAAATTGAGTACAGTTATCACATGCTGTGGATGCCGTGTAAATGAAGCTTTGTCTGAAATTACAGCTGCCTCTCTTCGTATTTGATACCATAACTATTTGTGTTAAGAATGACTTGCTTTGTTAATTTTCGACAGCTTTGCAAGTAGGGAGAATGAAAGCCCTGCAGAAGAAGGCAAACACTTCCATGTAAAAGTGCACTGAGTTGCATGACCCCATCCTTTGCTGCCTGTTGACTCCAAGGCTGACTATTGAAAGTGGCTCAGGTTGGGATGTGCAAAAACACCGCAGTATCTTCATATGAGCTTTCTTTTGCTGTCTTCCAGCTTCTGGAGCTAGAAGTTGGCCAAGTCATTGTGGGAGAGAGGAGCATCTACATTGTGGGGATAGCTTAATAATCATTGCCACATGAGGTTGAAGCAATGGTAGCATGCAATCAGAGCTTCACAGAAAAGCAGACTATCAAAGTCAGATTAGAGTGTGGAATTTAGTGTGTTATATCCAGTGTTCATTGTGAGTTTTAAAGTTGCACAACAAAGGAATACAGCAGTTGTGCTAGCAGGAACTGGTTTTCCAACAGATTCTGCAAGCTGTTGCACAAAGTCAGCAACAGCCAGCTTATGCTTTTCTCTCTCTTTTTGTGCACAGAATTTAGCTGCTGCAGAACATTTCACCAGTGGAGCAAGTATACCTCTGCCTGACTTCAGCTTGTCGCTACATTGCACACAACCTTTTATGTTGGGTTTTGTGTTTGGTTTTTGGCAGTGAACCTTACACTTTACCCAGCAACAGTACCATTTACTATTGTATTGTGCCTAGAAATGGAATTAGTTTCCACTAGAAAGCAAATACATCTATCAATGTCTTAATATAATGAAGGGCATTCATTTTCAGGTTACTGGCAGGGGATGGTTCTTGGATATTACATTTGATTTTTGATTTATTTATTTTTTGCTTAAATTTCCAGTCTTCAGCAGCATATGCCTGAAAAAACTCAGATGTTAAATGCTGCATTAGTTCAGTTCTGAGCTGAATTTGTTTATTTATTAAATTTATATCCATACCCTTCCTCCCAAAGGAGCCCAGAATGGATTCAAAGCTATTCTTAAGCAGTATATTTCTCTTGCCAAATTCTAATTCTTTTAGTTTGTGTTGGCATACCAGTGGAACAAATGTATCTTTGCCAGATTAGCAGTGTGTTTTTTGGGGGGGGGCAGGGAGGGGGTTGCCTGTAGTAGTCTTTTTATATTGCCATTCAGACTTCTGCAGAAAGGAGTATAATTTGTATGTGATTATATCTGCCTAAACATTATGGGTCCTTTGGACTAAAAGCTATATGTACTCAGCCCATGTTCTGTACATCAAAAACAATTGCAACTCAAAAATAGAATAGGTTTCCCCCTTGGTTGAAAGTGCCAGGTATGGAAAGTAAATATGTCTTGCATTCTCATTTCATCGCTGGGTTTCAAATGTTACTGCAGCAACATGGGAAGCTAACAGAAGGGAGTAGCAACCATTCCTCTCCTCTAATGCAACACTTGGGTCTGAGGATGGCAGGATTCATAAACTAATCCTTAAAATACTTAAACTGTCCACAACACATGAATCAGATACTTTTCTGAAGTCTATTCGCCAACACTATGAGACTCACACAGAACATCCCTCTGGACTTATTTTACCCTTTGTTTTAGAATGCTTTCCTGCGCATTGATAGGAAGTAAGGAATAAGTCATACATTCCGTTGGTTCTGATGTGGAAGATGTTTCCACGTCATTGTACTTTAGTCCCAAAGATTTTCCATAATTGATGGCTCATCTTAAGCACAAGAACATTAACCAAACAGAAAAATCTTCCTGTTTTACTATTTTATGTTGAGAACAGAAATCGTGCTCCGGTGGCACGGCAGCAGCAGGAGGCCCCATTAGCTAAAGTGGTGCTTCAGGTTAAGAACAGTTTCAGGTTAAGAACGGACCTCCGGAACGAATTAAGTACTTAACCCGAGGTACCACTGTATATGCTACAGGACAGGAGTGGGTCAGAGTCTGTCCCTTCAACTAAGCAAAGAATGAGAGCATGGTATAGCTTGGGAGTGGGGGAGCTTCTTGCGTTTTGTTGGGGTTGGGAAGACTGTCACCAGGAAATAATTTGGTCTGGTTTGTAGTGACCCGGAAAGCACATTTGTGGAAATCTGTTCTGACCACATCCGTCAAGGACTGCCCTCGTTGTGTTTTTGATCTTCCACCCAGCCTGCTTGTGTAGGAGAGGGATCTCACTGGAAAATTGTGAAAGATGTATTCTGGTTTTGCTGCAGAAGGCTGTTGCATGAAGTTTATCTAATACAGCAGCGGTGAACCTTTGTCTCTCCAGATCTTGCTGAACTACAGTTCCCATCATCCATTGCAAGCATGGTCAGTGCTCAGGGATGATGGGAATTGTAGTTCAACAACATTTGGAGAACTGAAAGTTCACCACTTAAGGTTCCTTCTAATGTGAAGGAACTTTAATTCATTTGCAATTAATCTAGTCCCAACAGAATTGTGTATACAAACTCTCCTCCAAACCCAGCTTCTAAATTCCAGCAGTCAAATCCCCCAGGAAGTGCTTCTATTGGTTAGACCTCCCTTAAATTTCATCATAATCCATAAGGTGTACCTTTTTAAAATTACACCATCTACATATGAAGTTGGACAGAAGGAACACATAGATGAAGAATATTCTAGTTGGTAACAACACAGTTGTGGAACTACCATTTTCTAAAGATTTATCAGTCTTTAAGTTTGTAAAACTTTGGTTGGTTTTAAAAAGTGGAGACTCTGGGTGTGTTATAATAAATGTGTAGTGTCTTTTAATGGGGTATTTTATTTTGTTACAACTTACCGACCACAAGCCAAGTGATAAGCCAGAATAGAATTGAGATAAACATTAAGCTGTATTAAATTCACAATTTCAAAACTTAGCTCTTTTGTTAAAATGACCTTACAAAGTTTAGATTGATACTGTATAAGCAATCAGCACTAAACACATTTTTCTTATGGTTGAAACAAGTTTTTAAAATAACAACTTTCTTATTTTAATAGGCTTCCGTGAGCCAGACTTATTACAGATAGAATGAAAAAGTTCAAGAGGAGACTTTCCCTAACGTTGCGTGGGAGCCAGACGATTGATGAGTCACTTTCTGAACTGGCCGAACAAATGACCATTGAAGAAAACAGCAGTAAAGATAACGGTAAAAATAACCGCTTTGCTTAAATTTTATCAAGTATTTATGAAAATTGTATTCTTTTAATGATAAAAGTTACTTGCAGCAAGAGTGATGAATTTAAATTAGTTTTAACATTTTAGTTTAGAATAACAAGTGTGTATCTTTACTTTTGGGAAGTAATTGCAAGTACAGTCATACCTTGGGTTACAGATGCTTCAGGTTGTGTTTTTTCGGGTTATGGACCCACCAAAACCCGGAAGTACCGGAATGGGTTACTTCCGGGATTGGAGGGTCGCGCATGCACAGAAGTGCTAAATCTCGCTTTGTGCATGCGCAGAAGCACCAAATTGCAACCTGCGTGTGTGCAGTCGTGCCGCTGCGGGTTGCGAACGTGCATCCCACATGGATCATGTTCACATCCCAAGCGTCCACTGTAATATATGTTAAGCTCGAGTTACTACAAATTTGATGGGAATGCTTCAAAAATTGCCTTTGTGTCTAGCCTTGTATCATTAACATATTAAGCTGCAAAAATGTGGTATCATTTCATACGTAACTGGCAGAATTGCCACTTCTGTACTGTTCCAATTTACTGCCTTGTAAATTATGGTATTCAGTATTGTGTTTATAACATTGCTTTCAATTTATTTATTTTTGCAGCTGTGTAAAATATCAGCTGATGCGTTGTTTAGAAAGCATAAGCTGAGTTCCCAAACTCATGGCTTCTGAAAAGCACTGAACAGTGTGCATGGCTTGTCCAGTAGTGGTGTTTTGCAGTATAACAGATGAGATTGGTTGCACAACATCTCATTGATGATCATGTGAATTGGGGCAGCAGGAATTGGTAGTCCAACAATATCGGAAGGGATTCTAGTGTCTTACTGCTGGGAAGATTTCAGTATTTCAAATTTCTGTGCCAAGGTAATCCAAATTCTTCACTCACACACACACACACACACACACACACACACACACACACCTGGAATCCATACATGTTTCCTTAACAGATTTATATTTCTTTAAATTGCATAATATGGCAGAAGACTGTTTCTCAGTGGTGCTTTGCATGAACAAGGTCCCAGATCCCATTCTTTGTGCAACTGGTTAACTGGCTTGGAGTGACATCTGCCTGGGATCCTGGCAAGTAACTGTTGATCAATAGCTTAGAAGAAGCAATGATGAAGATAATCTAATATATTGAGCAATATATACAGTGGTACCTCGGGTTACAAATACCTCGGGTTACAAACACTTTGGGTTAGAGACTCTGCTAACCTGGAAGTAGTAACTCGGGTTAAGAACTTTATCTCAGGATGAGAACAGAAATTGCACGGCGGTGGCAGTGGGAAGCTCCATAAGTGGTACCTCAGGTTAAGAATGGACCTCCAGAACGAATTAAGTTTGTAACTAGAGGTACCACTGTAATTATCTTGCTTTAGTTACTCATGGGGAGGAGGTGCTGAAACCCTATTCTGTGACCATTCAAAATTCTACATAGCGCTTTCCCTCCTCTAGATTTGGATACAGGAATTTATTTGCAAATAAGAGAACAGCTACTATTCAGCTAAAGGTTTGTTAGAGCCTCTTCTGCTATTGTTCAGTACAGCGGTATCTTGGGTTATGAACTTAATTCGTTCCGGAGATCCGTTCTTAACCAAAGGTGCGCTTTCGCTAATGGGGCCTCCTGCTGCCGCCACGCCACTGGTGCACGATTTCCGTTCTCATCCTGGGGCAAAGTTTGTAATCCGAGGTACTAGTTCCAGGTTAGTGGAGTTTGTAACCCGAAGTGTTTGCAACCCGAGGTGTTTGTAACCCAAGGTACCACTGTATAATAAATAGTTTACCTCTATAGGAGTAGAAGCTGCAGCAAATAATGTCAACAAAACTTCAGCAGTGTTTATGGTTCCCTTAATTTCATGCAAATTATTTATTTTGAAACAAAAAATTTTTTTTCCTTCCAGTAGCACCTTAAAGACCAACTAAGTTAGTTCTTGGTATGAGCTTTCATGTACATGCTGTGTATCTGAAGAAGTGTGCATGCACACGAAAGCTCATACCAAGAACTAACTTAGTTGGTCTTTAAGGTGCTACTGGAAGGAAAAAAAATTTTTGTTTTGACTATGGCAGACCAACACGGCTACCTATCTGTAACTGGAACTATTTATTTTGAGTAGTGGTCACAGTTCCTATGCATGTGGGAAAGCTATTTGTGATGCATTATATGAAAAAGGAGAAGTTGCATAAAGGTGGGCGTGCCTTCTTCAGACCTGAGAATAAGTCAAATTATACAGTTCACTATCCGAAGGACTGTTTCTTAAGGCATGGCTTAACTTCTCAGACTGTATTATTCTGATATACGTGTGTGTGTGTGTGTGTGTGTGTGTGTGTGTGTATGTTCAGAGCAGAATATCCTTCCTTGCTCACATGCTGTGTTTCCTCTTGCAACAATTCAGAATGAATAATATTGACTTGCCATTACGCAGCCAAATCCTGGCCCACATGTGTGCTTGTCTTGCTGTGTATCCGCCTCTAAGGAAAGTGAACTCTTATGTTTATTGCTGCTGTGTAAAAGGCATTCATGAAGTCATGGCTAGAACTGCCACCTCAGGCCTTCAAGAACAGAACCCTGCTGCTAACTCTCATTTTTAAGTAACTGTATGTATAGAGAAAGCAAAGCTTTGTGGGAAGAAGGAACAAATAGTAGCAGAAGGGAAGAGAACATTATGTGTGGGGCGGAAGATTGTGTAGGAAGGGGGAGGAGCATCGCAAAGTGCTGCAAGGAAATCATGAACAAGAGGGGCAAAGGACAGTGTACTCTTGGTGTTGTTTTTTTAGTCAGATAGGAAGTGGAGTAGATTTAACCCTGGCAAATGAGATTCTACATCACCGGTCCTATTGACTATGTGGCCTTTTAAGCCTTTTTCAAGTATACTGTTTATATTTACACATTTTGGAAGCTTCAAGCTGCACTGACCATCTGGGAAAAGCTGGTGAAGGGAGCGGAGGATACATTCCATAAATTTTAGGGATATAACTTACTGTTGGCATCTGTCTCAAGGGACAATGAAGTGCGCCTCCAGGGGTGCAGTCAAACCGATGCTAACAGCACCAAAGCGACCTCCCCAGGGCACTGGTGCTAAGGCACCAGTAAGGACCAGTTTTGCTATTTCCGTTTGGCTTGAAGCCTTTGCTTACAGATCTTGCACTGTTGGCTTCTTCATGGTAAAGCATGCGACATAAAGCTTGTTGTTGATCCAAAGTCCAACACGCATATTGTACACAGCTACATATAAATCCATATGACTACAGTTAAACATTTCACCAGAGAGTTTCTTTGTCCCTTGGCTGCCAAGCATCTTGCTATATGAAATGCTTCCTGATTCTGTTTCTAAGCAACTGCTTCGTTCTGTATTTAGAGAGTGCACTTCTGTTTTTCTGGAAGTCATTGTTTATACTGTTTCCATCATCTACAAAGAAACTTAGAGCTGTGTTAATACCTGTCCGTTTCCCCTTCTGAGATCTGCCACTGTTTAATTTAAGGCTCCTGCAAGTCATCTTGAATTGATTTCTCTTAGAGTATCCTAGCTGTTTTCTGAACAGATGCAAACTGTGGGTAGACATCACCCTCGTTTAGAGGACCAGAATATCCTGCTGTGGTGAACAGTTGCAAAGGAAAGGCTCTTGACACACAGAAATAAAGCTTATGACCATTCCCTTGATGGCTAGGTTCCAGAATATGTAAATCTTAATAATCTAGAGATGCTTTTGTGGGATCTGTGGGAAAGTAGTAAAATGATTTCATCATAAGAAGCAGCTCACCAAATATCAACAAGGGAGTTAAATATATACCAGTATGCTTGTGGGATTGCCTTAGCCCATATATGCCTATTTAGTCTGCAAAACTGGCAGTGTTACAAGAGCTACAAAATGCTCATTGCGCACTTGTAAGAAATTGATCTTTTAGTGTGCAGTGCAGGAATCTTTTGCCCAACGTGGGGCACGAACCCACAATCCTGCAATTAAGAGTCTTGTGCACTGGTGTTGGCATCTGTCTCGAGAGAGACAAAATTCTACTGAATGAGCCACTCAGCTTTGCTTCAGAGAAGCAAAGGGAAACCATGAACATGATTATTTAATGAGCACAAATGGATTGTGGTCGAGCAACAGGATGTTCCTTTTTATAAAAACCCCTGTTAACGTCCATCTAGCCGTCGGAAGCTTTTCACTACGGTCTGGAAGTGGTTGAGCGTAGGTGTTCACCCTGTCTTACAGGGCTGTTATGTAGAAGAGACAACACGAAGTAACGGTGTTAACTTTCGATTCCCTGTGCGTTACTCACAGCTTCTGAAAATATAGCTAGGCAAGCAGAACTGCTCCAGTGTCTGCGCTGTGCATAAGTACGTGATAGCGCTGGAGACTTAGGAGGAATCGTAATAAGCGGAGAACAAAGGCGAGAGAAGTTGGCTGCCCTCGGTTCCTGCTGCCCCACATACCCCCTTCCCATGCTAAGTTGCCTTTCTCCTTTCTCTTTCCCTTGGTCCCTGCCCTTTGACCCTGCTCCTTTTGTTCTTCCAGCTTGCTCCCCCTCCTTTGGGCTCTCTCGCCACTCAGTCAGTCCTCTCAGACATTTTCTGTCAGCTTGAAGATTGTGCCTTTAAGCTTGGAAGGTTTTCTGCAGCCTGGCTTTGGACAGTGTTGTGCTTAAGAACCTCTACAACAGTGGCAGTGCCTTTGCCTTCTTCCCAGCTTGCAGGACGCCCTGCTTTCTGGAGGCAGAGAGGTGCTAATAAGTATATGATACCTTCAAGGGCAATAAAGAATGCTAGCAGCATTGGTTTGTTGCTTGGGTAGTGCTATTCAAGAGGGTAATATGTTTCATCCAGTCACGCAACCTGTTTCATCCAGTCACATAGCTTAAAGTTACTTGGATTGTTTCTCAGGAAAGAGAAATGAATAGGTCTGTAAAAAACATTTCACATTCCTAGTTGCCATTATCACATTCCTAGGATGTGAGGGTCCTGGGCACAAGGTTAAACAAGAATTGTTCCTGTGTAGAGAATTGTAATGAATTGAGCTGCCCTCTGTTTAACTCAAAATAGAGAGCGGGTCGGTTCATAGGAATAATTTGTTACAGTTTTCTCCTTGTGAAAAAGAAAACGTGATTTCAATACAACTATGTGTATTTATTGCTGAAAGTAAACAGTTCACACTTCTGTGTTCCTACATGAGAGTAAAAATGTAATCAATGAAATGACACAAAGCTATGCTTGCATTTTAGCACATAAACACTTTGCAGTTTAAAAAGTTCTTTTTTTCCTCATTGAGGAAATTTGGCTACTTATTTTAATTACATTATGGATCCAAAATTCACAAAAGCTCGTAAACTTTCCACACATAGGATTGGACTTCTCACTGTTTTGGTCTAATAGAAGAAGAGAACTTGACAGTGTGGGATTACTTTGGAACAATCTGTTTCTTGCAGATTTGTTTAGTTTTAATCAAAGGTACTTCATGAATATCTTAAGGCTTTTTAACAGACAGTGTCGGTTCTTTGATGTATTAATTGAATAAATTTATGTAATTCAGTAACATCTGAGGCCATTTAGTTTTCTTACCACTTCATGTTTTCTCTATGGGTTTTTTTTAAAGGTACTTGATGATATATTTATTATGCTCTGCTTATGTTGGTGTATTCTAAATTCACAAAACGGAATAATACCCTTTCTGCATGTATATGAGCTGTCTTAAGGATGGAACCTTTTCAGATGAGTCCATTAGGCAGGACTTTCAAAGAATGTGATTCCCTCAGCTTCCCAGCCACATTGTCTGAGGGATGATACACCGGGCTGCAAGTACCCTGCATTAAAAATGTGAATTGCCTGAGCACATAATTTTAACATTATTCGTCAGGAAAAGCTGGTGCAACCTGTTTAAATTTATGCAGATTCAGCAAAAATACAGATTTCTTTTTCACTGTGGACTCTATGCTGTGATGGCTTTGCACTACCCCAGAAAGGAAGGACATCTGATTTTTTTTTTTTTGTTCACCTACTTATTGTTGCTCTCTTCAACCCTCTGCAGCAGCTGCTTTCTCTCCTTTAGCGATGAGCCAGAGGTGTCAGTCTGTACAAGACCTTGATGATATCGGGGTGAATTGACTGTCTGTCTCTTGTACCAGCTCAGTGATTGCTGCATGCCTGCTAGGTTATACAATATTCTGGCTCTCAGCTATGCTTAGGGAGTTTCTCTGGCTCAGCTTCTGTGCACAGGGGGGAGTGAAAGCGAACATTTTTTATTGTGCATTTTCTTTTGTGTGATGTGCTTCACCGTTGATGATCTACCTTCCAGGTTTCAAATATTTTGAACCTCATTCAAATACTGCAGTAAGCAGACTGTGTGGTAACTCTGTTCTTTTTTTTCTCTCTCTCAACATGTTCCTGAATTTCCTGCTTGTGGGATGAATTGGTTGGTGTTGGCAAATTTCAGAGCCTATTGTGAAGAATGGCAGACCTCCAACATCCCATAGTATGCACTCATTCCTTCACCAGTACACGGGATCCTTCAAAAAGCCTCCGCTACGAAGACCACACAGTGTTATCGGTGGCAGCCTTGGCTCTTTCATGGCAATGCCAAGGAACGGGAGCAGATTAGGTAATGTGTCCTTATATTATCAATTTGTTATGTTATTCTATGGCTTCAACACTCCAGAGTATCAGTAAAGCAAACATATTTCTAATATAGTAATAGAAATAAAACTGGTGGACACCATCTATGTAGGATGGCATCCTAGTTAGTTGAATGCAAAACAAGAACAACAACTGTAAGCAGTAAACAAATCCAAACTGTAAGTATTAATTTACAAAACATTTCCATGTGAATGGCTAACACCTAGGAAGGTAGACTGTATCCCTCACGTAGACCACAATCCAAATTGTTTGCCGCTGCCGCCGAAATTCTGGAGTCATGGAGGTACCACCACATCCACAGCCTGGCTGCTCAGAGTGGCGGCAACAGAAAGGAGGTGTGGAGCTGGGCTGATCAGGCTTGATCCCTGCACCTGCATGAGGCTGGCACAGCAATTGGGAACAAATCAGTCCTGATGCCTACCAGCTGTGAGAGCAACCCAGCATCCTGCAAATCCCAGGCTGATGTCACCTTCACTCCATTTCATTGCTATCCACTGGACTGTGTTGGGGATACCATTGGCGGCCTTCTGCTCCATTGCCGGTGGAGCAGCGCATGTACCACTTTAGTGGCAGCAGTTGACAGAAGCCCAGCAGTTCATAGAATCGTGTATTTAAAGGCCGCTAAGATTGCAGTGCTATACATACTTATGTGCAAGTGAGTCCCATTAAACTCAATGTGACTTATTTGTGAGTGGACATGAATAGGATGGTCCTGTAAAGCCCTATTTGGGTGTTCACTCTTGTGATTCAAGAGCCCCATGATTCAAGGGATACTGTCACCCAGAAAGGCCCAGTTAATCCAGACCAGAGTGTGCCACAAAGCATGTACACAGTGTTATGGTGCTTCACAAAAGAAGGCTTCGAGAAATCTCAAAAGTATACATCCTTCTCATTCTAAATGGAAACTGCAGTTGTTGCCATCTCCTTGTCGGCTTCCTTCTTAAATGAAGCTTAAGATAGCAGTAACGTTTGGTGGTTGAAGCAATCAAAATAAAGGTGGAGTGTAAATCATGAGTCCCCGTGATGAAACATTTGGGACTGACTGTTCTAAGTTGGTAGTGGTAGGAAGATGATATTGCCAGACTTCAGCCCATTGGCTAGAGATGACAGCTGTGAAAAACGTTTGCACAAGATTCATAGCCAATCCATTCTTTACAGTCTCCTTCCCAAGTCTTATGGTGATCTCTCCTCCTGCAATTATTTTGTTGTCTGAATCAATTACATGCTTTTATGTTACTGAATCCTTGGAATATTGCTTAAATATTCATGAGTGCAGGTTCCCCTCCCCTCTTTGTACGGAAATTAACTGGCAGGCTTGCCAGTTCTTTGTGTCTGCAGATGTGAATTAGGTTTCCCAGAGGTGTAATTTTATGTCAATAAGCTCAAGATATAGAAATCATTCCTATGAACAGAGTGCAGCTTTGTCTGATAAGCAGAAGGGGACTTCAGTTGGTATAGTCAGTTTCCTGCATCTGCCACTACTTCACCCAGTCAATTGTATTAAATTCATTCTTTTGCATAATGGGAATAACATCTACCATGCATGACTTTTTAATTAATTCAAAGTGCATTTTTTGTTTTATTTTCAAGTAGATACAAGAATATTTAGGGCTATAAAAATAAATTTCTGCAAACAGAAGCTACTCCAGCTTAGCAAACTGCAGCAGTCATTATACCTAGCTTCTACTGAATTGGAAGCTTAAGCACTGTAATTGCCAAAATGGATGCCATTACTCACAGAAGAATCTTTCGTATTCATAACAGTGGAGTGATAGAATATTTTGTTGTCTGATATCAACCATTCTGCAACTAACTACTTAATCTGCAGATGGCATTTTTCAATAAAGCCTTCACCTTCCTCATCAGTCATTTTCCATATAATTTATTTAAAGCATGTATGTGACAATACACATACAAACATGTTTTGTTGTATCAAAGGCCTATTTATAAACCCTGTACCTGGATATGATTTAATTCCTTTTCTTTAGTTGACAGTACTGGAATACATAATGGGAAATTGTAGACCCTCCTTTATTAGATAATTATTGGATAATTATTTTTAAAATAATATATTGCATTTATTAGTGTATAGTGCTAGAATCTAGGCTTTGTAGCATCAGGTTAATTTAATTAGTTATCCATTTCTGTTATGGGAGCATAGTGCTAAAGTAGCATTTATTGGGGGGCGGGGAATCAAATAACAAAGTAAATGTTTAAAATGGCACAAAGCCTATAGTATCAGCAGGTGATTGCATCACCCTTGTCACCTAAACCTGAGTCAACATGTGTTGGATATGATATGTAATGGATGCACTTGCACATTGTCTAATGTTGCTTTTGCATAACTAGGCCTATGTTGATTGGACTTATGTACGTACACAACAGTTTATATGCACAGGTGGAACAGGTGTAGTCTTTCTCGTCTCCCACACATTGATTGCACATGATTTGCCTAGAAAATAAAGCAGCCTGTAACCGCATACTAAAGGAAATTAGCTTCTGTCAAAATCAAATATATGTATGCATTTCCATAGTGGGTTAGATAATCTTCAGTAAACCAGAGCAAGGCATTGGATTTGTGTACTCCACCCCACTCTCCTCCTGTGCAGCTGGGAGAATGCCTGACTAATTTTACTTTCAATTTCAAAGAATCTTGACTTACTGTTAGGTGCAAAAGAGGAATCCTGTTTTAAAGCAAACAATAGTTAAACCTTGAGTGGGCAAAAGATCAGCCAGGTTCTGGGTGATTTGCAGTAGATCAATAGTTGCAGTAGGCAATATTTTTTCTGAATCCAAATATGTTAAAGAATAGCAGCAACAAAATGACTCTTCCCACCTTGATTTTGAGATTCAGTTTTGCATAATATGAAGCTGTAGAACTCAGTTCAGCTTTGGTACTCAAAAGAGAGCCAGTGTGGTGTAGTGGTTAAGAGTGGTAGATTTGTAATCTGGGGAACCGGGTTCGCGTCTCCGCTCCTCCACATGCAGCTCCTGGGTGACCTTGGGCTAGTCACACTTCTCTGAAGTCTCTCAGCCCCACTCACCTCACAGGGTGTCTGTTGTGGGGGAGGAAGGGAAAGGAGAATGTTAGCCGCTTTGAGACTCCTTCGGGTAGTGATAAAGCGGGATATCAAATCCAAAAATAAAAGGGGGGGGAAAGAGCCAGCACAAGATGTTCTGCTGCCTGAGGGAGAGCCTGTATGTGTACCAAGTCTCTTTAGGGCCTCCAACCAGCAATGCCTCGCTTTAACAAAGTTTCCTAGGGAACATAGGGTCCTTCCAGAATGAGGCATTGTGGGTGAGGTTGCCCTGCAGCTGCTGTGCTGTAACAGCAGCAGCAAATATTATTTAAAGTTTTGAGAAAACTATTAGACTTTAAACACTTTGTAACTTACGTTTTAAACCATGGATTGAAGCTGTCTTGTTAGCAGTTAACCTTTGTTTTAACCAATATTCCAGGATTGCACATAACTCTAAGCTGAGTTTCTTTGAAACTGTAATTTTTCTTGGCATAAGTCTTGACTGTATGGGAGGAGAAGGGAGAGAGCAGCACGCAAAGCCCCACACCCTTTTTAGACTCACTGAGGCTTCTCTGTGTTGCAGTAAACCATGGTTTCATTTTACATATGAACTAGCCCATTGTATTGCTGGATTATTTCTTCTAGGACAGTTTGTTTGGTTGTAGACTTGTTGTAGCTTTATTATGACATTTTTCATCCAGAGAAGTATGCACTCCCCCATTTTTGAAAAGGAATCTGTTAAATACTATGCAGCACGACAAGATAATTCACACCGCTGAATTCTTCAGAATGGCCTAGATATGCCTTTTATCTTGCAGTCTTATGTTTCATCAAGAAAGTACTCCTTGTTTACTTTGAAAATCATAGATTTGGTGTCCCTAAGAAAAATAGTCTGTTCACATTTCCTTCACTGGAATATATTGGCAAAAGCTTTGTTAAGCTCTCTTAACCCAACATCTTTAAAAACAACAACAACTAGACATTTTCCTATTTTTCCTTCATAAAGTTGTCATTAGAGGTAAATAATACAAATCTCAATGTAATTTAGTCATCACTAGTTGTGGTTCTTGTATGTTTTTCTCATTTCCTACTATCTTTTAAGAACACTAAAAAATACATGTAAATGTTACATTCACAATTTGACATTTACTATTGCATATGCAAGGAGCTGATTTGCACTGTTACCCATTTCAAGAACACAGTGCCATTACTTGAAGTAGTTTGATAATTGAATATTACTCTCACTTTAAATGTTCTTTCTTAGCAGCTTTTAAATAAAGCATCCTCTTAAATGTATCCATAATATGAAGCTGTATGACTTTGCAGAAGATTTTGACCATACACATTCTAAACTCATTTTTCCTGCTATCTCAACTGCATATTGGTAGCCTTGGTATTCAAAGACAAGCAAATCGAAGAAGTTTCAATTAAAAAAATAGAAACTCAAGTCAATAAGACTTGTTGGACCAAAATGGTGTTGTTTTATGTTTAGAAAGAACAATCATGCCGTGGGCACAATCTTATTGATAAAATTAGTTTCCTCCAGTGCCTTTGGTTGGCAACAAAGGCAGAGTGCTTGCTTAACTGAGAGACAATAATGTGAAGTAATGGCTGGTTTTCTTTGATTTAGATATTGTACATGAAAATCTGAAAATGGGATCAGATGGTGAAAGTGATCAAGCTTCCGGAACGTCGTCTGATGAAGTCCAATCCCCTACAGGTGTTTGCCTCAGAAACCGGATACACAGAAGGATTTCCATGGAGGTAATACTCCCCCATGGGAAACTATATTATGTTAACAAGAGACTTGGGATTTGTTTGCCTGCTTTTAACTACTTCCTTTCTTGTCAGTTAGTTCTAGAGTAAATTCATTGATGTTCACTATAATTAGCTGGTAGTTACTGAAGTAGCAATTAACTTTTTTCATGCTTTTTCCAAATTATCTTTGATAGTGTTGTGAGAACTTCTTGTAAATAAATCATCTAACCCTTTAGAGAGTTGGTATGCGAATATGTCAAAGTGTACAGTGATTAACTCTCCTAGTCTGAAGGCTGGGCCAGTGTACTTTAATTTACCCTTCCAGAGAAGAATGGTCAACCAACTTGAATGGCCACGTTTAGTTCCTGAGTCTGCCCTCTTAAGGAGAATGATTGTTTTGCATGGCAGCTTAATTTTTAAGACCTGTCTACTTTTTTTAATAGCTTCACTTTCAGTTTTCTCCTGTTCTCCTTAAGTTTTCCCTCCTTTTCCAGTGTTTTAGTTTGTTTGAATTCATGTAGTTTTTCCAGGGCTTATCAGTGCCCATAGATCTCCTATTCCTTTGTCCCCTAATTCAGTGGGAAATGGGTAACATGCCTCCATCATAAGAATGCAGGAAGAGTCCTCCTGAAAGGATAGATTTTCCTCAGCTTTGAATTCAGATTCCTTCTATTCTTGCTGTACTGCAAGAAGCGTGAAATGAGTCGATGGAAGCATGGCCATTGACACCATAAATCCTGGAATTGTCCAACCATTCTGGCCATCCCAATGTCCCTCTTGAGTTCCCTGGACTTGACAAAGGGCACCTCAAAAAATCATAACCCTCATAATTTACTTGGGGTTCCTGGACCAAGTCTAGGAAGTTTAAGCACCTTCTGGTGCCCCTCTTGGAGGAACTGAAGTTGGCAGGGAAAGGAGGTCGCAACATGACTCTAAATGCTTCTACTCTGAGCGGGAAGAGATTTCCTCAGCTACAGCTGTCTCCAAGAATGGAAGGGAATTTCTCTCTGGAAGGAAATATTGATGTTGGTTCAATATTGAAGGTCTCTGTCTGGAGGCACCCACAGCTTCCCTGTTGCATAACAAAAGGCCACTTTTCTATTGGTAAACGTATTTACCTCCAGTGACTTGGTGAGTGTAATTAAATTGAGAGCAAGTGGGAGGCTAACTTCCAATGTTGTAATTCCAATCCTAAATGAGACATCTGCTGGTGGTGTAGAGAGCGTGGGGGGGAAGAGGAGAATCCCAAGCACATTTAGTTTGACCCAAAGAGACATGGTGCTGAAAATTCCAGATGCTCAAAATTGCCCAGAAGCATCGTGAAATAAAAACGCATGAAAGATGTAAACATAATATAGGCCTGAGGGGGTGGTATTGATGATATATGTGGGCCCATTCCAAACCTATATCTGTGAGGTTAGAAGCTACAAGAGTAAACCTGGTCGGACCATAGGTCTTTTTCCACATCGTCTGGGTGAATGCCACATCATCCTAGGATGGAGAAGTATAGGTCAGGGGCTAGTTTGTGTGTGAGTTTTTGCCTGGGCTGGAAACTAGACAGAAAAGCTTGGCTTTCCTGTGGACTGACTCCAAATCTATGGCTTTGAGAACTGCCCAGTTGGAGCGTTAACACTGTGAGCCCTGGAGTCTCTTGCCGCTCGGAGACAGGGGTATCTGATTTTGGTACCAGGGCATTTTAAATAAATATTCTCAGATTTTGTGTTGTGAAGAGCACCAAATGTTGCTGGGGGGAAAGCACTACACCCTATTGTGGCCAGATTTTTGAACTTTCTTCAGGAGTTTGTTTTGCCCTCGTCAACTTTCATTTCCTGGCATGCAGACTCTTGAGCAAAGATGGGGAACTTGTGGCCTTCAGGATGTTGTTGGACTAAAACATGTAATTAGCAGGACATGAGTTAACTGTTGACCATATAGTAATGGCCACAGATTCCCTTCCCTTGCCTCTTACTAATCTGCATAACACTTCAGAAACTGAACACAATGGGGGAGTTCTAGACTTCTTCAGCGTTTCAGTCTTCCTGTTTAACAAACGGAATCTTGTATGATGGTAAACAAAGGGAGGAAAGAATACTTAATTTCCTTCATTTATAAGGCTTTGTATGCATGCCAGCCATCCTACCTGGAGAAAAATTGCAGCAAAACTGAGATGTAACTAGTTGATATTTTTAATATACAAGGGCAAAACCTGCTTTAAAGTCAACTTCTTCATTGTAGAACCTTACAAAGTTGTTGCCCAAAAGAAAGTCCAAAAGAACTTTGACAATTATAATTTTGCTTTTTGGATTCAATTCAGGACACATTTTTCCTATTGATTTGTGCGGCAACTTGCCCATTTCACCTGTTTGAGTTTATGTACTAAGAATGCAAAAAGCAGCCTTGACATTCACTTTAGTTATTTCCCTCCAAATTAAGTATCCAGACTGAAAGCCTTTTACATTTAGCAGTTTGAAAATGATGCACATAATACTCATAATTAAGTTCATCAGATAAACTCTGGAAACATTTTCCTCACAGACTGTCGGTTCTTCCATTTCTTCCCTCCGCTACCAAATTCAAAATACATGTTTCTAATGCCATTGAAATTAGAATGACATGATTTAATTACACGTCTGTTGGCAAGCACAATCAATGATGTCAGTGCTGGCAAGATGTCTGGGTACTCTGAAAAATGAGGCTGTTGATAACAAGTTAGAGATTGCAAGGATAAGTTTGGACAATATCTACTTTTCAGAATTATTTTATTGTATAATAGATGAGACCACTTGAGTGGTGGCTCCTCTTATTGAACTGGAATGTCTTTAAATTGTGATGCCAGTAGCATGTATAGCAGTTAAAAGATTCTGCTGTGGTTATTACAGCAGCTTTCTGCAACCTGGTGCTCTCCAGATTTTTGGACTACAACTCCCATCAGCCCCCAGCCATGGTTGTAGTCAAGAACATCTGAAGGACTGAAGGTTGGAGAAACCTGTTTTGTCTGTCCTACACAGACAGTAGTATATATACTGTATGCTAACTAGATTGCTCACTGGGACAAGACAGTTTGAGCATATTACACTGATTCTGGTCTGACCAATCAGTTTCTGGACCCAATTCAAGGTGCTGGTTTTGACCTATAAAGCCTTAAACGGCTCGGGTCTGTAGTACTCCCTCTCTCCAAGTGAACCTACCAGAACCTTAGGTCTATAAGGTCCTTCTTTGTGTGCCTCCTCCATGAGAGGTCCGAAGGGGGCAACACAATAATGGGCCTTTTCTGTAGTGGCACCTTCATTATACACCTTTAGGCACCAGGCAAAAACACTCTTCTTCAACTAGGCCTTTGGTTGATTGACATCCACTGCCCTTTTAAATGTGTTGTGGGAGGGAGGATTATTGGTTTGTTTTTGTTTTTATTTTGTATTTTGTTAGTTTTTATATTGTAATTTTATGTTGTGAACCACCCTGAGATCTATGGTTGAAGGGCGGTATACAAATTTATTTATTTAATTAATAATAATCATAATAACCAGTAACTTTTGTTCTAATCTCCATACTCCCCTGCATTCCATGAGCAACATACTGTCTGAGAAGGGTCTTCAGTCAGACTATGATCTTCTTTTCTCTTATATAGAACATAATTTTTCAAATGTGTAATCTTTTTCACATATCCACTAAGCACATTTTTTATTTTTAAAAAAACTAATTACAACTTAGTTTAAAAAATGTCTGTATTAAACTGTTAGGTTTTCATTCACAGTTTTAAGTTCTCTTACAGTTTGAAGATCTTATTATGTTTAGCTTTCTGTCCATTTATGAGGTAATGATTTCTCCATGAGTGTGTTTGGAGTGTTCCGAAGTTGAGCTCTTAATGCTTACTGACCTTTCTGAGATGTGTTCTGCTTCAGATGTGTTAGAAAATTTAATTTATGCAAAATAGATTTGCTGGAGAAGGCTGTGTGGTTTAAAGTGGCTCCCATGTCTGTGAATGACATGATTAACTTGATAGGCAATGTGTTCCTTTGATCAGCAGTTTTCAGATTGTGTGGTGAGCCTGGGGATGAGGTAGTGAACATAAGACGCTTGGAAATGGAGTGAAGTTGAAAGGAGGGAAAGGATCCTTGAGCACATAGAACCTGAGGCACTTTACTGTCCAGCAGTAGCTATTTAGCAGTGCCTAGGGAGCGGGTGGTGCTGTGGTTTAAACCACTGAGCTTCCTGGACTTGCTGATCAGAAGGTCGGTAGTTCGAAGCCCCGTGACAGGGTGAGCTCCTGTTGCTCTGTCCTAGCTTCTGCCAACCTAGCAATTCAAAAGCACACCAGTGCAAGTAGATAAATAGGTACCGCTGCAGCGGTAAGGTAAACGGTGTTCCCATGCGCTCTGGTTTCTGTCATGGTGTCCCGTTCTGTCAGAAGCAGTATAGTCATGCTGGCCACATGACCCGGAAAGCTGTCTGTGGACAAACGCCGACTCCCTCGACCTGAAGCGAGATGAACGCCTCACCTCATAGTCACCCTTGACTGGAGTTAACCATCCGGGGGTCCTTTACCTTTTTTGCCTTACCTATTTAGCAGTGCAGCAGCCCAACCCACTGTGACATCCACTGTAAAGAGGAAGGGAACAGAGCTAAGTGTCAGCTTCTCCCCTCTCATGCCTTCTTCCTTGGCTGGCTGGAGCATGGGATATACTCTTCTCATGCTTATGTTACATAAGTGTCCCAAAGCACTGATCTTTATCATGCAGCAGTGGACTTGCACATGTCTTGCGTGCCAAAGAAATAATGGGTGGTGTGTTCCAGGGCTTCACTAACACAGAAAAGAATTGTATCAATTTTTTACTGTGAAGTTAAGCTGGAAAGGTTCTTAGGACCCCTTAGCTGAACCCAATTGTAAATGAAAGCAATTTTGGGAAGATCAGTTGTCATCCACTATAAAAAATAGTAGAGGTGCACACTTATGGGAAGTTCAATGCAGCCTTTTTACATAAGGTGCTCAGGTGCGAAAGAGGCCAGAGGCTCTTGTACCTTTAATAGTTGCACAGAAGAGGCAGTTTCGCTGTGCATGGCAAGTCCCAGTCGCTGAAAACACCTCTTCTACACAACTATTAAAGATGCATAAGCCCCTGTTTTCTTTTGGCATCTGCAAGACCAGAGAAGTTTGAGGAGCCCCATGCTATTTAATTGGCATGATCATTATTACTCTTTGTAGTATTTAATCTTCTCTTTTAAATTTTAGTAGAGCCCTTCATTTTTTAAAAATTCAGCAGAACATTAAACAAGCAAGTGCAATAAACATTGTGATGTCAGCCACTCATAAGTCATTTTGTGCTGCAGAAAAATTGACTTCCTTCATGAGGGAAGCATTACTCACTGCCATTAGCTGAGTGTGTTCCTGACATGGCATGATACAGTAAAACAACAAAATGGTGCACCATGATTCATGTTTGAAAATTGTCTGGTGCCTACACATAGATTAGTGTCATGGCCTATATGCCTTTATTTGGGCATCCTGATCTTTTGCTATTTTATTTACCTTACCCGTTACCTTTCCAACAAAACAAATAATGTTTACAGTCCTTAAAACCCGCAGTTGTTTGGGATCTGAAGGTTTCTTCTGCTCATACAGTTGCCATTTTACACCTTGCTCTGAAGTCTTGAGCAAAGTAAGTGAAAGCAACCCAACATTACTTTCAACAGTACAAGATTTTGTGTGTCTGCAAGTATCCTGAGAAAAGGCTAAGTTGTGGAAGTTACAATCCTTATATTTCAAAGACGGTAGAAGTTACTGTTCGTATGGTGCAGTACTTTAATTTGTGCATCCAGTTCACTGCAAGTGTTCCAGTTCTGTCATGTTACAAAAATGCAATGTGATAAGTTAGCTTGGGAAAAAACTGAGAGAAAGGAGAGCTCATGCTGTATAATAAGAGTACATAATACAAAAACAGTAAGAAAAGTGGACCCATGTGTATGGCATGGACTCATAGTTTCTTGCCATGTTGGAAGACGCAATTAAATATTTACATATTATGTATGCTTTTATTTGTAAGGCTGTGAGGCCTTTAGGGTCAGCTTATCAGGAAATTAAACGGCAGAGCAAACAGCATCGTGGAACAAACAAGCCATATTAAATCCTCTTTGCTGAGCAGCGGCAGTGTAAATTATTAGCAAGCAGCTTGTGGCTGTTGCTGACATGATGTCTTCCTGATGCTAGTTGAAACTGGTGAGATGGCTGATTCAGTCTGATACTTACACAAGAGAGCAAATCACTTTCATTTGACCTATAATGGATTCTCTGGGCAATCAAGCTGACATCTACAAACTTTGAAGCTCAGTCTTTCCCCCCTCTTCTCATTGGTAATGTTACGGGATCCTGATGACCATGGCATGTGGGCATCGCTTTCCATTTATTCTCTCTCTCTCTCTGTGATAGCATTGCAGTAGCAAGGACAACGCTATAGTTAGAGTCAAATAATTAAGTGTCTGTCCTCATGATTTATTATGTGCTTCTCAGCTACTGCAATAAGGAAGATTTGGGAACCTGAAGCCATTATTTTAGGCTTCTAGCCTCTTTGCCAATTGTTTAATAATTTATCTTTTTATGCTTTCTGTCCAGTGAAGTACACCTATATTATTAAAGCTTACGTTGCACATTTCTGGAAAGTTTATCCTCTTCTTTGCCTTCAGTCCTCATCTCTCTTTTACTTTCTGCTTCTATTCTTTCACATCTCTTCTTTCTTTATAACTTACTTTGCTGCTTCCTCAACAGTTTATTATTCCCTGGCTCTCAATAATTCTGTCTGACAGCCAAGAATATGAACTATTTTAAAAACATTGGATTATGTCTATAAACATCACTTGTCAGCTTCAGGCCAGGTTAGAGTTATGCCTTATATCTTTCCAGACAGTCCCTCTCGTTCAGTAGCAATTCAGGCCCAAACCCAATTTAAGCTTCAAGAGTTTGAAACTGTTATCAAGTGCTGATAATCCATTTTGAAAACTGTCGCAATTTGGAAGAAGTTGCCAAAAACTGGTGTGCAAGTGTACCTTATTACTGATAAACCTTCCTAGCTGTTGGAAGCTGTCTAGAGGTTAACTGCTGCCTGCTGTCCACAATGGTGTTACGTTTATAAATCTGAATACAGTGGTACCTCGGGTTACATATGCTTCAGGTTATGGACTCTGCTAACCCAGAAATAGTACTCAGGTTAAGAACTTTGCTTCAGGATGAGAGCAGAAATTGTGCTCTGGCAGTGTGGCAGCGGCAGGAGGCCCCATTAGCTAAAGTGGTGCTTCAGGTTAAGAACAGTTTCAGGTTAATAACGGACCTCCAGAACGAATTAAGTACTTAACCCGAGGTACCACTGTATAGGAATATAATCGAAGTACTTACTGTACCTAAAAGGGCAGATAATATAAATCAGAACTTTGGTACAAGTCCATTTGGAGTCAGAGTATCAGATTTGACCTTTATCTTGTTCCAGGTTAAGTAATAGTTGAGTTATGAGAACACCTAGGACACACTTCAGTGGCAGGGTGAGGGGAGAAGCCTAGAGCATGCCAGACTGGTAAATTACATTGCAGAAAATGTGGTGCTAATGGACTCAACCCAGAACGTGGTCAGAATTTTTTTTATTTAGAGAATGGAATATTAGGAATCTTGGGCTCCAGAGGTTACCTTTGCCTCTGCCAAGTATCATCAGTCTGTGAGGTCCATTTGAGAGGAAAAGAAACTCAAGAATACTTGATAATGTATGTGATCAAACTGTGAGTGTCTAAGAAGGTTTGAATATGACTCTTCTTAAGCATTATGGAGACAGCCTTCATCCCTGAGCACCTGTTGACAGTTACCATATTTTAGGTGTGTGTGTTTACACATATATATAATAGAACACAATAGATTTCAACCATATATGTAGTTACTTGACTGTAAGTCTAGCTGGGTTTGATGGGGTTACTTCAGAGTATGGGATCATACTCTGAAGCACATCCTCTTGTGCAGTAATGCAAATACAGATTTGTTTCGTTGAAGCAGTTGAGATGTGTAGTGCAACTGCAGTTCTCTTTGGAAACAAGTTGTTTTGAGATTTACTGGTTCTTGGAGACTGTGTCCAATAGCAAGTTGACCTAACCTTGGCATAACTATTAGATATATGCTGCTTCCTTCACAATTAGTATTTTCAATTATCGAACATTGAAATGTTCTTTGAATCAACTTTATATTTGATTGGTTTTTGTTTTTGGGTTTTTTTAATTACTTGTGCCCCTCTAACAATGGTTGTTAACTTCCTCAGGACCTGAACAAGCGTTTGTCGCTACCTGCAGACATCAGGATACCAGATGGATATCTTGAAAAGCTACAGATAAACAGTCCACCGTTTGATCAACCAATGAGCAGACGATCTCGCAGAGCATCCCTGGTAAGTTGCTGCTACCTTTTCTAGTTGACAGATACTCTGGTAGCACCTGAAATGTGTTGTGGCATTTGATTGTGACTAGCAGTGTTTGTGGTCTGCTGCACAGCAGTGTGGCACATCTGCTACTGTCCCTCACATTGCTTGATTTTTTTGGACTCAGTTCCAGTAGTTTCTTCTGCTCCTCTCTATACTTAGGATACAGATACCTGACCACTTTAAGTGACCTCTTGCACATCTGCCATAGTGGTCACCAAAAATATGGTCAGCTCATTAACAGCTGCCAGAATAAATTATATCTTTGTGTCCATTTCATGTACTTATATCTTTGGTATATGCACAGGAAAGATAGATAATTATTACTAGTGTTATTTATAATTTAGACTTTTATTTAAAAAGAACATAATGCTGGGCTAGAAAGTGGGTTGGGTGATGGTGGTAGTGGCATTTGTTTTGTAAATATCACTGTTGTTATTGTCCTCCACATCATCATCATCCCTTTCCCCTGCTGGTTTGTTCATGCTTATTTTTATTTGGAATGATGATGCCAAAGCTTTGTCTGCACCATGGGTTCCTGCCAATGGTACCCAACTGTGAGCTCTTCCCCGGCACCTCACACTTGAAACTTCTCATATTATGTGTCCCTGTGGAATCATAAATTATTAAATGCCCTAGTTATAAGTATTCTGTGATTTATAAAAACATGCCTCAGACAAGGGAAGACTGCAGCAGTTGCAGTCTGCCTTCTATACCATATTAAAATGAAGTTCTGCTGAAAGCACTAGTGTCATAGCATTGAAAGAGGTGATAAAATGCAAAGATTATTGTTTCAGTGTGAGCTTAATCGCTGATTAGAACTTTAAAAATACTTTTTTAAAGAGTATGCCTAGAACATTGTTTCTTGTTTTAAGTCAGTTTTTATTCATAGCATTTATTTATAGCAATCATGCTGGCTTTGTTTTAAACTTGGAGAAAATATTATGTGTAAATACTTACTTCTGCCAATCGGAGGTAGGGTAGCTCTTGTTTACATTGCAAGTTATGCCAGACATAAGGACATGGTGACTTCTTGAAGATTGTGAATGGATCTTCATGAAGGCTTTGAAAATATAACTTGCAGTCATCCAACACAAACATTTAATTACATGAATGAGCCATAAAAAGCCAAGAAGATCAGAAAGTTGTAGCGACAGCAGGCAAAGACTTTGGAATATTATTTGCAATCGAGGTAATCAAGAGGAGCAGATTTTGGAGGAAGATCTTCCTTTTAGTAGGGTTGCTCTGGTATGGTGTTTTCCCCCTTGGATGAGAGGAAAGTGGACAGCTAAGGAAAATTGGAAGGTGAAAGTAAGGCTTTCATGGGAGTAGATTAGCTGATCTTAGCAACAACAGAGGGAGGACACTATCCTAAATTGTAGAGGCAGAGGCAGGTTGCATATGGTGCCAGGTAGGAGAGTAGTAAGTTTATACCCAATGTTGGGGGTGTGTTGATGTTAGAAGTGTGTATTTAACAGTAGTTACCGATTCACAAATGGTAACTTCCTAATTGTGTGGATTGCGAACTGCCTTGGATTTTTTTTCGGGGGGGGGGGAGGGTGAAATGGGAAAAGAATAGAAAATTAATAAATTTGGTTACAGCAATTTTAAAGTCAAAAGAAAAAGCTAGGGTTCTCTTAAGATCCTTTCAGCTGCAAAGAAGTGTTTTTTAGAAGGGCTGCTCTGTACCTGTCTTGGCACATTCAGATAAATCTATTTCAGTGTGCTTTATAGGATAGCTTGACTATTTCTCCTTCCGTCTCAAGCAATCCTTGTTTGTAGGAACCTGTTTTTCAAGCTGTAGTAGGAAAAATTGTGCCCTCTAATGAGCACAGTGTGCATTTAAAATGGACCATCTCTTATAAGACGCCTTTTCTGCGCCCGCACTCCCCCTTCCACATTTAAAAGAACTTGTTGTAAGCTGAGATCTGGCAGCTGTGTTTGGGTTTGCGGGCAATGCACGTGCTGCCTCTTTCCTTCTGCTCAGTCCGCTGTGCTCTTCTTTTAAGATGTGCAACAATTTTGTTTTCAAGAAACTCTGCATTCAACTTAGCCTTTCAGATGTGGCACAAACCTTGCTGTTAGCAGAGGGAATCAAGTGTTGTTGTTTTTTAAAAATAGAGTAACAATTTTATGGTCTCTCTTTGAAAACATTTGCATTAAAGGCCTAGCTTAGTGGAGTAAATATTTAATCAGCTTAGCATGTACTGACAAGTGCAATGTTGTGTTTGTAGCAATGTATCATCTTGGCACACCTTTAATTCATCTGTCATTTAAGAGCAAGAGTCTATACCTAATGTTTTTAACCCTTCTATGTTTTAGTAATCTAACACTGTGGTCAAATATATTCCAATTTAACCATTGGCTTTTTGTCACATCCACTAGTGGGGAAGAAGGTGCAAGGATCCTCATGATCACATATCCCACCCCCAACTTCTCTTGTGTGGCTGGAAGAACTTCACCAATTCTTAGTTTCCCTTGCCCTGAATGTCTGATTGTCATGTTGTCCAGACCGGGGGTTGTGGTTTCAAAATAGGGTCAGTTTCAAAACGAGGCAACTTCTAACCATGGTTTCTGAAACTGGTTTGTTGAAAGCTAACCAGAGTTAGGACAGAAACCTGGCGTTCATGGAAAGTGTGGTTCAATTTGAGCAAAGTCTTTTTCTTGACTGTGCAGGAAGGGAACTGAGTGCACAATTCCAGGGTTTCCAGCGACTCCCTCCTTGCACACCCATGGTTTAGCATGACCTGCAAATATGTCCTATGAGCTATATATCCAGTTACAAAATTTCACTCCCTTTTTTTGGCCTTGAACAAGAGTTCCATTAGTGTAAAATGTTATACAAGCACATGCCAGTATTAGGAAAACAGTGGTGCTTCAGTTAGTTATATGGGTGCCAATGCTGGTGCTGTCAATAAGGGAGAAATGTTGCCTAGAACGAAGAGAGGAACGTTGCGAAGTACACAGTGCTTTTTGCCCATAGCAGGTTTGCTGGTTGCTTAATAGGATGCCAAGGCCTGTAAGAAAAGCCAGAAAAGACTTGCAGAAAAGGGTCACTACCTATACTTTTTCTGCTAGCCTGATGTGAGATACAAGTCAGTGAGTTGTATCTCCAATATTTAATGTAAAAAAGGTACTGAGAGCTATTGGTTGTACTGCAAGAGTTCACCTTACAGGGACGGTATCTCAAGACTATAGTAGTTCCCAATCTTAATTCCTAGTCTTCAAAGCATCAATGTTAATTTGAGTTTTCTTTCATCTCAGAACATCCTTGAGGTGGTAGTGGGTGGGGGTGGGGAAGGACAGAACTGAATAGTTCAATTCTATTTTATCTTACCTACATAATGTTCATGCAGCAGTTGCCTGTGTTGTTTAAATTGGAGGTTTTGGCCGTGTTGGGGTCATTTAATGGGCTGTGTATAGAGTTTTTCTTTTATTTACTTTCATTGGGGTCTACCTGTGTGAAGTTCCTTTTTTCTGTTTCCTTTCACATTGATAACGCTTATAGTGAAACCCTCACATTTATTTTTAAAAATGGAAGTTGAAACAGCCCTTTACTGTAGGTGAATGCACATTATGAAACAACTCTGGTTAGGAGGAAATGTTATACATATTTAATACCATTTTGGGGGCCCAAGTAAGTAGGAGAGTTAAATGAGTACGATTAGTTCTGTTAACAGACTTATAGTAGATAAGCCCTGTTGATTATAAAGTAGGTTTTTGTCATTAGGAGAAAAATGAAAGCTGGCTCCATTTAAATAAATAGCAAAAGATGTCTGCGAACTTTAGTAGAATTTTAAATCCCCACAATTAGTAACCAGTCATGTAGGGAAAATAGCTTTGAATGTCTGTCAGCATGGTTTCATCAGCCATTTGCAGATAATTGCTGACTTCTGCTTTATGCTAGACAGCCCTTACCTCAGCTGATTAGTATTCTGATGGCATTTGATGTGGGGACACAGCATTTCCTTGCAAAGGGTAGCAGCATCACATTCCCTCGCTGCATGGCAAGGCTGGTTGTGTTACCCCTCACCCCGCCCCCAGTGACTCTTGCTTTTTCTCCTGCTTATTCTTCCTCCTGCCAATAAAGTCTGGTAACAGATGCTGCAAATGTAGTCCCTGTTTAGGGGAACATGAAGGGTAAAAAGCAAATACACGAGCAATGGGCTTGCAGTATGCATGCATGAACATTTCCCATCTACACAGAGTGAGAGCTTTAACCCATAGGCCAAGGTTGGTGTCTTTCTCCTCAGGGCCTCATGTCAGGGCTAAGAGGCAGGAGCTGCTAGTATGATTCAGGGGCATCCATGACAACTGCAACTTCATTTCACTGACGTGCTGTATCTGGGATTGCATAAAGCTCATTTGTAGGTACAGTGGTACCTCGGGTTAAGAACTTAATTCGTTCTGGAGGTCTGTTCTTAACCTGAAGATGTTCTTAACCTGAGGTACCACTTTAGCTAATGGGGCCTCCTGCCGCCGCCACGCCACCAGAACACAATTTCTCTTCTCATCCTGAAGCAAAGTTCTTAACCCAAGGTACTATTTCTGGATTAGCAGAGTCTGTAACCTGAAGCGTCTGTGCCCTGAGGTACCACTGTACTTTGCTGCCCAGTCCCTCCCTGAGTGTCAGCCACCTTGCTGCCACCATTTGCATTGTTCATATCCCACTGCATGATTCTGCTCTAGATCATTAGTTCAGGATTGTTTTGCAGTGACCTAAGAGGGTGCAAGGAACTGATGTTGCTATTTGTCTTTCTGTGTTTAGCTTCCCATCCAGTCACCCTTGCCAACTGAAGTGTGGTTGGTGGGGGGCATTCAGTTGTCATGTTTATCTGGCCCCCTTTTTGCCTGATTTTAAACAGGACCTTGTGATTGTTTTATTTCTGCAGACTTCCTCCACCCCCCAAATAAGTCTCTGATAATGGTTTTTAGTTCCATATACTAAGTAATTTAAACTCTTGTTTTTTATCAGAAGGGTCATCTGTTTTTTTCCATCCTACTCTTTCTCTGCTGCAGTAAATGGAGCACTGTAGAAACCCACATACAACACGATCTTAAGCCTGTCACTGGGGCTCCCTCCCTAGGAAGTTGATTAGAATCATAGCCTGGTTTGTGATAGGAGCACAAATAATGAGAAACATTTACTACCACTTTTTAAAAACAAAATTCTGTAAAACCTTCCCTAAAGGCTGGTAGTCTTTTGTTTTTCTTAAGGACTGTACTGTGTGCATACTATAGTTCCTTCCCATTTCCACTTTGTTTATACTTATGTATAAATAGATTCCCCAACAGAGACAGCAATAAAGCTTTGAGGCAACACAACATTCTCTGTTATGTATAGCTTCAGTGCACAGGAGAAGCAATATTCAGGATTACTGAAGATAATGAGTTGAAATCTCTTAATAATGCACTTTTTGCAAGCAGAGTACAGGAATTGCAGTTAAGAGGAGGTGTGAAAGCAGGACTCTAGTCCCACTACTGGGTCGAGGGAAGAATAGCAATTACCCAGCAAAAGTTAGTTTCAGAAATGGCACTGAAAATTACCAGTTTTACCGGGCTTTTCCTGGTGTTCAGTGGTAAAATGGAAAGATGGTGGAGGAAACTAACTTCTTGATTTGCTAGGGAAAGAGGTGCTTTTTAGCAGCATATTGTTCTTGGATGAAGTACAAAACACTCATAGCTCTCACATATATCATGAAAGACATGCAACCTACATCAAGATTCTTGTCTTTCTAAAACCAAGTGAGTGGAAAAGGCTTGGCCGACTGCTTGCATGTATTTTAAGCGGGAAAGTGTCCGTTTTAAAAAAATGTGTGTGTGTATGCCTGTGTGCGTGCATATGCACTTCATGTCCTGGCCTACCAGGGGGTGAAGCAAGCTAGTCAGCAATACTAGGCAGGGGCTTCTCTGTTGTGGCACCATGCCGATATAATTCTCTCCCCCTGGAGGCGTGGATGGCAACTGCACTTCTGGAATTCCATTAAAAGTTACGATAACTTTCCAGGCCTTCAGAGGAAATTTAATGTGGTAGTTCAAGGTCTTAGGTTTTTAATCTGCACTTCTAATATTTTTACTGTTTGACCCCAAAAAATATGTTTTTATTATCAACCATATGTGCATGTTTTTGGATGGATGTTGGAAACCCTCCTGTGATTGCTGTGTGTGATGAACGGCGGTCTAAACATTTGGGAAATAAATGAATATTTGTCTTCGTGTGTATGCATTTTGTACCTTGGTATCTGTTCTCAAGGACCAAGCGTGTGTAAGAAGTAGCCCTCAGAGTCTTATATGGGAAAAGAAAAGTGTGTGGGAAGGCAGGCCACATGAGGAAAGATTTTGCAACCTGCTGCTGGCACAATAAAGAAAAACCACAGCCTCTCATCCCAATCCAGCTAAGTAGGTCCGATAGGATAAGCAGACTTGCATGCACATATCTCTTGCTGGGTTTCCTAAAAAATAATAATAATTTCATTAGGTCAAAGTGTGGGTAGCGTCTATATATTAATTTGAATGGGATACATCTTCTGATGTACATTTCCCCATCCATGTTCTTGCATAACTAGTCATGCATTCATATCTTGCTTTGATGGGAGATGGATCAGGGCCCGTGATGACTTCTGCGGTAAATTAGCAAATCCACTTCCAAAGGACCTGGCACAAGCTCTGTTACTGGGCTGCGGGTAATCTCCTTTCACATTGCTTCCCAGAGCACCTGTGGTAGTGCTAATATTTTAAACTGGGACCAATTTGTACTCCTGGAGTGGGGAAACTAGTTTTTACTAGTTTTAATTCAAAGCCAGGGCTTAGATTCAGTGAGTGAGCCGGTGCTTCTGCAAAGGTGGCAAGGGAAGGGGAGTTCTGATATTTGCTTATTCTTTCTTCCTGCTTCAGTTCCCCATTTGCCACATCTGTTGCTGTTCCAGGCAATCTTCTAACCCCCAGAAGCAGATTTCAAGAGGATAAGTGGGCTGCAGTGGGAAGGTGCAGGCAGGAAGTCCACTAAAGAAAGTGCAGCTCCAGACCCTAGTTTTTATCCTGGTATAGACTATCCCAACCCGGCTTGGACATATTACTTCCTCAGTTTTGTTTTCCAATAGGTGAACAGTTCTTCATGAGTATCTCACTTATTACAGTAGTTCTAAATGAATTTGCCTTTTGCCTCCCCCCCCCCCTTTATTACAGTCTGAAATCGGATTTGGGAAAATGGAAACTTACATAAAATTGGAAAAGCTTGGTGAGGTATGTATCCTATTCCACCCTACAACCCCCCAAGAGATGTGGGTCTTGTTATCAATAAATTAATACTTACATCAACGTTTTCTTCAATGTGTAAGGTGTTTTATAATCTTGTTTTTTCTCTCACAAGAGTGACAGTGATAGATAGTGACTTGCTGAAACCAACAGCGTCTGTGCAGATCTACAACCAACATTATATCCACTGCCTTTCATTTACGTTTTAAAATCCTTGACTGTTCAGGATAAGCAATAGGGCAGGCTGGAAAACTAGTAACTGTGCCTTGTTTGTTAAAGGCATGATGGTTTTCCTTTGTAATAACTATGCCTAACAGCTGTCATGTTCAGCAGTGGTTATATAGAGATGACTACTTGACAACACATGAAAGCTTGAGACAGACATGACAGTTTCAATTGAGTCATCTGATTTGTGAGGGCATCTTCAGCATATAGAGATGTTATGTGGTCTGATTTCGCCTGGTTATACATCGCATGAGTTGCCCTAAGGGAACATTATATTACAAAATATATACTTCTTACACTAATGATTTTTGCACTCTTGTATTTGCACCATTACACCTTAACACAGTTATTTTAGGCCCTAGTGATTCATAGATGAGGACTATTTGGTTTTGTCATCCTTTGCATTTTTTTCAAGAATTAGTTTAAACAAGATTTTTGGGTGATATCGGACCAATTCCTGCTCAGAGTAAGCTCATTGAAATTAATGTGCCAGTTACTCGTGTCCATTAATTTTAGTCAGTCTACTCTTGAGTTGCACTAGCATTAGCTACAACCCTATGTGTTCAATTTCCCCCCCAAAGAAATAAAAAATAAGCATGTAAATGAGATCTGGTACACTTGTTGCACTCACAGTTGCTTGACCATGGTTAAACAATCCTATGGTTAGCCCTTGATTGACTCTTTTCCACCTCTATTATACAGAGTGAAAACTATCTCTACTTGCCCTAACCATGCTTAAGTGCTTGTTTGGCACAGATTTTAACCACAGTGCCAACTTAACCCCTTTTGAAACTGCATAAGGAGCTTACAGATGAGCTGAGATATAAGAAGGGAATGTATAATAAACGGAAGAAAGGTGGAATCATGAAGGAACAGTATACACGAGTAGTCAAATGCTGCAGAGAGAAGGTCAGGTGGGCCAAAGCTCAGAATGAACTCAAGCTTGCAAGGGAGATTAAAAATGATTTTTAAAAGGTTTCTTTGACTATCTTCAAAGCAAGAGGAGGAACAAGCACGTGGTAGGTCCTCTGCATGGACAAGATGGAGAAATGTCCAGTTCTGGGCACCACAATTTAAGAAGGATGTTTACAAGCTGGAATGTGTGCAGAGGAGAGGAATCAAGATATGATCAAGGGTCTGGAGACCAAGCCTTATGAGGAATAGTTGAGGGAGCTGGGTATGTTTAGCCTGATAAAGAAGAGACTGAGATATGATAGCCATCTTCAAATATCTAAAGGACTATCACATGGAGGATAGTGAAAGCTTGTTTTCTCCTGCTCCAAAGCCTGGGACCCAAACCAGTAGCTTTAAGTTAACAAGAAAGGAGATTCTGACTAAACACCAGGAAGGCCTTTCTGACAGGAAGAGCCGTTCAACAGTGGAACAGACTTCCACAAGAGATGGTGGACTCTCTTTCCTTGGAGGTTTTTAAGCAGAATCGCTGTCCGTCATTTATGATTTAGTTGAGATTCCTGCATTGCAGTGGGTTGGACTAGATGGCCCCCATGGTCCCTTCCAGCTCTACAAGTCTATGATTCTATGATTTTTAAAGTAAAAAAATCAAAGTTTGGCTTGCTTTTTTTCTATAGCTGGAGAAGAACTCTCAAACAATTTTTGTGAGTGTACATATTTTGTCCTTTCCCTTGCTATACAGGGCACCTATGCAACTGTATATAAGGGAAGAAGTAAGCTGACAGAAAACTTGGTAGCTTTGAAAGAAATCAGATTAGAACACGAAGAGGGGGCACCATGCACAGCCATTAGAGAAGGTAAGCAGATTTTATTTTATTTTATTGCATTTTATATGGTTCCACCAACTGGAACCCCAGTAGCATGACTTGTGTGTTGTGAAGAAATGCATAAAATCCTGAACCCGAGGGGAAAGGCCATAGCAGAATGGCAGAACACCGTATTTGCATGCAGAAGATCCCAGGTTCGAAACCTGCCATCCCCAGGCAGGGCTGGGAAAGAACCTTGCCTGAAACCCTCAAGCCAGTAGATCAACTTGAATTCATGTGACAGAGAATTCTGTGCCCTGCCCGTATATTTCTTTGCCAGAAATGCATCTTGTGACATTCCCAGCAGTTATAAGTGATGAAGCATGCCGTCTTTTTGCTTGCTTGCCCAAGTGTCAGACATGAGAAACAACTCCTCTTGAGCATAACCCTGTCATAGTAAAACAGTCTGTTATCTTGGTGTGACAGCACATCTAAACCATGTCCCCGCCCCCCTTGAAATATATGGCATTTTTCATCCTATATTTTTTTCCTCTCCTCTCTGCTCCCTCACGACCTCCATATGCCCCCTTTTGATCATCACCAAGGTAGTTCCCCGGGGCTAAGCCTCTGCTTTTCAAGCCCCTACAGATAAAAGTGTGCCTAACCCACTCACTCAGAGAAAACTCAGGGCCTTTGGATCCTTTGATTTCACCTGGAGAACATAATTGTATTTCTGCCTGGATCTGTAGCACATGAACTAAAATAATGGTGTGTAAAAAAATTATATAGCTTTCCAGACAGAGCTATTTTTAGTCCACTATCCATTTGACACGCTAATATCTGTACACTTCAGTTTTTCCATTTATTTACCAGTCCTGGCTATTAATTCTGTTCTTCTTTTGCAGTGTCATTGTTAAAAGATCTAAAACATGCAAATATCGTTACACTACATGATATTGTTCATACAGACAAATCGTTAACTCTGGTCTTTGAGTACCTGGTAAGTTGTTTTCTTTCCCACTCAAATTTCTTGTTTGAATTTGTTTAACCCTCGAGAAGTATAATAATACTGTTTCGGTATATGTGAATTGTGGGAGGCAGCGGCGTTAATTAATTCATTCCGTTACTACAATTTCTTGTATGAATTGTAGTAAGGTTGTTTTTTGCTGCTGTTGTTGTTGTTGTTGTTTGCTACAAAACTCTTTAATTTGAGTGTAGATTCAGGTAGGTAGCCGTGTTGGTCTGACGCAGTTGAAATATGTAAAAAAATAAAAAAAATTGTCCAGTAGCACCTTAGAGACCAACTAAGTTTGTTCTTGGCATAAGCTTTTGTGTGCATGCACACTTCTTCAGATACTTAGTTGGTCTCTAAGGTGCTACTGAACAATTTATTTTTATATATATAATTTGAGTGTGTTATACTTAATGCATTTGCCTTCTAAAGTTTTGTATGTACTGCAGATGTACATCTTCCTCATATTCTGTTACAGAAACAGAGGGATCTGTTTTACCTCCTAAAATAGCCCAAATGTTTCCTTTTTGAAAGCCAGTTGTTTTGTGCTCTTTGTTTTCAGTATCCCACTGTTGTGTCAACTACCTTTTTTTCCCACGGGGGGGGGTGAGGAACAATGCCGTTTCAGCACTACCTTAAGCTATTTATAGTATGACTTACCTTATTACATTGTGCTGGCACTGTTAAAAAAGAATATACAGCCAATCCACTCTCATGTTTGGGTGCCTAATTGGCATGCTAGAAAATGCAGTTGTTCTATATTAGAGAAGTTGGGCAATTAATCATATATTTGCTATGAGGACAAGGTGGAGACCTTCTAAAACGCAGTCTCTGTGCTGCTTCAGTGTCTGTGGTTACAAAAAAAGATAAGCCTGACGAGACAGGGTGATTCATAGGGTCTGCAACCTGGGGCAGAAAAGGATAGAAAAGGGACTATCATTAATAGGATTCGGTGATACAGCTTTGAGATTGTTTCAGGATCCATTTTTGTGCTTAAATTGTTCATATTTCAGTAGCAAGCAACCAGGAGTACTTCCCGCTCCCCCCGTCTTTTCTGAGTTTGACCTAATGACTTTCATCCATACTTTTCTGCAGGGATCAGTCCTGCAAAGTATTGGTTTGTGCTAGCTCGTCAGTGTCTTTCTGGAGCATCTCAGTTTTGGTTTCAACTAGTTTTGGGTATACATACTTTATTCTACCCCTTCCCCTGTGCTCCATCATGAACTTTTTGTGTCTGCTGCAAACACACACAATTCTTTTAATCTGTGCATACAGTTCAGATCAGGCATAGGCAAACTCGGCCCTCCAGATGTTTTGGGACTACAACTCCCATCATCCCTAGCTAACAGGACCAGCGGTCAGGGATGATGGGAGTTGTAGTCCCAAAACATCTGGAGGGCCAAGTTTGCCTATGCCTGGTTCAGTTTATAAGGATGAACAGAGAGGTATTTTAGCTAGTTCCCTCAAAAGTTTTACCTTCAAAGGTTCACCAAAGTCTGAACATAAGCATTTTCTAGGAGTAGTTTTAAAGCTGAGCTGCCAAATGATAAAAAAAGAGTTGATTAATCATCTGCCTCTTTGCTGATGCAGTATATAATCTTGTGTGTGTGTGTGTGTGTGTGTCCCAAATCCTTTTTGACTATTGAAATGCTGAAAATGCTAAATGAATTTTGTAAAAAATAGAACGCAGCGTTGTGAGAGGTGAAAGCTTTCGTCAACATATTCCTCTTTCTTTTCTTGCTTTAGAGGAGACCAAAATTCCTCAAAAGTGTTTCTGTTCACTGTCTATAATTTACCGTCTCATTCAAAACTGGTCCTACTAAGCTTGAGCAATCTACCAATTAATGGTTCCGGTTTTAATCTGACGATAGTCCTGATATAGATTGGCAGGGTTGTAACTATCTTCCCTGAGCCTTTTAGATTGTATGGCTTAGATTCTAAACTCTAAAAACCAAAAAGGCCTTTTGCAAAGAGCCTCACACTTCTCTGGATTTCAGGCAATGTTCATCGACAGTCAGAGCTTTGAGGCACAGCATCAGCCGAGGTCATAGTGATGGATGAAGCTGCCCACCTGTCAGATTTGGCCCACCAGGAGCAGGGAAATAAACATCTGGTCCATCAGCCAGAATAGGCACCTCTCTCTTCTCTAAAGAAATAAACACTTTAAGGAATACCAAGAAATAAACATAACTTTGTATTCCTATTGTAGATAACTTCACGCCTTATTTTTGTTTTCACAGGACAAAGATTTAAAGCAGTATATGGATGATTGTGGTAACATTATGAGTATGCACAATGTAAAGGTAAGTCATAGTCACTATATTCCAACCATTTTGCTCTTTTTCATAATTGGTGTTCCTTAATATTTATATATTTTTCAGTCTATGTGTGGGGGAGCGTTCCTATTTGAGTAATTTCCCCTTCAGAAAGCAGGTTTAATTAGTAAACCACTGTGAAATTTGCACAGAAGCACTTTGCTTTATTGAAGAGAACCTCTTAACTGGCAAGTATTCAAGTTACATAGTTTTGCATGTAATTGCTTGCCTTTCAGTGGACCAAACATTTCGTGTTTCTCAAGCAGGAGGTTGTTTACTTGATGACTGATGGAGTAAATGTGGATGATCCTATAGTGTGCCAGAATGACATGAAATTTGGCTATTTTAAGTGTTCCAGTTGATTTTATGCCCAAATTATTATAACATTGCTGGACTCTTCCTTTCATAGATCCTTTTATTTTATTTGGTGTAGCAATCCTCCCATATTTTTTTAACCCATCTGATTTAGCTCTCAAAATAATTTCCATTGGGAGGAAAAAACTGGACCTTTTAACCTTGGGGTGTGGACTGGTTTATCCAAGGGTTGAATGAGCAGCAAACAACTTTTAAAAATCGAGGCTGCTGCTAATATTTTGTAAGGGGCTTGGATTGATAACCTAAAGCCTTGCCATGGTATATGCAGTCATACCTTGGATCTCAAACGCCTTAGCTCCCAAACAAATCGGCTTCCAAACGATGGAAACCCGGAAGTCAGTGTTCCAGTTTTCAAACGATTTTCAGAAGCCAAACATCCAGCGCGGCTTTTGTGGCTTCCTATTGGCTGCAGGAGCTTCCTGCAGCCAATCAGAAGCCGCGTTTTGGTTTCTGAACATTTTGGGAGTCAAACAGACTTCCGGAATGAATTCCGTTCAACTTCCAAGGTACGACTGTATAGGAGCGTTTGAAAGAGGCAACCTACCCATCCGACACTCATGACTGTACGTCAGATGAAATAAAATCATTGTTTTTTAACACATGCAGGTTAACAATGAGCTGAAATAGTCTACAGGCCATATATTTGGCCCTTGCAGCTTATTCAGGAATCCATTGTTGTTGTTGTTGTTGTTGTTGTTGTTGTTGTTGTTGTTGTTGTTGTTGTTATTATTATTATTATTATGCCACTCTATACCTGCAGGTCTCAGGGTGGCTCACGGGATATAATCACAATATAAAAACACAGAATGCATAATCAAAATAAAAACAAGAACAACCCAATTTAAAAGGGCATTGTCAGTCAACCAAAGACCTGGCTAAAGAGGAATGTTTTTGCTTGGTGCCTAAAGGTGTATATCTTCATAATCTTTGTCTGCTAAAGAGCTACTATGCCCACCTGCTTGCATCCTTCCCTATCTCTTCAGTTTGGGGCAGGACTGTAGCAAAGTGGTGGGGCATCTGCTCAGTCTGCAGAAGGTTCCAGATTCAATCTTTGGCATCTCCAGGTATTGTTAAGGGCCCACTGATGACCCCACAAGGCTGTTATGAAGGTGGTGCTGTGACTAAAACATGGAGTTCATATGTAGGAAAGCCAGGTTCAAGGCCCTGCTCAGACCTGCAGTTCCCTCTGCCTAATCTACCTTTTTCATAGGGGAGGAATGGGAGGATAAATAAAAATAAAAATCCATGTATGCTGCCCTGAGCTCCTGGGAACAAGGGCAAGATTCAGTGACAAATAGAATATACTCAGAGTGCTCTGCAAATGATTAATAGCTGCTGTTCTGCAGCAGTCATCTTCTCAGAGCGGGATTTTTACCTTCGTCTCTTGATGCAAAAAATACCCACAGTGTGGGTGTAGACTGGGGACACGAAAACATTGATACTGAATATTCATGGAGGCAAGCAAATGTAGGCTTCTGATTGGACACCTTGCTCTCCTCATCCCCAGCATTGAGGAATTAATGCAAAAGAGGGTAGCCCAATGTGGTTTGGTAATGGAATCCGTAAAAGAGAGCCAAAGAGAATAACAGTTGTCCAAACCTTTTTTGAGGGGAAAAAAGGTTTGCAAAGCCACGAAAAAGCCACCACAACCTTTTTTTGGTTTGCTGTTGTTCAAAAACCATTTCCCAAACTGTTCCGCGTCAGAATTCAGCAGTGAAATGTGTGGCAATGTGCCAAGGCATTGTGTGCGTGTTTCTCAGTCAGCTGATGAATAATAATAAGCTGGAGTGTGCTTGTTTCTTGTATGAAGAAATAGCTCTATGAGGACACTTCTGTCTTTAGCCAAGAACCTGCAGCAGCAGCAGCAGACACCTGCTCAGGCATAGAAACACACGCAGAAAAAGACAATATGGAGGATATCAAAGGGTTGATCCAAGAGGCAAATTTAGGCGACAGGGGAAGGAACATAAGGAAACAGGCACGGGGCTATTGTGGTATCTAAATCGAAGTTCTCATGATGGGGAAAGTATGACAAATGTGATTAAAGATACATTGATATGCAGAGCTGCCTTTCATTTGCTTTAGGATGTCGCTGGGTTAACCTGCAATCTCCTTTTCACTGCATTTGAAATAGAAGACTGCAGTGTAAGGGAAGGTAATTGGAGGCAGCAATGAGAGAGGGGTATTTTAAAAGAATTCACTTGAGTGATAAGGGTAAGCTTGCTGGTACCTGAAAGCAGCTTGCAGTTATAGAAGAATTTCTCTTTGTTTTCAGTGTACATGTTGCTTTTGGAGACTGGCAGTTACGATCAGATAATCAACCATGCAGTGGTTCCTTATCAGTTTTGAAAGTTTAATTTTGAATTAACCTTTCTCTCTCTCTCCCTCTCCCTCCTCTTTCCTTTTATAGTTATTTTTATACCAGATTCTACGTGGTTTGGCATACTGTCACAGGAGAAAAGTGCTACATCGAGATCTGAAACCACAAAATCTACTAATTAATGAAAGAGGAGAATTAAAACTAGCAGACTTTGGTATGGAGTGAATGGTTTGCTTCATTGAGGGCGGTGGTGGGGAAATGTGCACTCTTTAGAATTTTTAAGGCAGCCCTGTTCAGGGAAGTTTTTAACGTGTGATATTTTAGTGTATTTTTGGTTTCTATGGAAGCCGCCCAGAGTGGCTGGGGAGGCCCAGCCAGATGGGCGGGGTATAAATAAAAAATTATTATTATTATTATTATTATTATTATTATTATTATTATTATCTCTCATATAATCACATGCAATTAATTGTGCATATATGCTCGAATGTCCACAGTGCACCTACTCTAAGAACATAAGAAGAACTTGCTGGATCAGGCTGTTGGCCCATCTAGTCCAGCATCCTGTTGGCGAACCAGATGCCAATGGGAAACCCCCAAGCACCTCTAAGCTTTAGTTCAGTTGGGTTAAGCAGCTCTTCCTGCTTTGTCAGAGAAACTTGGGGGCTACATAGCTCCTATGGTTTTGACGTTTGCCAGAGCTCTATCCTGTTGTTCAGTAGCACAGGGGCTGCACAGTTATTGGGAGCCTCAAAAACCACCCTTTGGAAGCATAATAATAATAATAATAATAATAATAATAATAATAATAATAATAATTTTTTTTTATTTATACTCCGCCCATCTGGTTGGGTCCCCCCAGCCACTCAGGGTGGCTTCCAACAAAACACTAAAATACAATAGCCTATTAAACATTAAAAGCTTCCCTAAACATTAAGGGAATTAAGCATTAAGTCACTCCTCAGAGCTATGATTATTTCCCTGTCCTTGGATACAGAGCAGAAAAGCACTTCCAAGCATGTGTATTTCAGCAAGGCATGTAAATGTGGCTAACCTCCCATTCAGATGCTGCTGACCTACAAACTCCATCCTCTCTGGCCATTGGCCATGCTGGCTGGGGCTGATGGATGTTTGGACTTTAATAGCCCCTGAAGGGCCACGTGTCCCCCCCACCCTTGCTCTGATTCTTCTACTTAGTGTGTTCAGCAGTATCTTCTGAGCCATACAGAATGTCTGTAGAAGCACAGATGAAAGGACAGATGATATCTACACAGTGCAATGTAATATGAAATGCCAGGAGGCTTCAGAAGAGCTACAGGAAACTAATGTGACACTTTCTCATTGAAGGTTTGGCTAGAGCAAAATCTGTCCCTACGAAGACCTATTCCAATGAGGTTGTCACATTATGGTATAGGCCGCCTGATGTTCTCCTTGGATCTTCCGAATATTCAACGCAAATTGACATGTGGTATGTCTTTCTCAATTACTAACCCATGTTTGCTTTCAGTGAAATTATGCCTCCTACATGTGAATACGAAGCTCAGTAATATTGCAGAGTGTTCTTAAACATTTCAAAGCACTTCTTTAGTTTACAGCAGCGGTGGAGGGAGGCAGGCAGGCAAAGAATAGAAAAATATATTTTAACCTAGGTTTAGTTGTAGCAAATTACTTAAGAAATCAACTCTGCAAAGGTTTCCCTATTTAGGAACTCTAAATGTCAGTAGTGAGACTGATTGAGATCTATCAGGTGGAGAAAACTCCATGCATGCAATTTTTGCCAATTGGTTCTTCTGGAAGAAAGAGAATGCGGTACCTTATTTTATATTATTGTTGTTTTGCTCTTACTGGCATGACTAGCACTATATGGGTAGGTCAAGAAAGCCAAGTTGCATTTAAGTACAACTAGACTGGAAACCAGAATCAGTATTATTGAACTGTCATTTAATTTTTTTCTGTCTGTAGGGGAGTTGGGTGCATATTTTTTGAAATGGCATCTGGAAGACCTCTATTTCCCGGGTCAACTGTTGAAGACGAATTGCACTTAATTTTCAGACTTCTAGGTAAATAGATTTCGCTTAGCTTACAGTTATGGGGTTATCATGCTTTCTAAGAGGATTTCTGAAAGTGTTCCATAAAGAGAGGTACTTTTAATTTTTGCAAATTAATCTACAATTTTATTGAATTTAACCAAAATTTAGTTGCTTGCTTACCATCTCTTCTTTCTACAGGGTGGGGGAACTTTGGGTTCAGATGCTATGTGTAATTGCTTGCATTTTGTTAGTCCATGTATGGATGTGATTTGTTTTCTCTTTCAACTTAGGAACTCCATCACAAGAAACGTGGCCAGGCATTACTTCCAGTGATGAATTTAGGAACTACAACTTTCCCAAATACAAGCCACAGCCTTTAATCAACCATGCTCCAAGGTACTACAGTTATTTTATGTTGTGTTTGGAGACACTGCAACATGTTGACAAATCTGTCTGAGTACATAGCATGAAAATATCAATTTAGAATCTAAAGCTAATTCTTCCCCAATGGACTATAGCACTTGGATTAGCCGTAGTAGGTAGGTAGTAAATTTGTAAAATACCTGCCTTCTAATGAACTGGCAGTGACTAACCAGGAACAAGACCTTGGGGTCATAGTATGTAACTCAGTGTGCAGCAGCTGTGAAATATGGCAAATTCCATATTAGGAATCATTAGGAAAAGAATTGAAAATTAAACTGTCAATGTCATAATGTTGTTATATAAATCCATTATGTAACCACATTTGGAATATTGTGTACAGTTTTGGTCGCCTTACCTTAACAAGGAGGGACACAGGTGGCACTGTGGGTTATACCACAGAGCCTAGGACTTGCCGATCAGAAGGTCAGCAGTTCGAATCCCCGCGATGGGGTGAGCTCCCGTTGCTCAGTCCCAGCTCCTGCCAACCTAGCAGTTCGAAAGCATATCAAAGTGCAAGTAGATTAATAGGTACTGCTCCAGCAAGAAGGTAAACGGCGTTTCCGTGCGCTGCTCTGGTTCACCGTAAGCGGCTTAGTCATGCTGGCCACATGACCCAGAAGCTGTACGCCGGCTCCCTCGGCCAGTAAAGCGAGATGAGCGCCGCAACCCCAGAGGCGGCCACGACTGGACCTAATGATCAGGGGTCCCTTTACCTTTACCTTAACAAGGATAGCTTGGAGTTGGAAAAGGTTCAGAAAAGGGCAAATAAATGATCAAGAGGGCAGAGCGACTCCGCTCTGAAGAAAGGTGGCAGCATTCATGTCGCTTTTTAGTTTAAAGAAAAGGCGAGTAAGGAAAGGCGACATGATAAAGATTTATAAAAATGATGCATGGGGTGAAGAAAGTGATTAGAGAAAAGTTTTCCTGCCTGTTTCATAACGCTAGAACTCCAGGAGATCCAGTGAAGCTGAATGTGGGAAGTTTCAGATAGAAGAAAGTGCTTCATTTAAACACAGCACCTACTTAAAGCTAGGGAGCTTGCTCCAACAGGAGGCAGTGATGGCCACCAACTTAGATGGCTTTAAATGATTGGACAAATTCATGGAAGAGAAGGCTATCAATGGCTATTACAACCATGATGGCTGCACTCTGTTTCCCCAGCTAGAGGCAGTAGTGCTTCTGAATACCTGGAGGCCATGGGAGGGGAGAGGGCTCTTGTACTCTGATCCTTCTTGGGGGTTCCCCACAGGCATCTGTTGGCCACTGTAAGAGCAGGATGCTGGACGTGGCCTGATCCAGCAGGCTTTTGCTATGCTCTTATGTTCCCAAATAATAACAAATACTTTTTTGTCCCTTATGATCAAGTGGGAATGAACTCGTTTCTAGAACTTAAGCTTTATTGACTTTAAGACGAAGCATATAATGGAATGTGTTTTATGTTTCCTGGTTTTTCTCCTCGTATTTGCCTTACACAAGTTTGTGGAGGCAGAGTCTAAGCACAAGCTAAAGGTAGCCTTATATAATAATGCAATTTTTTTTAAAAAAAATACTGCCCAACATACCTTGATGGCAGCCACATTTATCATATGCCCATTCATCCTACCGTTAGCTTTAGAGTTAAAAATAATGTACTGGATGGGCATATTGGCAGAGGAGCAGTTAGTGGAGTTGCATAATTAGGGTCTCATCGTCCTTGTTTGTGTATAATTTGTTTTTTATTATAGCTCCACTTCTTGAGTGATTTGAAATTTGCAGAGATCTCTCTCCACTGAAAACAGTACACATCACTTCAGTTGTTAGATTCTGCTTGAAGCAATGTTTTAGGAATGCATAACTATTACATGCTAAACTTTGTTTTGTTTGTTTCCAGGCTTGACTCGGAAGGAATTGAACTGATAGTAAGATTTCTTCAGGTAAGCTGCTTTTCTTTTTCTTTTTTACTCTTTAGACATCTGTACTGTGCTTTTCAGATGAACACTGAAAATTGAGTTCAGTGGGTTACTTGGTGGGTGATAAGAGTACAAAATTGAATGTGTGATCAGTTCAAACATGGGCAAGAACACTGGCCAATCAAATAAAAAAAAATTTAAGAATTGGTTTAATTGACAAGAGTTCTTTGCCCCTTGTTGGAAACACTTTTGTGCAGTGGTGGTGGTGGCCTCCCTTCAAATTTTAGCTGCTCAATGTTGAGATGATGTGTGGAGTCAGTAATAGGCTGGAAAAGGACCAATGAACATGATGGAAGTACTGTGTGTAGGTGTTTCATCTGACTTGGGAGTCAGGGATGGACTCCCTCTACATGACAGTTTGTTTGTTTGTTTGTTTGTTTGTTTGTTTGTTGGTTTAGCTTTGGGTACATTCAAATTTGGCTTTCTCTTTGAAAGCTTAGGTGGCTTCTCTGATGTGAAGCATCTTTGACTTGCCACTGGTGTACCAGCCGAAGCCCTTACTAGACATAGTACAGAGCTAGTGTAGCCATGGTTATCCACACTTTGGTAGTATCATTTATGTTGTGGTCTTATAACCTGGGAGAAAAGCCCATTGAACTTCATTGGACTTGCTTCTGCAGAAACATGTTTAGGATTGTAGTATTAGAGCTGCATTGGTCCTCAGCTTGAGGATTGCTTCATTTGGTAAAAGAAATACCACAGAAATACGGAATGGACTGAAGAGGACACAGCTTACCTACCACACTTGAAAGAACTGCACTAGCTATTAATCTGTTTTTGAGTACCACTCAAAGAGTTTGCATTTGAATCCCTACTCAAAGCATGTGTGCAAAAACTCAGCTATGATCCGGGAGAAAAAACATCTGTTTGCTTTAACAGTATGAATCAAAGAAAAGGATTTCAGCAGAAGAAGCTATGAAGCATGCGTATTTTAGAAGTCTTGGAACAAGGATACATGCCCTGCCAGAAAGTAAGCAGACCACTCTTGTCATTGATGTTAGTTGGGCATTTGTTTGAGTGAGGTGACGGCTTACTTCCCTTGTTCCTGAATGTTCCTTGGATGATTGTTCCTTAAACCACTAACATCTCTTAAGGCAGCAGTGAGTCAAAAAGTTGTGTCTACTAGAGTCTGGTAGAGTAGGACTTCACAGTTGTTGACACCTCACCCAAACTTCAGACAGAACTTTCTCTCACATATGCGATCCTTGAATCTATCAGGGTCAATAAAGCTTAGGCTCTTAGCTCTCCCTGCTCTTGTCCTGCTGCATTTGAAGGCAGCAATGGGGAAAATATATATTATTCCTTTCTCCCTATCATTTTTTTTGATTCCCTTTCATAATCCAGTGTTAGGAGCACCGTTAGTAGTTCTAGCACTCCCCTAAAACTCCTTCATTCCCCCCACCCCAGTATTTGCTTCTTTCTAACTCCATGTGGCAGTCATTGTGGTTTCTTGCAGCTTCTGAGCACAGTGTATGTTTCTAGAAAAGAGGCTCCTAAGTGGGGAAAAATACACTTCTTTATATTGTTTCAGGTGTGTCAATATTCACTCTGAAAGAGATTCAGCTTCAGAAAGATCCTGGCTTTCGAAACTCCACTTATCCAGAGACGGGTACGTAAGCGTCAAAGAATTTTTGTTGTTGTTTTTCAGGTCTGCAGTAGCTGGAGGGCTAGGAAACTGTAAAATCGACACCTTGTAAATGAATACTTGGAATTATTTGGATTCCTCAATCGCATGGTGTGTTTTTTAGCGTTGTGAAAGTACAGAGTTTTTGCTTACGAATTAAGTTTGGAGATGCCTGCGCAGGTTCATTTCACAGAGAAGTGATAGGGTTGCTATGGGGATAAAGCCATACAGAAACTGCATCGCTTCTTTGCACGTCTGTTGCGATGCACAAACGTTCTGGCATCATGTGCTGCAGTGGTTGGTAGGAGCCATAAACTTTGCTCAGATTCCTTTATACAACCCATGTTTTATGTTTCAGGGCATGGAAAGAACAGAAGGCAAAGCATGCTGTTCTAGAAGTTGACCACACAGGTTCCAAGCCCAAGACTGCCTTGCACCTATCGAGGACTCTAGCCTGAAGGCAGTTCCTTCCCTTGGTGGACTTGAAATCTTGTTTGTCTACACTGTCCTCCTCACAGTGCAGTCTTTTTATTTCAGACCTGCTGGTTATGTTTTTATATTTGTTGTCACAGTGTGACAAATTTTTGTACAGTCAGTTTTACGGTCTCCTCTGCCATTAGAGCCAGTAGGTTACAACTGTTAATGTAACAGTAGCTGCAATTTTTGTGCAGGACTGAGAAACACAGTGCATTATTTATTGCGGAATCATTGCTGCTAAATAACTACTGTCTGTATAGTTAACAAACAATTGAACGCCTGCAGAAATTGCAGTGGCTTTATATAATATGTGAATGCATCTGTTTCTCCATGAATTATTGCTGCAGTTTTATATCTTATCTTTTCTTTTTTTTTTAACTGCAATGTTTCCTGGAATGTAAACAAAGCTTTCTTGACTGTTAAATAGGTAAATTTGTCTTTTAATGCTCTTAAATTCATGGCCCTTCAACTTCTTATTTAATATTAGATGTAAAGTAACAAAACTTACTACAAAAGACCTTTTTTCAAAGCACTTAGTACTGACGTTGATCTGAAGAAGTGGGGGGAAAACAGTTCCTTTTGTTACATGCTATCAGGTTCCATGTCTATTAGTGCGGATTGGCTTACAAATTGAAGCTTGGTATTATTCTTGATGTTTATTGAATGACTAAAAACAAAACGATGGGATCCGGGCGTCCCAGCCCCATGCTTCCATGACTGTTCAGTGTCAACATATTTTCTGGAAATCCACTGGAAGAATGCAAGTCCATACTAGAGAAGTCCATCACTCTGCATTGCAGACTTTGTAAAGCATGAGAACTTAGAGGGTTTTAAAGATCTTAGATGTTATCTTTTTTTTTTTTGGAGCTAGTCAACATGTTACTACTAAGCTTATGCATCTCAGTGAGTATCATAAATACCTCCTGGTGATAGTAACAGTATTTTTAAGCATTTGTGTTCCCCTTTCTGGACCTATTTGTTTAGTGCATCTTCAAGAGGCTGTAAATCTTTATTGGTATATTTTGAAATGGTTATGTAAATCTTTGGCTGGTATATCATGAAAATAGTCATAGATAACTTAATTTTTTTTCCTGAAGTTCACTGTAAAACATTCAGGGGTCCTACCATTTCTGTTCAGGAAATCTTGTAGTTTATTATTGTTATTTAACAGTATTAAGTGAAAAAAATATTTTGTATGTTCCTTTAACTTTATTTGTGAATAGTGATTGTGGCATGTTTGGGGATGTTTTATTAATATTTCATGATACTAGTAAATTGAATTTGGGAACTTTTTTTTTTTAAATTTTCTGGAAGAGATGACAAATTCATGTGTAATGGTGACTATTGGACCACTGCTGCTTTTCAGCATTTGTAAGCTGGTTTTACGTTAAAGAAGCCCTGTAGAGCTAACAAACTGCTGTTATTTCTAACTGATGGACCTGTATTAATATTGTACTTTTGAAAGTATAAATATTATATGGAAAATCCTCAATTGTGTTTGAATGTTTTATGACAAGCGTTCTGCTAAATTGATTCAGTGAAGTCTGTGAATAAACAAGTTTGTTCATGTAGATGAGATGTAGAAAGGACTTAATGTCCTGGACAGACACCTGCCAAACATGCATTATTGCATTGTGATCCCTCCTTGAAAGAATCCTAGGTCGGGTCCATGCCATGTTTTGTTGGATTAGGAAAGTACTGTGTCCAATCCTGGTTTGTAGGGAGCACTCGAGACACCTTAGTTCAGCAAACTGTGGCTTGAAAAAACAGGAATTATTGTATTAAGCTGGACATGCAAGTGGAGGTGGATTGCGCAACAGTAAGCAAGAGAATGCAAGCATGCAGTAAATTCCAGATCCAACAAACCATTGTTTATTAAACCAGGAACATGTCCGATCCAGACTATACTTTTCCGTTGTGTTCACTGTTTCTGAATCCAAGGCATAAGTTTCGTCAGAATTACAAGGACTGGTTTTGTACAAAGCATGGTGAATTCAATGTAGCTGGTTATGTGTTGGTTACTTTATGTCAGTAATAAATGTAACAGTAGATTCCAATTTAACATGAAGTTGCTGGGATAGCTCAGAGCCCTGTGTTCGATGAACAAAAGATTCCTGCATTGCAGGGGTTGGACTAGATGTCCCCTCATGGTCCCTTCCTACTCTACAATTCTGTGATTCTATGTTTCATACCAAACAAGGCAAAATGGTTCAGTCTCTGGTTGCCAAGGACAAAATCCGCTTCAGGAATAGAATAAAAAGTGGGTCAGTTTCAGCAAAGGCAAATCAATTGGAAATAAATACACCATGAGATAAGTCTAACCTACCTATTTTGTTTGCTTGTAATGTATGTGTCAATTTCCTTTAATACATTGGATGCCAATTTGCATTCTGTGTACTTGAGAAACTTGAAATAATGATACACACTTTTATATGAAATGAACTGAAAAACAAACTTTTAGACTTTTATTTCCCTTCTTATTTTTTCTTATTGAGCTGCTTGCATTTTATACTTGGACTTGTCAGTCTTCAGGGGTCAACAGTTCTTATAATGAAAGCCGAGACTCTTGAATGTCCATTTTACCTCAGGAGCTGCCTTTTGTTTTTCAGGAAAGCGCTGTTGCTCCTGTTGATACTAGTATGCATGTCATCCCAAAAGGTCTGGTTACAATTTAGTTTTAAAGAATTTGATGCTTCTATTTTGATGAAGTTTTTCATTAATTTTGTACATAAAGTACAGTGGTACCTCAGGTTAAGTACTTAATTCGTTCTGGAGGTCCGTACTTAACCTGAAACTGTTCTTAACCTGAAGCACCACTTAAGCTAATGGGGCCTCCCGCTGCTGCCGTGCCGCCAGAGCACGATTTCTGTTCTCATCCTGAAGCAAAGTTCTTAACCCGAGGTAATATTTCTGCATTAGCAGAGTCTGTAACCTGAAGCGTATGTAACCTGAGGTACCACTGTAGTGCTATGCTGAAAAAATCTGCCCTCTGGTTTCTCAAAAGTTTTCTTGCTCTGCTAAAAGGGGCTTCTGTTTTTCTGCCTCATTCTCAGAGCACTTTAGAATTTCAGTCAGTGTCAGGTTTTTGACTTATCTTTTCTTTCTGAGGAGGCTGTATATATTTTTCTTTCCAGTAAACAATTCTCCAGCACTCTGTACCTTCCCTGGCTACCTACGCTTTCTGATCTGAAAAGGCCCCATGATGGAGCAGTTACCTCATGATGGCTTCCCCTGTGCTTGGCCACTTCAGAGGTAAGGTAAGAGTCATAGAAAGCCTGCACTCTGCTCATGGGAATTTCACTCAAATCTCTCTTCACTTGGATAATTTTTCAAATACATTTTCTTTTCTCATTAATGGATGGTGAACATGTGGAAAGAATGTGGGAGGAATATTGGAGTATAAAGTACCCAAAATGGAATTGTATGTTCAATAGTTAAAATGCAGGTATGAGAGAGAGAGGATTTCAAAACAAAAATCCTCACAGCCAGCAGAGAGGGGATTGAGAGAAGTATTACACGTAAAAGGGGGGGTGGGAATAAATAGTACGTTTCAATTACTCATTACATCTAGGATTTCTCATATATTTACTGGGTTCTGCTTTATGCTTAATAATGCTACTTGCTGCATATGTAATCTTTTATTTTTTTTCTAAAGAATTGTACAAATATTACTGATCCTCACAACAGCCCTGTGAGGTAGGTTAAGTAGATAACTTGAAGATATTCCAATGTTTATACATGTAAAGAGTGTATTAAAACAATCAAAGGACTTCTGAAGTGTAGAGGACATTTGTGTTGGGAAAGCAGGATAGCTAAATGGATATTTTGGGCCGTTTCTACGTTGCTCAGTCCATCATACCAGCCACTAAAGGAGATCTTCAGAAATACAACTTGTAATTGCAAACAGTTTTCTCATGTGCTTGACCTTCTCTGGACCACAGTATGTGTTAACTTGTATAAAAGAACTTGAATTATGGAGCACATTTAAAGGTTATGGTGAACAACACATCTATTTCAGTCAGAGGGGCAAAGCCCTTGCATAATGTGAGTGGGAAAAGAGTTATATGCAACTTACTTTCACAGCTTTACGTCGCTTGCATGATTCTGAATGATGTACATTATCCCCAAGAGAAGGGAGAAAGACACCTTTTTACCTTAATGGAATGCCAGCAATGAATGTTATTAAATGATATCCACTTTGACACATTAATGCAGAACCACATCCTCTTGTGGCTGTTCTTGTGTCTCCCTGCATACTTCTGTCCAGCCCAGAGAATGAAAGCTCCACACTTTCTGCAGAAAACATTGTACTTCGGTGTTTTACACAGCAAACACATAGACACACCTGTATCCTTAAATATTTGAAGAGGTAGGTGTGCCATTCACTTTTATGTGTTTTGCTGCACAAAATGCCAGCAAACCTGCAAAAGTAATTTTTTGGTGTGTTAAGCAGAGCTGCTGATCTGCTCTTGTTCTTCTACTGTAGCATATTGCCACAAACCATGCAAAATTACATCTTTTGTTGAGGGGGCGTTTCCCAATAAAGGCGTAAAAGGTAAATAGGGCTGTTAATAAGTTGGTTGATAAATATTCCATCATCCAATGAGGCTTCACACTTGTTACATTGTAGGACAAACGCCTTTTCTCGAGAAACCCAATGCTTTTCAGCACATGGTAGTTAAACAGCATGGGCCTTAGCAGAGACACAAACTTAAATGCAGCATTTCGAGGCTTTTGGAAATACACTAGACATTTAGAAAGAGCAGTAAGCTTAGTAGTATGACTTCAACTGACTTGTATTTAAGGAAATGAGATTAGAATTAAAGTTGGTTTGGGTATGCACTTTATTATTTAATGTTCATTTTCTGGTCTTTACAAAACTCATAAGCCCTCTTCAGTTCGGGGGAGTGACTACAAAGGGCCTGCAGGTCCATTCTTAAGTTTTTTTACTTGTCGAAGCTCCCCTTGCAACTTAAGAACTGTGATCTTCCAAGAGTCTAAATCACAGGGTGAGCTTTCATGAGAAGCCTCTGAAACAATTGCATCTAAACTGAAGAGTACCCAATGCTAGCAGGGCAAGAGTTAGGGAGAGAGTAAAAGCATGCCCCCTCTCTACTCACTACTCTGCTTTCATGCAGGTGATGGCTAAAGAGGGATATAGAGCGGATGACATCAAGTAGTAAGAGCACCATGGCTGTTTGCAAAGGAAGAGTGAGATCCCAGTTCTTATGAAAATCAAACCAAAGGCTGCTTCGGTTATAACTTTTCTACAGGGCAAATCTTTTGACATCATAATGCCACTTAAGAATAGCTAGAAAAGACAGAGGGCAGGTGATTTAATTAATCTTGGTACATTTGACCTGGAAGGGACTTCACTAAAGTACCTAGCCTGCATTTGATGAAAAAGTGGAAGAATGAAGTCTTGCACTGTCAGCACACTGATATATGGTTCTGCCACCCAAGAGAGAGAGAAAGAGAGGACTAGCACAGAACTGTTTAATGTACTAGTATGTGCCTTCCATTGTGTCCAGCTTTCTGCTCTTTACTTAATATAAAATTACCATTGATACAGAATAGTTGATCTGTGTTTGCTTTTTCCTTTTTAAGTTGGAAATCACCGGGCTCACAGTTGGTATGTTAGAATGCTCTGAAAAAGAGATAATTTTGTCTTACTCTTCCCCTGCTATGCTTTTACTGCTAAAATTGCTGAGATGTGGGATAGTTCTTGCTTTATATGATCAAACACAGAAAAGTGTAAAGCCGGGATAGAGAACCTGTGACCCGCCACTTGTTGCCGGACTCCAACTCCCATCAGTCCCAGCCATCATGGCCAGCGGTCAAGGATAATGGAGTTTAGCAGCAACTGGAGGGCCAACCCTGTTGTACAGATTATGCTTCGACATTAAAACATCAGAATTTGGGGAGTCCTTTTATCAAGCTCCATCTTCCTCCAGAATTTAAGCATATACTATACCTACAAGATGCCTATGTTATAAACCTGGAAGACAGAGGTTGTTAATAGCTGTTTTGATTGCTTGCAGCGAATGGTAGACTGGAAACCACAATATTGGAAATTAACGTGGAACATAATTTTAGAAGCACCAGGAAGATAGCAATGTAAGACTCTACGTAAGAGCAGTGTGTAAAAATGTGCTATCCAAATTCCACTATAAACGGCAAATAGAATTTAGTGTGTGAGAGTGTATTCAGCAGTGATATGCTTTCCATTTATAGAGCTTGATAACTTTGGCCATTGGAAATGATGCCTCTTGCAGAGGTGGAAGGGGATTGCTAGAAGATGTAGAGGAGCGTATACAATACTGTGAAAACATGGAGGGGGCAGGATTAGTGGCTCTCTCTTCAAATAGCAAATGCTGTTCCAGAAAGCATAAATGATATACCTCACTGCAGTACAATCCTGAGGATATAAAGTGCAGTGGGAACCAGCTATAGGACAGTATTCCTTATTCATATTTTTATTTAAAAGCACACACAGGCTTCAGTTTCACAACCTGGAAGACCAACAGTTTATTATTTCTGCCGGAGTGTCTAGCTGTTTCTCGATCAATGGAACCAGCGCTTTTCAAGTTAGATTGACTTATTAAAGTAGGCTTTGTGTAGAGTAGAACTGGAGTTTATACAACTTCTCAAATGAACTTTGGGAACATGACATAGGTTGGGATGTTTCATTTAATCTAAATATTTTCAGTGTTTAGATATAGTTAACATGTTCATAAAATATGCATGCATGAGATACTTTCCAGAATACAGCTCCTGGACACAATGCTCTTTTATACAATGCCACCCAGACTTATTTAATTCTGCTTTTGCGTTGTATGTCACCTTCAGGAAACTATAGTCATGATATTCTAGAAAGTGACACAACCTCTATTTCTCAGTCTTCAGTATTTTAGCTTTCTGAGGAGAACAAACACCTTGGTGTTATTAAATCACAGCGTTCAGTAGTATTTTTTCTGTAGTAACCTGTTACTGAACACATTACACTTTGTATTGTATGTCTCTCACGCTCACAGACTTTTTAAAAAAAATGTAATCATGAGGGCTAGAAACTCTTCTTAAAATTGTCCAAAACTGCCTAGTTTTTTAAGCCTTTGGCCATGTGAAACGGGAGTCGCTGGCTTCAAAGTAATGGAAAATTAACTTAGAAGGTACAATACCTTGAGTATGGTCAGGAAAATGAAGATCAGATTAAAGTTTCTTCGGTCAATGAATACATGAAAATGAGTGGCACTGAGCAAGGCTATATCTTCTTAATTTAAGAATGTCCCTAAAATACATTGTAAATATTTAAGGCCATGTTCCTCTTACCACAGAGAAGAATTGAAGCACCTATATCTAAATAGTGTCCTATTCTTAAACACGCTTACTGGCCAAAATATTTATTATGGCCCCACAGTTCAGCAAGGAAATAGGAGGATTCTTTATATAACTGGAAAGCACTTAATTCAAAATTACATGAATACACTGCACCATATGGCCTACCGCAAGGGTAATACTGAAATACTAGCATGGGGAAGGGGCTGTTCAATACTTGGTTCCTTTTCAACCTTTACCTTAATACTGGAAAATATATAAATCATTTATATAACATTATGCAAAAGAAGGCACAGCCGGATATAGTTTATACAAGCATGGTGCATAATATGCAGAAATACAGGATTAAAAAGTTTCACATCCTTTAGATAATTGTCTTGAAATCTATTAAGAAAAGTACTTCATTAACAGTGTTCAACACTTGGAGAGCAAGGATATAAAAAAAATTATAACTCATTTTAATGCACAACAGATTCTGATAAAAAAAAACACTGTTTAAAAATGCTAAATAAACATCATACAAGTAGATCATTCATGTAATGAAAAGTGCAAACCATAGTAAAAGAGGGTTTCATGATGTCCTCCCAGTGTCACCAGAAAAATGAAACCCATCAGAATGGCTGTGTAAAATCCAGTTTGTGAGTGAGTCCTTTAATTTGCTGAGACATCAGGATTTATGAGCATTTGGAGACAGGAGAACTGGAGAAGAAGTCCCATCCAAGCTGGGAATTGGCACTGGGATGTGACCATTGAGCAGAGTTGGAAACTGCAAAAGGGGAACAAACGAGAAATAAGATGTGCATTAAGGTTCAAACCAGAGATAACGCTAGACTCTAAACCATAAGTGCTTTTTAAGTTTACCAAATAATTTTAAGATGTATGGGCAACCTGTGCTCCCTTAAGCCACATGCAGCCCTTGGCCTAATTTCATGCAGATGGCAAAGAGTGGGGAAGGGAAAGGAGCACTGGAGAGAGACAGAGAAAGAGAAGGGGTGTCCCATCCACTTTTAATTCCAGCCCACCTCTCATAGAAGCACAGCCTGCATCTTAACTGCAGCCCAAGCAGCCACCATTCTGGCACGGTCTTTATTGTTTCACCAATGTAAATAGGGACACTTCCTTGAGTAGAGTGACTGTGGGAGCATGTGTACCCAAAAATAATGTAGTCGAAAGCTCTTCACCTCCATGCCACTGTTCTAATTCTACTCTACAACTGACTGTCCTGTACTGTTTTAAAAGAAGCGAGGGTGTTGTTATTGCTAAAGGTACACTAGAAAAATGTAATTGTCCTGTAATAATGTTATAATCAACCAAGCATGTGAAATGGCAGGCTGTGCATGGATTTAATTGCATGGGCATTAGAAACAAGATGCGACGACCCAAGTCAGATACTTAACTTCAGGAAACCCTCAGGGATAGGGGGCAGAAGAAGAAATGAACCTCCAGCAACTCATCCTAATAGGTTTTTGTAAATAGAGACATTTGGAACATACGTGTTCAGCCTTCCTGCAATTATGCAAAATGCTCTGATTTGCTTAATAAATTAATCCTGCAATCAATCATAGCTTTGTGTCTTTATTCCTTCACTTGCCATGTCTTGTCAGAGTCCCAGCTCTTCAGAATGAGCTCTCTTTGTGTGTTTGTGCACTGCCTGACACGAAGGGTCCCAGATTCTTCCCTGGAACTGCTCAGTTGCAACTATTGGGCAAATACTATGCAAACAAACAATGGTATGGATTCTGGCTGCAAAGCAACATCAGCCAGTGGGATGTCTGAGATGAATTCCAGCCGTGCTTCCCTGCTATTGTTTTAGATCTTTATTGCAGAGTGAACTGCAGCTTTGAACAAGTCTCTCATTGCCCTAATTATACTGCAAGCTTTCAAACCTGGAGTAAGTTAATTACATTCCTCAAGAGGCTCTACCAATTAACCTGATCCAGTGAAGTAAGCTGGATGCAGGACTCTCCTCGCCCATCTGCTGGGAAACAGAAGTTGTTTTACCTGTATGCCAACTTAAGAGAAATAGTTTCACCAGTCCAACTCCTTTGGCTTGTGTGCCAGAATAGCGTGTCTCAATTTTCTGTAACGGCACCTGCATTTCCCCTCCCCCCCACACACATAAGTTTCTTGAAATCACCTGAGCAGCATTGTAATGTCCCATTTGTCGCTTTCCAGCCCTTTTTTGTACACCAAAGCACACTATCGGCTTAAGCTTTATAAATAAAGTATGTCCTCAAAAGGTGATCATAAGGAAAACCTTGAAAAAAGGTAAAGCAAACTTCCTTGGAGTGTTGATATCTGCCCCCCCCATCTCAATATTATTATTTTTTTGGAAGGAGAAAATCTGCATCCTATGTGTAGACAAAATTTGTTTTGCAACCCCTGTCCGGAACATTAGTTGAGATTTCAGCATTCTGCCCATCCACATATTATCCCAGATACAAAACTTGCTCTCACAATATGCAGTGCTGTACTTTGCCCTCAAAGCACCCTTGATCGGGAAAGGCTTTACCTGTGAAGATGGAAGTGAGCGCAGTGAGCCCTTTAAAGAAAGAAACAAGTCCAATCCTTGGTGAGTTAGATCAGGTTCAGGCTCAGCGGCTGTTGCCACTTCTTATTTGGTTCTTGGGAAGAACACTTTTCCTATGCTAATAGATTTGTCATCTTGGCCTTTCTCTGAACCACACGTTAGTCAAATCAGGGCCCTTGATGTGACGGATCTGGATCCCCTTTTCACTTCCAGTTACCACTAATAGGTGCTGGATGCACTTGGCTCTCACTACAGGGCAAGTCGTGGGTGCTTCTGTCTGATCCTAGCTGGATGGCTCTAATCAAGTGTGCAAAATTATGAAATGCTAAAAATAAGGGAGTTCGTGTGAGGCGAAAGAGAGCCCTAGGAGAACTGCTACAAAGCAGGTTGTGTTCTAAGTCAGAACAGTTGTTGAAGCTTAGTGAGGATATATGGGGAGTTGGATATTTGGGGTTTTCTAGTTCTTGAAGCTGTGCTGCACAAGTTGGGGTCCATTCCCAGATTTTGGTGGCAAGTGTCTTCTTCCAAATGCTTTATATCTAGTGCTGTATATACTCCAAACTTTTTTCCTCTCTCCCTCTCCTTTTGTGTGCATTTTAGAGTCAGGATCAAGCCTGTACAACAACGATCTACAAAACACTGGACTATTTCACATAATGCATTACAGTATATACTGGATATGAATGTGGTTTGCACAAGGTGCATTGTATATTGACAACCTGGGAACAGCCCACAACTCCTTCCCTGCAACACCTTCTCCCCAACTTCCATTTCTGCTTAAACACTACCCAGTGTCACTTAGGGGGAGTGTGGTTTCTTCCCCCCCCCCCTCCTGAGTGCACACACTCAGCAGAAAAACATTTACTAGGACAAAGAGGGAATTTATACTTGGTGGGAATGCCTTGAGCACACCAATTTGTACAAGCACACAATTGTTAATTTATTAAGGGGTGGAATGAAAGAATGCAAGCATGTTTGCATGGCTGTAGTAGGCAACAACAACAAAAACAAAGCCACCAATTTTTAGAGACGTTTGCAACAGGACTCTGACCTGAACATAAGAAGCAGGTATATTGCAACCAGATACCCGTATTTCAGCACAAATCCTTGTCTTCTTTGTATGAAAAAATCCTTAAACCCAGGAATGCAGATGGGAATGCAAGGTAGCACAACACAAACTTGAATATTTGCAGATAGCATACCACAGCACTGCTGCTACAGAGGTTTAATAAAAAGCCTACAGTTCTTATAGGTTGCATTTACGGACACACATTGAAGTGCCCTGTGTGGCAGGAATTTGGTGATCTCAGCCCCCACTCACTTCAACGGCATGGTAACCCTGCAGTTACATCTTCCTTGCTTGCTCCAGGTGCTTCCCTGGCATAAATTTACTCCTTCCTGTTATTGGTAAGTGTAGTTTTCCTGCGTCAGCCAAGGAAGCCAAATTCCAGGTGATGGTGCTAACATTTTCATACCCAGTATAATTTCTCCCTTTTTAAAATAGGGATTGGGGAAAAAAACCCCACATTATACTGTACTCATGGAGCCAAGATGCCCCTGCGATCATGACAGCTTTCTCTACATTTTTAATCCTTGTGATTTTAAACTGTTCTTACAGCTTCCCTTAACACAGCCTCAGATAGGGCATGCTAATCCTCTTGAGAAATCTTCATGTTCTTTTGTGGGGGTTTTTCTGTTTTCCCATGCACAGATAAGTTTTGATGTACAGTCTCTTTGACATATTTTGGCTGAAACATCAGAACTGCCAAAAAAACATAAGAGAAGCTTGCAGGATTGGGCCAATGGCCCACCCAGTTCAGCACTGTTTGGCCAACTGGTATACAGAAGCATACTACCTCTCACAGTGGAGGCAGAACAAAACCACCATGGCCAGCAGCTACCATGCTTGCATGAATTTGTCTACTGTTTCAGAGCCATCTGAGTGGGTGGCCACCACTGCCTCCTATGGGCAGTGTGAAGAAGTACTTTTTTTCATCTGCCCTGAATCCTCCAGCGTTTCGCTTTGTTGGATGTCCCAAAGCATCTCCATATGCATAATTTTACACATTTCTATTGTGTCCCTTTTTGCTCATCTTATCTTTCCTCCTAGGGGAGTTGCTCTATCTCCTTGGTCATTTTGGTTGCCCTTTTCTGAACCTCTTTCTGAGCTGAGGCGACCAGAACAGCACACGGTGTATTCCAAATGCAGCTGCTTCATAGCTTTGTATAATGGCATTAAGATATTGGCAATTTTGTTTTCAGTTCCTTTCCTAATGATCCCTAGCAAGGATTTTTGCCTTTTTCACAGGTGCCGCGCACTGGGTCAACATCTTCATCAAAGTATCATCAAGGTGTCTGGCGCGTTTGTTTTCACTAACTTATGACAGAGGGGGGACTTAGAATCAAAATATTTGAGAGTTGGGACCACGAGGATCATCTAGTCCAAACCCCTGCAATTCAGGAATCTTTTGCCTAACGTGGAGCTCGAACCCACAACCCTGAAATTAAGAGTCTCATGTGCTACCAACTGAGCTATCTCAGCTTGGCTTATAATTATCAACCGAAGTCACCTCTGCTGCTGCCCTAGTGATAACAATTGCCTGCCCCTTTAGGAGGCTGACTCCAGAGAAGCAGTAAACCTCCCTCAGTGCAATGTGTAAAGTTCCTGCCTTCTGGCATCTTCATTGCTTTGTCTCTCCCCGTTACTGAAGCTCCTTTCCTGAAAGAAGGTATTGTTTTTGCACATCTAATGTTATCTCTTTTCAGAATGGAAATGCCTCCACCCCCAGCCTCAAAAAGGTTCCTTTGGCTACCTGGCCAGAAAGCGCCACCTAAAAGAGCAGAGTCATTGCTCCAACCTACCTGGAACAGGGTGTTTGGTCCTTGCAGCCTGGCAGGACTCAAAGGAGCGACGGGGCTGAGGCTGCTCCAGAAGTGAATGCTAGAAAGCAAGGGACTCGGGGTCAACAGCAATCCATTGGGGGTCTGCAAGACAAAAGACACACGGCGTGTGTTCCGACGTTCATCTACTCTTTGGCTTAGCCATGTCTTGACTCACATTGCCCGGCTGAATGTTACAGGAGGCCCTCCTCGTTGCTTCGCCCCATAGCTTTTTTTCAGAGAGATGTTTTGTGCTTAGAAACTGTTTTCCTTTCAGAACCTCGGGATTTTTAACATTAGCATTTTAACAGGGATTTGGTGTAAGAATTGTCATTGCACATACTGTGCTTTCTCTGGGTGAGTCCCTATGCAACTTCTTTCTAGCTGCATCTTCTTGGAAAGGGGAACTATGAGCAGAAAATGATGGAGAAAGAGGGTCCAAATATGCCCTTCTCCTCACAAAAGGGCTGTTCTACGTCTCACACGAGAGCACTCTGTGATCCAAAGCTGTGTGTATGTAAGCAAAAGCACATGAACTGCCATAGAATCTGCCTATAATCACACTGTGTGGACACCTAAGCATTTGCAGGACACTCCTCGTGTCAGTTCCCCTTAGGGGAAGGGGCCATACCTCAGCGGCAGAACAACTGCTCTGCATGCATCAGGTCATGGGTTCAATTCCAGCTGCCTCCAGCTAAGGCTGGGGAAAATTGTCTCTCAAGCCCAGGAGAGGCAATGTCAGTCACCATAGGCAAAATTGATGTAGATGGACCGCTGGCCTGACTTGGTATACGGCACCTTCCTATGTTTGCAGTCCTTTGGGTCTAGCTTTACTGTCTAAGTCCAAAGCACTGAGCAAAACCAATGTACTCTGCATATTCTATAGCCACTTTAAGTGCTAACACATGAAAAAACAACTGGAATACGAAAGCTGTACAGGTCTAAACTAAGTCAGCCCTTGCTCTGGAATACATGGCAAAAAACACTGTTTAGTTCATTTTTGCTTTTTCGCCATGGCAGAATCTCTAGGCTGATGATATTATTATTATTATTATTATTATTATTATTATTATTATTATTATTATCTTTGAGCATAATACTCTCCTTTCCTCTGCTTATTTACTCTGCAAGTTATTTTGTTTATTAACACTTCAAGTTAATGTTGCTGAATGTGTCCCTTGTAGGATATGACATCACTCTAGAGCAAAGTACCTCTTTTCTTAATAAGGAAGCAGTTTCACTGCCTCATCATGCTCAGTTTTGTTTTGCCACAATCACATGATACATCTGCCCAGCTGACAATGAGAAAGCACTTTGTTTTCTAACAGAGAAGGTAAAAAAAAGTATGAACATTGCTTTTCCCCCCATGCTGCATATATTCTGGACAGCTCCATACTGACTATCACATGATGAGGGATTTAGCTTGGACCCTTAAGAATATTTTCTACCACTGAACTGTGGTTCTTCCTCATTGCTTGCCATCATTAGCTCACATGGAGCAAAAGAAATTAGTACTTGCAATGATCCACAAATGTATATTTAGGTGGAAGTTGCCAAACTAAGGCAACAAAAATTTCCACAAATATCAGACATTGTTCTCACTTTTAATCTTTGAAGAAGAGTAGAAACGGACATAACTGTATACCATAAATGGTATATTTACCATAAAATGCATATTTATTGTAGGATGACAGAATAAGACCCCACAGAATGCAACTTTGAAATCTCCTAGCCACTGGGACTTACTCCCCAGGAAAGTGTATAGGGTTGCCACTTTACAGCTACAACTACAAAAAGCTAAACGGTGACTTAAATATTGGGACATTTGTTACAGCAAGTTTTCGTGGACTAGAGTCCATTTCAAAACTTATGCCACAATTTATGGACTGGCATTTAACATGCTGGAAGATTGATGCTTTTGCTGCAACAGACCAACCCAGCCATCCTGCTGAAGCTTCCTGCACAATCATGTGCATGTTTCTGCCGAGGTGCATTTTGTTGAACTCCATGGAACATGCGCCCAGGTTAGTGGTCTGTAGCCCAAATCTACAAAGCTAGGCCTGTGTCGATTTTCAAATGCTATTTTCAGCAGCATGACTCATGAATGAGTAAATCTGAGATTTCTTTTGCAAGCAGCCCACAGCACAGAAAGCAACTGTCAGGTCATTTATTTTTAAAAGAACTGCAAACTCTCAGGCTTTCATACCCAAAATAACTAGGTTTCCTTTTTTAGCACCATAGACCGAGTTGATCGCTGCTTAGTGTTAACTGTTCTACCACATGTCTTTTGGCTAAGCTCTGCTCCCTCATCAGCACAATGTCGGAATCCTATTGTTCTATACAAGGTTTGAGCAAAGAGCATTTTTTAAGCCAGCCTTCTCTACTCTGGCGCCATCCAGATGTTTTGGTCTACAATTCCCATCTGTCCCAGCCCAGCAGCTTTAACCCCAAAAGAGGTAGATTTGGAATGTGATGGGCTAACATCCCAGCCAGGTTATTATGTGTTTTAACACTTAAAGAATGGATGCTTTAAGGTGCAGTGTCTGTGTTTCCTGCAGAGAGTTAGTTTGTCCGAGATTTTAGAGTATTAATAAGGTTAGTTTTTTAAAACTAGACAGACACCTTTTCATCAAACCAGAAAAGGTCATCAAAACGAAAGTGTCTTCAGTTATTTCCAGAAAGGGCCAGGCTGTACATATCTTAATACTTAAAAGAATGCTGCTTTAAAATACATATTCACGTTACCATGTTAAAATAGCAGTTTCTGAACTGCTGCTGGACTGAATAACACACGACTCTTGCAAGATGGCAGCGAAGGGAGGACTGCAACTGATTTCCATCAACAACCTCCCAAAGACAACAAAGAGAGCACCCAGTTCTCACTAGCACGATGTGTACCTTTCATTGCTAGTGTAGAGCACCAACCTTCTGTTGTTACCAAATGGCTAATGTAAGCAGATGATGCCTGGGATTCAGTGACAGAGGATTCCAGACTTAAAGCCCATCTGATGCTTAATGCAAAAGGGAGAGACAGTTGCATAGACACTCATTCTGCCCTTAAGGAGTCAGCCTTTTTTATTCTGAATACTGCAAAACCACTTTATGATTAAAGAAAACAGCTTGACCTAAACATGTCATTTCATATTTTGTTTGAGAAAGGCCACGGTGCCAGCAAACTACAAAATGTAATTAAGCTGCTAACGGTCTATCCCACTCTAAGGTTATGATTGCTGACTAGCTTTGAAAAGGGTGGGGGGACGGACGGTCTGGCCTCTTGTTCATAGAAGCATCCAGATTTCCTGGCATCTAAAGTGTCCACTTTCTTAGAAGGCTTTTTTCAAGCCTAATTGTTGTGGAGGGGTGTGATCTCTTGCTTCCCAGCTGCACTCTCCAGCAAGATCAACACACCCACCCAAGATTTGGCTTGAAGAAAAGCAAAAGCCTAACTGAGAGCAGATGGGCAATAGTGGGTTTACATGTATTTGATTGCTCTCTTGCTCGCTCACTCTGTTTTTGTGTGTGTGTGTGCAGTGCCCCCAACAGCATCTCCACTTTGCAAATGTGCCCATAAGCCCCAATGCTATGCAAGATTTGTCATGGGGAACATGTGCATAGGTTTCTAGCAGATAGTGCTGAGTTAAGTGTTGAGTTATCCATCCTGGAAAGCTGTTAATGGGGGATGAAATTTACATGGAAGGCAGAGCATTACTGAGATGGGTCTTCTCAGTGGTGGTGCCCCTATTTGAACACCCTTCCCACAAAGATTTGGGAGGTGCCTAAACTACAGTCATTCAGATTAGGACGGTTTCATTTCCCCAGTGGTTTTTTATTTTATTTTATTTATTTATTTAACTACTGTCATTCAGGTTAAGTCCTTTTCATTTCCCCAGTGTTGGATGGATGGATGGATGGATGGATGGATGGATTACATTTGCATGCCACTTTTATCTTCCAAGGATCTCAAGGTGGTGTACATGGTTCTCCCCACCCCCATTTCATCCATACAACAACCCTGTGAGGCAGGTTAAGGGAAGAGTGTGAGCTTCATGGCTGAGTGGGGATTCAAACCGTGGTTTCCTAGGTCATAGTCCAACACTCTAACCATTATGCCACACTGCCTCTCTTTCAATTTTGCCTATGCTGATGTATTACCGCTTTTACATATTTTACTGACTGCTGCTCTCCTGATTTTCGCTCCTGCTGTATTTGTTTTATTTGTAATAGCTGCTTTTTTAAAAAAAGTAACTTGATTGTATTTTTAATCTAAGGGACATTTTAATAGAAAAAGGACTCATACATTCTTAATAAACTACAAGCTGCTTTTTTTCTTTCTGTCCTTGGGGGGGAAAGGCACGCTTTTCCCCAAGCGCACGCTATGGGCATCACTAAAAGGAACTCAGGAGGCAATCCTCTACACGCAGGAGTAAGTCCCACTACACTCAGCAGAGCTTACTTCTAAGTAAACATGCATAGGATTCCCCTGTCAAAGTCTTACCTGGGCAGTGAAGAAAGCAGGAGTCAGGGATCCTGAGGGGAGTGCTGGGCTGTTGAGGGCAATGGAGCCGAGGTCAGTGCTTGAAAGAACCATTGGAGGTGCCGAGATCTCCAAACCTTTGGGTTTCTTAGCCTTTGGGGGAAGAGAAGGAGATTTTGCCTTGGATCCTGACGAGAGGTTCAGTGGCTCGAGAGAATCAGAATCCTGGCAACTGGACTCCAAAAAGATGCTTCTGTGTTCTGAAGGGAGGGGTGAGTTCGGAGACAGAGACGGCGACCGGGAGGAAGATGGCGAAGCCGACGAGATGCTGGCAACATTGGGCAACATTAATGAGGATATTTTTGCAGAGACAGAGGATGCTAAAAAAGCAGAAGCAGCTGCTGCCTCGGATGTTGATGGCAGGGACACTATGGGCCTCATGACTTGCTTGTCTGATTTGTTTGTCACAAACCTTATAACAGTTCGGACTTCTTCCAGAGGGGTGGGCCCCTCCAGCTTCTCCTCCAGCTTCTCTGTTTTGATCTGCTTGAGAGTTTCTGGCTGGTTCTGCAGGGAGTTGATGGTGAAAGAGGAGTACAACCCCGAATGGATATATTCATTACGGCTTGCGCCTTTCAGGGCCGCCAAGCCATGCTTGTGTTGCTCTCTACCTTCAAGAGGCATCTTGCAGTCGCTGTCCTGCAGCAAAAGGCTCTCCCTGCTGATTTCCACAGCATGAGGATCCATCTTTAAAATGTCAGGGAAGGACACAAACTTGTACACAAACTTCTGCCCAATCACCTTCTTGATGATGTTCTGCATTAAACAGCAAACCAAGTGTGACATTTGTTAGTATTTTCACAAAGTAGCTCAGTGAACAGCATCTCCTCTACGAGGCAGGAGGCTCCAGGTTTGATTCCTGGCATTTCAAGTTAAAAAAATCAGGTAGCCTGTGGGTTTACTTGGGCCTGGCGTAGTTACTTAGGCCACGAGTCCATTTCCCCCAAACCATGCCCACCTGTGTCATACCTGAAGCCCCTTGTGATGTCAGGTGAGAGGCAGGTGGCGATGTGGCTGCTAATGACCAATTGGGAGCCTTTAAGTGCACTCGTAAATATGCAATGGCAAGGAGGCCAGCTGGGATTGGCTGCTTGTGGGGATTTCAGAGCACTCCATCACCTGACATCATTGTGACATCAGGTGACTGACAGGTGGGCAGCCCCCACCCACCTGTCAAATTTGGCCTGCAAATGCTAGAGAAGATAAGATCTGGCCCTGAGGTAACAGGGGATGAGAAAGACCCTCAGCCTGAGAAGCTGGAGAGCCACCGCCAGTTGGAGTAGTCAGTTTTGGGTCCGACAGACTAATAGTCTGACACTCTGTAAAGGCAACTGCCTAACATAATATAATATGTGCAATCTGATTGACAATGCTTCCTCCTTATAAACTGTCTGTAGGCTGCCCTGCCTTTAGGTGGCAGTTTGCTGGGGAAATTACTGCTGCACTGTTTTTGACATTTTGAGGGGGTTGCTTTTTGCATTTAGGCAAGGAAAATGATGCGTTTGGGTTTCAGGTTTAAAAAAAAATTAAAACTTTAAAATATATTATTGATAAAATATGGTTGGCTGAAATCTTTGTAAGTAAGTGGTATTTTACTGTCTGAATTTTCTATTTGTGTTAACTTTTTGTGAGCAGCCTTGGGGGGCTCTTTTTAGCCAAAAGGCAGCACTCCAATTTTAACAAGCATATTACTACTCTTTGCTTTCTTGTTTAAGCACTGTACAAATAGAATTTTTAAAATTACCTTGTCATAGTAGTATCTCAGCGCTCTGCTCAGTTTGTCGTAATTCATGTTAGTTTTGTTTTTTCTGAGTCCCCACAGCTTAGCCACTTCTTCTGCCTTAAGTAGCTTAAATTCACCATCATTAGATGTCCAGCAAATTAGGTGCTCATGTTTCTGATCGAGAAGCAACTGCAACAGGAACTGCCACAATGTGATTGCACTCTCCATGCCTGCAATGGACAGAAAAAAACGGGGGATACAATGTAAACATTGCCTAACCTGCTCATCTTAGTTTCAACCACAACACTTATGTAGGATCATATACGCAATTAAACGTGCTACAGGAAAGTACAAAATTAAAAAAGTATAAAATACTGAAGAAAACACATTTTAAAATATCCCATTAAACCCTATTGTAAAATTATTCTGTAAAAATTATCATTTTTTGCTAATCCTGTAGTATCCAGAGAGAGAGAGAAATATTCTAGCCTAAACCCAGCAAAGAGTGAAGCCCATTGATTTCAGTGGGCTTTGGCATTATTCCATGCTGGATTGAGGCATCCTTTTTAAAATATCATTTTTCACATTTAGCATATACTGAGATACATCTTATTCTGAATATCAAATGTCCCAAGGATTTTCCATTAAGCTACCGTTTTTGCACAATGGCCCATTGTTCTCTCTCTCCCTATCTCTTACCTCTGTAATAGTCAATGGGATCCAGGCTGCCATTGCATGGTCTTTCTCTCTCTCCCTCTCTAAGCGTAGACACAAAGGGACTGCCTAACACTAATCTTATTTCTGTCCTGACTGTGTTCAGAATACTATTGTAATTCTGGGGTTTTCATTTTCCTGCTGTTGCTTTTGTATAAAGTTGATAGTGGAAGCAAAATATACTATGGCGATAGAGAACATCAAAGTTACAGTGATGTTCTTGTAAAAATGGACTGGTGTCAACACACCTATAAATGGCAGAGTACAGCTTTCCTGGGACAAATACATGTCTGAATACACCCTGTACACATAAAAATGAAAAGGCCACAGATTGTTTCCAGAACTTCTCACAGTTCACTTTGTTTAGAAAATGGTGGTCTTATGTTCGCTCAGTTCTGAGCTGGATATTGTTGTAATATTTCTTTTTCATAGCCTCTCTTCCTTTTTGCTATTACATTTTTGGGACTACACCCTTCACACCTGGGCAGAGAGATACACATGCCCATCATCTCAGTGCTAAGACTTAAGGCATTTCTCAAGTCTAAGCAAACAGTTTGAACCGTGATAGGAAAATAACTCTTTTTGATTGTTATTTTTATTTTTAAAAACGAGAAAGAATTATGCAATATTATAGTTTAACTTAGGATCTTCAGTACATTGATGCTGCACCTTGTTATAACTTCTTATAATATTTTATTTATTTAAAACATGTACACACTACCCTTCATCCGATTTGGATTCCAGGCTGGTATACAACTAGACCTCGTATTACAATATCAAACTATAACAGGAAGACAGCAAATAAGAGCAAAACTAGGATTTACAGCAACCTGAAATGTATTGCCAAATAAAAATGTTTTTGCCTTGCACTGAAAAGATTGCTAAGGTTTTATTTATATGTATTCGCTTGCTTTCATTTTGTAGACGGGTGGAATGGCTTGACGTAGCCAGAACCATGTTGTGCCTCGGTAAAGTCAAGACACTTAAGAAACCATTTCTCTCTTGCTTCTTCGTTGCATGTGGTGCTTTTTCTCTTTGCTTCTCCTATCCAGATTACTGATTCCACCCACCTAGTAAACTCAAGCAGGGAGGGGGACCCGCTATAGTTTAGTCTTTCAAATTCTTGCTCCTTGCTTCAAAAACAGCATTGCAATTGTAAAACACAATGGCATAAAAGCCATTCTGTTTATTTCAGTGCAATTTGGACTTGTGATGGCAGAAGACAGCTAGATAATCCCATTTTATACATATATTTTTTGCTAACAGAATCAAATGATGCCCCTATTTGTACATCATTTTAAACCCTAGTTTAAAATAAACTATGGTTTAATGTGAACAAGCTAGTAGATGCTGCTAAAATGCAGGTGTTTGGCTCCTATCTCTTTTCCGCCTGGAGGATACAATCAAGATGCTAGCTTTTTGTGATGAACCAGCGCTCATGGTTTGTTTCCTTGTAACAAACCACAGGCACAGTAAAACAACATAGTTGTTGTTGCCTTACTAGTCACTATTTCTTTTGCAGCAACCAACTACAAGTGCTGTTCTGCATGTAACACAAAGCCAGGCTCTGGTTTGTTTCTTCCCCTGCAGGAAGGAGCGAGAGAGGAGCAAAGAACATGTTCAAATTAAATCATAGTTGATTTTAAACTTTAAAGTGACAAACCATGTGAATGTCTTTATTCAAACATCTGACCAGCTGTGTTCAATATATCAACCAGAGTAATTTGTACAAATATTACTTAATAGTGATGAGACCAGTAGATGCCTATACTGTGCGCAACCAATCTTGTACTGAAATTCTGGATAACATTATATGCTTCAATTAAGAGTGGAAAGGGGGCACACAAAAAACCCTGCCCCCAATATCCTTACACGTACCACCCTCTTCTCAAACCCCAAACTTCCTCAAGTTGAACGGGGAAGGTCTATAAGGTCACAATTGCTTGGTGTTTTCATATTTTATTATTTGAAGTTATTTATTTTGTGATCCATTTTGAGAACATTTCAACGTAGCGGGAAAGCTCATTTAAATAAATAAAACCCGTATCTGTGCAAACGTCAAAGATCTACAAAGAATTAGCACCTATTGTTTATACAACAAGGAAAAAGTAAATTAGTAAGACAGTTAAAGCAATATATTTCTGTCATTCTATTAGTAAGATAGTTAAAGCAATATATAAGCAAGGTAATATTCAAAGGGAGACATATTCGTACTTCTTCCAGTCAGTCTAAAATATAAGATCATTCTAAATAATGTGATTTCAGAATATCAGAATCTACAATCTCTGCCTTGGAACTGGTCTACAAACTAACCATGCCTACTACTTAAGCCTAATTTTTAAACTTCCCTGCTTCCCTCTGCTTTGTGTACAATACCTGGGGAAGGTTGTTCAAGAGAACCTGGAAGCTTGCCACACTTTTGTGACATTTTCTCTGGTCCCAATAAAGGTGTTGCCCTGTTGTAGATTTTGAAATACAGTACAGTGGTACCTTGGGTTACATACGCTTCAGGTTACAGAAATAACAGAAATCCGCTAACCCAGAAATAACAGAAATCGCGCTGCGGCAGCGGGAGGCCCCATTAGCTAAAGTGGTCCTTCAGGTCAAGAACAGTTTCAGGTTAAGAACGGACCTCCAGAACGAATTAAGTACTTAACCCGAGGTACCACTGTATTTATTTTTATTAAAAGTGGCCTTATGTGCACATTTTCTGTATCTGCCACTAGGTGGCACACAACTTCTGAGTCTTCTTGTAACTCTTCCACATTGGCACTGAATAATTTCAAACGCTTCCTTGCAAAGTCCCAGATGAAGCTGTGCACAAGGAATCATCCCACACGATTCTGTTTGCAAACCTATCAGGCTTTAGCGCAGCCTTATAAGCAGAATTTTTAAAACCCCTTTTTCTTTTCTAGAAAAACACATTCTATGTTATTAAACATTTTAATTCTTTTGAGAAATTTTGTAACGCCATTATGCAGACTCACGTACAGACACAGGTTTATTAACCTGAGGTGCATGCACACACAGCAACAGCCTTGTGGAAGACATGGGGTACATAATATTCCCACATCACAAGATATGAATCAAAGACTCCTCTGAGATGGGTTGCTACTATTCCAATTTCTCCAATATGAGAAAAAAGGCTATGAGGACCTCAGCTTGGAATTGTCCCGTTCTCAATTCCTCAACTCTAAAGTAGTTCACTACAGGCAGGCATGCAAACTCTCTACCACTTAATCAATACGAGCAGCTATTATCTCATTATGGCAAAACATAATCTGGATAACTAGTGAGAGTGGCTACATGATTTTCCGTGCAAAATAGCAGGGTGGTTCGTTTCTGCCTTATGCACACCACAGATTTAACACTTCATTCACTGTTTGTTTATTTGTCTGTCTGTTTCACTTACCCACACTTGTTTCACTAGCATTCCTTTTTAAAAAAAAAAAAACACGCTTTAAATATTTCCCTCTAAGAAGCAAGAATGTCTATTCTGTAATTCCCATCTATGCAACACTTATTACTGCAGTGTGGAACGGGGCACAGGTTCATGGGGAGTCATTCCAGACTCATGAGGAAACCCATATAAGTTTATGTAAAATGTATTTTTAGGCTCAACTATATGTATATTTTGGCACTTGTAAAGCCGAGGCACTCATTATGTCACACAATGTTTTTATGCACATCTTAAGTGTTTCCAGATAAGTCCTTTTTTGGTGCAATATAAAATCAGGATAATTGTATAAATGCATCCCTTTAGCATTTTGCTGGAAGATCCTTTCAAAGAAAAATCCCTGTCACTTTAAAAAAAGTACTATTTCAAAATGCACCTTGCCCATATGATTCTTGTTAACCATCTTATGTTATTACATTCACATATTAATTTTTAAGCATGCATGAAGCAATCATAGGCTGCACAACATTTTATTGAAGAATCAACATAGACCAAGTACTTCTTTCTGTAGCCCACAAACAATATGGATCTATTGCATATTTTTGTCTCTGAAAGTGCTTATTGAGAAACTGGTTTCATTGCAAAAACAAAAGCTTATTGCAGATTGATTCAAATGGTGCGTGCATTTGAAAACGGAAGTAAACAGATGTTGGAGGTCCATACAATGGGGGGAGGGGTGTATCCACACTTGCCCAACTTTGTTGTGGGTGGGTAGATAAGCCAAGATCACAACCACCATTTCCTTCTTCATTCCCCTGGGGCAAGTACAGGGAATAAAAGGTATGGATAACTGAATCTAGAGAAGGGTTTTCAAAGGCTTATCAAGTCACCACACCCACCCTTGTATCTAGAATCAATCCAGATGGAAAGCAGCATATTGAGGATGCGCAGGAACAATTCTGGATCAAGGGGGAAAACACAACCTTTTTGTGCTACAGACAGGTTAGTCTGTGCACAGCCATAGATTTTGGTTAGGGAATACATAAAAGTAAAATGGCCTTGTCACAACGAAGGGGGACCTGTGGGCTTCCATCCTACCAGCCCCAGTCAGCTTATGGAAGCTGTCATCAAACATCTGTAGGGCGGCAGGTCTCTCCCATCCCTGCTTTAACGCATTGCTTTCTCCAAACAAGAATTGGAATAGGTGCTTCAAACTGGCTTTCCAGTTGTGGAGCAGCATCCAAAGGAGTCATTCGCCAAGTAGAATGACTTCTGCTCACTCAATTGAACTCTCCACCCACATGCCCCAAACTTGCTCTGAGGTCCCCACAACACTCTGGAATACATCTGGGCGAGGGGGAAGACGGGGACTCACACAATGCCTCTCTGGCTTGGAAGCAAAAGGAAGAGGTAACTATAGTCTGACCAGTTCAGATATAATGACCAACTACAACTGCCATGAACCAGGAAGCCATCATTACAGAATTGCTACCCTTTTCAGGTTTTTATCAAGCTTTTTAATTTCAGCCCACCATGGGGAAACTCCCAAAATACAACCGCCAAACTGGAAATCGGTCTGAAATATTGTGGAGGAGGGCCAGTGGCGGTTGACTGAGCAGGAACGTTTCTTCCTGCAACATTTTGTTGCTGGATCCACTTGTAGCTAATATTATTGTTTCATGGTTAATGGTTTATACTTCTAATCTGTTATATTAAGGGGAGGGCATATAAATTGCTCCTCCCTGCTCAACCTCTTAGCGACAAGCTTGCCTCAATACCATGAAATTATTCACCACTCCCTGCACGGCACCTGAAAATGTGCCACTTTAAAGCTGCTCTGCAGAGATTTCTGCAGGCCTCCTAAACTGCATGTAAACAAGGACAACTGATTCCCTAGTGATGGTAGGTTATCCAGATATTTATTCTGATTCCGTATCATTCTGTCCTATTCTCCAATCATGAAGGTTCTACAGAACGGCTTAAAATCCTGTCATCAAATAAACCAATGATACAATAAAATGTAGCACAGCAGAAATCTACACACACTTCTAGAAGTCCCAGGATATAGCCTGATGGTACATGAGGCTACCACCTGACTGAAGGTAAGCAAGTCTGGGTCTTGTCAGTGACTGGATGGTGACCCTCTGGAAGTAGCATGTATGGGCATCATCCTGGAAGCAAGCCAGGTTATAAATGCAAGGGAGTGGTGAATAAATGAAATTGAAGAGAAAATGCAAGGTTCATTTGTCAGAACATAGTATCTGAAAAGGCCGTGAAATAGATGGGCACCAGCAATTATTATTATTAATAATAATAATACCCCGTTCATCTGGCTGAGTTTCCCCAGCCACTCTAGGCGGCTCCCAATCGAGTGTTAAAAACAATACAGCATTAAATATTAAAAACTTCCCTAAACAGGGCTGCCTTCAGATGTCTTTTAAAAATAGGATAGCTGCTTATTTCCTTGATATCTGATGGGAGGACGTTCCACAGGGCGGGCACCACTACTGAGAAGACCCTCTGTCTGGTTCCCTGTAACCTAACTTCTCGCAATGAGGGAACTGCCAGAAGGCCCTCGGCACTGGATCTCAGTGTCTGGGCTGAACGATGGGGGCAAAGATGCTCCTTCAGGTATACAGGACCGAGGTCGTTTAGGGCTTTAAAGGTCAGCACCAACACTTTGAATTGTGCTTGGAAACGTACTGGGTTGCCAATGTAGATCTCTCAGGACCGGTGTTATATGGTCTTGGCAGCCACTCCCAGTCACCAGTCTAGCTGCCGCATTCTGGATTAGTTGTAGTGTCCAGGTCACCCTCAAAGGTAGCCCCACAGTGGTTTAAGTCCCTATGTTTGCAAAGTGATCTTGTTAATGTCCTGGATGGGCAGAGGTAGACACAGATTTAGGGCAGCGTGACCAGTTCCACTACACTGGGCACCAAGCCTGGGGATGCCACAACTATGACATGGTGAATTGAGCAGAACAGAAGGGGGGGGGGCGGGTTGGCCTTGGCACAAGTTGCAAATTTTAAAGACCAAAGTCCTCCCTGACACAGGTGACATCAAATATAAAAGGGCACAGGTATGATCTGCTATGAGTCATGGCGATTAGGCTTCCCGCCACACAGGCACCTTAACCAATTAGATCGCATGACTTAATGGGTAACTTTTGCTCCCAGCAAGGGTTGACCTTGGATTCTTCAGGAAATGCAAACGGGGGTTTGCATTTTTTAAAATTAAAGTGGAACATGTCTCCTGGAGGGAACCTATCACTCTCAAGGAGCATTAAATGGCCAAATTAGAGGTGCTAACATGCGCCAGGTATGTGAGAGGATTCATTAAGCTTATGCAGATTTGTTCACACTTGTGGCTAGAATGTTTCATTGCTTGCCCTGATTTCACATGGGGGTGGGGAGATCTTTGGGCCTGCATGCTGCTAGCACATTGTCCCCAAAAAAGGCTTCCCAGGAGGGATACCCATCCCCGGCTTATATTAGACCTACTTTCACTGATTTACTACAGTGATTCTTGTACTCGTTTCTCAGAGCAAAGCCCAATTCGGCAGTTTCTCAACTGAGCTTCTCTGGAATAGGCTCCCTCCAGCCACCACAGACCTGGGCTGAGGAATCCCTTCTCCCAAGGAGAGGTCCCAGCGCTCATGCCTTGGGTGAGGGAGCTTTCCCCATCCTAGCCATGTGAGGAAGACACATTCCCAGCATGCTCCCGGGCATCTCTTTCTAGAGCAGGCTTCCTCAACCTCGGCCCTCCAGATGTTTTGAGACTACAATTCCCATCCTCCCTGACCACTGGGCCTGCTAGCTAGGGATGATGGGAGTTGTAGGCCAAAAACACCTGGAGGGCCGAGTTTGAGGAAGCCTGTTCTAGAGCCAAAACTTTTCCAAGGAGGAGGCAGGAGACACTCTCCTCCCACCACCGATCTGCCCAGGGCAGGTAAATTAACTTTGATGCAATGAGCCATTATTACATGCACGTCTGCAAAGGGAAATAGGGCTTCTCCAGCTACCTAGTGCACGGCTAATGTCTGTCTGTGTGCATGAGTGAGTGTGTGTCTGTATGTGCACATCTCTCCAAGGACACAACTTTCCACTTTTTTTTTCTCTTCCAGGCGCTCTAAAAGGCTCTTGGGTATTAGTGTGTGAATATCCATTTATCGCTGCTCGATCTCGACTGTGTCTAGCAGAACTTTCCCCCCTGTCCCCCCCCAGCTGAATGACGTAGGGCATTGTTAGCTTTACATTCTCCCTAGCACTTCGCTTCCTCTTTTTCTGCAGGCTGCAGGCAGGAAACAGGGGAAAACGGACCAGAGGAAACCTGGCCTTCTACATCTGTCCTTGTTTGTAATCTCAGCTCTGGCTTTATTTTGCTAAAGCACCGCAGGTTTCTTTTAACCCCTTAAATGCCAATCCAACTTCTACCGAGTTTGTCATTCTCATTTGGGCTACATAAGGGGGGGGGACAGATAATTTTACTACCTTGAAACTAATCAAACGAAACTCAAATTTTGCATGGAGCCCTAATGTGAATAAGTTTACAGATGTGTAACTGAATGGAGCATGTCTTCCCCCTTTATTTTAGCATCAGTATGCAAAAACACCATGTACTCGGGTGTTTCCGAGACTTAAAAGCCAAGCTTAGAAAAAGCTCATCCCCTGAGGAAGGAAAAATGTTTTTAGAACAACATCAGTAACATACATGCTTACATTTCTGTTATTCAGACAAAATATGTATAAACAATAAAACTACAGTGGAACCTCAGTTTTTGAATGTAATCCGTTCTGGAAGGCCGTTTGAATTCAGAAATCTTCAAAAACTGAGGGGCAATGGGCAGTTGGCAAAATCCATTGAGAAAAAAAAGAAAAACACACAGCAGAAGCCATTCAACTTCTGAGGCGCATTCGAAAAGGGAAACAATTAATTCCGGGTTTTTGGCGTTCGGCTTCCAAAACGTTTGGCTTCTGAAACGCTCAAAAACCAAGGTTCCACTGTATATAAATTGGTGTGTGTGGAATGTTGTGTATTTGAATATCGTACCGCTTCTGCAGTACTCAAAGCATATACCAATTTTTGTTAAATTTGTTCCAACTTTGTTTTCCCCCCTTTCCTCTTGACATAATAAATCAACTGTGCCATTAATATATATTTCCTTGTCTCACATCTGGGGTTGCCAATGTGGAGTCTTCCAGATATTATTGGACTCCAATTCCCATCAGCCTCAGCCACAATGGCCAATGACCTGGGATGGTGGGAATTATAGTCTGACAACATCTGGAAGGCCACAGGTTCCTCATCCCCAAAATAAATTATCAGCCTAACGTCCTTTGCTGAATGTTTGATCACTTATCTAAGTAAATAAGTTTTCCCCATCTGGCAGAAATGCTGGGTTTTCCCCAACCACTTCCTATTTCTCATCCTTGAAGCATCTCAGTAGAGAATCATAGTTTTAAGTATGGCTCAGACACTTGCTTTCCTCCTTGAATATATATTATGCCCAGATGTTCCAATAGCATTTGCCACTCCCTTTAACATTTATTGATCTGGACAAACCAGCACCGAGGAAATGATCTTACAGATCTGGCTTACAGATTTTATGCATTAGAGATGAAATTGGGATGGGGTGGAGAATGGGAAAAATAACATGAGGATGAATAATGAAAAAAAGGATACATTTTTCTTCACAGAGTTGCACTAGGTTTTTAGTATGAAAATATTCAATTTGGAACAGATGGGAATAACATACAGGCTTGTGTTAATATATACTCAAACCCAAGTAAATTAATGGCTCTAAATTAGTTGTGTCCAGTATGTTCAGTGAGGTTTACTCTTGAGTAGGATTAATGCTTATTCTGTAAAATATTTTTTTTTATGTAAACTTAACAAAGAGGCTTGTGATTCCTTAAAAAATCAAGAGATTTATTGAGCGTACGTAAGTGTTCATGGGCAAAATCCCACTTTGTTAGATGCATGGAGTGTTTTCCACAGATACACACACATAGATACACACACACACCTTCATATACGTGATGCATCCTGTGGCAGTTGCATAATATCTATATGTCACAATAAGGACATGTCCACAAGACAGCTGCCCCTATTCCCAGTTGGATACAATCTCACACAAGCATATGGAAAGCACATCCCCAGGAAAAGGTAGGGCTTTCCTACTGCGGCAAGAGGAAGTCAACAATGCAGACTGCTCAGACCACGCTGGTTCCTGGAAACTTTCCTGTTCTGGAGTTTTCTCACCTTATGCAGCAGCAAATACTATTGCTGTGGGTACATGCATCTTTAAAAGCCCCTGTACCCGACAGCTATTCAAAATACAGGTTTTCCTTTGATAGTATGGAAGCGGGAGTGACCAATGTGATCTGTAGTTTCTTTTGAATGGGAAACTGTGGTATGTGATAATACTTTCTCAGGTATTTTCAACACCCTTCTCACCCTCTGCAAGACAAAGGCCTGCAGTAGTGAATAAATAGTTAAGGTAAGTAATGAGATCCCTAAAGGAAAGTAAATAGAGGGAACATTTATTTTCACACTGAATGGCTGACTACAAATGAATAGCTACCATTTTGATTTGGGGACGGGGCATTTCCCATGTAACGCCACTGCAGTCTGTGAATCTGAGGAGAGATTTCATGTAAGCATCGTAGGTCACAGGGAATTTGTTCTTTACTGGATACTGAGTTTTGCTGGGTGAGGGCTCAAATTGTCATCTTCATCCCACTATCAGTGTTCATGGTGCTTTACAGAATACAAGAGGAGGGGCCACGCAGTATGATTCAACTGTTAAAAGTTGGACTTGCAAGGAAATGTGTAACATGTGCAGTATATAACTACAGTGGTACCTTGGGTTACAGACGCTTCAGGTTACATACGCTTCAGGTTACAGACTCCGCTAACCCAGAAATAGTACCTTGGGTTAAGAACTTTGCTTCAGGATGAGAACAGAAATCGTGTTCTGGCGGCGTGGCGGCAGCAGGAGGCCCCATTAGCTAAAGTGGTGCTTCAGGTTAAGAACAGTTTCAGGTTAAGAACGGACCTCCGGAACGAATTAAGTACTTAACCCGAGGTACCACTGTACTATATTTTGATTTTACTACCCACCCAGGACACAACAATTTAAAATATAACATTAAAAACAAGTTTATAACAAAGTAAAGTGAGTCCTAGGCAGATACATCTCTGTATTATTAATGCAGATTTTCATCTAAACCGGTAATTCTCTTGTAGGTTTTAAGATAGATTTCACTGAGCTTTAGCAAATTTTCCTCTCTCTCTCTCTCTCTCTCTCTGGTAACTGACACAATATTTGATTATCCTGTTTTCCATACCCAGAAGACATCATTTCCCAGTCAGTGCATCCTCATGCCTGCCCCCCCCCCCGCCCCAATATGATGACACTGTATAATCTAAATCAGGACTTCCTCCTATTATATTTCAGAGGCGTCTTTCTGGAAAAGCCAGATATTAGTTAAAAGGTAGGAATTCCTGCAGCACCACCCAGTGGAAACATTTAAGAATTTTTTGCAACTCCTGTTAAGTTTTCTAAGATGGCTTCAGAAAACCAGCAACAACACAGAAAGGTTCCAGAGCCATTTGGAATATTGTGTCTTTTGTTGCAGCAACTGATTAAGCAAGACAGTAAACTTTCAAGCTGAACTGAACTCTTCCAGGCAGAAGTTAAATGCATTGCCTGTAGCACTTTAGAGCCTATCAGTCATGTATGTATGCATCACAGTATGCTTTCAGGGAAACTGCTGTGAAAAGATGAGTGATTAGGTATGAGGCTTAAATCTTAAAAATCCCATGCTATGTCCTTAAAAAGCTAGTGCAGAGATTAAACCATGGATAGGCAAACTAAGGCCCGGGGGCCAGATCCGGCCCAATCACCTTCTAAATCCCGACCATGGATGGTCCAGGAATCAGCGTGTTTTTACATGAGTAGAATGTGACCATATACATCAATGTTAGGGGTAACCTAAGTTTTGACTTAATATATAAAGAGGTACTGGATGACTTTTGAGGTGCCTGCCATAGCCAAAGCTGCAATATTCCAAAATGTGAAGAGCTGCTTTTAAAGACAATTAAAGTACCTGTCAAATTTTCTTATATTTTCTGCCAGTTTAAACTTGCCCTATTCAACTTTCCTCTTAGCTATAACATTTCCCCTCTCCCTTAATCTCATAGGCATGCTTGAAATTTGCTCACTAATATTTCAAAATGTTATGCATTTCTCCCCTACATGCTATCTTCCTTTTAGTTTTTCTTCCTTTTTCTTCTTCTCCCCTACCACCTTTTGAATTCTTCTGCCTCCAGATAATTTCAGTCAAGATTTTGATAGCTTCAATAGCTGTATTTGTTGCAATATCACCTCCAACAATGCACCCCAGTTAGATGGTCAGCCTTGTTAACGTTGACTATACAGTACCAGATCCCTGTTGGCCCGGAGGTGGTGGTAGTGGAGTCTGTGTGACTGTCCTGGTTCTACAGCATCCTATCAGTTCATTTTTGCTACTGAGGTTTACTACACCAGTACTTTTATTTATAAAAATGTTATACCACTTAACAAAAATAATCACACACTTAACAAGTCATCCCTTAGGAGATGTGAATGCAAACCCAGCCCAGCAAGAATTGCCCTACATACCACCCTATAGGATGCTGAATGTAGGGTTTGCTTCTTTTTTTTACTATATGCATCTTTGTTATTCCAGGTCTCCTCAAGCAATGCAAGCCTCACATAAAAGCTTGAGTCTGCAAACAGATTATTCTTCCTAGACTGGGGAAACTGCCTTCAGCAGGAAGGAAATGTTGCTAGTTCCTCCTCATTAAGGCTTTTAAAATCCAACCTGTTCAGATGTATCAAAGGGTAACCAAAAAGCCCGTAAATCTATACTGGTTCCAAGAATCTATCATGGGATGGAAATAAAAATGCGCACAGACTCATCTTGCTTCCTGCCCCGCTCATGTGGTGAGCATCTGTGGCATATTGGCACAGCATTCGGTTCCAGGTTCAAAGCCAGCCTGTATCTTTATTCTTTCCATATGAATCTCTGCTGTATTCTTCTCATGTCCGTGTGGCAGAGAGATAATTATTTTGCTGACTTACATAAAACTTGAGATGGCTACCCCTTCTTTAAACATGGAAAACTTAGATGTGATCAGGATGAAACAGCAACCAGTAACTGCTACTTGTATACGACTGCTTAGTTCATGGGTAGGCAAACTAAGGCCCGGGGGCCGGATCCGGCCCAATCACCTTCTCAATCCGGTCTGCGGATGGTCTGGGAATCAGCGTGTTTTCACATGAGTAGAATGTGTCCTTTTATTTAAAATGCATCTCTGGGTTATTTGTGGGGCATAGGAATTCATTCTTTTTTTTCTTTTCAAAATATAGTCCGGCCCCCCACAAGGTCTGAGGGACAGTGGACCAGCCCCCTGCTGAAAAAGTTTGCTGACCCCTGGCTTAGTTGTTCCCCCAGTAATATTTATTACACTCCTTCCTCACTGACAAATCTATACTTTGTATAGACTTTGAAGCTTCTATTCTCCCCACCCCTTCTGGACTCTCCTCCCAATGGTTTTTCTCACCAGAAGGTGGCTTGCTATACTGACAGTAAACAGGCTAAATGGGGCAACACATTTTTACAAGTCTATCCATCAGTGCTAGAAATATTACACAGTGTAGGCTGTACTTTTCAAGTATAGAAACATCCCTGATGTCACTGGAGGCTCAACCCAAGGGTTGTTAAAGCATGTAAAGGGAAAAGTCCTGTGTAAGCATTTTAAGTTTTATATTCCTGGCTGCCACTGCAAAGCCCTCTGTTGGGATTGAACGAGTGTACACAAATAGTTTGAGCTGTACACTCATACAATGATTTACATGCAATGTTCAACATGTGTACAATCTGTGTACCTGTGTACACGACAGCCGAGCTGCACAAATCAACAAATGTATATACTCTTTCACACAAGCAGATGTACCTGTATAGAGACAGCTCGCACCTATGTTTGGTGTAACGTGTGAACAAACCTAATATAGCACTGCTTCAGATGTTTTGCATCTGCCTGCTCAAGCTCACAGCACAACAAATGTGCTAGTCTTTAAAGCTGCAGTCCTCATCCCACTTAGCTGGGGCTAAACCCCATTGAATTCAACAGAACTTAACTTGAGTAGACATCGCTAGGACTGCACTGCAAGAAGCCAAATAACTCTATACTAGTACTGCAAAACTAAAATCCATCTTAGATTCCATTAAAGAAGTGAGCCTTGGTGGGTTTGTGTTACACATTCACTGTTTCCCTATAGAAGGGGTGGAGATGGAAAATGTTATGGGCAGTGCCTCCAGGCATGAACAGGAGCACACACACTTGAATCTCCCTCTCCAACATAGCTCCCTGTACAAAGGCCACTCTGAAATATGGCCCAATGAAGAACAAGGTGCAGTATTCAGAAGGGAAAGTTCAAAGAGCCCTGCTGAGCACACAGAAGCACTTGGGCACCTGTACATGGCTGCTTGGACATGAATCTAATCCTAGTTGGCTGAATTTTAAAATGAAGTTTAATCTCTCATTAAACACCAACTGCAGACAGAAAAAGGGCATAGGCCACAGCTTTGTTTATATTTTATATTTTATATTTTATAGGTCAGGAGAAACCGTTAGTTTCTTCATGAGGTATTCGTCATGAAGGAATTGTTCAAAATATTCAGTACCTTGAGTCCTACAAGTTTTGTTTGAGCTTGGAAACATTATAGGTAACACTGAGTTTACATGGGTTACAGGTCTAGGAATATGCTAACAAGTCGCCCCCCCCCCAAAAAAAACCCTACTACTACTCTTCCTACTACTACAAAATATAAGAGGACACAACACTTCTGTTTCTGGAGTAGGGGGACTTGATGCATGTAGATCTCCTGAGCAAAGGAATACAAGAAAACCAAGCGGTTCTACAGCTGATGGTCTTCTCAATAGATTTTTTTCCCCCTTTGTTGCTTTTGTATTCCACCTTTCTGCCACAGAGTTCAAGGTGGCATACAAGGTCCCCCACAAAAACCCTTCTGTTATGTACTGAAGTTCTCACCATGGGCCAGCAGGGGGATACTGTAGATAGTTTTCACTCAGGTCCACATATGCAAATAAGGAATTGAAAGTGACGTTCAGTGACTGGATAGTTACAGAAAGTTGTTACTGTTGTGTTGTAGTGGAGCTCTATATAAGCAGGCTGGCTGAACCCTTCAGTTCAGTTCTGTTCTGGCCTGTGAATAAACAAGAGCTGTCTGAAGAATCGCTGTGTCGTCTGATATGTTCACCCACAACTTAACACCTTCTATATGTGAGGAAGGCTAGGCTGTGAGATAGAGACTGGCCCAACGTGATCCAGTAAGCTTCATGGCTGAATGAATATTTGAACCTGCATCTCCCCATTCTTAGTTCAACACTCCAGCCACTACACATCATGCCAGCTCTCTTGATCCACCCTATCACAACCACTTTTATAAACTTTAGCTGTTTCTTACACTGCTGAAAATCTTACCATCCTGCTAGGTAGATTGTTTGCTTATAATACTTTTCATATGTTCAATAAACAATACCCAGTCCTCCTTATATCTTTCGTCATTTTGATTTATTATTCTAGTGTTCACCCCTGCTAGCTCTGCATAGTCCATCAGTTTAATATGCCATTCTTCTTTTGTTGGTTACCTTACCTGTTTTCCATTTTTGCACTAATAACATGCGGCACCTCAGCCATGATCCAAAGCTCTATGGGGTTCTAATGTACACACAGTGCTTTGGTCAAGCAGGAGTTGCTCCATCATTTCTAAGGTTGTTTCATTTATGCAACATTCCCCAGCATTTATCAAGATGTGGAAGGCCCTCCTTGCATAGATTTCATCTGGGTATTTGTGCTTCTACAAACACACGGACTGCTTGATTACTTTATGGGGGAACGCAACCCACAAAAGACATATGCTGTACAACTGAGAGAAAGAATTGAAGTTTTCCACACTTAGCAGTATAAAGTGATATCCTACATTAATCATACCCACAGTAGACCCACTGAAACCAATGACCTTAAGGCCATTGGTTTCAATGGGTCTACTCTGAGTACAACTTAGTTGGGTATCATCCATACTGCCAACCTAAATTGTGTAGGTCTCTGGCAAAGAATTAATCAGATCGACTGAGTTGTTCAGCATTTCGCCACTATAATTATGCACTACCTCCATAAAAACAACAACAACATTTGTTTTAATTTGAAATAATAATTACTAAGAAATTTTTCCACATGTTTCCTTGGGGAAAGGTGCTCCAGATAGTTAAAATAAACTGTGAAAGTTTCAAATTACCATAGCCTAACTATTCCACAATGGTAAATTCTTTCTGAAGAAAGATTCTCAGAAAGGTAAAATCAGAAGGGAAAGGGAGAAAAGTAAAAATCAGGGTATATTTGCTTATTTTGTTGACGTACGGCTTTCAAATTACCACATACTTTTGTATTCTGTTAAGCTTTGTTGCATTTGATTGTTAGCCACCTTAGAACTCGATAAAAGAGTGGAGTATAAATCCACTGAAAACATAATAAATAGAACATTTGTGTTTTCTTAGGTATCGTACACTGTAGCACTCATACACGTACATATACACAGACATTAATTCCAAAAACACGCTTGCAGGAGTGGGGAGGCAGCTGCTAGTCACTGGTAGATCATTTCCATATAGTATTCTAGAAATGGCCGGATATGAACTCCCCACTCACCCTGCATGGGTGTCTATGTGCGTAGCGAAGGCTTAGAAAACCTAGAAAACAATAGCAAAATAACTGCAGATTTGACACACATGAGTAAAAGCACTCTGTGCTGAGCAGACTGATGATAAATAAGCATGCACAAATTCTATAGTGCGATACTGTCATCGCATTTAAGAGAAGCCTTCCCTGTAACGGAGGTCTGTTTTGCAGTTGTATTAATATGCAGCGTAACACTAATGGGCAAAGTTTGAAGAAAAGGGCAGATCCTTTGTTATAAAAATGTAATATAGGTTTCAGAAAAATATCTATTCCTGCGCCATTCCGTGCATAAAAGAAACCTCTTGTAAGCATTATTTGATTTTACAAGAAGCTTTACTATGCATGTTTCAGCAGAGTGGCTCATGGGACAAAACAATATAAAACTGAATACCGGTACATTATGTGCAAAGAAAAACAACTAAGCTTACATTAAGCTCAAATAAACACGATTGAGGAAACACACACACATGCACTGTTATGTACTGAAGTTCTTACCCTGGGCCAGCAGGGGGATACTGTAGATAGTTATGCAAATGAAGGATCAAAAGTGATGTTCAGTGATTGGATAGTTTTGTATGCAAATGAAGGATCGAAAAGTGACGTTCAGTGATTGGATAGTTTTAGAATGTTGCAACAGTTACAATTGTTCTGTAGCTCTATATAAGCAGGCTGACTGAGCTCCTCAGTTCAGTTTTGTTCCAGCTTACAAAATAAAGAGCTGCTTTGGAGAAATCGCTGTGTCGTCTGCTATGTCAACCCACAACTTAACATGCACATTATCAAATTTTAAAATAAATTATTCAGTGCTTGTCTAATAGTAGTTAGCCGCAGATAAACCAACTATATGCTAGTAGTGATGTGCTTTGTAAGTCCTGGGTTTCTCATACCTAAATCATTCGCAGCAAATGCATGCCCAGTGTTTCCTCAAAGCATTCCTAGAAAGGCAATTCCATAATGTCTCAAAGCAGATTACTATGTATTACGGGTTTCTCTGACCTATGGCCAAATGAATATTGCACTGGTTTGTTCCACACTAGGTTACTGTATGTGCATCCTTTAGAGTTCTGGTGCCTGCTGTGAAGGGCTTGAAGGAAGACACGGCACCCTAATTGGGATTTACGTTGGCTCCATACTTGTTTTCCAGTTCCTTGGAGTGTCTTCCATTTCCTTGTTTCTCCTTTTCAGCAGGATGCTAAGACATCCTGCAACTGCCTGTTCTAGCCTTCAGCTGCGTTTCAGTATTTTGTAGTGATGAGACTGCTGCTGGTACAGGATGTACATAAACTGAACCATATTGACTATTAGTCAGTGTGTAGCTTTTTCCAGGCTACAAGCCCTACGTCCATTAATTTGTGTTCATGGGAACAGGTTGAAAAGTTTTGTGTTTCTGATAACTCTTCCACTAGCCTGAGTTTATCCATCTGCTGCATATGTCCCCACCTTGTCTCCCGTCCTACAAATACGAGTATCATCAACAGTTGGAACAGCTTTTAAGTGTCAGCACTTGAACAAATACTTTGAGAAAGTGTATCCCAACATCAAAATTAATCCTGTTCTCAAGAAAGAATCTATACAATCCAAACTATATACATTTTAAAACACTTTGGGCTTTAGTGTTTTATTTCAATGTTTAGTAAGCTTGACTTCCTGTTCCTACATCTTGACATTCCACTCTAAATCATGACTAATTCTGAAGTCATACATAATTCAACAAAATTCTTAAGAACAAATATGCTCGTCTTTCTCTAAAGTCTCCAAAATACTAGCTGATTCATTAAAGCAAAAAAAGCTTCAAATAAAACAAACATGCATCATCACTCAAATCTATGAGATATGTTTATTGTGCAAAACAGTGAAGGAGCAAACCGCAGAAAATAGCAGAATAAACCAAGAGTTGGCATGGGAAAGTATGCGTTTCAGAGCAAGCATGTCATCATGGCCTGTTGTAACTAGCATTGGGCGTGGCTTGCAATGACAGAGGAGAGCTCAAGGCCAGAGATACCTTTCTGGCAGGCAAGCGGTGCCCTTATTCAACGTGGCAAAAGCAAAAATAAATAAAGAACCACTTTGCAAAGTGCTCAGCGCTCCACTACAGCTAGGCCATGAGTCAGCATTTACGGAAGTGAAGGGTGTGTATAGTGTAAATAAACAGGCTACTTTTGACATGAATCAGTTGAAATGTATCCTGGAGTAGTCCCAACACAAATTACCGTAACCCAAAGGACACCAGTATAGGAAATGTAAATAGAAGAATTATGGAGGCCCTTACCAGTCCATTTTTCAGGACATCTTGGGGTTTTTAACTATTCTGCTCTGCGCTGATATTCCACCAAGATTTCCCTTCTTCAAATGCATTATCTGCAATGCAAGCAAACTTAATTTGCTTTAACTTTTAAAGTAGTTAAACTGTAATGGCCTTACTCCAAGCAGCCATAGATTATTATTATTTTTTTAATCAGGATCTAAAATATTATCCACTAGCAAACCCTGGCTCCCTATAGCATGCAAGGGCAACAAACAGTTCCTTGTTTGGAACCATTAAGAACATAATAATTGCTCTACTAAATATCAGGCCACAGATTCATATAGTCCAGCTTACAGAAAACTTATAAGCAGGACATAGTGCAGATAGATATTGCTCTTTGTCAACAGCAGCTGATACCCAGAGGGATCATATTCCATTTACAAGTCCTCACGAGAGCCCCCCCAGAGGGAGGTTCAGAGGTTTCTCTTGAATATAGGCCCCTCTATCGGTTAATCCCCCATCATTTTTAACAGTGTTGATCTACGATTGGAGTTCCCTGAGTCCCTTTAAAGTTCTGGCTGGAAATAAAAGCTATGATTTTTTTTTAATGATCTCAGATTAACAGGGGAGGGGGGAATGTATTGGCATATCACATTCCAAAAGACAGTCTCACACAAAAGCTATTGGGGCACACTGGACCCCATAATGTTAATGGGAGAAACAAACAGAAGCAAAAAATGCTTAGATGAAAAACTGAGCTCAGAATAAATATCTGAAGTATTCCAGTAGTCTAACTGAGTCTTTGTTTTTAAAAGAAAATTACAAATAAGAAATGGATATTAAGGCTATGTACTGCTGTTCTTTGGTATATGGGTGTATCCGCGTGTGAGTACAGTGGTACCTCGGGTTAATAACTTAATTCGTTCTGGAGGTCCGTTCTCAACCTGAAACTGTTCTTAACCTGAGGTACCACTTTAGCTAATGGAGCCTCCTGCTGCCGCCGCAAGATTTCTGTTCTCATCCTGAAGCAAAGTTCTTAACCCGAGGTACTATTTCTGGGTTAGCGGAGTCTGTAACCTGAAACGTCTGTAACCCGAGGTACCACTGTATATGTATTTATATATTATAGTGGAACAGTACAGCTGCCTGTGTTCTCAAGACTCTCCTTGGGGATGTGGCTAAGGAGGTGCTGCTGAAAGGGACATAGGAGCATTGGTCCCTACTTAGCTCAGTGTCGTCCACCCAGATTGGCAGGAGCTCTCTGGTGCCCCAGGCACTGGTTTCCGCCAGCCCAAACTAGAGATGCCAGAGATTGAACCTGGGACATTTTGCATGCAAAACATGTCCTCAACTACTGAGCCATGGATGAGCTCCTTTGCTTCAAGTTTTACAACTACAGCATTGCTCCTGCACCAAGATGAAGCCAATTAATTAATTTATAATTAATTCCCTACAGCAAAATTTAATTCTGGGGTCCAAAGGACCCCTTCATCCCTCTCGTGATGATGTTTTTGGAACAAAGATAAATGTATAGGTAAAAAAATGTACAAAACCAGAGGGGACCCTATTCTGGTGTCTTTGAAGTGGTGCAAGTTCATAAAAACTGAATTTACGATATAGGCAAACTGCTAAGGGCAGAAATTCAACATTGTGTTCTTCCAGTTGTTCCATCTGCACAAGCATTCCAGTTTGCCAGTCATAACAATACCCACTCCCAATTTAAAAAATTGGGCTCATGAAACTTTTTAGGAGTGACGTGGTGGCTTAGGCTCCTGCAGGTTCCGCGCTGCCTGAAACGGCAGCGTGGGACTTGTGTCTGCCTACTGCCTCTCCCTCAGCTGCCCTATAACTGAAGGGGAGGTGGCAGAGAGGCTCCAAGCGTTGGAGAGGCTCGCCCTGCCCCCAACTGCAGGACACGCCCCCCGCACCAGGCACCCGAGCGGCTAGCTACACCACTGCTCCCCCTTGCGCTGTTATTAGGATTCTTCCAACCCCACCCCCAAGCCAATATGGGGGGGATACAGGGGGCAATAGGGAGGCAAGCAAAAGTCCTTGCATAAGTGAATGCTGCCCTAAGATCATCCATACCACACACTATTTCGACACATTGCTGGGGATAGAAAGGATCCCAGTTAGCTTAGACATTTGGTAGTTTTGCTTTCTTATTTGTTTTGATAGAGGTGAATTGGAACCACAATAGTTTAGTAAGTTAAACTATTTTTTTTTTTTTAAGAATTGCAAAGAAGGGAATGAAACACTACAGGACAACTGACTGCACAATTGTTGAGGAAATCATGGAGCATGAAGTGTATCAGGTTTGCTAAAAACAAGGTTACATCTATTTCAATTAGAAGCTGGGGTCCACATCAACTTCACTCCCCTGCAAAAAAGAAGACTTTCAGGCATGTCTCTGATGCCCTGGAAGGAGCTGTGATCAGAAAAGAAAATAACATTGAGCTCACACTAGGAGGTTTGTTTTTTGTTTTGTTTTGCTCCCAGAAGCTTAAAGTTATACAGTAGTACCTTGGGTTAAGTACTTAATTCATTCCAGAGGTCTATTCTTAACCTGAAGCACCACTTTAGCTAATGGGGCCTCCCGCTGCCACCGCACCGCCAGAGCACGATTTCTGTTCTCATCCTGAAGCAAAGTTCTTAACACGAGGTAATATTTCTGGGTTAGCAGAGTCTGTAACCTGAAGCGTATGTAACCTGAAGCGTATGTAACCCGAGGTACCACTGTAGTATATACGTAAGTGCCTTGTGTCTCATCACTTATGTTTCAAGGAGAAATTATTTTCCATCTCTTATTTCTAAGATAGTTATCTAGCACACCGTGGCACACATGGATTGAAGAACATTGATTATTTTAACAACATACTTTTCTCTTTAAGAAGCTGGGGTTTTTTCTCCACGTACCATGCTTTACATACAAGTGTGCAGCTGGTTTCTTCGCATTTTGGCAATCTATCAGAATAAATTGTGCACTTCCTGATCCCATGTACATTAGGCCTTCAAGATGCATAATTAGGAGCAGATAGTCTACTTAGTAGCAAAGGACTCCACCTGTTTCGGGTAGTCCAGACATAACACCACACCGCGGTTGGTGTTACGAGAATCAGCTTTTAAGCAGCTTCAGGCACACCTGCTTCCTCCTACCATCATGTGAAGCGATGACCTCTTTTCTTTCCTTGCTTCAGGCAAAGCATACTCTGCCATCTCATTCAAACCAGCAAGATATAGTTGTGCTTGCCCTATAAATAAGAACCAGAAACTAGGATCCAGCTCTGCTTTTCAATCCTGTTTTGCAGGGCAATCATATAAAATAGTTTTTCCAGTTGAGACAGAATGATAAACTATGGTTTGCCACAAAACCAGGAAAGAGACTGCTTCATGCTAAGAAGAAAGAAGAGGAGGCAGCAGTGGTACAAAAGTGCAAGGTTCCTCAAAAGATCATTCTCATAGTCTTCTTACATTTGTGCCAGATCTCTCTAGCCCTACGTGGACACTGAGTCTCCTCAGGTGTAAGCAAACATGTAAGGATAAGTGAGGGCATGCTGCCAAACCCTACCACCACCTTCCCAAACATCAGCTATACAGTGGTACCTCTGGTTACGAACTTAATTCATTCCAGAGGTCCATTCTTAACCTGAAACCGTTCTTAACCTGAGGTACCACTTTAGCTAATAGGGCCTCCTGCTGCTGCCGCACAATTTCTGTTCTCATCCTGAGGTAAAGTTCTTAACCCAAGGTACTACTTCCGGGTTAGCGGAGTCTGTAACCCGAAGTGATTGTAACCCGAGGTGTTTGTAACCCGAGGTACCACTGTACATCTACATCCTTTACATTTACATCATTTACATTCACATGAATCTGAATATCCAAATAAGCAAACCAGGAAATTAATATAAGAATTACCTTGATTCATGCCAATCTCGTAATACAAAACTTTTCTAAAGCTATTTCACCTCTGCTTTAGCTACAACTGTCAAAGCCACTTGCCTCCTAGTCTCAAAGTGTCACTTCAATCCACACACAGCATCATGTTTTGGGGGGCTTGTTTCTGTATGCATACCTGTTCTGTAGGCATGCCCTCTCTTAAATATTTTGGTCCTGGGCCAGCAAACATTTAGCTAGCCCTGCTGCATCATTCTAAATCATGAACAAATTAAAATCAGGTTCTCATTTAAAAACAGAAAAAAACAATAATATTTGAAGTTAATTCCTTTGTTTATAAGTTGGTAGAAATACCAATAAACAAAAGGTAGTCCATCATATATATGCCTACTTAGTATTACAATGTATTACAGAAAGATCAGTGGGACTTACCATAAGAATGCTGCCTGAACCATTTAATTTATGAGATGTTATAGGACTCAGGTTTCCCTGAAATCCATGCATTCTAATCAGGAAATTCTAATCCCAAATTGTGTGAAGCGATTGTGGTTGTGCAGTTTATGCTTAAAAAATACTCCTAACACTGCAGGTGACGTAAAAGTCAGAGGTTTCTATGCCTATCTTCACAGCTCTCTATCCTCCATCTATGCCAGCAAGCAAGAAACATTATCAAAGTTCAAGGCCACATTCCAGCCAGCCAAAAATCACTCAAGAAGGGTGCAGTCCTTATGCCTCCAAAGGTAACTTAAAAATGCGCTTGTGCAATGCCAGGCAAAATTTCCAATGCTGCAAGAAGCAGCTGGATTTCTACTGGACTACTATAATGAACTTCACATGGGTCTACCACTGAAGATGTTCTGGAAATTACAACTAGTACAAAATAATGCAGCAATCAGGCCTACAAGCAGCAGGCCACAATAACATTACCCTCTTTTAAAAACAGCTACGTTGGATGCCAATTATTTTCTGGGCCCGATGCAAGGTATTAAGCCCTGAACACCTTGGGATCCAAATATCTGTAAGAATGGCTTATTCCATATTGACTGGCCCATAACCAACAGATGAAGCCCTCCTAGTGGTCCCCATGCAGGATGAGGTATGTGGTGTGGGAGCCTAGGAAATGGCCTTTTCACAGTGGGGGTTCCTCACCCTACTGAGGTGTATGTTGCCCCATCTCTCTATAGTTTCAGGTGGTTGATTAAGACACATCTTTTTCAGTGTTATTCAGTGGAATCCTTGCACTACCTGAAAGAGTGCTTTGGATACTGGCAGCAATGCTTTGTTATCGTGAATGATTTTATCTAGCGTTGTCATATTTCTAGAAGTAAAATTCACGACACAAAAGTTGTTGAGATTTTTTAAGGAAGCTCATAGTTGCTGAGCTTTTTAAACTCAATCTCAAAATCCTGGACATTTTGCCAGTTTTCCAAAATTCCCCCTGGGTGCTATTTTTCACCTGTTAAATCCCGGGGAATTCCAGATGTACAGTAACCCTATTTTATCTATTTGCTTTTGTTGCGAGCTCGCTTGCAGCTTGTGCAAAACCACCTAAATAAATAAATAAACAAATACTGACTGGGAGTTCAACATTGACCTGAGTAATTATTCTACCTTCCCATAATTAACAAAACCAGAAAATATATTCAAGTATGCTTCATTTGCCTATTTCATACAGATTATAAAATTTGTACAGAATTTTTATTTATGTATTTTCGTGTCAGTAGACCTGATTAAAACCCTCCTGATGCATAATGAAATCATCACTGCTGAAAATCTGAGACTTAAGTGGTTGAAAACATGTACCCCTACTCCAACTGCAACACAAGCTAAACTATATGTGAAAGGAGTGCAGAAACACTTCTCTGTTTTGTTGTCCTGCTCCCCACATCTGTTGCGTATCTTGAAAACTGAAGAGATGGCAGGATACCCTCCCTGCCCGCCTGCCCCACAGTTTCTAGTCATAGGGTTAAAAAGCTCCTTGCCTATGTGTTAGTAGTGAGGTCTTTTGTCAAATCCTGGTGTGTATGGTACTATGTTATTATACCAGCATTTCTGTTCACAAAAACAAAACAAATCCCCCAATATTTCTTTCTTATCAGAGCTACTGAATGCCTACTAACAAACATGGTGAATGAAGATATATATGGGTGTAGATCAGGCTTCCTCAAACTCGGCCCTCCAGATGTTTTGAGACTACAATTCCCATCATCCCTGACCACTGGTCTTGCTAGCTAGGGATCATGGGAGTTGTAGGCCAAAAACATCTGGAAGGCCGAGTTTGCGGAAGCCTGGTATAGATATACCACATTTTATTTTGACTGAGTTCTAATCAGCTTAGGTGTATACAGACAACCACACACCCACCTGCAACAAACAAGCACAGCAAAAAAGGAGGGGGTCTTATGCTTGAGCAGCATGTTTTTCTTTTTCTTTTTCCTATTACCCAAGTTTATGTTTTTACATGAGAACAGGAGGAGGAAAGGGGCTCCAGATTCCAGAAGCCACGCTTCTACCTAAGCCACTTACCAGCCTAGTGCCTGCCTTTCAGAAAGAGCCTGGTGTCTCTGATGGAGCGAAGTTCCCGCTTGCAGGCTGTTCAGCTCCACCTGCTCAGGAAACAGAGCGCTCAGGTGGAGTTAGGCTGCACGCATGTGTGTGCACACGATATCTCCAAGGATGATTTTTGCCTGCCACTGAGGAGGCAGGCAGGGGTGATGGAGAGCTAAGGCAGAAAGCTACCCCGCAGGGCACACACGGTTTCTCAAAGAGCGAATTTTGCGTCAGTCTGCTGCTGCCGCTACAGGAGGCATGGAAGAGCAGCTGAGGCAGAGTTAGCAATGGCAACGGCTGCGCAGGACAGGAAGAAGCATTGGCTTCCCAATTTTCACAATACAGTGGTACATCCGTTTATGAACTTAATACGTTCCAGAAGTCTGTTCTTAAACAGAAACCATTCTTAAACTGAGGCGTGCTTTCCCTAATAAGGCCTCCCGCCGGTGGTGCCCTTCCACCGTTCGGCTTCCGTTCTTAGACCTAGGTAAAGTTCGCAAACTGGGACACTACTTCCGGTTTTGCGGAGTTCGTAAACTGAATGGTTCGTAACCAGGGTTGTTCTTAAACCAAGGTACCATTGTATCATGCTTTTTGACTATCACACACAAAGACACACACGATTCACAATATATTGCCAGGTAATTTTTTTTTTTTATTGTTATCATGATTTGCTCTTGATACTGATATAAGACAATATATTGATATATTGTCCGGCCCTAAAAGCGGGATGATATATGGATGGTTCTCTATAAATCCACCACTGTTATTGAATCATAACATGTTGCAGAATACACCTGCAAAAACCACCCATCTGGAGTTGTGCTTCTTTGGGAATAATGTTCTAGAGCCAAAGTGGTACCCTCCAAATGTTGTTGGGACTACATCTTCCATCGTCACTGAACACTGGCCAAGTCAACCATGACTCATGAGAGTTGGAATGCAACCAACAACATCTGGAGGATGCCAAGTTGGTTGTCCCTATTCTGAAGTTTATGCACCACTATTCAAAAGCAGTACTCCATCCCACCGCTCATCAAATGTCTATGATTGTAAGGGTCTGAGCATAACTTCTCCAGAAAACAGCAGACACTGATAAAGTATTCACTGTATGCACCATTTTAAAGGTCAAACCCAGCACTTTGCATAGGTGTTCGCAGCCCAAGATTGAGCAAAGTGCCAAAATGCCTGTTGAATATGGCCATACCTACCTGGAAGGAGTTGAGCTATCACACTGGCCAGCACCTAGACCTTCTAAACATTATTTGAAGGCATCCATGTTCAGCAATACTACAACAGTCAGTCCTTGAAGTTACAAAAGCCTGGATGGTAATTCTCAGACCACTACTCAAAGGTAAATAGTGAAGTCAACACAGAAAATGTAATTGACTTCACCCCCAAAGGTGCACTCCTCCATTGTCTCCTGAGGCAGACGGATGCCCACAGCAATTGATAGAAAGCACTCCTAGCCACTGCAGCCACCTGGAATTCTACAATTTATTGAATTTCTAAGCCATCCCATATCAGGTTTTGTGGGAACATGGGAAAACCAAAATAAAAGTGCAATAAACCAATACCTATTACACTTTTTTCAAACACACAATGATCCTGATATTCTCCATTTGTATCCAAAGGGTCCCAATCCTGGATAAAATGTTTTTGGGTATTAATGCAATTATGGCTAAGAAAATTCCCAGATGCCTGGTAACCTCATCAGTTAGAAATTTGATAGTGGTACACTGGAATGTGACAGACGCATTCAGCCCTAGACAGGACAGCCTCCAATCATTTGCATGATTCATTTGGGGTACGAAAGTTATTTCAATACAAAAATAAGTTGCAAATGTCACATAATATTTTAAAATAATCACAAAATTGCACACATTAGTTGCAAGATAATTTGGCCAAATGCAGTTAGCATATATTTGCTTTTAGATAAACATTTTATTATCCTCTATTTACTAAAAGAGATGGAAGGAAGGAGGCGGGAAATAATAAGATACAATAGATCCCATTTTCAAATATTACACATCAAAGCCCTAAAACCAATAAAAAAGTATAAAAAGGCAAAGTAAAGGGTAAAGCCCTTATTTTAGGAACATTAAAATGAAACCATTGTGTCCTTTGTCATTTAAAAAGCATTCAAGATCACATGATAAAAAAGATGCTGCATTAAATTAAGTAGGTCCCACCCCCCACCCTGACTAAATAAAGATGTAACTTGTCTCGCTTTCAACAGTAGTGGGCAGAAAAGCTGAGAGGGCTTCACAAAACCCTCCTGTGTTAGGGAACGGAAACTCCTAATGAGATTAGTTGGTGTGTGCAGACATTACTTAGCCATGACTAAATGGGCTCTCTTCCTGCAGCCAGTGGAAAATTCAGGGAACTTTTTCCTCCTGCAGCATCAGAGTCCCTCTAACCTTCAGCACAGCCAGATCCAAAAACAACTCTCCAGTCTCTCCCCCCCCCTTTTTTAAACTGATGGTGTAAAATATAAAAATGGAGTGGGGAGGGGGTTTGGTGGAGGCAGAGGGTGAGAGTGAAGGAAACTCTCCAGCTCTCGCTCTCTCTCAAAACTACAAAGGAAACTGTAAAAGAGCAAATACATAAACCTGAGAAGGAGAAAACCACAGAGTTTCTTTGTGAGCTGCAGTGACTCATTTTCAAGATGTTGTCTGCTGCCAGTTTCAAACCGGAAGCGCATGGCAATTAGTCTTGCTGTTTCCAGACAAGCCAGAAACTCTCCCAACACTGCCCCCCTCCTCCTCCAAAGCCCCTTGGCCGTTTCCTCCTCTCCTTGCAGCCCCCAGCAATTTGCGCTGCCCTTAAGCAAACTGCTCTAATTCCTCTGGGCTACAGTCTGGTGTGCGGTTCCCCCCACCCCACCTCGCCGCCCCACTCCTTCCTTCTGCGCGCACACACTCAAATTCATTGTCTTAATAAAACGGCCCATGTGGCAGCAAGAGCAGGGACGCCGCCACCTCGCTCCCAGGTTGTGGAAACACATAAAGGCGCACATACAAACTCTCTTTCCCTCTCCCCTCACACACCCCTAAAGTGGTTCATGGCGACGCAGCGCCTTCGGAGAGAAATTAACTCTCGTCTCCTCAAGCCTGTCAGGCGGCGCGCGCCCCTTCCAGCTCACCCGCTTCACAAAGGCACTGGCCCCCACACCGTCTCCCCAAACATAAGGCGACCCCTCCCCACCGCCACGCGCGCGCGCGCTTCGAGAGGCGCAGTGGCAGCCCCAGACTCCCATTTCTCCAGCCAAGTTGGACGCCCCTCCTCACACCCCTCTTCCCCGCTGGAGAAGAGAGCCCCATCTTTAGCCCCCCACCCCCCCCGGCGCTTTTTTGTCAACGGCAGGTGGAGACTCCTCCACATTGCCATATGCACAACAAGCAGTTGACACAACGCGCGCCTCCTGCAGAAGCCAGGGACTCCTTTCTGCCCCCCACACCCCGGGAGTTCCCATTACCCTCCCTCTCTCACGCACAGTCCAAAAGGGCGACGTCTCGCCAGTCTCTCTCCCCCCCCCCCCGCCGCCGCTCCGCGCGCCCCCCACACAACCCACTTTGCTCCCTCTCAGACATTTCCCAAACCCCCCTCCCCGACAGATGGCACTTCTGCCCCGCAGCAAAGAGCTGCAACTGGGGCTTCTGGAGCTGCCACTGGAGCTCCCGGCACCCGGGACTCTTCTCCCGCCTCCCCCGGCAGCCCCAACCGGATGCCTTGTGGCGGGGCAGGGATCTCCCGCGCCCCCCCACCCGTGGCGCGATACTTTTCGCCTTTTATCAGGGAAGGTGGGGGGGGGACCGCCTGAGCGCCATCCCATGCTGCTCCCACCTGTCTGCCCCTCGCCCTTTTCTGCCTCCCCCCTCCAAACTCTGCCCAACTTTTAAAAAGCTTACATACCCGGAGTTTGGTGGGCTTCTCCGATCTCTCCTCGCAGGTTTAAAGGGAGCTGCGTAAAATCCCCCCGTTTTCCATACTGACAGTCCTCGAAAACGCTCTGTTGCTCTTGTAATGAGATCCTGATCCCCCCCCCTTGTTTCTTTCTCTCTTCCACCCCCCACCCCCCCGGTTGGTGTGTGTGCGAGAGTGAGAGAGAGAGCAGGAAGTTGGAGCAGTCAGACAGCGAGCCGGCTCACTTCCTTTCCTGCATTATTCCCCAGGCGGTTTGCAGTCTGTGTAAACAGGCTTTTCCTCCCTTCTCCCCTCTCTTTGGCCACTGATGTGCAGCATTGCTGTAATATAAGACACACACATAGTAAAAGGGTAATGGCAACTTCACTCAGACGCACACACAAACCAAGGAACTCCAGCAGCTCCCTCTGACCTCCACCTCTTCCTGTTCTGTACCCCCGGGGAGGAGCTTCAAACAAGACCAACAAACTTGGCTCATCAGCCACAGCTACTAAAAACATAAGGTGGCTTCGCTGAAAAATAATAAACCAGCTTTCCCCCAAAATGCTGGGATAACAGCAAGCTGGAGTCATTTAACTGTTCTTGCAGACCCGCGCAGAGAGACCCCACATGCACATATCTGTATGTTAAATGCTGTGTTAACAGAGTTATACAATAATAGATAGAGTTCTATTCATAAGCATGCATGTATTAATATCTCTACTAATATAGTGTAAGCAACAACAAATATTCTGCATTTTCTGTTGTTGTTGATTAGGGTGTCTGGACTTCAGCTCTGCTAATTACTGTGGCCCTTACAACTTTTCACCAGGCTTTCTACTGATAGAGGTGCTATAAACTGCTAAATTAAGACACAATGGGACAGTTCAAAGGCAGCCTTCCGTCCCTTGAAATGCAAAATCAAACGGTTTCTGAGCTCAGTGACCCAGCAGAGAAGCTCTGCAATCCCGCAGGCTGCTGAAATCCACAACTCTGATAAAATTTAAGGTGCTACTACCAATACACAGGACTGTAGTCTTAATTCAGTGCTATGACACACAGTAATTTAAGGAACAGCAAAATTAACCACTTAGAAGCAGTGAAGTACTATTAGATTCAGCATTTACAATGCAACAAAGTCAATAATGCCTCAGAAAGAAGGAGGTCTGTAAATAAAATGTAAGTGAAAAGGGCAAGACAAGAGGGTCAAATATCTCCAGAACTCTTGTTGCTTATTCAAAACCAAAATAATGGAAACAAAACTCAACCAGAATGTGCACTGCAGATTAGGAAAGGTACCATCAAATCCTAAGAGAATGCCAGCATAGTTATAGAGCTTTGGCCAAGGATGTTATTAGATGCCAGAAGGCTTCCTTCAAAAAATTGAAGCCTCCCCCAAATTAAGAGGTAAAGGAACAAATATATATATAATCTAGCCAAAAAATGGTAGCAGAGAGTAATGGGTTGGTGCGAGGGGAGAATTTGAGGAGTATCTTGCAAAAAGACCATTAAGATCCATAATAAAAAATATTTACATTATTTAAAGACCTCAGCAATCTGGCTAGGAAGGCAAGCTAGGAAGCTGTTGAATGACACAAAAGTAAAAGGTGTGCTAAAGCAGGATAAGGGGATTGAATAAAAGCTGGATGAATTTACATGTATTCACTGGAAAAGATGCAGGGCAGATATTAGTGCCTAAACCGATTTTTTCCAGAAAGGAAGTGTGAGGAAGTGATGCAGATTGGGTTGACCAACAATAAAGGTCTAGGTCTTACTGACAAATTGAAAATGAATGAATTACCATGGCAAGAGTTCTTGAAGAGCTCACATGTGAAGTTGCTGGTCTTCTAGCAAAGACATCTAACTTGTTCCTATACCAGAGGGCTGAGAAGCAGCCAATGCAATGGCAGTTTTTAAAAAGGGATCAGGAAGTATCCAGGACATAGAGGTAAAGGGACCCCTGACCATTAGGTCCAGTTGTGGCCAACTCTGGGGTTGCGGCGCTCATCTCACTTTATTGGCCGAGGGAGCCGGCGTACAGCTTCCGGGTCATGTGGCCAGCATGACTAAGCCGCTTCTGGTGAACCGGAACAGCACACGGAAACGCCGTTTACCTTCCCACCGCAGCGGTACCTATTTATCTACTTGCACTTCGTGCTTTCAAACTGTTAGGTTGGCAGGAATCGAGGACATAAGGGGCTGCTAAATTTAACACCTGCTCTACAACCATTGGTGAAACGCATTATTAAATACAATATTAACAAGCACACAGAACAGAGTGATGCTGGCCAAGTATTGTGGACTACAAACCTCATCAGCCCTGGCCAGCAAGACCTATGGTCAGGGATGATGGGAATTTAAAACAATTGGAGGGTATCACTTTGGCTACCCATGATATACATGGACAAGTCTTGTTTTTGTTTTTCTTAAGAGTCAGCATGCCTTCTGCAAAGGTAAGTCCTGTCTCAGTAACTTTTTAGAGTTTATTGTAAGTTTCAGCAAGTAGTGGATGGAGGTAGATGCAAAGTGATTTCTCCTAAAGCAAGAGAAGTCAATGTGGTGCCCTCCATACACTGTTGGGCTACAACTCCCATCATTTCTAACTACAGTCATACCTTGGTTTTCAAACAGTTTATTTCCTGAACGTTTTGGCTCCCAAACGTTGCAAACCCGGAAGTGACCGTTCCGGTTTGCAAACTATTTTTGGAAGCTGAACGTCCGGCGGGGCTTCCATGGCTTCCTGCAGCCAATCAGAAGCAAAGATTTGGTTTTCTAACGTTTTGGGAGTCAAACTCCCGGATCAGAAACCATTCGACTTCCAAAGTACGACTGTATTAGCAACGCTGGCTGGGGCTGAAATAAATTGTAACCCGGTAATGTCTGGAGGACATTATGTCAGCTACTGCTGGTGCAAAGTGATTAGGTGAAAATTCCTGTACAGGGAATGCCATCAGCAAGTAAGGAACTCTGTAGTTCTTGAGAATGCATATGCCATAGGGAGGCACAAGTCTCTCAGACTGCAAGTTCTAGTGTTTCTTGTGCAACTCACTTTCTATGTGTGTCCCCAGCTTTGTTTAGATAAGGGCGAGCACATACTACTCAGAATGTTGTCTTTCTTGTTCTTACAATACTTATTGACTCTAGCAAATCTTACAAGGTCTGAACACCCCATATAAATTCAGGGAAATAGGTTTGCAATAACGTCCTCAATAATTATCTACAAGTTAGCCTCTTTTTTATTCTTTGTAGTAATGGGCTTGCAACATAGCTGTCAACCGTCCCTTATTTGGCGGGAAACTCCCTTATCCCAGCGCTGTGTCCCGCTGCTGTCCCGGATTGATGATGTCCCTTAAATTTCCTGGGTTTCATGCTCACCCGGCTCGGGAGGGAAGCAGCGGCTTGGGGTCCTCCGCCTCAAGAGAGCGAGAGAGAGTGCGTGCACGAGCTGCTGCGTCTCTGTCTCTCCCTTTTCCCCCTCAGGGGTGCATCGTGAGGAGACAGGTGGCGGCGAGCGGGCAGGCAGCTCCTCTCTTGCGAGACTTCGGCCGCACTGCCAGGGAAAGCCGGAGGCGGCAGCAGTGGCTGAGGAGGTGGCCTGAGGGAGGAGGAAGTGGAGGGGATGGGGAGGGACGCAGCAGGGCGGCGCTTCAGCGGCGCTGCTACCACCAGGCTCGTGGGTGGCGTGGGCAAGAGTCTCTCTCCCTCCCTCTCGGGCGGGGAAGGGCCGATGGAACTCATAAGCTAAGCAAAATCCCTTATTTTGGCTGTTGATCCCTTATTTTCGAGGCTGCTGGTCCCTTATTTTCAAATCTGTAAGTTGATAGCTATGGCTTGCAACCAGGGCAGGCCCCAATGAACCTCTGAGCCCAGGTAGAGTCCTCTTTTTCCACCCACATGCTTGGGCTCCTATGTTTGGATCCTGCTTACAGCAAAGTTCCTCTTCATGCTGTTATGAGTTGGCTTGTGTGTGTGTTAAACTGGGTGCCAGACCCTTCTAATCCCTGGATCCAGCAAGTGTTAAAAACTAATCAAGCCAGGCTAGCTTCCTGATGAGGTGATCACCTGGATGATGGGCCATTAGGAGAACAAATGAAAGAGGGCTCTGTGCGAGACAACAAATGGGTGGAGCCCGTCCCACAACTCAGAGATAGTTAGAAGGACAAGGCTTGAATTTAGAGTTGAGTTTTGTAGTGATGGAACCAAGAAGCAAAGCAGGAAGCTGGGAAGCCAGAGAGACAGAGCAATGGTTGATTTCTCTTTGAATCCAAGGCTGCAGCTATGAGAGAAACAACACCCTTTGGGGGTGTTAATGCTGTGAATTGTAGACTCTAATAGTATATATGTGTAAATAAACCACATATCATAAAGACACCACAGTCTCATTTCCAAAAGGAAACACAAACCCCTAGAGGTAAGTGCATTGTGTTAGTTGTGCTGATCAGAGCAAGCACAATTAGATTTAAGCAGAAAATTCAGTGGTGGTTGTTTTTATGCTCCCTGCATGCAGTCATTCATATAATCATAGCATTAGAGGGCCCCTTCTTCTAAATCCAAATCTCTGCCATTCAGCTCTTTCCGTCCGCATTTCAGTTGTCTTCTGTATTTTCTTGTAGTCTCAAATTTAGCATGACAAAGATGGAGTTCCTCATCCTCATAATTCCTGTTCTCTCAAAGAGATCAGAGCAGCAGTCAGATTGGGGAGAGGAGAGTGAGGATATGGGTGTTTAAAACATCTCCCCACTATTTTCCTTATCAGAATTGCCTTCTTCAGTTCAGGCTTCGGATTTTCCTGCAAAGAGAAGATTACAAGGGAGCATTGTATGTTCCCCTTTTAGACAAAGAGCACCCTGGATATGTGTGTGATCTTGATCAGGAAAATAGAGAGTGAGGTTAAACACCCCCTTTCCTTGGGCTGCTGCTCTGACCAAACATCCTAAGCAGCTGCGTTTTTGGCTACAAATATGCCATACTTTTAAAGCCCATTTCCCTCAACAACAACAAGGATCCTGGGAGCTGTAGTTTACAAAGCTACAGTTCTCACAACCTTTAACAAATTTCATTTCACAACATTCTTGGTGTGTGTGTGTGTGTGTGTGTGTGTGTGTGCGCGCGCTTTAAACCGACACAGTTTATAAAAGACACAAACTACCAGGAGATCCAGTCACCTATTTGTGAAGATGTAGCATAAGCTGCAAGAGAAGCCATCAATGGTTTCACCATTCATTTAGAAACCTGTTTTTGAATCTGTCCTATCGTGGTGTGAACCCTTTTTTTGATTGACACGAGAAAGACAATCCTCCCAGATTCAGGCTCTGTAGTTCACCACCTGTGCTACCTGTGACTAACTGGATTCTGACATGTCAAATCTTTATGGCTACCCCAATTCTGTTTTTGCAGTCTGGACCAGGGAGATATCAAAAGGGGATTCTGAGTGGCTGCCACACATGACTAGTTGACTGAGGACTCAGCTACACAGCTGCAAATGAAACGTTTTTAATGTGTTGTAAAGTGCAGTATGCAAATGTGACACTAGATGGCGACAGTGAGCTATGCCAAATTCAATGTATTTTTTCCAAAACTTTTTTTAAAAAAGCATTTTCACAGCATTTTTTATATATGTGTAGATTCCACCTGAGTTTGGCTTGATGTATCAGACGTGCAGGTCTACCTCGTAGTTTCAGGAACTACTTTTTGAACTGAACTACAGTGGTACCTCGGGTTACATACGCTTCAGGTTACAGACTCTGCTAATGCAGAAATATTACCTCGGGTTAAGAACTTTGCTTCAGGATGAGAACAGAAATCGTGCTCCGGAGGCGCGGCAGCAGCAGGAGGCCCCATTAGCTAAAGTGGTGCTTCAGGTTAAGAACAGTTTCAGGTTAAGTACGGACCTCCGGAACGAATTAAGTACTTAACCCGAGGTACCACTATATCCAAATTCTCAGTTTTTGAAGGGATATTTATCAACACTTTCTGACTAGCCAGAGCTAAATTTTACCGCCCTCCCCCAAAAAAGTTGCTATAGTTTTCATAGCAAAGATGAAGATTCAAATCTAATTAGGAAATGACATTAACTCTTTTTAGAAGTCCTACTTCCATATTTATTTAGGTGGGAGATTTAGAGACCACAGATAGTCATAGTAATGCCTGCCTTATAGCCAGCATGCTGTTTTAAACTTATTTATATTTTTACAAAACGAATATGCTCCCTAAATGATTGCTTTAATGTTAAAACACTGTGCTTGTTCTAATCTTATTTGTTTTAGCGGGTTTAGCAGCACACCTTTGTATATGACTTTTTTTTAATATTGACTTACACTGAAAGACTTAAGCAAAAGGAAATCTAACGAACTGCTGGTAATTTTTGGCCACTGTTTATGTTTGAACTTTCCTCCTTCTTCCTGTAGAAACTTCCGTATCCTCTTCCTGTGTCCCTGCAAAGGATTGTACAATGCTGAACAAGAAATGCTACATAGGCAGTGCTCCACCTTTCTCCTTCCTGCAGGGATATCCTTTTCCTTGCAGTGATGTTAAGAATGTAATGTTCCTATCAAAATGTTAGTTTATTATTTTGCCTCTGTCCATTTCTGAATTCATAACTAGATAAAAGTTAAATGTATATGCAACCACATAGCATTCCTTTTCTGTATGAAATGTTCACTGTCAAAATTGGATTTTAAAAAAAGAAAGAAATTTAATCAAAATGACTAGAATCCCAGGATCTTATCAAGAATGCAAGCCCAAGATAAATGAGAAAAGGGTGGGTAAGCCTTTTCTCTTAATTGTTTCAATTGAATGAACAGGAAAAGGGGTTGAGGAGACGGGTGGCCTTCTACCTATCTGACACCAGAGTGTTATTAATTTACTCCACTATAGATTTGTCGGTTGCAGGCTGAACTTTTAGTCTGTTACACCTCCCCACCCCACCCCCGAACCCTACAGCTTTTATCCGGATGTATTTTCAATAGTCATTTCCACCATCACCCTGCCAGAGTGCGACTGGTTTGGTTGCACTGTGTGTGAAGCCTCGGGGGTGCTGTGGGGGGTGCTGCAACTATGATGTACAATGGAAGGCGAGAGATGGGGGGGTCATCAAATTTTTCGTTGCATAGGGCACAATGGAAATTTGAGGCCCCCAAATCTTCCACTGACTCTGCAGACAGCTTAAACCAGGGGTAGGCAACCTAAGGCCCATGGGCCACAAGCAGCCCATGGGGGTAGTTTAACCAGCCCACAAGCTGCCCCTGAACCGAGCTGCCCACTCGGTGAGTCCCCATGCGCTGTGCTAAACTGGCACAACGTGGTGCGAGGACTCAATTCCGCGGCGCCAGTAATCGCATCTGCGCATGCGCAGACACTGGGAAACGCATCTGTGCAGACACGGGAAATCACGCGCCCGCAATCCAGGCCACCTTGCTGATCCCTGGCTTAAACACACACAAAATTAGAGTGCACTGTGCATGTGGCAGACAAAAGCCTGAGCTGTTAATCACAAGAACAAAATTAGGGTTTGTACACCACTTCTCAGCTCATACTGGGATCTAGATATGTTTCTACCTTATGTGATCTATCCTAAATACCTGCCAGTAGCAACAAACTACTTAGATAACCTTCATTGGGGAGCTTTCATTTATATCAAAGGAAATTTCAGACCAGAAGACAAAACAGTAATGCATCTTAAATTAAGGTTATATGGAATATATATATTTAAAAGACTCTTACCATCATTGACAAAAGGGGCTGGGACCTTTTTCATACCGAGGGCCATATTCCATTCCGGACAGCCTTTGGGGTGTGGGGTGTGGGCAAATTATGTGGAGAGCAGCAAATACCAGTATACATTTTACATTAAGCTAGTTTTGCACACCCTTCTGTATCCTCCATCTAGGCATTAATTATCAGAGTTCAATGCCACATTTTAGCCAGGTAGAAACATTCTAGGAGGGTGCAAAGTAAGGCTAGTAACACATTCGGCCTGGGGCAGGAAGTGGGGGTATAGCTGAGGAGGAGGAGGAGCTTGGAAGAGTACCAAGGGCTAGATGGAGAGGCCCAGAGAACTGCAATTTACCTCTGAATCTGAGGTTCCCTACCCCTGGTTTACAATATGTGATTTCTGAGGAGCTCCATTTTTCTCTTTTCCTCATTTGTTAAAACTGATTTGTCCTAAGGACTAATCTACACTGCTCATTTAAAACGTTAAAAATGTGTTATAAACATGTGGCACCAGATGGGGCTGTAGAGCAGCGAGCTGTCGTCAATGTAAAATTGCATTGAGAGCTTTGCTACTTTTTTTAAAATAGCGTTTTCCAGATCAGTGTAGATACAGCCTTACATTCAAGTTACCCCATTCTTAGTATTGATCTGTGACAGGAATAGCAGTGACTAAACCAAGAGTTTCCTGGCCTGTGCATTGGAGTCCCTGACTTGTGGTGACTCACTCAACAATGTCCTGCTTTGGGCAAATTTCTCTCGTGCATCTAGAGGGCACGATATTGCCTAACCCAGCTCCAGTCAAACCTCGGTTTTCAAACGTCTCAGCTGCCAAACGTTTTGGAAGCCAAACGCCAAAAACCCGGAAGTTAATGCTTCCGTTTTTGAACGTATCTCGAAAGTCGAATGGCTTCTAAGGCGCATTTCTCCATTTTTTCAATGGATTTTGCTGCCAGCCCTTTGATCCTCAGTTTTCGAATGTTTCGGAAGTTAAACAGACTTCTGGAATGGATTATATTTGAAAACTAAGGTTTCACTGTACTGTATAAGATCTGCCCAACACTCCATCTTGACTATTTCTAATTCTGTTGATATTTATATTTCCAACTCCCCACATGCGTGACTGCTAGTGACCTAGCACTCTTCTGTTTCAGCCCTAATTATAATTAGCTTTACCTTTTTTATTCTCTTGCACTCATATCTATTTATCTGAGGTGGGAATTATGTTGTAAAGAAGCCCTATTGCTTTTAATGCGAGCACTCAAAGAATTAATATCCAGAAAGGAATTAATTCCCAGCTAGCACATTATGCAATGAAATGAAGAGGACTACTAAATTTGAGGAAGTCATATGAGAAGTTGCATCCTTTTCAGCTTAGAGAACAAAGAAGAAAGTTGGATGAAAGATGATAAACAAAAAGCACAAGGAACAGGACAGTCCATTACATCAACAGTAGGATTTCCATGTTTTCCAGAATCTATCTTGTCTCCCAGCTTTTTGGAAGTCAGGCTTCAAATAAAAATGTAATACTCAGAAAAGACCCATTAAAATCAACGGACTTAAGTAAGTCATGACTCAACTAAGCTGGTTTATTTCGGTGGATGTACTCTGAGTCAGATGCCACCCATATTGTATTATTTATTTTTTGTTTGTTGAAAGTATTTATTACTTGCGAAGAGATAAAAGAAATACAGTGGTACCTCGGGTTAAGTACTTAATTCGTTCCAGAGGTCCGTTCTTAACCTGAAACTGTTCTTAACCTGAAGCACCACTTTAGCTAATGGGGCCTTCTGCTGCCGCCGCACCGCCAGAGCACGATTTCTGTTCTCATCCTGAAGCAAAGTTATTAACCCGAGGTACTATTTCTGGATTAGTGGAGTGTGTAACCTGAAGCATCTGTAACCTGAAGCATATGTAACCCAAGGTACCACTGTAATGAAATGCATTTAAGCTAGTTGTAACAATAAAGTAGCGTAACGAGAATGGCTGGAAGTCAAGTCACTTGATGGGTGTCCGTGTGGGGTGGGTGTGTAGGTATGTTGATATGTATAGTATAGGTAGGTATTATATAGAGTAATGTAGGTATGTTTTATGTTATGAAAATAAGGTAGTGTGTTGTGTATGTGTATTGTGTAAATGTATATGTATGTGTTTTATATGTTAATAAAATAAAATTTAATTTAAAAAAATAAAAGAAAGAAAGTATTTCTTACTTGCTCCTCTCATCACTAAAGGTAATCCCATGGTGGGTTGCATAAAAATTTAAAACATAATACATGATAAAGCAGAAGAATACAAAAATAACACAATAAACCATTTTGTATCTTTAACCCACTTAACTAGACATTCCCTTCTATGTTCTCATACAATCCAATCACTTGAGATAAACTCTATACTCCAGGCTTGTACAGGATGCTCCTATCCATTCCAAGTGCCCCAATAGGAACACAGTGCTGTGTCCTCCTTCGCACATCAGGGCAGGCATAGGTTTCTGAATCAGGAGCAGTCTTCAAAGGGATTCTAGAGCAGACAAGCCATTCATTGTGGCATCTCCCCCTCTTCTCTGCCTTTTTAAATGAACTAACATATTTACATTTGTTTAGCTTCCAGGTTTTTGTGATCTTGGAATGTATTCCTTTCACAGGTAATCTAGAGGGACTCTACTTTTTTCGACATCAGACTTTCATCTTTCTGACTCTTTCATCTCCCTAGTCTTTTTTTGTCGATTGGTTTCTTCTGCCTTTTGTTTTGCTTTACAGTGTTCAACGGTTGGCTTCTCCTCCCCTGAGCAGGAAGAAACCCACAGTAGACTCTGCAAGGTTAGCTCTCTTCAAAGTGGAGAGAAATGATGGTTCTTCAGTACATTTCACTATGTCAGCTCCAGTCTGTTGACCAACCTCACTCTGGAGATCTGCAATGCTTAGGACATAGCAGAGTTCTATTTAAGAAGGGGCCTATTGTTGAATCATTGTGGTTGTCCTCTCCACTGGATTTGAATCTGAAGCCACAAAATACTCTTAACAGGTTGTTATTGTAAGCAAAATGTTGAGTGTATTTTCTTGTTGACAGAACAGCTTGGGCACAAGTGTGTAGGAGGGTGGAGGCTTGCCCCCTTGGCCCAACCCCCAACATCACTGGACATACACCCTCCATTCCTGACCTTCATCTAATTTGTGTGGAGATCTGAAGGGGACATACCCCCCTCTTGGTTGTGAGGAGGTTTGTGAGCACAAACCTCCTCACAACCAAGAACCCTGCCTTTTGAGGGTTCCTGATCTAGAAGGTGCCTGGAAGGTTTGAAGTGAGAACTACCGGTACTTACCGATGGGGCTTTTGTTAAATCATGTCACTGCTTATCATGCTTGCACAAAAAGACAGAGAAAAGGGCAGGTATGGAAAGACTGGAGAAGAGCAAAGAAGGATGGCTCTATCCACCATTATCTCCGCCTCTGACTACCATTGGTTCTAACCACTGACTGATGTTTCCTGTGGGTTAATAGCGCTACATAGAGTGGGAAAGACACGACAAATACTAATGTTCATAAGATCCAGCTGCAGATTTGAAGCATGCAGATGATCTTGTACCTGGGATTTTTTCTAGCTCTGATGAAGTGCACCCCGTAAGCCAAAACCAGGTCAAGATTCTAATGTACACACAGTTACAATGGGTGCCTTCAAAATATACGTACTTGTCACCATTACTTAAATTGCTTTTTGAAGATGAAGGGACACATGCACATAATGCAATGTGATCTCATGGAGAAAAGGAGATGCTTTTCTACTTCAAGCAATACATATTCCATGCATCTTTTGTAAGCAGTACAGAGAGTACCAGTGCTTGCTAGGAAACAGACACATGTCTTGCCCCTCTCCAGTTTGTCTGCACATGCCTAATCTACTCCTGTCTGTCAAATGAAACATTCTAAGAGGTCTGAAAGATTTGCATGGAACAGATTCTTGTGTAAGTGGCATGCTTTTTTGGAGGCATGCTAATGGAGGCATTTCTCAAAGATTTCTTCCAGGACGCAATTATTTCTAGCTTCCTCAAACCATGCTCCATGACACTTTGTTCCTGGAATAAATGGTACTGCATGTAAAGGTATAATTATGTAGACATCTTTGTTTTGCTCACATTGGCCAATGCTAATGTTAGAAAGCACTTATCCTGTGGGTAAGACATGCTGGTGCAGCATCCATTGCCTGGAAACACTAGGCAGACGAAGAAGGCCAACTTGCAGGGCTTATTTTCCCTTTCTTTTAAAATTGCAGACCACAAACACTGATAGAACGTAAACTGTCTAGACAGGATGAAGAAATGGTGGTGCCCTTTCAATTTATTCTCAGCAAACCAGTACCTTTCCTCCTAAAGTGGATTCATCGCTTTTTATAAATTACAAAAATATAATGCCTTACTAGTAGATTTAAATTATTTATGCTACCTGATACTATTGCATGCTTTACTAAGAAGGAAATTTCAAGTTCAGCAAGACTTACTTTACTTAGAAAATGTCAGGTGTTGGGCTGATTTCCTCCACCGCTCCCCAGCGAGAGAGCAGGTACAGTAAGGCAAGTATAGCTTCCTTCTTTACTTGCAATGATGGGGTGATGGGTTTCTGGTTCTGGGAGCATTTTATGTGAAGTATGCTACCAAATTGCTGGCAGTTAGAAGCACAAAACCCAAAGTTGACGTGTGTGAGAGATAGACGCTAGACAGAGGAGGCAGCCTGAAGTCTGGGAGGGAGAGACATGCTTGATTTCTGCTGGAATCCAAGGCTGTGGCTATAGGAGAAGCAAGGTCTTGTTGGGGTGTTAACACTGTGAGCCCCTCCACCATAGGCTCAGGTTGTATATCCATGTAAATAAACCATATATCATAAAAACACTGCTGTCTCCACTGTCCCTCATTCCGAGGGTAAGTGCCTCAAAACACTGCGATCTCACACCACTTGGAGACTGGGGTGGTATGCAACAATATTTTGAAAATTGTGAATGGGCGTGAGAAAGGAAGGCAGGTAATGTTAATTTCACTACATTTCAAAACACCCTGAATTATTTTTACCAACTTTCCCTCAGAATCAGGTATCCAGAAAGAAGTAAAGAGGTGGGTCTTTGTTAAACAAAAACAAAACAAAAGCTGACAATAGTAATGGGGAGAGTTCCAGCTCTTGTCTCTTAACTTGGTAAGCAGGATACCCTCACAGCATCTTTTTTGACTAATGTGGAGAGAGCTCCCTCTCCTGTCTCTGGCTGGTTAAGCAGCTGGTCATTCTGTTGTCATGTTGTGTTCTGGCAGCCAAATCTCTGGGACCCAGAAACTACATGGAAGTTTGTGCGTTATCTGTATAGCCACATACATTGTTAACATCTAGGTCTGTGTCTACATGCGAGCCTTGGGAAACCTTTGCATCTGAGTAGGTGCTGCCTGCCCTTACCAGGTGGGACCTATTTATCTGGATGCATTTGCAACAGGAATAGACTTGGCTCCTATCACAAGCTTGGCTGAATATAATGTGTGTGTATGTGTGTCGAGTGGGGTGAGTTGGGGTGCCAGGATATTAACTGTTGAGCAGGGTGAGATATGACATGAGAGGATGGACATGTCAGGTAAGGAGAGGTGAGGGATAGCATCTGACAGCTGTCCTCTTGGCCAGTCCTTCCTCCACCTGGACCTAGGTGACCCTGCTGTTCTGCCCTCTGTTCTGGCAGTGCTCTTCAGTGCAGAGCAGGCATAGGCAAACTCGGCCCTCCAGATGTTTTGGGACTACAACTCCCATCATCCCTAGCTAACAGGACCAGTGGTCAGGAATGATGGGAGTTGTAGTCCTAAAACATCTGGAGGGCCAAGTTTGCCTATGCCTGGTGCAGAGTAAAGCATCTATCATGGTTGTGGGTCCAGCTTAGCAGAGCTATTGCTGAGATCTGGATGGGTGAACTAGGCAAAGGAAACCAGACTAAGCTCTTCCTTTCCAAATAAGACAGTGAAGCACCTGCTCCTTAAGAAACAACACTGGACCCGGAGATGACAACTACCAGCCAATTGCTGATGTAACACTCTGCTGTTTTGAGTTAGGAGCGGATTTCCCTCTCTCTGAAGGAGCAGGTGCATCGATTGGAGGTGCTCTAAGTGCTGTCGTTGTCAACGGAGGCAGAAATGGCCTCTACAGCAAGGAGTGCGTTTTGCCAGCTTCAGCTAATGACATTGCTGGATGGGGGTAGCTTGGTCACACCCTGATAACCTCAAGAATGGACTATTGCAATGTGTTGTATGTGGGGACGCCCTTGAGGTTGTGTTATGCGGAGTAGGCGTTCAGCCAAATGGTGGGCTTTTGCCCTCTGTGCAGAAAATGTGGCCATCCTGTTGTGCACTGAATTATTCTAAGAAGAAGAAAAAAGAAGTGCTACAACTCAAAGCTGTATGGTACCACATAACAGCAAAGCAATGATTATATGCTCCGATTACAGGGAAATTGAAACAAGGGGAGCTATAGTACTTGAAAGGCTAGCACCTTTTGTAAACAGTTTGCAGATCGGGCATGGGTAGGCGGACACTTGCAGAACGGTGAAGGTGGGGAAGAATAAATAAAGGCTGAACTTGGGGCTTATCCACACTTAACTTTTGCCTTGATCTTTCGAGGTAGAAGTCTCCAAGTGTTTTTTGTTTCCTTGTTTGTTTTTCCCCAAGCTTTCCCCATGACAACCTGCTCTAAAGAGCTTTAAAGAGTGGGTTTTCATGGGGAAAGTTCTGGAGCAAAAAAAAAAGTGCTCAAACACTTTAAATTGGGGACCGTGCCTGGAAAGAGCAGAGGAAAGATAAGTGCAGGTAACTCCTTGATGTCTGAAACGTGCAGCAAAACTTTTTGAGGTGTTGGGCCTAGACAGGGAATGGAGACTCTGCTTCAAGTAGCAAACTGTTTTGACCAGCCATGTAAGCCAGGGGTCAGCAACCTTTTTCAGCTGTGGGCTGGTCCATCGTCCCTCAGACCATGTGGTGGGCTGGATTATATTTTTTTTAAAAAAATGAATGAATTCCTATGCCCCACAAATAACCCAGAGATGCATTTTAAATGAAAGCACACGTTCTACTCATGTAAAAACACACTGATTCCTGGACCGTCCGCAGGCCGGATTGAGAAGGCGATTGGCTGCATCTGGCCCCTGGGCCTTAGGTTACCTACCCCTGATGTAAGCAGACACCTTGAATCACACTATGTGTTACATACAGAGGCAGAACTAGCTGCTCTGGCACCCAGAGCGGCACACATGCTGTGTACCTGGGGGCAGGGCTAACCACCCGCGGCAAGTGGTGAGTGTCCCAGGGGGCGGGGCGGCGATGTCACCCCCCCCAGGGATGACACCCGGGGCGGCCCACACCCACCGCACCCCCTTCCTCTGCCAGTGGTTACATACATTCTTTAGTACATATATAATGTAAATGGATCTATTTACACAATCATTATTAACAACTGCCAATGTTGCTTTTGGGTGACAAGCTCACTGCCTGGAAGTGGTGTTTCTATCTATAATGGTATCAAAACAGCGGAAGAAGATGCAGCCTTGTGGCTTCCCAATTCTTCTTCTACCAACTAGCTGTGGCAAATAGGACTCCCAGTTTCTTGCCATAGCAGGCAGGTTATGCAGCAGACCAGTGGATGAATAGGGCAGGAGGCAAAGCTTCACAGTTTTTAACAGTGTTCGCAGCACTTCCAATCTTCAGATTGTTTCCCCACCTTTTGTCTACATAAGGAGACTGCATACGCCTGGCTAACTATCTTGGCCTTTTATAAATCATTGCTTTTCCAGATAGCGTGGAGAATTTCATCCACCAAATACAATGCCTGTAGAAGTGAGGCAGACACCCCTGATCTTGCCAGAGATCCAGCTCACATCAAACCACAACCCTGTAAAGATATTGGAGTAACGAAAAGTATTTCTGTATGTCTCTGTGTGCATGCAAAAGATGAAAAGTGGCATGCAAATCAGATGCCTAGGGCACCAGAATAGGATAATTTTCCTATATCCTAGCACTGCTAGAATGCTTAAAAGTCACTCCAGTACATGGTAACTGTATGAAATGTTGCGTTCCCTCATTCCTCCTCTCTCTTATTATATCCATATGGAGTGGTTGAATCAATAAGTGGCATTTAAGGGGTTAACAGCTATACTAGGAGAGGAAAGGGTGGAGAAGGGAAGTGGATTGGAGGGGGCTGGCAGTGGGGAGAGGAACAGTGGCACTGTTGCAATCATGAGATCAAATCGCAGGGTGGAGGAGGTTTTTCCAGATCCTCTGACCTTAAAAGTTGGGGAGTAAAAGGAAGAGGAAGCACATTTGCACAGGCCTTCTGTCATAGCTTCCTTAGGGAGGGGTGCCTATCCATGCACACACAGAAACCTCAGCTAAACAAGTATATATATATGTGAAGTTGCAAACTGAGACACACAAAGGGACATGTAAACAATAGGAATATTTTATTCACAGTTCTGTCCTCAAATCCCTCACATGCTGAAAACCCAGAGCTATTCACAATGTGAAATACGTAAGTTCAAAAAACAGTAATAATAATATTAGTGGGGTTTTGCACTTCAACAGCACCTTCTCTGGTTCCCAAAATACACTATGTCTGCAATACAAAGGCACTCACTCATGGTCAAATAAACAACATAACTTGAGACTTAAAGGTTTTGCTCCACAGAGGGACCACTGAGACATGAACAGTTCTCTATGCAATTACGTATATCAGCAATAAATATTGATCTCAGTAGCTGCTTATTAAAAGTAATATGTTGATATGTGTGCGATTCTCCAATGTAATTATAGAAAAAGGATACAGTACTTAGAACATAAGCAGTTTTTTACTGGGGATGCATCTGCTAGGTCTCTCTGCTTTTTGAGTGATGAGGCATCAAGGCTCGTTTTAATATTATTAAAAGTGTGTAAGACTAACAACTCCAAGCATGCAAATGAATAGCAATAATAATGTAAGATACCTATACAAAATAGAGTAAATGCTATTTAGTACAAGAAATATTGAAATTGCCTCATACTTTCCATATTTTAGAGAACTAATATTAATTATTAACATGATTTAAAAACTGAATCTGTCTGAATGTTGAGCCAATCAAGTGATCTCATTGGGAGAACATTATTTTTAGTGTTTTGTATGTAGAATGTATTACAAATGATACATTTGTGGGTGGCGCTGTGGTCTAGGGCTTGCTGATCGGAAGGCGGTGGTTTGAATCCCCGCGATGGGGTGAGCTCCCGTTGCTCGCTCCCTGCTCCTGCCAACTTAGCAGTTTGAAAGCAGGTCAAAGTGCAAGTAGATAAATAGGTACCACTCTGGCAGGAAGGTAAACAGTGTTTCCGTGCGCTGCTCTGGTTTCACCAGACGCGGCTTAGTCATGCTGGCCACATGATCCGGAAAAACTGTCTGCAGACAAACATCGGCTCCCTCGGCCAGTAAAGCGAGATGAGCACCGCAACCCCAGAGTCATTCACGACTAGACTTAACTGTCAGGGGTCCTTTACTTTTACCTTTATGCAGAATGTATTACAAATGAGGGAGCTGGGTATGTTTATCCTGGAAGAGAGGAGACTGAGAGGAGATATGATAGCCATCTTCAAATATTGTCAAGGGCTATCACATGAAAGAGGGAGCTTGTTTTCTCCTGCTCTGCAGGGTAGGACCCAAACCGATAGATTCATGTTACAAGAAAGGAGATTCCGACTAAATACGTATCAGAAAGAACTTTATGGCAGTAAGAGATGTTCAGTAGTGGAATGGACTTTTCTGGAATCCATATGCAATTTCATCAACGTCGTTCCCCACCCCCACCCCCAGCTTCTTAATCAAAAGTGTTACTTTGCTGGTTTCCTTTCCAATATACTTTGACAGTCAAGGCAGCATGAAGTCTGTCTGGCACAACAGCTCCACTGTAGCAATTAAATGTCTGCCAGCCAGTGAGCCGACTTCCTGAGACATATTTCCAGTGTTGGAAAGTATACATTGTGTAGTATATTAGCAATTGCGTGTGCTGCTCCAGTCCGGTTCCTTCAGTGGTACCAGTGTTCGTGATAACTGATACACCTGAGCAAATAAATGTGTGCTATTTTGTGCAGTTTCAAAATATATGACACGGTACCAAATGCATATGTAATGTTATACAGTTGCCAGCCAGAAACCTCTGGTTTCTTTCTTCCACCCTGCATTGTTTTCAATCAGGAGTAGCCAACATGGTGCCCTCCAGGTGTTGCTAGACTACAACTCCCATCAGCCCCATCTCACATGACCAGTGGGCAGGGATGATGGGACCTGTAGTCCAGCCAATATCTGGAGGGCACCAAGTTGGTTACCCCTGTTTTAAGTGGAGACACATTTTGTGGATGGGAAGGGGCAGGGGAGGTTCCTAATAATGTTTACCTGGACTATTAGCTCTGAAATTTTTACACCAGTTGTAGCTATGAGAGATAAACTACTTCCCCTAACCCCATAGAATGGAGGCAGAAGGCCAGTGGGAAAAGAAGGTTGAGGTTGCAATAACAATAGAAATGAAATTTTCTTGGGGCACACTTGGCTTAAATGTGGGTGTGCATATACCAGTATTGCAGGGTGGGGAGCTGGGTGACATCCAGATGTTGTTGGACTACAACTCCCATTATCCCTTATCCCTTACCACTGGCTAGGCTGACTAGGGCTGATGGGAGTTGGGTCTCCAACAATATTTGGCGGACCACAGCAGGCATTTAAAGCACATTCAGCACACCTTTAAGGCACATGGTTTCCCCCAAAGAATCTTTGGAACTGTAGTTTGTTAAGGGTACTGGGATCTATAGCTCTGCTACAATTCCCAGGATTCTCTGGGGGGGGGGTGTTGGGTGTTTTGAATGTATGTGCTTTGAATGTATACTGTGGATCAGCAATTTTGCTGAATAGCCCTCTGGTCAGGTGCAAGTCTTTCCTGAGCTGTGGTCGGGAAAAATGGTCATGAGGAAATAAGTAGGGACAGGAAACCGGCTCCTGCTATCTATTAACAGAATCTTAGTCCACTTCCTAACTTGGATTTAAAAAAAAACCAACTACTTAAGTCTGGTTAATTACATTAGTAGTGCAGAATGTACTACATACTATAATTCACCCTATTAGAATAGCGACTTCCTTTATATATAAGCTTCGTTTTTCTTTTAACCACCTGCTTATGGGTTTCATTTACCTCAGTACATGCCACAAACTTACAAAACTGGCCTTATTTAACCCGCTTGCAGCAGCTATCAGACCTTGCAACAAGTTTCATCTCTAACACTGCTTAGCTTTCTTCTTTTTTTTTAACTGCCAGTTAACATTGTTTAAGTATTCTTGATGAAGAAGCTGATAGAAATGTGCAGGAAAACCTGTTTGCCTGGATAATAGTAACACTGAAGTATCTCTACCAGAAACTCAATAAAGTAAACAAGCAGCAAATGGCTACAAAGGACAGAGAGTACATATGGGAGCAAATTTGGGTGAGTGAGGCTTCCCTCACAATCTAGGCCAGCCTCCCTGGATTTGTCATGGAGGGCTAAAATCTTAGTGACCCTGGGTCCTACCTCAGGACTGAATTCCCTATTACTGAAATTGCATATATTTATTATATTGTTACTTGTCACCCCAATCTCTGTCGAGAGGTACACAAGATTACAGGGGGTCTTGGAACTCAACTAGGGTCTGTGTTCCTTTGGGGGAAATGAGGTGTGGTGCAGTCTACAGTGTCTTTGAAATATGATTTATTTACACGTATTTCCACTGAAAGCTTTCAATGGAGAGAGATTTCATGGCATCCACATCTCAGGAGGAGCCGAGCCTTCACAGCAGCCCAGCATTATCCCCCAACCTCTAAATTTCAAAGGGATGCATTTTTCCTGTGTGACACCATGCCCTGCCTGTTACCCTGGCAACCTCCCATTCTCAGCTTTGCTATTGTCTCCTGTTGTCTTCTGATAACTGACACACAGCTGGGGGAAAGACAACACCTGCTTGGGGCTACTTAGAAATACTTTTATTTTCTGCAGGGCCCAAGGACCCTCATCCCTGCCCTAGAATCTGCAAAGCCCTTTTTTGTTGCTATTGCTTTCCAGTTTGTGTAGTTTACTGTGGATGCTCTTCCACATATTCCATGGCAGAAACAAGTAAGCAATGGGCTATGAAAAGCCATTCCTCAGACTACATAATAATAAACTTATTATTCACTTCAGATGTGGATGACTGTGAAAGGAATCTGACTCGAAATACAGAACTGTACACTAAAGATCTTTGCAGGGATACTAAAAGCTTACCACATTATTAATATTAAAAATAAATAAATTCTAATAGTCTACCCAAAGGTTTTTAAGCTGGAACACAAATACGAATTACTGCACATTCTAAGTTTACCAGATTCTGTTCTTACTGTTTCCAACTTCCAGCACAGAACATCATTTTTAACTGTTGTGCATAATCAGTCCAGTCAGCTCGAAACCAACCAACTGCATAGCAGCCTGCTCTTAAGTGGAATAATCCCCCATTTGTGCCAGTGCCACAGGATAAGGGCATTATTGCCTTCCATTGTCTATAACCTTTTCTGACTCCCATTGCATTACTGGTAATAAATATGTAAATTTTTTGCTTGCTTTCCTGATACTCATTTTGTGTTTTTATGGTTTCATAGCTCACTGAAGAGAAACAATTTATATTTCCCTGTGAAAAATTGCTTGCAGTGTTGTTTTTAAATATAAGGCTTGAAAAGATTAAGAACTGGTGGGGGAAATACTATTGCTGCATGTCACATTTGCTTATCAACTGTATATTTTGGCAAGTTGTTTGCTGTGTATTTGGACACCTCTTAAGATATTGTAACTGAATCTTGCCTGATGCTTTCTGATATCAAAGAAATTCTCTTCCCCATTATACATATCGCAGAAGAAGTGCCACACATAATAACAGAGATGAAATTCACACCAGGATTTTTGTTTTATTTCCTATTCCAAATTTTAATTTAAAAAAACTGAGTTAGTTTTGAAACTATCATTCCCAACTCTCTCCTCTATTTTCACAAAGTATTTGTTTGTTTGTTTGCTTGCTTGCTTATTTGCTGAAGCATTGACAATGGTACACCCTAGTGGTTGGCAGCCAATTTATGGAATGCAGACTGGGGTGAAAATGACTTCTTCATAAATTGAATTGAATCTGAGATAGCTGCTGTAGCCCCTCAAACAAACCAGGACTGGAAGCAGCTGTAACAGTTATTCTGAATCTATTCAGTTTCCTCTGCAAATAATAAATTGCATATAATACTGGTGAATATAATACCTGTGGTTGCAAAAGTCTCATGCAAGACATTTTGGACTTCAACTTTTATTAAACTTTTCTAAATATATATAAAAAACTTGTACTGCTCCCTCTAGCAAGCCCACCTTTGTACCTAGAGTGTGAGGTGTTTAACGTACTCCTGCTTCTCCATTGCAAGCTGTCTCCAAATTAAGTACTTTTTGAGTTCCTTGTTTTAATTTGGCTTTATTTTATTGCCATGCCATTCTGTTAGCTGGTGTCTGAAAGCCACCTCGTAGTTATAATTGCATTTAACAGTGGCAGGAGAGACAGGAAATAAAGGTGCCTGCCCTGGTTTGCTGGTTTTTTTAAAATAAGACCTCTATGATGACATTCAGGTTTTTCTTATCCTCCTATTTCCACTGGGCTTGCATATAAACAGCAGATGGTTAAGTAAATAACAAACCTATTTTTGCTGCTAGCTTTTGTTTTGGGGGAGGAAGAAAGATGGAATGAATAAAGTGTGCAGCCAATAGTTGGGGAATAAACCAAATGTATGTACATATCTCCTTTATTTCACCAGCTTCCAGCTTGAAAGACGTGGTTCTTATTAAATGCAAATAATATATTATATTTGGTGGAGGCTGCAACCACAAGTGTTATCAATGTGTCCTCTCTCTCTTTCTCTCTCCAGTAAAGGTCTTGTCACATTGGGGTGTGTGTGTCAAATTTATTTGAACCAACCAGTAACTGAAAGAGTTAGGACACAGGAAACTGCTTTGGGCTGATAAGACTATTGAACTCTTTTGCTCAGTATTGTCTACTAACTGTGACTTCCAGGCATTGAGAAACGAGTGAAATTACATTAGCTTTTGAATTTCTTTTAAAAGCTTATGTCCCGCTTTTCCCCACTAGGTGGACTCCTAACAGCTCACAATATACTTTTTTAATGGAAGAGTTCACAGCCAATACAGAATCTTAGAACTGTAGAGTTAGAAGGGACCCAAGGGTCATCTAGTCCAACCCTTTGCAGTGCAGGAATTCTGCTCACAGCCATCCCTGGGTGTGCTTGAACCACCAGCCTTCTGGTTAACAGCCAGAGACACTGACCCATTGTGCCACAGGAGAATTTGTTATCCCAGGGGGGGCCCAGAAGCAACTTTAGTCCACGTTACTTTTAAAAAAATGGGTTCCACAACACAAATTTATGAGTATTTTGTTGTATATATTTCAACAATCCCAAAGTCTGAGAGTCAGTAGCACAGCTGTTGTAAAGATGGTTGTGAACAACCCCACTAAAGAAGCTAACAGTGGTTACCCAGACTTCATTGCTGGTTGCAAAGAGGCACCCATAAAAGCTTAAACTTCAGGGTCACAAAAATGTAGGTCTACCATTATTGTTAAGAGTGGTTTAAGTTCATATGGTGGTGCACTGAAGTGACTGCAGCATTGCCTAAAGGAAAAATAAGATGAAATGTGCGGCAGCTAAAAGAGTGATGCTCTGATGCAATAGTAGTTCCAGCTTGCATGCAGAAATGTTGATGCATGCTTAGCACTGCGTGGGGCTGCCCCTTACACTTCAGCATGGAGGAATGAGGTAGCCACAGATTATGTGGAGCAATCTTGAATGTCCGATCCCTGTGAAGCTTCAGATCATGTCCTAACTGGTTTGCTCTTGTGTAAGCTTTCAGAGGCAACGGACAGCAGTGCCGTCCATCACACCACGGGGCAATGATATGATCGGATGGAACTTACTACAGCGCCTCTTTATGCTTGCACAACACCCCATTGCACTATCAAGTAGTCAGCCCCCAAATACTCTTTGCAATGAGAACGGGATGCAAATGTTAAAATAAGTGATTAGAAACTGACCGTACTATAAATATGCAAGTCTGCTTGAACTTGTGATGCCACATTCTTAAAGATCAGTATATATTTTAATGAAGTGTAGCAAGCAAGCTAAATACAAAGGGATGTACCACAAGAAAAAGGAAGTCATCCATAATTCTGAAGTCAGGAAATTAGTTCTGAGGAACTAAAGCTAATGGTTTTGCAATGCATGGTCTTAGCACAGAAATTTCAGCATTGTAGATTTAATAATCAACTCATGCAGAAAGCAAGATTAAGTAAGCAACTGGCAATGAATATAACGCTTTTCATATAAAGCTAACACAAGTAAGACCATTAATTTCTATAACCAGATGTGTGTGTGTGTGTGTGTGTGTGTGAAAGAGAGAGAGAGAGAGAGAGAGAGAGAGAGAGAGAGAGAGAGAAAGAAAGAAATAAACACAGTTCCTTCATTTTCCTAAACTAGCATATCTTTGAACTGATAAAAGGGCCTTAAGAGAGAATAGGCTTCCATTTACAAGTTTCTCAGTACCCAACACCTAGGAAGAGACTCAGATGCCCATGTTCACACCCTCCTTCCCCACAGTGACTTCACTTCAGAGAGGCATAAATAACCAATGAAATGAACACATGACAGATAGAGCATTCTATTGACAGGTTGTATGATAAACTTTATATTACTGCCCTACTGGAAAAATGTTACAAAATGATACAAAAATTACCCAAAGTCAAACAAAACCTGACTCAACTCTTTACCAGAATTTTTTTTGTGTGTGGTATCTTTTTATTTCTTACACAAGGAAGCCAAAAGCACCACATATAAATCTTCAGTGCCCTACATCTCAATTTGGCTGCCTTGAGTTTTCTTCTGTGCTGAGGACTCCAGTATAACATGGATTTTCAGACCTGCACACAGATGTACCTATACAGATAAAAAAATAGACTAGTTTGTCCTTTTTGTTGTTGTTGTTGTTTATATTTGTAATTTGTGGCTAAGATCAAGTGTAGAACCTTTCGTTAAGAAACAAATGAATACAATTTATTTAAACAAGCAGACCTGATCCAAAGATCCATGTGGTTATCTATGAGCTGAGCACATGGGAATCTCTGTATGTGCTAAAAATCAATGATTTTAGGAAAAATTATAAGGATTGATGTTTTTAGATATGATGTAAGCTGCCCAGAGTGGCTGGGGAAACCCAGCCAGATGGGTGGGGTATAAATAATAAAATTATTAATTATTATTATTATTAATGGAAGAAGAGTCCCCCTCTACATTCAAGTTCCATCCCAAGCCACTCTAACAGGTGAGCCACACAGTCCAAGTGGACAGTTGGAATCAACTATCCGTTTGCCACGATTGTGAATACTATTCATAATTAATAACCCACAATTAATTTTCATTATAAATTTTGAAAACATAGTAGTCTTGCAAAATTCCCCCATCCCTGATGAAACAGGATGGCACTTCTTTAATCAAGTAAAATGCACTAGCACTAATCTCAACCTAAAATATGAATTCACTTAATGATGCCACCCTAGGTTTCCTGTAATCGCCTGAGGTATGAATAATGAACTTCTATTAAAAAGCTGCTTTTCAGCTTAATATCATTAGCCATTGCTGTAAGCATTGCTAGTGCAAAACCGGCACTTACTCTACAAGCAGAGACAAGTATTAATAAACCAGTAGGTGAATTGTACATGTTCGAAATAGTTGCTGTAAACTGTATTATATATACAGTGTAGACAGAGCAAAGAAAGGAAGGAAAAAACATAGCACCTCCCCGTCGGGGAATCGAACCCCGGTCTCCCGCGTGACAGGCGGGGATACTCACCACTATACTAACGAGGAACCACTTGGTCAACCCTCTTCCTCTGTCAATTTAAATTCTTCCTCCGGAGAATTCGCGGTGTGCCATAGGATAACCGACTCATCCAAACAGAAGCCATTGAACGAGGCTTTCCCGTAGTGGATTGTGGGAGTAGTAGTCCGCCCTCCGTATTTTCCTTAGGCTCTCCCCATCTAAAGAACTGTCTTTCCCAGAATCCCTTTCCCTTGACCCCGCCTCACGAGGCGGGGCCTGTGGCCGGCCGGCCGGCTCTTAAGCTCCGTGGGCCGGCTGGCGTGAAGGCTAGAGCGCAGCCATGGCCGAGGCGGATCCCAGCTCCTTCGCGTCGCCCGGCTGCTGCCGCACCCACCACCTCCACCTGCGCTGCCGCGTGGACTTCGCCAGCCGCTCGCTGAGGGGGACCGCGGCCCTCACCGTGAGGGCGGAGAGGGACAGCCTGCGCCGACTGGTAACTTCTTCCCTAGACGGGCGGGGCGCGGGGCTCTAGGTCTGGAGGGAGAGGGGAGGACCGGCCGCCCTCCGTCGTGTAGCCGGCAGGAGCGCAGGCCCCTCTGTGGGGCGGAGGGCGACGGCCGCTCCAGAGGGAAACCTGGGAAGCCGCACCTGCCGCACCGCCTGGAAAGTTACTGGGTGACACCTTCTCCTTTGACGCCTCCTTCGTCCCAAGATAATATCTCTTTCTCTCTCCTCCTCTTACCTGTGGGCGCGTTTATCTCTGAGGAACCCAGCGGAGCTGCCTTTGGAGCAGTGGTTCCCATCCTTTTTTTGGCCATGCCCCACCTAAGTATCTCTAAAATCCTGGTGCCCCCCCCCGACATATAATTTATTATTCAAAAATTGAACTCCTATTCCCGTGGAGGAAGCCTAAAAGGCCACTAACTTGGTCTAAACAAGCTTCCAAATTGCCCCCCCTTAAAAATCAAATTGCCCCCCTGTGGGGCATGTGCCCCGCATTGGGAATCACAGCTTTGGAGGAAACGGGCGGAGGGATTGTGCGCAATGCTGGCTTGGGCTTCTGTTTTAAGTTGGTTTGTCTTAAGCTTAAAGCAGATGCTCTGAGGCTGGCGACTTTCTCTCGTGGCTGCAGCATTTGCATTTTGTTTCCTTGGAAGTTGTACTTTGTCACGCTGGTATGGTAGGGGCTTGCAAAAGCAAGTTCCTCAAGGGCTTGTCTCTCTCTCTCTAAACTTAAGTGGCCGAGTCCTTGATAAAGAACTGGCGGCGATTGCTAAAGTCTTTCGGTTGATTTGAAGTTGGAGAGATCGCTGGATGTTCTAAATTGTAAACAAAGATCCAAGTCAAGTTTCTCAGTAAAGGGAATCAAGACTTGCATACCAGTCTGTCAGCTTCTGGGATATTGTCCCTAATGATTACACAATATCCTAAAAATATTTAATGCACTTCAGGGACTGATATACTTTACTTGGTGCTGCTGTTGTGTAAATAAATGTATGATTTATAGTAGTTTCTTCAAGTTGACTCTCCTGGCCACAGAAATGGGCTACACCTGGCCAAAAAAAATCCTACGTGTCTTTGTTTCGTCAGCTGTTTAGTACTTTGGAACAATGCCAGTTTCTGTTCTTTGTAAGTACTTGAAGGCACAGAGACTTAAGGTTGTGGAATGAACAGAACATTTAACTCTAGATACTGTGTTTTCCTACATCTTAAAAACATATGTAGAAAACTGGCCACAACATAGCTGCAGTTGTGTAGCTCTGAAGCATATAATTGTTTGTGCTGTGCAGATAAAGCTTTGCAAGATGCTTGTCTTGTATTCATATAGCACCTAGAGATTGATAGCACTGACTGTTCTGAGAATTGAGCTGGGCAATGCAATCAAGTGCTGCTCAGTCCCTTTTGTCTTGGCAACATAATCCTTTTGCATGACTATGAGGAAAAGCCTGTTAACAACATGCAAGGAAAGGCTGGGCTACATTTTTGAGCCTTTGTAAATGTCTGCTTCTCTATTTCTTTTGGAATTTAAGAACAGATAGAATTTATATTGGCCATTTGGCCATTTAAAATATTGAATATATTGATTCAGTTTTCAATATATATTAGTGTGTTTGTCAATAATAGCTCATGAACTCACTTACAGGTTTTGGACACAAAGGATCTAACAATACACAAAGTGGTTGTCAATAAGCAAGATGCACAATTTGTTCTTGGGGAACGTCATAGCTTCAAAGGAGCACCGCTGGAAATCACACTACCTTTTGAGTTGGGAAAGTATGTGTGTTCAGTTTATCCCCCTTTTCTGGTCTCTTGATGATCTTATCTTAAAATGTGCTATATTAAGAGGCCATGTCATGCTAAACTAGCAGTTGTGCTTGTGTAATATTGTAGCATATGACGTGACGCCAGACTTGCAGAAATTTGCTTAAGAGTCTGGCAAAATATACATACTTTGGGCCCGTATAGGTTTTTTATTGCTATTTTTATTGCTATAAAATCTGATAAGACTTGTTCCTTGAGGTAGTTATGACTCATTGTCCTGAAATTCTAATATACACCAGTCAATGTATTTGTGAGTTGGGGCTACTGTTGCTCATGCACGAACAACTTTGTAGTTGTTTGAATGGAAGATTATTTGCCCACTACATATTCTTCATTAACATAATTAAATTGCTTGGCTGTTAAAATTTTAAGAAAACAGTTGCCTAAGTTTGTCCCTAAATTTGCAGTTACAAATTTAAAAGTTAGAACTTTCCAAAGATGATGGCGGTATCACATCTGACCTATTCTCAAAAATGCACACTATTCCAATGTTCACAGGGGGCAAGATGTGGTTGTAGAGATCACTTTTGAAACTTCTCCAAGGTCTTCAGCACTCCAGTGGTTCACTCCCGAGCAGACATCGGGGAAAAGGCACCCATTTCTCTTCAGTCAGTGTCAGGTGAGCAAACCATTGTTTTCCTTCTCTGCTATGGGCAACCTTTTCCCACATGTTACTTATAGTTTTGTGTATCCTGCACTGCTTCCACTTGGCCATACGGTGCCTGTCAACTGAAATCACTTGAGCCAAGACTATCTGCCACAGACTCTCTTAAAGTATATATCATACAATCTTACAGTGTATTGGGGGAGTGAGTAGCAGTCTGTAAAGGCTCTCAGGATCCCATTGTGTGATAACTTTCCATTGCATAGTGGGTACATTGGCTGGGTGCAAAGGCATAAAAGACCTCAGTTATATTGGAGCTGAAGAACTGATCCTGGTGCTTGCATATCTCAAGAAATTGAACATTCTTTAAAAGAGGTTTTATGACCTGGTGGCTAAGAGAACAGGGTCATTGTGTCTTGCAAATCTTGTGTACTATCTTCTAAATGTCAGACATTTATGGTTCAACACATTTGTATGAACTATAATACTAAGTGCAACTGTTAATAGGGTTGTAATTCTTTACCAAAGGTCAGAAATAAGGTGATAATAGTGTTGAACAAGATTTGCAAAACGAAATCGTTTTGATACTTAGAACATCAAACCATTTAATTTCCACCAAAGACAATTGATGATGGAGGTGCTGTCTAGACTTTCCCTGTGGTCTTCTGGAGATGAGCAGTAAAGGGAGAAAACTTTACCCATTTCCTAAAGTCCTTATACTGGGGTATGAAAATAACTTAGTAGAACCAATCCTGTAAGGAGCTTGCTTTAGATCGATCTATTAGGTGCAGGATGAAGCAGATGTAGGCTGTGCTACCAGATAAATTCAGAGAAGCTCATAGAATTACACAGGAACAGATATGGTAGGGAGGGGAATGCTTGATAGTTGCTGAAGTTTTGGATAGAACACCTTTTTGGGGACAAGTCTAGGAAATTTCCTGTTCAGTTTTTTTTCCAGAAAACCCATATCACTGGTTACTGCCTTTTTATGATTACTTGGAAGCATGTATGTTGTGTAAAGGAGGGTGCTCTGTTATGACATTTTGGAAGCAATGTTTATAATGTGGTGAGACAATCTCAAATAGTACATGTGCTTGTGATCTTACTGGTCCACTTGCCTTTCAAACTTCAAATGCCTTCTAAACTAAGGGGCATTTGATTGGTGGACTGCATTAGGGAATGTGAAATGTATATATGAATTTGAAGCAGGCACATGAGCCTAATTAAATTGTGCCTGGATGTGGTTACTTGGGGGTATTATGCTTTTATTGGTAGCAGTGTAGTGCAAAATGTAATATTAAAAAAATGTTCCTTGTGCATTACTATATCTGTAAGAACAGCAGCCTGTAATCTGTGTCACTTTGTTTTTTAGGCCACACACTGCAGAGCTATTCTTCCCTGCCAGGACACTCCTTCAGTGAAGCTAACATACTATGCAGAAGTAGGTGAACCTGAAAGCTCTGTACCCCTGAGGTGCAAACTTGGCTCTCTTATTTAGAAGTCATGCATAATCTCAATTAGTGCATTGTTATTCATTAAAACCATGCCACCAAACTGTGCAACTTGAGTGAACATGCAGACAACCTGAAAATGTATAGCGAAAAACTCTTGCATTCTTTGCAGGTACCCAATTGTTATTTTGTTCATAAAGCTTTGGTGCACAAATTTAAGTGTCTACTACTTTATAAGATTCCAGTTGGTTGCCTTATCATGCTCTATCTGGAAGGTGCCACTGTCTTTCAACAAATAGATGGGGTTTGGAGAACTAGGTGTTAGTACAGACCCGTGTGCTCTGCGTGCTGATGTCACTCGTGCATGTTGCAGGGCATGTGGACGCCCCATGGTGTGTGTGCGGGGCCACTGTAGAACTTGGGGAGGCTTGGCCCCCACGGCTCGGCATAGATGGTGCGCCTGTACAGACCAAACAGTAAGATTCTTGCTTAATCAAACTTGTCCACTTCTATAAATTATGGCTTATGAAGCGAGGATAGTTATTTGATCTGGAGCCACTCTTGAATATGCAGAAAACCAGTTGGTTAGCCTCCATTGTAAGAGGGTGCCATGGAATAGGTTTTGACAGATTGAATTTGCAATGTTGGAAATAAAATAATACTTTGTTCCATGGAGGATGGCCCAGCAGGTGAGAAACCCTGCCATCTAGTGTCCAAAGGCAGGAAAATTGACTTCTGGAAGCAGCTGGTCTTGTGCGTCCCTTTTCCTGCCTTTTGTGGTTTCTCTTTTTAGCTTGTTTTTTTCTTTCAAGCGGATTTTTTTCCTTTGACTGCTTCTCTCTCCTGGGTTTGGGTGAGTGTGGAATAAATGTTTGTATATAAAAGTGACTCTGTTTGAATCCAACAAGCACTTGCCAAGCTGTCTATTTGTTCTAGTACTTGGCGGAAACTGCTTAGGATTCATAACACAGGAATCTTAACAAATCGGCTAAAGTAAATCAGCTGAGAAGTTTTTCCCACTATAAGCTTACAGTAAAACCAATTTCTATCTTCAGGGAAATCCTTAAAGAAAATGTTGCTAAATAAAGGAGGCTTGAAGATGTTTGTTTTCCCAGCCCAAGGAAGCCAAGCTCTCTGGCTTTGAAAACTTTCTTCTGAAATTGTGCTTATGCTCCATGACATTAAGTCCTTTGAACAATTGAGCCATTCAGTAAGCTGGGTAGAGCTTGATCTATTTGCTTATCATCAGACTTGCATGGCAAATTTGCATTAGATAATTAGGAACATATGAAGCTGCTTCATACGGTCTCAGAATTTGGGTCCATCTAGCTCAGTATCGCTTGCATCAGGGGTGGGGAACCGGTTTCAGCCCATAGCCACATTCCTATCTGGACAACCTTCCAGTGGCCACATGCTAGTGATTGGCAGGGCTGGAGGCAAAAGTGGGCAGAACAACATTGTGAATGTTACCTTTGCACAGTAAGCTAGTTCCTTTATACTTTTACATCCCTCTCTATCCTCCATCCATGAAAGCTTTATCAGAGTTTGAAGACACATTCCAGCAAGGCAAAAACAGTCAAGGAGGTTGCAGAGAAAGTCTGGTCAGGGGTGTTGCTCAGGAGGGTGTGGCTTGGGGGTGGTTCTCCTAGCATTCAGACAAGTGACTCTCCCAGTCCTGCTTGCAGATTTCAAGGACTGGACTTGAAATTGTAAAGCGTGTTCTCTCTCTCTCTGAGCCACAACTTCTTCCCTAAAAGAATGGGCACACTGACAGCAGTCACTTGGCTGCATCTTCAACATCTCAGACTGATCTGGGCCCTGGACAAGGGTTTCTGGAGGGACCAGTGGGTATCAGTAGAGAATGGCCAGACAGGTTTAATGTAAATTAGTTGCCAAAGCCTGCACCTCAGCAGCAGGAGCTGTGGAGTGCCTTGAACTCATTGCTTTCCTAAACCTGAAAAGGATCTGGCAGGTGACAGGTCATGTATAGACTGGACTACATGACATCTCCCCAATCTGGCCTTAAGAAAAATCTGAGAAAAGCAGGCATGTTTTTCCAAGATCCATGCAAATATCATAGTTTGGATTTAAGGATTAAGGATTTTTTTTTAAAAGTGCCCTTCCTCCTTCCTTCCCACTTCCTTTAAATTCCTATAAATGTTAATTGTTATTGATACAAAATACCAATGCATGTTACTATACATCATTTCATATCTGCAATTATTGCAATAATTTTGGTAGATACACTTTGATACAACTTTGTTAATATATTCAAAAATATTTATTTTAATTTTATGTAATTGTTGCATGTCATATGCTCTAGTGTAAACAAAGTTAGATGGATATATCAATGCTGCAGCCATGTTAAAAAGTTTAACGCTGATAATGAATAAAAACTGTTACCAAGAAAAAGAAGGGAGGTTAGGAAAGAAAAGTGTAGGCAGGATCTTGAGGGTGCATGTTGCAGCCACACTGCTGAACCCAAGGAGGCCTGGGCATGACCAGTGCCTGCTGGGAAATCACTGGAAAATTCCATGTGCACCACTTTGATTTCTGTAGTGGAAGATGGGCGATAAATGTTACCAATAAATAAACCAAAGAAGATTTTACAACCTAGTCTCGTGCAAACTGTCTATGCTGCAGCCTCAACCCAGCAACTTTTTCAGTTGCTGTGGTGTTGCTGTTTGTGTAAATTGTACCTTAGAACACACTTAAAACATTCAAGGGTATAATTTACCCTTGCCTATAAAGAATGCCGTAAGAAACAGATGGATATAAAGTTAAGTTTATTGGAAGTCGGAATCTCTTGCTTACCAGCCCCAGACACTTTATTACCCATAACCAGATGGCAGAGTGACAAGTTTTGCATCATTTGTGCCAGATTTGTCATGATAAGCACTTAAATAGCTGAAGAGGGAGGTTGTGAGAATGCAGTTTCAGCACTTAGAACTCCAGAATGTGGAAACTGCTGTGGCATTATTAACAAGCTGACTCAACATTTTAACATCAAATCCACATGTTCTCCTTTAGAGTATCTTTCTTTATGCATTGCAAAACATATCAGAGGTTACTTTTGTCAGAAATCTGGAGAGGGATATGTTGGTGGTTGGTTGCTCAATGTTGGGTGCAGGTTCCCAGGCCTCTGTCTTATGGGCTGTTAAGCCCTTGCACAGCTATTTTTTTTTAAAAAAAAGTTGATGGGGAAAACAAAGCAGGCCAGGACCATGGGAGGCAGTTTTAACCTTTTATCCTCTGTCACACTTCCAGTCTAATTTGGGGCAGAGGACCTGCAACAATTCTTTCCTGCCAGAAAGTGTTTTACTGTCCACACAGCTCTGCTCAAAGTGTACGTCTTATGGGTGTCTTTTTGCAGGAACAGTCACTGTTCATTCTCTCCAAGAGAGCAGTATGTAACAGGGAACCAAAAGATCAAAATTGCACATTGGCATGTGTTACTTGTGATCAAGTAACTTGATGTTTGTCATGACACCGGGGAATGTGTCACTTAACACTCCTGAAAAACCCAGGTGTGAACATGGCAGAAAATAAGGGGAGCTTTCAGGTAAGGCGAGAAGTGAATTATTTCTGAGCTGCACTGCTACAGAATAGCCGTTCTAGGGTATCATTGCCTGCAAGGTGTGAAATAGTTTAACATTATTAAATAAAAACAAATATATTTTTGTACTTCACTAGATATCTGTTCCGAATGAGCTGGTGGCACTTATGAGTGCCAAGAGAGATGGAGACTTGCCTGACCCAGAAGAAAGCACAAGGAAGATATACCGCTTCATACAAAATGTAAGCCATTATGCACTTTCAGCCCACAATGGTCAGTTACATAATGTAGATATGCATCATTGGATATTGGATAACTCTGGCTTCAGCCTTGTAGGTGTAAAATATGTGACATGCAGCACTGTTATTGTTTCTATTATTTTTCTCTCCTTTGGGGTTAGGTTCCAATACCCTGCTATCTGATTGCTTTAGTTGTTGGTGCTTTGGAAAGCAGGTGAGTATTACTCAATAACTGTGGAAATTCCTCAATTTGTAAAGTGTAGAAATTGCTTGAGCCTGTCCTCAAGGGCTTGAGAGTGGGCTGCAGCCTATTTATCAATATTGCAACCATGTCACTTTGGAGGACGGTAAAAATGATTCAGTAGGATTCATATCTGAACAGGAATCTGAAAGCACACTTCATCTGTTGTTCTATATTGGCTGCTAACAGAATATTATAGTTCAATCTAGCTTGTGACAGGCAAGACAACTTTCTACCTTCCCTTTCTAATCATTTTGTATGCAGTAAGAACGGGCTGTTTTGGAAGCGATTTCTAGAATTAGATGGTATTTTGTTGCTTCCTCACTGAAGAATATAGTTGAGCTCCTGGAAGAAGTAGAAGTTGCAAGACAGATGTGCATAAATTGACTGGTACATGCACATTGTTTGGGCAATGCATCTTTGCATCAGTCCTTCCAGGTCACTCCAATTGTTGGGCTACAGAATACTTAAATAAAGAGGAGTGTGAATATCATGACGAAGTATGACAAAGGCTGACAGGGAGAACTTGCTTGCAAAAGGGTAAAGTGTTGAAGAAGGGTTTGGTGAAGCCCTGTCGCCTAATGCACAAACTCTGGCTAGGATATGGACTTATGTCTGTGCCAATCTTTGGAACCAGAGGCAATTAAAGGAACTGTTCACATCAGCTTATTCCCTTTCAATAATGCTTTTTACAGCCACTCGCCCCAGCTACTAAAATGTCCACAAACAGCTGCACTGAAATTTTCGCTAAGAAATAAGCAGCCAGGAAATCCAAGATGGTATTCCTGGTTTTTCTGACTGAATTTTGTTCTTCAGAGAGATTGGCCCCAGAACTTTGGTGTGGGCTGAAAAGGAGCTTGTGGACAAATCTGCACATGAATTTTCAGAGGTTAGTGAAAATTATGATTATATGACTTTGGTATATTGTGAAAAGATGAATAGCTGGTAGAGGCAGTGACCATTTTAGGTACGTCTAATTTACACGTAGTTGCCGAAGCACAGGTCCTTTTGGACCTGGAGGAAGGCAGAACGGGCAGGGCTTAGCTGACATTTGTGGGGGCTGGGAATGGAGCCCCTGTGCGAAATGGTCATTGCCTGTACTTAATTATTCCTTAGGTGGCTGTACATTTTGCATAAGAAAAGCGAACGAGTGTTCTCCCAAGACCCTATGTAAAGCAAACATATAGCAAGTTTGAACATTAAAAGCTAATTGACTAAGCTGACTGCATTCCTCAGCTTCAAGATAGTCTCAGAGGATCACTCCACAACTCTCACCTGCATATAAGATGACTTGAAAGTGATTGTATCCTACCTCTATCAGAGTTGTGTTTGTATTACTGTAATTCAAAATGCCATATTTGTGACAGGTTTGTAAGTTCTTTCCAACTTCTTAAAATATGAAGCCACTTGTATTATTTCCCCACTAATAATGACTTTACAGACCTCCTGAATTGCAAGCCAGGAGGGACTTGGTTTCTATTGTCTGAGTAAAATTCATTCTGTACAAACAGGTCAGTTACTATCCTGTCTGTGATGTATCTTATCTCACTAATTGGGCATTACCTGTATATATATTAGAATCTATTTTAGTTTCCTGACCTTTTTTTCAGACAGAAGCCATGCTGAAAATTGCAGAAGACCTAGCAGGTCCTTATGTATGGGGTCAGTATGACTTGCTAGTGTTGCCACCATCATTTCCGTATGGTGGTATGGAGAACCCCTGCCTCACTTTTGTGACTCCCACATTACTGGTAAGTGTGTCTCCCTCTCTTATGGGTTACATTACATAGCTTTCCTTAGAACATCATATTAAAGCCATTTAGAGTTTGGGACTTGCATGGTGGCTTTCATTTTGCTAAGTGACCTTAACTTAGCCTGAATTGGGAAATGATACTATATTAAGCTTTCATCTGACGTGGATTAGAGATGTAACTTTTTGATCTCTGTTTGCTGCAGGCTGGTGACAGATCATTATCCAATGTAAGTATAAGTCCAGCTGTACTCAAGTATTTATACTGAAGGTACTCTTTTCCCCTGAAATCTAAACAAGGTGCCTGAAACATTAGGTGCTATGTATGTTTTCTAAGCAGTAATCGTACTTGGAATAGACGTAGACCCACTGAAATGAATGAAATTTATTTTAGAATTTCACTAACATTGGAGATCACCTACTATTTCTCACTGTTTACTTGTCTTGTAAGCTTTTAAACTTAAACTTCAATATTAAGAAACTAAAAATGTTGCAACTTTATAGAGTTCTGCACAATACAAACAGTCTGCTCAGTTAACACTTAGACCAACTGTTCTCAAAACAGTACGTGAACTAAAAAAGACAACAGATTACGGTTAATTAAAAAGATAATAACAGCAGTGGTAGTAGCTGCTGGAGTGGAGTTTGCTGGTGATCTGGAAACCAGATCTATGGAGCCTCACTGGGATATTGTACATTAAACCTGCCTTGGAACAAGTGTGGTTTTATTTTTATGTTGTAAGTTGTTTTGGGACCCTCTTCTGTGTGGGAGAAAGGCCAAAGAATGTATTTAGGATCATGGAGTTGCTAGTGTTCCCCCCCCCCTTTCTTTTAAATAAACAGGCTTCTCTATTGAAACCATAATAAAGCTGAAACCAAACAAATTTACAAATGTTAGGTTAGATGCCACTAAAATGTGTAACAAATTCAACAGTATTTTGCATTTTGGGAGTTGATGGTTAATTTCAGTGGAGGATAACCCAAGTACCTCCATAAAAACTGAAGCAACTTCTCCATGGTTATTACCATGTCTGCATGGGGCCAGTTTAGGGCATCTTTGCCACCTAAGTGGCACCCTCCTTTCTGTTACAGATATGTGTGTTTGTGGCAAAAGAGACCACTATGTGCTTATGCCACTTCTATACATTTCAGGTTATCGCCCATGAAATTTCTCATAGTTGGACTGGCAATTTGGTAACAAACAAGACCTGGGAACATTTTTGGTAGGTGAAATCCAAGTGCTTTTAAGACGTACTTGGCTTTTCTTTTGGTGTGCGTTTAACTCATTAAAAGATTTCTCTAATTTACAGAAATAATGACTTGTGCGCTTGGTGTTTCAGGCTAAACGAAGGACACACAGTTTACTTGGAACGCAGGATCGGTGGCCGGCTCTTTGGTGAGCAGTTCAGGCATTTCCAAGCTCAGGGAGGCTGGAGAGAATTGCAGAACACGGTGAGTGCTTCTGGTTGATTTGAAGATTAACTTACACATAACTTACACATAACTTTTCTTCAGAAACGCTGAAGGGCGAATTTATTGCTTTTATCTGGTATTGCAGATAGAATTAATTTCTGCTCCATATTGCGGTAATTATCTTTAGAAAAGTTCTATCCTGCCTTTTGGCCTCTAAGGCAGCTTCCAGATTAAAAAGCACAACTTCAGTAAAAATTGGAGGGAAATAAACAGTATATCAATTAAATAACAAAGCAGCAGTATAAGCATGGCATAAAATCAATGGGTAAGTTTTAAAATACATTCCAGTGCAGGAGATGAATTAGGATACAAATACTTTGTTACCCTCCGAAAACACACAAGAGGAACTACCAGACTTCTTTTGGAAGGAAGTTCAGCAATCTGGTTGCTGGCAGGTAGAGTTCTGTTACAACTTCCAAGCACATCAGTTTCCAGCAATATGTGTCTCTTTCTAGATAAACACCCTTGGAAGCACAAACCCTGTGACTCACCTGATCCCTAATCTGAAAGAAGTAGATCCTGATGTTGCATATTCTTCTGTTCCGTATGAGAAAGGCTCTGCTTTACTACTTTATCTAGAACAGCTTCTTGGAGGGCCAGGTATTGGTTAATTTACCTTTAAATATGTGTGGCTTTTTTTCCTGTTGCAGCACTTTATTTCTGGTTAATGCATCTTATATGTTCCCAGATGTCTTCATTGGCTTCTTGAGGGCATACATCCAGCAGTTTGCATACAAGAGCATAGACACGGAAGACTGGAAGAATTTCCTGTACTCCTACTTCAAGGACAAGGTTAGGTGCTAATCTTCCAGTTCGAGATGCTAGAGTGTAACCCCATCAAGAGCAGCCAGCCTCCATGAAATTCACGGCATGTAATGCCTTAAGAGAGAATATTATGAAAATGATATACAGGTGGTACATAACCCCAGTCAAGCTCGCAAAAATATATCACTTGCCCGATAATAAATGCTGGAAATGTAAGGAAGTTGAAGGTACACTTTTTCACCTATGGTGGACGTGCCCAAAGATTAAGGCCTTCTGGGAAATGATTTATAATGAAATGAAAAAGATACTTAAGTATACCTTCCTGAAAAAACCAGAGGCTTTTCTCTTGGGCATAGTCGGCCATCTGGTGCCAAAGAAAGACAGAATTTTCTTTATGTACGCTACAACGGCAGCAAGAATACTTATAGCAAAGCACTGGAAGACTCAGGATCTACCCACTCTGGAAGAATGGCAGATGAAGTTGATCGACTGTATGGGACTGGCAGAAATGACCGGCAGAATCCGCGACCAGGGAGAAAAGTCAGCAGAAGAAGATTGGAAGAAATTTAAGGATTATCTACAGAAATATTATAAAATTAATGAATTTTGAAAAGATGTTGGTTTGAACTTTGGTGGGGACTAGCTGTTATGATAAAGATAATGGGGATTATAATGGTTTATGTTCTTAAATTTAAAAAAAAGCTGAATGGAAAATAAGGTTTTATTTTAAAAGGAATGTTAAGAGATTAGGATTTGCTGAATTAATAAGGTGAACTAGAGAACAAGAAGGGGGGAGGTATGAGGAAGTCAAAGAAATATGTGATTGAAAAACTGTTATTGAAACTGAATTGTTTTTTAATATTTTTCTTTTTCTCTTTTTTGTGTTTATATAAAATTGGAAAATCTAATAAATATTCATTTAAAAAAAAAAAAAAGAGCAGCCAGCCTCCGATCCCTTTGGCTATGCAACAAATGTCAGCAAGAGTTAGTGTCATAGGAAAGTAAACTTTCACCTAGAAAAAACTTGTACTGCAGGTACCCCTCTCTCCTAGAAGTTCCCATATTGCAGAGATATGTGTACCTCTCCTGATTAGCTCCCTGCTTACTTGTGTTTATCATGCAACAACAGTGTTAACTGAAAAGTTTAATCTGACAATGAGTCATTTTCCCCTCCCCCCAAAAAGTCCACTTTGCTGAATGATTTTTTGAGGGCTTAGTCTTCTGAAGTCTGTAGCTTTCAGTTTCACAACGCCTTCTCAATTATGCCATCTTTGCTGTGTCATCAGTGTGGCAAAATGCTGGTAGAACCACACATTACACTGGTCTTGTTATATATGGAATTAGGCGTGAAAGGAGTAGAAGAAACCTCAGATTTCACCATTCAAGTTATTCAAATCATTTCATTGTATATGTGATTCCCATTAAAATTATCAATGAACAGTTAAAAACAAGTCTTCAAAAATATTGGAATCAATATGAGTTTCAAAGAAATAAAACACTTCCAAGATTTTTGGATAATTTGTTGGTATGTTCATTTTAGGTTGACCTTCTTAACAAAGTTGACTGGAATGCATGGATGAACACTCCTGGCATGCCTCCAGTAAAACCAACGTAAGCACACAATCTTTTGCTGTAACATTTCTATTTGTTTTGAAAGAGCACCTCTGTATATTTAATAATAATCGTGTTTATTTAATTATAATATAATTTAAAATATTAAATATATAATTAGAGCTATTTATATAACTGAACTGATTAGAATTTAATATTCAATTATATATTTAATAAAAATATATCCTTGATTATATTAGATCCTTAATATAATCACTTTTCCTATTTTTAAATTTTTTATTTATAGTCAATTTTATACACACACACACTTTATTTAACTTGATTTGATCCTTTTGGACTGGGGTAAGAAATGTTTTAAGTATGACTATAGCAAATGATCTAAATGCAGCATAAGCATGTCTCTTTCAATGATAAAAAATATTCCTCAAACACCTGCACAATTTTGGTTATGCCAATTTCTAAATGTGTCTGCTCTATAAAATGTTCCTTTAGACTTCATTTTTCGTTTTCTATTGTGGCTTGTAACAGTAATATAGTCTATTCTCTTTCTTCAAAGCCAGATGTGATCAGTGAGGAGTATAAAAGAGAGCTACTCATAAGCTATATTGTAGCAGCTGGCAAGATAGAATTTGGATGTGTGCTCTAGATACAAATGCATGTGTTCTGTGTATGTTCAAGATACAAACCTTTTCTAAACAAGACATACTCATTTTTATGTCTTCACCAGGTATGATTCAACACTGTCAAATGCTTGTGTTGCCTTGAGTCAAAGATGGGTCAAAGTGAGTTAATGTCTCATGTACATAACGTGTTAAAGACATGTTGAGTGAATTACTTGTAAGTGTTTTATTTTGCATTGTCTTTCAACATGCATAACTGGGGATTCAATGCAATGTAGAATTTAGTAAAGTCAATTTATAATTGAGGCAAACTTCAGATTTTATTGAATTTTTTATTTAACTTCAGACTTCATATTTTTTTGACATGAGCTTGCAAACTTCTCTTACATTAGAGGCAGTAAATGTGGTATAGGGGGAGATAGGGTGTTGGAGGTTGGGCAGATCAGATAAAGAGAAGGGGCTATTGCTCAAAAGCTAAGGCATTTTCTGAATCTTCCTTCAGGGTCATGGCTGCTGTCTCAGCCTGCCTCTCTAGTCTGGTGCTGTTTTAAGAACAAGTTAGTCATAATACAGTACTTTATTCATGATTTGATTATGGATCGGGGGATAGATAGAGGTGGGTTGGGCTGATTTGATCCACTTGTGCCCATCTGGGTATCTACTGACAGATCAGCTGAAAGGTCACTGTAATTCATAAGGATTCCATGCAGATAGCATTCCTCACAAGAGAAAAGAATCCAGAGCCCTTGAGTTATTCTTTTGACTTTTATGTATCCAAATGGGGTTTTCTAAACAAATTAAATTCAAATCTTAACTGCTGGTGTTTAGAATCAAAGACAATATCCCCCTGTAATTTCTTAAAGGCCTGCTTCTCCAATTTCCTCCTAATTCTGCTTGTCTTATAGGCCACGGAAAACGATCTTTGCTCCTTCAGCTCAGCTGATATAAAAGAGTTGTCTTCACACCAGCTTATTGAGTTTCTTGCACTACTGCTGCTGGAGGTAAATATAGGCAAAAGGTTTTTTTTTACCTTTCAGGATAAACGTTTGTGGCACCATCTTGTTGCGTTTCCAAGTTTGTAGAGTGAAATTTAGGGGAGGTTGGCATCCGTTTGTCTCGAGAGACAATGGAGGAGTGCTGTTGGAAGGTGTCAGTTCCTGTTGTGGCTGTAGAGACAGATGCAGGAGAGAGCTGGGGCAGATGAAGGCATTCAGTTAGTCATAGCATGTTCATTTCTCTCTTCCAATGACTGTTAGATCTTCTCATCTTAGTAGATAAGAGATTAAGTCTTAGTCATGCCTTGGTTCACGAACGCCTTGTGAGTCGAACATTTTGGCTCACGAACGCTGCAAAGTGAGTGTTCCAGTTTGCGAATGTTATTTGGAACCCAAATGTCTGACATGGCTTCCGCGGCTTCTGCTTGGCTGCAGGAGCTTCCTGCAGCCAATCGGAAGCCATGCCTTGGTTTCTGAATGTTCTGGAAGTTGAAAGCACTTCCGGAACGGATTCCATTTGACTTCTGAGGTACCACTGTACTTCCAACTTATTGCTGTGCTTATATAGAATTGTAGAACCACTGTGGGATGTTGGTATCTTGTCCTACTGTTCTGACCACCCTGAACAGTATGCATGCACTTTGGCAGCAGACTGCAGAATGAGCGCCATTTTGTTGCTTACAACTTTGGTCTGTGTGTCATTTCAGAAACGTGGTCCTATTGTGCAGGCACAATGGCTTCTTGCTTCAGGGGTGAACTCTAGAGCTGGCACAATTATTTAGAAGTGAAGAGTCGTTGACTTGATGTTGCTTTTCTTTGTACCCCTTGTTTCATATTTTTAGAATCCTCTTCCAGTGAGCCATGTAAGGCGAATGCAGGAGGTTTATGACTTCAATGCTGTGAACAACTCTGAAATTAGATTCAGGTTTGTAAAATGTAGGAATATTCCGAAATTATACAAATGTAATGGATTGATACTATGTAGTAGTAACTTTTATTAAATCTGCAGTCGAATTGCCTGTTATATATAAAATATAAATGAAAGCACAAGTACATAGAACTGAGCAGTGATGTGTGTGCACATTCATACCTGAGGTTGTAGAACAACTGTGAAAACAAATAATCCTGTTCATCCCTGGTATAGATCCCTGAAAGTAGTTTTGAATACTGTCCAACCAGGAACAGCTCGTTGCAAAGTTCTAAACTTACCTGCTTATTTAGAGATACATGCAAGCATGTGGTTTGTGGGGCCCTAACATCTTGCCAATGAGATCCAAATTCATTGAATAAGCAATCTTAGATGCAGAATAAAATATGCAAGCATTTTAAATATATATATAAATTTAAAGATTATTACTTACATCCAACATTTCCTCCAAAGAGCAAAGGGTGGTATAAACGGTTTCGTCTTCGCAGAATCCCTGTGAGGTAGATTAGACTGTGACAATGACTGTCCCGAAGTATCCCAAGTCCTAGTCTCAACTCTTTGGAGACTGCTCATTGTTAAACTTGGATTTTCTTGATCTTGATTTAGCTGACTAAAGGCTAATTCTGCTTTTCAGATGGCTGCGCCTCTGCATTCAAGCCAACTGGGAAGATGCCATTCCTTTGGCCCTGAAGATGGCTACAGAACAAGGCAGAATGAAATTCACTCGTCCTTTGTTTAAGTAAGACAATTACCTAAGCAGGCAGGCAGTGGTTCAATATAGGAGGTTCTCTGCATCTTACATGTTAAATATGTACAAAGTGGTTCTTCAAAGATAAATGGTACTTGTCTTGGTTTTTTTAAAAAGTCGTTTAAAATTTATTTTGTGGCGTCCATTTCAGGGACCTCTATAAATTTGACAAATCCCGTGCTCAAGCTATCAGCGCTTTCCACCAGCACAAGGCTTCCATGCATCCAGTGACTGCGATGTTGGTAACCAAAGACCTGGGACTCGACGGACAAACAGCCCAACCTTTGCAGACCTAAGGATAAACTCCGATAAGAAAACGAATTTCTTCTCCCCACTCCCTCCGTGAAAAAGAATCATTGTAACTTGCATGTTTGATTACTGAACTGGCTTTCTGTTCTGATGCTGAATCAATAAGTGCTCCCTTCCCCCACCCCTTATTATTCATGCTGGCATCTCTATCTTGTGCCTCATTTAAAATTCTGCAAAACCGGGAAAAAATAAGATATATTTTGACACTGCATTTGGCACTTCACCACAAGTAGCATTCATAGTTTTGCTACATGTACTGCTTTATTTGAAGCAATAAATCTTTTATGATAAATCGGATCGTCTTTCCGTATATTTAATTGCCTCCAGTATACAGAGTAAAGGTAAAGGGACCCCTGACCATTAGGTCCAGTCGTGATGACTCTGGGGTTGCAGTGCTCATCTCGCTTTATTGGCCGAGGGAGCCGGCGTACTGCTTCCGGGTCATGTGGCCAGCATGACGAAGCCGCTTCTGGCGAACCAGAGCAGCGCATGGAAACGCCGTTTACCTTCCCACCGGAGCGGTACCTATTTATCTACTTGCACTTTGACGTGCTTTCGAACTGCTAGGTTGGCAGGAGCAGGGACCGAGCAACGGGAGCTCACTCCGTCGCGGGGATTCGAACTGCCAACCGGCAAGTCCTAGGCTCTGTGGTTTAACCCACAGAGCCACCCATGTCCCAGTATACAGAGTTGTTGTTGTTGTTTAGTCGTTTAGTCGTGTCCGACTCTTCGTGACCCCATGGACCAGAGCACGCCAGGCACTCCTGTCTTCCACTGCCTCCCGCAGTTTGGTCAGACTCAGGTTTGTGGCTTCGAGAACACTGTCCCCTTCTCCTTGTGCCCTCAATCTTTCCCAACATCCCAACATCAGGGTCTTTTCCAGGGAGTCTTCTCTTCTCATGAGGTGGCCAAAGTATTGGAGCCTCAGCTTCACGATCTGCCCTTCCAGTGAGCACTCAGGGCTGATTTCCTTAAGAATGGAGAGGTTTGATCTTCTTGCAGTCCATGGGACTCTCAAGAGTCTCCTCCAGCACCATAATTCAAAAGCATCAATTCTTCGGCGATCAGCCTTCTTTATGGTCCAGCTCTCACTTCCATACATCACTACTGGGAAAACCATGGCTTTAACTATACGGACCTTTGTTGGCAAGGTGATATCTCTGCTTTTTAAGATGCTGTCTAGGTTTGCCATCGCCTTTCTCCCAAGGAGCAGGCGTCTTTTAATTTCGTGACTGCTGTCACCATCTGCAGTGATCAGTATACAGAGTACTGACATGCAAAAAGCTACTGTCTAGCCCTTGCATTCCCAGTGGTGGTTGCGACCAGAGCTGGTGTTCCATTCCATTCCCTTTTGTCTCCATCCCCCAGCAAGCACTCACCATCCAGCAAGCTGCTAGCCTGCAGCAATCCAGTTGCCATAAGGAGAAAGAGATGAACCAGGCAGACACATGCAGATGCTAAAGGCCTGAGTATGCAACACAGTGGCTTTCCACCATGCTCTGTTGTGAAAGGGACCATGGCCTGAATCAGAAGGTTCTGCAGGGCTGATCTAGTCTCAAGGCTGCCCATTCTCCACCCCTCTCAGAGACCTTAACACTGGATGATAAAGCAGTTAAGTTTCTGAACTCCGTTTGATCTCACTTGTCATGTTCTCTCCATGGAGGTGACTTAATCTGTTTTATTGTATGTAAGCCACCCTGAACGTTCTTAATTGAAGTTTCATTTTTTAAATAATGGCAACATCACTTTCCCACTGTTTTGGAAATGCATATTATCTGAATTCTGCCATATTTGTTACTTAAATTACCTTGTCTACAGAACCCTGAGTGGCTAACAACAAACAAGTATGAAATAGTAATAATATTTAAGACCTGAAAGTGCTACATAAATGTTCAAGGTCCTTTAGATGTATCACCTAGTTGTAATCGTTAACAGTTCTGTAAGGTAAGTCGGTGGTATTCTTTGACAGCATAAACACTATCCCCCCCCCCCCGCATTGCAGAATAATAAAAGTACCAACAGGCACAAAAGCAACTTAATCAGATATAAAAACAACTTAGTCAGAAATTGCCTAAGTTAAGAGCAGTTCAGTGAGAGCAACAACGTATACTTACATAATGCAGTGCCCAAAAGACACATCTGAATTAATGATTAATAGTTAGCCTGACTACAAACGACTCTTGTTCAGGTTGCTGAAGTCTAAAGGTTGTTAAATTGCCATGGTTGACTAGTGCTGATTTTATAGCTGGGATTGCAGTAGCTCATAGAAGTAATAAATTGTAGATCACATCTCTGCAGCTTGTCCCATCTTCTTGATAACAGTGTGCAGTGGCATGTGTGGTTTGCTAAACATGCTGGCTGCTATAAGTGGTGCCAAAGGCTGAGAATCATGAGATGTGTCCAAAGATAGCATCTACTACTGGGGACATAAGTAGTGTTGGGGATGGAACAGCAGAGAGCAGACTGGAGTCCTTGAGGCTATTACATTTGTCCCTTTGTGATGAAAAGTGGAGTGCTGGCATGCAGTCTCTTCCACTTTCAAACTAGTAATGTGCATAGCATGTATGAAAGACACCCACCAGCTCTGACTTTGATGGTGAATAATGACATTCTCGTGCTCACTGACTTCTTTCTGGTGCACATGCAGAACCCAGCTCAAGTGCTGCCATTTTATGTATTGATTTTTGATATTTTTCGCCTTGCCAGATGGTTCTGCAGAACCTTCAGCATGGCTTATAACAAGCATGGTAAACCTTTCACCATTGCTTTTGCCTAGCTGGAGTGTGTCCTTGAACTATGATAATTCCTCTTGCTCAGGTGGATTGAGAGAGGTGTGTGTGTGTGTGAGAGAGAGAGAGAGACAGAGACAGAGAGAGAGACAGAGAGAGGCTTAAATGCAGCCTGCTCTGCAAGGGCAACAGATATATTTGCCCGCTATTGTCAATGCGGCCCCCTGAAGACTTTCTGTAAGGGGGGGGGAGAATAACTCTTAAGCTAAAAAAATGATCCACATCCCTGACTTGCAATCTATGAATAAAAACAATAAAGTACAGTGGTACCTTGGTTTGCATATGTTTTGGTTTGCATACATTTTGGATTACAGCCCATTTTTTTTAGATTAAGAACAAATTTTTTTGGAGGCCCCATTGGCGAAACAGGTTACAACCTGTTTTGGTTTACAAACGTACCTCCGGAACGGATTATGGTTGTAAACCAAGGTACCACTGTAATGGATGAAGGCAGTAGAGCCATATTGGCTATCGGGAAGCAGCATAAAATGTCAACTGCTGCTTAAATAACATTTTTTTTGGAAGGGTCCATGGGTCAGGTTCAATCATGCACCCTGCCCCCAATGAAAAAACATCTGAAGCATCTTCCTAAAACTGAAAACAGCTTGTTTGCCAAACTTATCAGGAGATGAAGTTCTATAGTGAACTTAGTAGGGCAAGGTTGGAGTATGGATGTGGGAGTGCGTGGAGTCCAGAATAAATGCCAATGTGTACATAGCTTTGGATTCGTCTTTTCCCGTTTCCTCATTGCTTTGCTGTGATAGGGGTGTGTCACCCGTGTTGTGTGTGATTTGATATTTGGCTTAAATACACATGCTTGTTTGCAGAGTGAGGGAACTTTTGGGTGGGTGTGTAGCTTTTTGGCCTTTTCTGATTGGGACAGTGGAATTCAGTCAGGTGGCATGTACTGCAGATTGCACACCTATGCGGTGCTCACACCGACCCTCTACAGTGGAGGGACAAGCCCAGGCAGAGGACAAGCATGCCAAGGTACACGGTGCATGTCCGAGGGGAATGGCTTGCTGTGCCATGCCGAAGTGGCGCAAGCACAGTGCGGTGGCTGGGGAAAGAAGCCGTGAGGCGTTACATGAAAAACAAGCCTGACAATGGAGGCTTTGGTTCTGTGGAGGAAGTACAATTCTACGTTCGCCGTTGCAAAGGCCTTGGATTGCTGGATCAGGACGATACTTTGGAAGATGCCCTCGAGGACAATGAATTTGTGGAAGTTGGTAAGTAAGCGGAAGACCAGACACCACAAGTTGCAATGTTTGCACATATTAAGGAGAAGTTCCTAAAGGGAAATGCTTGGCAGGAAACAATGAAAATGTTTTGATATTGTGATGGGAAGTCTCTCCAAATACCATCAATGTCTAGGGGGGGGCTAGCATGCATTTTAAGTGTGCAGTATTTCAGCCAGTTATTTTCACAAGGTTTGCTTAGAAAGCTGTTTCCATTTCCCATGCTGGTAGGCTGAAAGAAAACTCCACATGTATCCAGATACAGTGGTACCTCAGGTTAAGTACTTAATTTGTTCCAGAGGTCCGTACTTAACCTGAAACTGTTCTTAACCTGAAGCACCACTTTAGCTAATGGGGCCTCCTGCTGCTGCCATGCCGCTGGAACATGATTTCTGTTCTCATCCTCTGGTACTTAACCCGAGGTAATATTTCTGGGTTAGCGGAGTCTGTAACCTGAAGCGTATGTAACCTGAGGTACCACTGTATACATTGGACTTAAACTGGGGTGTCTTCTGCATCTCATAAATTGTAACATCCCAGACTTTGACTACAGCAAATAGAGGAAGAAAAGAAGCAATTGCTTCCATTTTGTGCTGTGTTATTCCTCCTCGTTTCCAACTCACTGCCATACGTAAATTAGTTGATAGGGTCTTTGAAGCAGTAGCTTGTGGGTCTTTTGGCTTCTGCTGTAAAGCTCCAGGCGCCCCCACTGATATGGATCATATAGTAGATTGATCACATCCAGGCCTCATTGATATGTTGCTTACATACTGGAGTTGCTGGTTGGAAATCAGAAGTGCAAAGAGATTCAGGAAGCTGCCTCACACCAAGTCGGACACTTGGCTCATCTTGTCTAGACTGACCAGCAGCTACTCTTTGAAGTGTCAGGCAGTTCCCAGTCCTACTTTGAGATGCCAGGGATTAAACCTGAGACCTTTTGGCATGTAAAACAGATGGTTTCCCAGAGTACCACTGAGCCACAGCTTCTCATGTGAGAAAATGGAATAAGGGCGTTTAGGAGTGATTCCAAATGCTTAGCAAAATACACTTCTGATTACAGGGATAGCCTGTGAAAGCATAACTACACTGGCCACAGAATAAACAAAATGTCATTGATGGTTGTTTCTCTTTCCTTTCAGTGATACAAGGAGATGTAATGTCCCCAGACTTCATTCCATCACAGCCTGAGGGTGTTCATTTGTATCCTTATTAAAAACGTGGTGGTGGTCTATTGTTTTTCTGAGGCCTCATAAATCAAGGGTGCTTAGTTTTTGCATGTTGTCTCTCCTATACCCGCAAATGTGGACTGAAATCTAAATGATCTTGTATTACATTATATATTTTCCGATGCTGTGCTTCAGATATAGTAAATATCGAGAACCAGAACAGGTATGGAGCAAGAGTAACTTATGAAGAACTGGTGTTTGAATTATGTCTTTCCTTGTCCTTAATTCTCCTCCCTATGTGTTAAGTTCTAAGTCTGCTATATATACTACGCTAAATGCTATGTGCCTGTGCTCCTATTTAACACGGTGGGATTTGCTTCTTAGAAAACATTAACAGGCTTGTGCTGCACAATAAATAGTAACGAAATAGAACTTTTAAAAAAAATCAATTCTGTAATGCAACATACAACATAGTCACAGATTTTTGAAGTGCTGAAAAAAATTAACTGCAATAGTTCTTTTAAACACTTATATGAAAATGTGATGTTCCCATTGTAGCAACACTGACTGTACAGAGACATAAATACTGTGTCCGCATAGCACAACTGGTTATTTACGCTTATCCATGTCGTATTCTCTTATTCTAATGCTGTTCTTTTATATAGTATATTTATTTAGATGGGAACCATTTGACAACACAGGATTTAGTCAATTTAGGAAAGGGGCTGTATAAGATTAAGGTGAGTACTGGAAAAATTATAACTCTAAAGTACCCAGGGGTGGAATTTAGATGATTTTAGACCCTGGACCTTTGACCCACTTCCTGTTTTAGCCAGCCCTGTTGTATCTGGGGGGCCCTTCTGCATGTTTTCCTGAGTGGGGCCCTAGACCTCTGCCCAAATGTCCTACATTGACAGCAACCCCTATAGATACTTTATTTGCACTTTAGCTTGAAATAAAAATATATATAAAGGCAATTTTATTTCTAGTTAACCCCTGAAGCTGAAACTAAAGTCAGAGAATCAAGAGATGTTATTGAAAGTATTCTAAAGGAACAGAGAGGTAACCATTAATTACTTTATTTTTTTAAATTGGGTGTGAGCAGTTGGGAATGCTGCAGTATATGTAAAAGTGATTGCATATATTCAAATACATTTTTTTAATTTAAAATATGCAAGTAAAACATTTGTTTTATCATTCTTCTTTTAGTTGTCTATGGAATTACTACAGGTTTTGGGAAGTTTGCACGAACTGTTATTCCAAACAGCAAGCTATGGTATGCCTCTTTTTTAAATTTACAAAAGAAACCTATAGAAAATGCAGCCAAACAGATTCTAACATGTTTTATTTAATGAGGTTACTTTCCATTGGGTAAAGGTTCTGTCTAAAATTTTATTTGTTCAGTTTTTGCAAGAACTTTAAAATTTTGCCTGCAGTTGGAACTAATTGTATTGTGTTCTTTCTTTCTCTCTCTCTCTCTGAGGGAACTTCAAGTGAATTTGGTTCGGTCACATTCTGCAGGTAAGGAAGAGCAGATCTTCCAGATGCTTTCCTACGATTTATTATAGGCTATACTGAGGTGGTTGTTTATCCTCGCAGGTGTTGGGAAGCCTTTGATTCCAGAGAGATCTCGTATGCTCTTAGCTCTAAGGATCAATGTCTTAGCAAAAGGATACAGTGGAATATCACTGGAAACTCTTCATCAAGTCATTGAAGCATTTAACGGTAATGTAATCTCTGCTATGCCACATTTTTGCAGGGTTCAGCTTTCAGTGCAATAGGCATAATTTTGAAAGGGGATGAAGCTCCCATCAAAAAACCAATTTTGTCTCTTTGTGCCAAAAAAATGCAGCAACTTTCCCATTTGCACCTAGAACTGTGCAAAGAGAGGCGGTGACATCCTGCGCCTTGCAGTTTAACCTGCACCTGCAGCTTCTAAAGAAAGATTGATTTCAGATTATACTTTCCAAGAGAGGCAAGGCCTATGCAATGTGTTGTGGATTGTCTCCTTGAAAGGGGCAGTGCCATTTGGAATATTGGTGGTCAATAGAATGTTGTAGCTATGAAAGGCAACGGGCAAGTTTGGTTTGCATAAGGCACTCCTTCTAGTCACTGACAGTAAAACTCACTGCTAAAATTCAAGGGGCAGGGTGAATTATGGTATGTGTATTTCTGTAATCAAGGTCTCCCTCACTCTCCTGTTCTTATAGCATCCTGCCTGCCCTACATTCCTGAGCAAGGGACTGTTGGAGCCAGTGGAGACTTAGCCCCTCTTTCCCATCTTGCTCTGGGACTCATAGGAGAAGGGAAGATGTGGTCTCCAAAGAGTGGATGGGCTGATGCAAAATATGTAAGAGACAATGCTCTGCTGGTTCCTTTTGGTTTGCTGAAGCATTCGTGAGAATGGTGAAAGGTGAAGAGGGGTGTTTCGTTCTGATGCTTTGCAGATTAATGATTTGTAATAAATTTAGGCTTCTTACAATGCAATCCTATAAGTAAATGTAGGGTCTCAGTCCTAGATTTTAATGGAGAAGAGTTATTGACCAATTATAACCGATGTGCAACAGGGAGACATATGAGGGCTTTGTGTCACAAACTGAATGTTCAGAATTTATTTTTAATGTGTGCTTGAGTGGCATGCGACCATCCACACACTGTCCACTGCCCCACCCCCTGCCCCCCACAAAGTCTTAGAGCTTTCATAGATTGTCCACTTTTTCTTTGATGGAATGTTTCTAAGCTGCATTTTCTGCCTTCTCCCTTCAACCACTACTCCCCACTTTCAACTTGCTTTCTTCCATTCTGGGCATGTGCAATGGCATTTCTGTACCTGTGTACCTTTTAATCCCCCCTCCCCCCAAAGGAAGAGTGCAAGAGCAAAAATTTGATTGGGATTGCATCCAGTCTTTTAGTATTCTAATGTTACTGATCGGTATGTATGGAGAACTGCAAGTTGAAGAACTGGAACAGACAGCAGTAGAAATCATCTATCCAGAATTGCTGGCTTTGTAGCACGATGGGAGTGGCAAGGTGCCCTTCTGTTGTTCAGGGACAGTGACTGAGTGCTGCTCGTGATTTTCTGGTAGCACGAGCAAATGATCCTGCACAATGACTACCATGGTTTTAATATAGATGTCATAACCCATAGACAAAGCAAAGGATTTGTGTATTCTTAGCATGCAAATGCTGGAACTTTTCTGAAGCCAAAATGTTCTGCCAGCAAAGGGTCTGTTAACTTCAAATGGTTTCAAGTGATGAACATAAATGAATTCTGACAGCAACTGTGGTAATGTTTCCTTATAAGTATGTCCCACTGATTTAACTGGGACTCACTGCCAAGTGAGCATGCACAGAATTGCAGCTCAGAAGGAAACACGGGGTCATGTTTTTAATTAATTTTTATGCTGGTAAGGCGATATAGGGAGAGGCTTCCTAAAATGAATATGTTGTTTCCGGCGCAAACTAGAGGAACTGCTTGAGCCTGAAAGGGCATGTTAAAAGAATGCAGAAGTGGGATTCCATGTATGGAACTGAAACTACTACTAATTTAAACCATTTGTTTTTTAAAACTATGGGTGTCGAAACATCCTTGAAACCACTTCTTCAATTCTGCTTGGGCATCTTCCTTCTCAGTAGAGTAGTTAAAAATATTTATGGGGTAACAAAAGATAAGCCCAATAAGTTTGTTACTGATACTGTTTTACAGGTGCTAGAAGCTCATGGACTGAAACCAATTACACTGAAGCCCAAAGAGGTAATAAAATGCATAGAATCTCAGCAATGGTCCAGTAGGCGGAGGCATGTACTATGTAGCTAGACAATGTCATACGTACCCTCCAATATTCTGCTGATTAAAATCGGGGTGCACATTTTTTAGTGCCAAAAGCACATGCGAGCTGGCTGGGGTTTCCCCGCCCCAGCCCCCTGTCTCCGTTACCAGCAGCATCTCCTTCAGCGAGCCCCGAAGTGGCTCCTCCCCCTCCCCATTGCTATCCCTGTCTTTGTCTTCTCCTCCATCAGTGTTGGTGACCTGGCCTGCACCACCAGCAGCTCCCTCTCCCCCCCTCCCATGGGCTCCAGCTCAGCCGCCTCCTTTCGTGTGAAAGATGTGAATCTTTCAGTATCAAACTCTCGTGGGAGCCAGCTGACTCTCAAGACAGAGTAGAACCAAAAACGGCACATTACGGGATCTAATCAGAAGCTGGGGTGGCTTCTATAATTCTGGGATGTCCCAGTCAAATCGAGATGCCTTGACAGGTATCGCGATGGCAAAGGGAGCATTTCTAATTTGCACTGTTCTCTAGAAGGCACTTTTACAGTGAAGCGGCTTTAAGTCGGGAGAATCTTTTTCACTCTAGTGGCCACAATTGTGGGCGGAGCCAGAGCAATGGATGTCAAGTTCATAAACTCAAATGTCCCTATTTTCCAGGGACTGTCCCAGAATTACAAAAGCAATCCCAGCTTCTCATTTGATCCCGGAATGTCCCTATTTCCCCCCAGCCGTTGCCTGTGAGGGGAGAGGGGGGAAATGCACGTGTCTTTATACAGAGAGAGTCTCTGAAAATTAATGCTTTCTGTTTCTTTGAAGGGCCTGGCTCTTATAAACGGGACGCAAATGATTACTTCTCTAGGATGTGAAGCAGTTGAAAGGGCCAGTGCAATTGCTAGACAAGCTGACATAGTGGCTGCCCTCACACTAGAAGTTTTGAAGGGCACAACAAGAGCCTTTGATACTGGTTGGTATTGCATTTTCTAAGGCTGCTAGGTCACTTTTACAGAACATACTAAAATCTGGGGCTTTGGGTATTTGCTTTGTCGCATCTCCCACATTTCTGTGACGATGTGATTCTGATCTTCACGGTGCCAGCAGAATTGTGACCATAGGAACTACCAACATCATTGCTTTTAGTGTCTGCTATGCCTTATGGAAAAAGGTTTAAGTGATCTATACTGCTTTAAAGCCCAGTCATATATACTAAGCTCCAACACCTCAGTCTCCAGTGTGGATTCTTAAGTAGCCAAAATGGTGCCATCCACATATAAACGCCAGGTACCAGTAGGCTTAGGAGAACCACAAAGTTTGCAGAACCACCCAAAACAATGTAAGCAAGAGAGACTGAACATGCTCAGTGTCACTGAATGTTAGCTGATATGGGCTGAGAGGCAATAGAATGGAATATACTGGAAAGGGCATGGCTGGCTAGAATCCTGGCCAGAATCACTCCACACTGTAGCATTTGTTGCAGATGCTACTTGCACTATATATCTTGCAGATCATATCTCTTCAAAGGAGCAGGGAAATGCTGCATATGTATTAAATGGCTACATTTTAGGGTTTTATTGTTTGAATTTAAAAATTTGCTGTATATTTCACGTAACTATAATCCCAGGCTTAATACACCTGTCCAAATGTTGCTTGCAAAACTGTCCTTAATTTGAAGAGAGGGGATAAGTGTTATGCTGTAACTCTTTATCTTTATTTTAAAACAGATATTCATGCACTGCGACCACATCGAGGGCAGATAGAGGTGGCTTTTCGATTCAGGTCACTTTTAGATTCTGATCACCATCCCTCTGAAATAGCAGGTGAATGGCCATTTTGGGTGATACATACTTGGCATGTTTGCTTAAAAAAGAAGCTGGAACTATCTGATAATTTCAACTTGGTTTATTTTTAAAATGCTGTATCTAGCCCTCAAAAGTATGTAAGAAAAAATTATTAAGGACTTCCGGAGGTGGTGCCATCGGTAATGGCGGATTCCCTCCAGCTGTGAGGGAATAGCTCCACGGGAACTGGGTCTAGCCGCGACGGCGACGCGGGGACCCCTTAGAAAAAAAAATTTAAAAAAAATTATTAAGCCCTGGATATAATTTGCTAAAGGCCAAGAATCCAAAGGAATGTCTCTTCTTCAGCTGGGTAATTGTTTCAGCCCCTTCCACATAGTTTTCAGCACTGGTCCAGTCACCAGAAAGACCTTCCTTGAACTTTGCTCCCCCATTTCTTGCTAAAATGTCCCAAATATTAAAAAAATGAAATTGTTCATTAAATATATCCAGCTGTCAGACTTCATCCTGACAATATTCAAATCTCATTTCATTTTCTTTTTTAAATCTTCTTGTAAAACGTTTAAAACAGAATACACAATAAGCTACAAAAGTGGAAGCAGATCGTAATGTTTCGCATAAATCCAAACATGTGATACTCCAGGGCAAATCTCATATTTTGACTTGGCGCTAGAGAGGTTTAGTATTAAAATAGTAACCTTGCTATGTTTTCTTCTTAAAATAAGTTTTCATTTTCTTGTGTTGCAGAATCTCATCGATTTTGTGATAGAGTACAAGATGCATACACACTGCGTTGCTGCCCTCAGGTAAAGCTGAATGTAAACTTGGTTCTGACACGTGTAGCCAGGAACTCAATTATCACTTCAACATGTAAAGAAAATGGTTCAAATCTGTCAGTGAGCTGAATTCTATTCTTGTTAACAAAAGTTAGAACCGTGGAAGGGCAAAGCTTGGAGGTCCCAGGAGCAGGATATGTGGCCTTGTAATTTACGAAGATGCAGGATATGTGGCTAATATCTGAAATTTCTTTTAGGTTCATGGCGTTGCGAATGACACGATAGCATTTGTCAAGGACATAATCACCACAGAACTCAACAGTGCAACAGACAATCCTGTATCTTTTTTGCATAATTCTGCTGCCTGAGTCAAGTGTATGTTTCACACTATTCCACATAGATCTGTGGCTTTCGTTGTTTCTGTAGGAGCTGTCAGACAAAAGTGATCCTGCATACTTGTGCATTTAGGTTGTAAGTTTTAAAGCGTATTGTTCTTATCTTACCTGAGGCCTATCATCTTTAAAGCCCTAACCTAAACAGCTTAGGACAAACAAAATAAAAAAATTCCTTCCAGTAGCACCTTAGAGACCAACGAAGTTTGTTATTGGTATGAGCTTTTGTGTGCATGCACACTTCTTCAGATACATGGGCTACCTACCTGTAGCTTAGGACAAGGATGCCTTAAGGACCATCTCTTCCCATATGAGCCTATTTGCTCATTAACTTATTAGTATTGGAGTGTGATTGGTAGGAATGTGGGAGAGTGTGCGGCCATACCTAGCCTTTGGAACTCCCTGCCTCAAGAGGCTTATATCAACTCCCTCTCTGGTCTTCCACTGTCCTATATGAACACCTTGTAGTCTGGTGGTCCAGATAAAAAATAAAGTATTTTTTTGACCCTCTGGAAATATGTATATTCTTTATCATACATGTGCCTTTTTTGTAATGGAAAAGTAGAATAGAAATAATTCTAACAAATTCAATAATACTATTCTTCCACATAGATTGATGCCCAAATTATTAGACCTGGGACTTCCACCATGTTTGTGCAGGTGGATATTAGACTTTCTATCAAACCGTTCCCAAAGGGTCAGGTTGGGTTCCCACGTCTCTGCGGATCTCATCACGAATACGGGGACGCCGCAGGGGTGCGTGTTGAGCCCGCTTTTATACACGCTCTATACAGCTGACTGTGCCCCCAAATACCCCAGTAATAAGATCATTAAGTTTGCAGATGATACAACGGTTGGTTTAATTACGGCTGGAGAGGGGGAGACGGCCTATAGGAAGGAAGTTGAGCAGTTGGGGGAGTGGTGCAGGAAAAACAACTTACTGCTTAACTTAAAGAAAACAAAAGAGATCATTGTGAACTTTAGGAAATGTAAATTGAATATTCAGCCACCTATTATTGAGGGGAAGTGCGTGGAACAGGTCTCAGTGTTTCGATTTCTGGGAATGGAGTTGAGAGACGACCTAACCTGGGGAGAGAACAGCAAAGACCTGGTGAAGAGAGCACAGCAGAGGTTATATTTTCTGAGAATCCTCCGGAAAAACAATCTCACAAAGGACCTGTTGATGGCATTCTACCATTGCACTGTGGAGAGCGTACTAACTTATGGTCTGTGCGTGTGGTTTGGGAGCTGCACGGCCAGGGGAAAAACAATGCTATCCAGGGTTGTAAAGACTGCAGAGAGAATTATTGGGTGCACTCTTCCCACCTTAGATCAAATCTATGCTGCCAGGTGCCATAAGAAAGCGGCAGAGATAGCACATGATAGTACGCACCCCGGAAATGATCTCTTTCAGCTTCTGCCTTCTGGAAGAAGGTATAGGGTTATAAAGGCCAGGACTAGCCGCCTGAAAAACAGTTTCTACGCTAATGCAATTCTGGTTCTAAACGCAGCATAAGGGGTCTCTGTAGTATAGTGTTTTTTAAAATGGGGTTTTAGAGTTTTTAGGGGGTTTTGAATGTTTTATGTAGTTTTGTAGCAGTTTTATGTAGCTTTTATGTAGTTTTATGTAGTTTTATGTAGTTTTATGTAGTTTTCTGGTAGTTTTCTGTAGTTTTAATGTAGTTTTATGTAGTTTTCAATTTCATTGTTCCGCAAGGGACAATGACAATAAAGATATCGTATCGTATCAATAAATGAATAACTTGGGCTTTGCTATGGCCAACCTCACTATTGCTGAAGCCTTAATGTGTTCCTCAAGATGGTTTTTGCTGAGAGGAAGGAGACAATTTCTGGAGGAAATTTCCATGGTGAATACCCTGCCAAGGTAGTTAACAACACCCCCCTTCTCCCCCCCTTTTTACAATTTAGGGCTTTAAAAACCATCACTAAAAACCAATATATATCTTTCAGGCTCTGGACTATCTTGCAATTGGGGTCCATGAACTTGCTGCGATTAGCGAAAGGAGGATCGAACGGCTCTGCAACCCATCCCTCAGTGAGTTGCCGCCATTTTTAGTCACAGAAGGAGGTCTGAACTCTGGATTCATGATTGCACACTGCACAGCAGCATCCTTGGGTGAGTACAAAATGGCTGAAGGGGCTGCCAGAGGGATTGAATATACGAACCTCTCAATATCCCAGAGTTAATCTGCTGCTCTGACCAGTCTTCTTGCATTTCCCTCTCAGGTATTTGAGTCTTGGGCTATGTACGCATGACCATTACACTTGGGGTGTGTCTCCTAATTCCTAGATCCAGCACGGATTCAATTGCTGGAATAGCCAGGTCATTTCTAGAATGTCAAGGCATTTAAATAAATCACATGCAACCAGTACGTTACAAGAAACTACAGGATAGCTCTAGATATTCCCTAATGTCCTGAGTATGCAGATTCAAAATTTAGTGGAGGGAGCGCACTGGAGCCAGAGTTAACAGTAATGTGTACATGGCCCATCTCTGGTTTAAATCTCTTCTCTGCCCATTTATTCTCTTAATTCACAGTCTTGGCCTTTCTCCCACTGGCAGCACAAGGATACCTTGCAGGGCTGCTGTAAGCATTACTGTGATAAACATTGCTGAGATAATGTATAGGAAGCTTTGAACAGGTAAAAAGAACCCTGTTAGGTCTGACCCAGAAGCTCATTTGATCCAGGCAGATGCTTATGAGAAGCACAAATACAGGGCTTGTGTTTGTGTTCCTCCCCTGTTGTCTTTCTCCTTGGCAGTGTGAGCACTTTTGGAGTGTCCTCTATATTGGGGGGAAATAAGGTTTATGGGTACTTTATATTGATATTACACTGCTGATCTGCACAGAGTACTGTTACAAAAGCGTTTTTGGGTTCCTCATTTCCCTTGCTGATGGCTGCTCAAAGTGGGGCATTGTTTACATCAAGCGTAGTCAACCCTTTTATACCTACCGCCCACTAATGCATCTTTCTTGATGGTAAAATTTCCTTACCACCCACCAGTGCTCGATGGAAGGAGGATTCAGCTTGTGCCGTAGAACCCCCTACCGCCCACCTAGAATCCTGAAACGCCCACTAGTGGGCGGTAGGGACCAGGTTGACAACCATTGCTTTACATGGTGGTTTGCCTCAGAGGCTACCATTTATTCAAACTGGACTTTTGCAGTTTCTGAGAACAAAGCCTTGTGCCACCCGTCTTCTGTGGATACTCTTTCGACCAGTGCCGCTACAGAAGACCACGTGTCCATGGGAGGATGGGCTGCAAGAAAAGCACTCAAAGTCATTGAGCACGTTGAACAAGGTAAAGTCATAGGCACAACTGGATATTAACAGTGGTCACATCTATGCCACACACTGAAAGCATAGAGCTTCCCTCAAAGAATCCTGGGAACTGCGGTTTGTTAAGGGTGCTGGGAATTGTAGCTCTGTGGCAGATAAACTACAGTTCCCAGGATTGTTTAGGAGAACCCATGTGCTTTAAATATGTTTTAAATGTATAGTGTGGATGTGACCAGTGTTTCATACCACCTTAAGCACACTGACTTGGATGTAAGCTTCATGGAAATCAATGGGAATTGCTTGCATTTTAAAAATACATTTGACTGGATTTCACACACACACACACACACACACACACAAATATATATATATATTGCAATTTATATATAAAAAAACGCCTGTAGAAATGAGATGAAGATGATAATAAGTAGGAACAAATATAAATTATAAAGAACAAATAATTTCAGAAAATGTTACAGAGGAACTGCTGTGGATTGTCAATAACAAGACATAATACTAAGAATTGCCTGCGTTCTTTCATGCCAAAGTGTTTAGGGTCAGAATAGCAAGAGACTTAATGCAGACCCCAAAACTATTTAAGAGATCAGGAAAGGCCCTGCAGTACAACAGAGTGGAGCAGCCTCCCTCGGTTGGCTTCTTGAGGGGAAGATAGATGAACGCAGGAATTGGTGTCAGTGCTGCTACATGTATTTTTAAACTAAGTGTGGGGCTCTAGTGGATTTGGGCTTCATTCAGGCAACAGAATTTCTTAGACTGACACTGTAAGAAGAGATCCTGGTTCATTGTGCTTCATTGCATAGATCAGTGGTTTTCAACCAGTGTGTTGTGGCACCCTAGGGTGCCGTGGGCAACACGGGCCTCTGTCCCTCTTTCCTTCCCTCCCTTCCTTTGATGCTCTCTTGTGTCTCTGCCTCCCAAAGGCTTGCACAGCTGTTTGTTGCAGCAGCCCTGGCTACAAGCTCCGCAGGTGAATGGTGCCTCTGGGGCCGGCCAGGTTGCCAGGAGCTGAGGCGGCCTCAAAGTGAGCAAGCAGGCAGGCAGGCGAGGGAGCCCAGCCCAGCCAGTCCACCAGCCCTTGCTGTTGGGAATGGACAGACGAGTCCTAGGTCCCTGTGGCAGTAAGGCAAACTAATCTGACTTCTGAATTTAGGAAATCCAAGGCACAGGGAGAAGTTAATTCTTCTGCCTTTGATGCAGAACCTCACCTCCACCTTGGCATCACAATTCCTCTTTCCAAGGCTTCAAGTCCTGACTCAGTAAAACTGTTCTAGAATCTTTGCATGCTTTTCATGTCATGCTTTTGTGTTGTGTGTGTGTATAATTGTTCACATGTGCATATATATCTGCACAGAGTGCCACAATATTAACACACTCCATAGGAAAGTAGATTTAAGTTTCTTTAGTCTTTTACTTGCATCTAAATTCATAGAACCATTTCAAATATAAGATTCTGCATTTCATATATCCAGTCAATGTGCCCATTTGATTGTGAGCACTAGTCCCAAGATCTCATCCTCATCTGTTTACATCGAACGTTTTAAAAATGACCAGAATTTGCCATGGTTTTTTATGTTACTTTTGTTTACTAGTATTGGCTGTAGAACTCCTTGCGGCATGCCAGGGCATTGAGTTTCTACGCCCCCTGAGAACTACGACCCCATTGGAAAAAGTCTATGACCTTGTGCGCTCTGTTGTCAGGTATGTCAAACAAACACTTGCCCAGAGACGGTAACTTCTGAGAACATTGGCCAAACATTAACCACTTACCACCACTACTAGCAGATTTAGAAGTTGTTCAATTTGTCTCCTTTCAGGCCTTGGATGAAAGATCGCTTCATGGCCCCAGACATTGAGGCAGCTCACAGACTGCTTGTGGATCAGAAGGCAAGTGTTGATATTGGCAGCTAATGGAGTCTGATGAGGAGACTCCATGATTTTTAAAAGTTCCTCTGTGTGTTTAGCTACTAGCTGCATAATATGTGCCCTCATGCTTATGATTTATTCCGACATTCTATGAGGAAGGAAAACAATCTTGTACCAAGAAGACTTAATTTGCTATCTAGGAAAACAGGTTGGAGGAAACCATATCTTTGACACTTGTTCAGCACCACAAGTCTACCACCAAACATTTGAGTGATTGGGGTTAGAGAAGTAAATCTTATCATAAGTGAAAGACGGATTGTAGCTGGGCAAGCGAACCATGTTTATTTATTCCAAATATTTCTTTCCCACTATTCAAAGCAGCTCACAATCAAAGAAACTGAAAGCATGCAATAAATACACAATACAATAAATAATTAGAAGAACAATAAAGCCAAATATTCAGACCAGAGCCAGGTCAGATTAAAACAGCATCTAAAAAGCCTGGAAGAATAATTCACCTGGCAACAAAAATAACAAAGCTTGAATTCACGTGATTGGGGGAGAATCTTCCAAAAACAGGGCAGGGTGGGAGGCAGAGGTGATTAAAAAGGACCAATCAAAGGTCACCACCAATCTCACTGATGATGGCAAAGGGACTCAAAGAAGGACCTCTTAGGAAGTTTAACATCTGGGCAGGTTCATGTGGGAGCAAAGGGCCCTAAGACACAAAGGGCTTTAGAGGTCAAAGCCAACACTTCAAATTGTGCTTCTTAGTGGACTAGAAGCCTGCGCAGTTGTGTTACAAATGGCAAGTCATATTCTATTTGTCTGGCCATAGACCACATGGAATCCACAGCTGAATTAACATGCATGTCTGCAGGAGGCTTGAGCTTCTGACAGGAAGTTCATAATAAAGAAATAAGAATCTTGTTTTTGATCATTCTGTGTTGAGTGTGTTTTATTGTTCAAAAATAACATGTTGCACGTGCTCCATCTGGCTAGTATACATATTACAAAGCCATCCCTCAGCAAATCTGAGTCCCTGACAGTCTTCTAGGGCCAAGTACAGCCTCTGGATATATTTTTCCTCAAGTATTAGTTCCAGCATGTGAGAAGGGGGTGGGTGGAATTGATAGCAGCCTCCTGTGCTGTGTTTGGCATTTGTTTGCTAAAGTGGGCCCACCATAAAATGCAGCTCCCTCTTCCCCTCCCTCCCTCCCTTATAGAGCCGGTCTTGTGTTGTTTCCTTGTAGAGAGTGATGGAATGGAGTATGAAGGCAATGTACACTGGACACACATCAGTCCTCTTCAGAAACCACCATCTGGGCATGCCCACAGGGCCTACTTTGTCCAGATGTTTGCACTGTATATTTCTACTGGAAGTAGTTTTTTTGCTAACTTGCACCAATGGTTTTTAAGTATATGATTAGGATCATGTATGAGAAATGTTGTCTGCCAATATTTTGGTCCAAAATCTAAGTCTTTGCCTTTTGCTTCTGACACTATTTTCTTTCTCTCTTCCTACCTGTAGGTTTGGGAAGTAGCTGAACCATACATTGAAAAATACAGAAGAGAGCACCTTCCTGAGTCCAGGCCAATCTCCCCGACTGCCTTTTCATTAGCAGCAAGTGAAAACGCCTCACGCTGTCGCCACCAACATCATCATAGCGACTCAGAAGAATTTGATTAAGAGTAAATGCTATCAGAAACGAACCTCAGTACTTCAGTTGATAGCAAAATCCTGTGTTTTCAATAACTCCTGTATTCTGTACTTTATGCCAAAGGCCAAAAAATAAAGATTCCAAAGCCGAAAATATTTGTGGGCATTGAGAAAGTGCCATATCAGTTTGAATGATTTCACAATGGCTGAACTTTGTACAAAAACAAGGTGAATGTTGAATTTATCTGTAGCAAATGGGTGGGTGCGACAAAACCTGTGCAGATGTGACTCATTTTGTGAGTTAAGATAACCACACTAACATCAAGCTATAATTTAGCCAACTAAAATTAGCTAGCTTTTTTTTTAATTTATAAGAACAATAAATCTAATGTTGCAATCATTACAGAGACTCCTCCTTATTGCATTTATATCTCACCTTTTTCTCCAAGGGGCACAAGGTAAGTTAGGCTGGGAGTCAGTGACTGGCCCACGGTCACCCAGTGAACTTCATGGCCAAGTAAGGATTTAAACCCTGGCCTTCCAGATCCTAGTCAGACACTGATGACTATACCATGCCAGCTTTGGTCTCTTACCAAAAAAAATTAAAAAGCCAATGTGCTGATTCCTGGGCCATATAAATCTTGCTTTGTGAAGTCATCTCTATAAGCGACATATCATGTTGTGGAGAGGAGGTTGCTACTCAAAGGAAACACACATTCATAAACCACCTTAGGTAGATGGAAGTAGCTGGGTAGTTATTCAAGCCCAACCCACTGTGTAAATGTTATCTGTGAACTCCCTGCAGTCATCGGGGCCTGCTTGTGGGCTTCCCAAAGGCACCCGCCTGACCACTGTGAGAACAGGACGCTGGACTAGATGTAGCAGAACTCTTCTCATGTTCTTAACTCTGGTTGTGAAAAATTATGAGGTGTATGTAGGCACACTGCAATGCAGAGCTTTGATTTCTTTATACAAGAGGAACTTCATTAATGGAAAAAAACCCCGAGTTAATTGTTTGCATACATGTAGGTTTATTTTCCAGCGGACCATGAAACTACCAAGCAGATGAACATGGCCTAGTGTTCCTCATGCGAATACAAACGAAGAACTAAAATAAAAACCAGTGAAATTCTGAGCTTTGTAAGGAAGTATGATCTTATAGATGTGAGTCCCTGCCGATTATCATCCTGTTTTTGCCTCAGAGAGTCTGGCAACTGCTGTATTTCTTCCTTCTGGAATTCCTCAGTAGCCCAGAACACTGTCGTTTTTATAAACAACTTTTCCTTTAACAATTACGTATTCAATCAGTTCTTGATGGCCGCCAAACTGGTAAATCAGGTGTTCCCATCTAAAGATTTTTAAAAGGTTACAATCATATTTTAGAAAAACAACAACAATCTCTCGTGTGCATAGGACTAAAATATAAAGCATGATAGATAAGCTGCATGTTCAAAGTAAATAAACAATGCAGACAGAATAGAGTCGAACCAGCCTCCTTGCCCATTTAGCCCTAGGTGCACAATAGGAATTTTTGTTGTTTCATATAGCAGAGCTATATGCTATTATCAATTAAACTTGATAACTTAAAACTGACACACAGTAGTATCTTTTATAGCAGGGGTAGGAAACTGGATCTAGCCAGTGGGATGGATCCCTAATTCCTCACTCCCCATAGGCAAACTTTGACAGGTGGGTGGGACTGCTCACTTAGACAATCACCAGGCAGCATAATGACATCAGGTGACTGACACATGCAGAAGTTCAAAGGAGCTCAATCACTGTAACTGTTGACTGGCAGTTACAGGGAGCCCCTTTGAAGTCAGTTTGGGTTCCAACTACTTCCTCCAAACAAAGCAATTTTACCTCTGCAGTGGAAGAAATGCTCCATTTGGAGGAAGCAGTTTGAATCAAAACGGTTTCTTCTAAATTGAGATAGTAAGTCCCTCAGCTGCACTGCAGAGTTCTTCACAAGGGTTACATGGCAGTGATCATCAGCACTAACAGGGAGCCAAGCTTGCAGAAAGAATAATTGGGAGCTCACATTAAGCTCCTGGTGGTTCTTTTGTAACTGCCCCATATGTAACCTCACCTTTGACATCAGGAATGTGGCAGGAGGACTGTTTTAAAGCATATAGTTTTAACATAACATGTTGAGTGATTAATAGAAAGCAGGAGCCAATTGCTATCAATTCATATGCCTGTTTTGTAAAGACATTGTGAATGATTGTAGTCATTTATTTATATGTTGCCTTTTGGGGGCACAGCCTACTCAAGGTGGCTCATGGTATATAAAAAAGCACAATAAACACAAATAAATCTAAAATTGGCAAGCGTATCAACATTAAAATATACTTGAAAATATAGATCAGTTTAAATAAATAACAAAAACTGATGGTATGTTTAGTTCACAACAATATATGATATGAAATTTGGGCTCTGGCATGGTGCCAGAAAATTGTTACCTGAACAATTCAATGTTTATTTTTAAAGAACAATTTTCAACTGACATGGCTGTAAGGCAGACTGAAAAAAATTCTGAACTGGGGGTTTAAAAGCATATAAAAGTATGACTTTTTAAAAAGGATTAAGGTTTCCCTTTATGTCTGGTCAATATGTTCTGTATTGGGAGAAGACTCAAATACTGCACTTGGATTGAGTAATTATTGCTCATCATCATGCATTTAATTTATTCCGAATGTTAGATTCTCATTCCAACTTATGCAGAGCATTAGGCCTTTAAGAGCTATTTGCATCCTCACCTTGGTGAGTTGATGATAATGAGGTCTCCTTGCTTGCCAGTTTCTATGGAGCCATGCATGTGCGATTTCCCAAGAGCATAAGCTGCATTGATGGTGGCAGCAGCTAAAGCCTCTTTCATGGACATCTTCATGTTTACACAGGCCAGGTGCATAACCATGAGCTAGTAAGAGAGAGGTAGTTAAGCTTGAAGTTATACATAGGTGCACAGAAACCAACAGTCTGTCAGCTACTGCCATGCCATCTGAAAGCCTGAGTTCACTGTGACAGGTAAAATCAATTTAACTGTAACACTCTTCAGCTGTTCTAACTGCAGGTGGGGCTGTGGAGACAAACTCACTAGCACCCTGTTGTCTTCTGTGATCTGGAGATCAAACTTCATGGACTTTTGAGAATCCCAATTCCCCAAGGTTTTAAAAATGAGTGGGGGGACTCCACAAGCACAGAAGGCCTCTGCTGCAGACAGCTGCTCTCTACAAGTTGACAACTGAATGGAAAGGTGATGCGTATGTCTATGTGGAATAAGTATGCTTGTTTCTGCTGTCCGTAGCTCATGCCTGAATAAGGCTCATGTCTGCAAGAAAGACAGGGCTTATCTGTGCTGAAAGCCAATATCCTGCTTTGATAACCCATCAGCTCCAAGCAGAAGCTGCTTTTCAATGGCCAGAGTTCATGTGTGAATTCAATAGTGTGTGTATTTAAATTCACGTGGTCTACTCAGCTGTCCTGCTAGTGCAGAAAATTAAATAGGATTCCCAAGGAATCAAGGCAATAGTCAATACTCCAAGCCTGACGCTCAAACTGACAGAAGAAAATTAACATTAATTTTGCGTCTGCTCTAAAGAAACATCTTACCATGGAACAGCAATAAGCATTTGGGTTAAAATCACTGCCAAGAGCGACAATCACTCCTTCTTTTAACATTTTTCTAGCTTGAGGCTGCTTTAATCTGCAAAGTAAAAAAAAAACAATGGTTACTACCATTTGAATTGCAATGTAAAATGCAGCAAACCACTTCAGCAATATTATATGATTCTATCAGAATCCAGGAGAGGGAGATATGAAGAGAGAGAGATGAGACTCTAGCTTTCTCCATTGGCTCTGTTAAGAGACCAGCTCCATTAGGCTCCTCCCTAAATTGTCATTCATAAGCAGCTATTCCATCAGGAGGGAGAGAGATTGAACTGCAAAGCATCTCCATTGGCTCTCCTAAAAGACCAGCAACGTTTTGCAGCCTTGGAGGATCGCTCTTAACAGCAGTTGTTCAGTGGATGCATTCTTTAAAAAGATAATACATATTTTCCCAAAGGCATAGCAAATGACAGTAAAATACAGCCTAGCAATACATATTAGAATTATGATTACCTCAGTATATAGGCAGTGGTTGGTAACAGGACAGCTGCACACTTCGCCTGGGCCATTGCAGCAATACCTTCATCGCTGATTTCTTCTAGATGACTGACAGCCTGAGCCCCTAGCTCAGCTCCAAGCTAAACAGATGCCAAGGCAAGGTTTGAATTAAAAGTCAGTCACATAAGAACCTCCAATATCCGTAAGGCTGCACACACAATAACCTGTTTATATAGCACAAAAATGCAGTTCTCCTCAACCCAGAATCATTTATGCTCAGCTTCAACTTGCTGCTTTCAATCTAGGTTGAAGTGGGGCTTAATGCAGCAGTGTAACCAGAGCCCTGCTATTCACACCAGTCAGAATGGAAAGGAGGGTTGGGGGAAAATCTATTTGCTACACCAGCCTGTGCAGCAAACAAGCTTGGATCATGCCCAGTACCATCATGTGACAGCAGCAGGCCTGGCTCAGGATCCAACAGATCCTGTGCTGGCTCAGCACAGCCCCTTCACTGCCCTGAAACACCCCATTACTGCCAGTAGCAGCTTCTACCTGCCTTGGCAGGAGCATTGAGGCATTTATAAATGCTACAGCTCCCTTCCCAGTGGGAACAGGCAAGACTGGGAAGAGGGACAACTATGACACTTCAAATCCCCTCCAGCATCGGGTTTGTTCATCCTGTCTTGACAGAGTGGCTGGGGCAACCCAGTAAGGTGGACCAGGTACAAATAGCAAAATTAATAATAATAATAATAATAATAATAATAATAATAATAATAATGAAAAACACTATAGAAATATTAGAAGTTATAAATACATTGTAATCACCACAGGTGAAACAAATGTACCCTATGAAAGATATTAAAGACACAAACATTAACTATTAAAATGTGTATGTGTATCTAGCAATGTTATCACTAATGAGTTCATCAGATGCTCCTCTTTTTATTTTACATCACAAGGAAAAGATAAGCAAAGTCAATGTTTGAATGGATGTAAAAAGCAAAGGTCAGAAAGTCCATCTCGCTAACTCCATCAACCTCACATTTTCTTTTAACTTTACTGCAGAAACAAAGAACTGTGCTGTGGTGCTTCCAATACGCTAAGCCCAAATCAGAATTCGTGTAAGATTTTTCCTTCAGTGAAGAGGACCACCTTGGCTGTGAGTGCTGGAAGACCTGTTCCCTGCCTTGCAGGTCTTTTTCCACCTGGTCTGGGTGGGCAGGGCCCTGACTGACTCCAGCTACAAAAGGCGAGGCTGCCAAACAGATTATTGGGGTGGGGTGTTGTTGGTTTTGGGGGGTTGTTGCTGTTGGGTGAGGTTTTTTTGTATCTTTATTTTAAATTTTGGTGTGATTTGTGTAGTAATTATTCAATTTGGTTGTGTGTGTTTTTAATGTTTTACTTATTGTTTATTACTATTTTGGTTATGTTGTGGGATGTATTTTTCATGTTATAAGCTGCCTAGGGCATAGTCTGAGCTGTGGAAAGGTGACATACAAATAAAATTATGTAATATATCAAAATAAGTACCTCAGCGCTTTTCATTGGATGAAGTTCATCCCCATGGAAGTTGATCTGTAACCCTAAATCTTTCCCAGTCTGAAGAATTATTCGGGTTGAAGGCAGATCAAAGACTCCCTTCTCACAGAAAACATCTATATTGTCAATATGAATTTCACCATTAAGCTCCAGTTGCTTCAGTTTAGGAAGGTGGATGCTAACAATGTCATCTGTGGCTTCAGTGGCACTTTTCCCCCTATTCAACAGACAATGCAACAAAAACCAGAAGATTAAGTTTTCATGTGGCCTGCAAAAGTTTTGGGGTGGTCTCACTGTTTCACAACCAGTGCATATCCCATATAAAAATCCTTTAAAATTTTAAATCACAAATGTTCTCATTTGATTTTCGCCCTGCTTTTGTTGTGCTGTAGCCCCTCTGGATAGCAATAACGTGGGAAACCACTGAAGCACAAACTAAAGCAGAATAAACCCACGACTAATGCACTATTATTATGCTAAGAATATGATGCAGGATACACCCACATAAAACACCAGCCTGGAGGGGGAGCAGACTCTGGCCCTTTGTGGATAACTTAGTTATTTAAAGGGCCATCCCTCTGGCCAGAAATTTGGGGCTACTTTCTGGTGGACTCCCTACATGGCTGGGCTTGTGAGCTACCCTGGGAGGCATTTGGTTCCTCACATTCAGCAGAAGCTGCCCCTGAGGGTCCAGGCTTTGACTCCACAGGCCCTGATGCTATGGAAGGTTTTTCTACAGGTTCCTGCCTGCCAGATTCTATGTCAGAGATTTATTCCCCCCTTAACCAATATCTTTTTCTTTTAAGTTCAAGATTCCCTTTCTATGTTCCGGCTGATTTTGAAAGAGGTTAGGGTAACACTGCAAACGCAAGTGGTGCCTTAAACTTCCTCTCGCTGTGTTCTCCTCCGTCACATCTGAATTAAATAATAATAATTCTTCTCCCTCAGATGCTTTACAGGAAATGTCAGGCACATCTCAGGCTTTCCACCCTCTCTCAGTCTTCATTATGCTTGAATACTCTCTTAGGGCACTTCCACACATCACTCTAATAGCAGATGGCAAACAGAAACACTGCAAGAATTAGGTATGTTCTGTTTTGCAGAAGAACTGTTCAATGCGTGACCCAATTAATCTTCAATTGTGTTCTAGCACAGCGCTTAAAATGACAAGACAGAATAGGTACATTACTTAGGGACAGAATGAGCTCCGCAGTAAGTAGAGGAAATGCCTATGTCCAACTCCCGCCGAGCCCGTTCAATCACTCTCAGCATCTTAATTTCCGTTTCCAGGTTTAACCCGTATCCACTTTTGCATTCAACCAAAGTGGAGCCAGCTCTGAGCATGCGTAGCAGCCGGTGTCTGAAGCTGCTGAAGAGCTCATCTTCTGAGGCATTCCGAGTGTGCTCCACAGTGAAATGTATCCCTCCTCCTGCTTGATGAATATCCATATAGGAAGCTCCTGCCAACTTTAAAACAAAGTTATCTGTTAAACGTGCGTTAATGGGCAAACTATACCCCTCATGCAATGAAATCCCAGAAGTCAAATGGCTCTCCAAAAGTGCCCTGGTAGGTAGTGGCAGAACAGTTGCTTTGAATGCAGAAGTGGAGAAACAATGAGGGTCACATTAGACACTACCGAGCTAAATGAGCCAATGGTCTGGTTCTCCATAAGGCAGATTCCTTCCTGTGTTCTTATTAGAGATCGATTTGCATCTGAGAAGGGGTTTGTGCCTTTTACAGAAGAAGAGACTTAATAATAATAATAATAATAATAATAATAATAATAATAATAAATTATCTATACGCCACCCAGCTGGAGTTTCCCCAGCCACTCTGGGTGGCTCCCAATTGAGTGTTAAAAACAATACAGCATTAAATATTAAAAACTTCCCTAAACAGGGCTTCCTTCAAATAGGATAGCTGCTTATTTCCTTGACATCTGATGGGATGACGTTCCACAGGGTGGGCGCCACTACCGAGAAGGCCCTCTGTCTGGTTCCCTGTAACCTCACTTCTCGCAATGAGGGAACCGCCAGAAGGCCCTCGGCCCTGGATCTCAGTGTCTGGCTGAACGATGGGGGTGGAGACGCTCCTACAGGTATACAGGACTGAGGCCGTTTAGGACTTTAAAGGTCAGCACCAACACTTTATGGAAACTTTAATCTACAGTAAAGAAAGGTAGACGCAGGTAAAAGAAATCCTTGCAGTTACAGTATGTAAGTTTACCTTCATCGCAAACTCATGGACTCTGTCACCAGCCCATACAGGATGTGTGTGTGCATCTACCAGACCTGGTTTTTTAAAAAAACAAAAACAAACACAGCAAACTGCATAATCTCAGACATATCCACTAGGAAACAAAATCAGGAAACATTAGCAGCTAATAATTTTATCTATGTGCCCTCGGAGAAACATTATCAAAAAGCATGATCCTTCAGTATATAAAATGCTATTATGAGCCAGTGTGGTGTAGTGGTTAGAGCACTGGACTAGGTCCTGGGAGACCAGGGTTCAAATTCCCAGTCAGACATAAAGCTCACTGGGTCGTTCACCATCCCTCTGGCTAACATACATCACAGGGTTGTTGTGATGATGAAAAGAAGAAGGCGAGAACCATGTATGCCACTTTCTGCTTTGCTGGCTGCTTCATCGTATTGGGCTGGCTACCGAGAGAAACCCAGACCTAGACAAGATGAAACCTGAAATCAGATTCAGCAGGACTCTTCACATACTCTTTCTCTCGAGATTTCCTGGGATTTTGACTGGAATGCTCCCAGATGGGAGCTTAGTTTTTTATTTTATGTCATTGACCCTGTGCCTTCAAAAGCTGCCTGAAATACAAACATTGAGCAACAGACATTTTCTCCACCCCTCACTTCCAAAAGGGAAAACGAAAAAAGAAAAAAAAGCATCAGATGCTTAATTTCTGCAAGCCGTACTGCTGTTGACATGCACCAAAGCAGGATCAGGGTCTGCTAAACTGTACCTTTCCTGCAATAAACTCAGCAAAGCGTACGAAGCCCCTTCCCCTTTATCTTCACATCAACCCTGTGAGGTAGGTTAGGCTGGGAGAGACTGCGAGGCAGCAACTGAACGTCATCCTGAAAGATTTGTGGCTGTAATTGCAAAAAGCGCCCCAAAAATTAATTGTTTGAGGGAAGGGAGATGTTCCCCCAAAAATCTCAATAACTTTGACCCCCCCAGCTCACTTTTCACTTTGGGGAATATGGCACCCCTATGTTAGGCACTAACTTGCACAGACTTTTTTAATAAGATATGGTGACTGACAACCTTATTTCTAAACTGAGCTTTGCTTAAACTTCAATGGCTAGTTGTACTGATTCAGCATATTATGTGGGGCTGTCCCATTGTCCATGATAGATCAAACAGCACTTTGGAAAGCAGTAGGGTCATAGACTTAAGTCTCTCAAAATCCAGGCTAATGGCTATGTGCACACCATATGTTTAAAGCACACCCCTCCCACAAAGAATCATGGGAAGTGTAGTTTACTACACACAGAGCTATAGTACACAGTCAATACTTATTTTCTTCAGAAGCTGCCCAGCTCCTTGTCCCCACTTGTGTGCTAAGGTAGCTCAGAGGGGGAGCCATCACATTTTATTCCAAAGGAAAATAATTCAGAGGATGTTAGACTAACTGAAGCTGACAATCTCTGCCTATCTTTCTGCCTATCTATCTTTTTGCATCTTTCTGCTTGGTGTTTTGAACTCTGAAATATTAGACAACTACCTGGTAAGATGCATTTTCCTGAACAATCAATGACTTTTTCAAAAGATGCTCCTGAAAATTGCTTGCGAATGGCTCTTGAGTCACCTGCAGCCTTTATACAACCGTCTCTGAAAATAAACCGACCAAAATGCTTACCATTACTTTCAAAGCAGGTGAGACAGAATTACTTTTTATACCCCAATCTAAAACTTCTTTTCTGAAGGAAATGTGCTTAAAACTTAAACCAATGTCTTCTTTAGTAAGTTACTTAGCTAGCATCATTGTTAGATTCTTCAGTGTAGACAGGAAATTATAATTCATTAACTGTCACATTGTTACTGGCCCAAAGTAACTAACTACTTAGTTCAGGGGTCAGCAACCTTTTTCAACCATGTGGTGGGCCGGACTATATTTTTTTTTGGGGGGGGGAATGAACGAATTCCTATGCCCCACAAATAACCCAGAGATGCATAAATAAAAGCACACATTTGACTCATGTAAAAACACCAGGCAGGACCCACAAATAACCCAGAGATGCATTTAAAATAAATGGACACATTCTACTCATGTAAAAACATGCTGATTCCTGGACTGTCTGTGGGCCGGATTGAGAAGGTGATTGGGCCGCCTCCAGCCACCGGGCCTTAGGTTGCCTACCCCTGACTTAGTTCATCGGCTATAAAAAAGTTAATCGTTTTTTTGTATTTCAAAAGCCTAAGTTTTGGTCAGCTGGTGACTGTCAGGAGACAGAAAATAATTTTATTTTTTCTGTAAAAACTTCATTTATTTTCCTGTCGTTAGAGAAGGTCAGTACAAAAACAAACTAACAGAATCCTTCCCATTGGAGAGAGATTCTGCTGGAGAGACTCCCCCCACCCCAGCAAGCAACACCGCCCCCCCTCCCGGGATATTCACTTACTTGCCAATCACCACGCTGCCGTTTTCCAGCACGGCCAGATGTTGCATGCCAGCTTCCAGGAGGTATTTCTCACCTTTGGCGCAGACAAGCACCAGCTGTTGGGCGCCTTCAAGCAGGAGCTTATACTCACCAGCCATGTTGCTCTTTCCAGACAGATACAAAAGAGCTTGGGAAGTCCGGGACTGGCCCAGACAACGTCAACAGGGCAGAGAGAACGCTCACGAGTTTTCCAGGGCAAGGTCTTTCTCTTTGCTCCTGGAATCGTCATCATTTCTCTTAGTTGGCAGTTTTCACCCACAACAAGCAAACACACACGGGGGGTGGGGGTGGGGGTGGGCTTGGACTGTACAGAATTCAAAATGAGGTGCTGCAGTCCTGAGGTGGTTAAACGGAATGGACCCCTAACTATTTCAATTGCAGGTAGGGGAATCTCATTTATAATGCTCCCCAATAGTCCAAATGATGCTTTGGGCTACAACTCCCATCAACTGCAGCCAGAATGGCAAATGACCAAGGATGATGCAAATATCAAAAACATCCCAGTGGCGGCTGGGCATCAGCTTAGGGGAAGCTGCAACAAGGCTCAGCTGGTGGGTCACATGTCAAGCTGTGAAGCGCGATTGATTGCAATCGGAAAAGCCTGAGATAAATTTGCATTGGGCAGTAAAACTAGGCTTGCCATACGTCAGGAAAAGCTTAAAATCTCTAATTTTGGGCTAGCTTTCTTGTTTGTTTGTTTGTTTGTTTGTTTGGCAATGTGAGAGTAGATGGCAATTACTTCACCGTACAATAACATTCTGCACATGCTCAGAGGCACTTTTCATTATGTCCTGTTTTAGATGTAGCATCTAAAACAGACCCTGGGACTGAGCTTTGGCTCCCGTTAAGCCTTTATAAGATAAAAAAAACAAACAATTTTGGTGGTTTCCTTTAAAAAAAAAGGGAAAAAAAGCTCAACCATTTTGAGGGTGTCAGAAGCACGACGGCAGTGTTCGGCTGGAAGGAAGGAAGGAGGCAAATGTGGAACTCTTCACTCAAACATGTGCACAGGGTCGGTGCATTGGAGGAGGAGGCCAGCTCCGCTTTCACCCGAGCGGTGTTTGGGCTGGCGCGAAGAAAAGTCTCGGCAAGCTCCTTGCAAGCTGCCAAGGCGCGCGCGGCCCCGCGCAGGGGTGGGCGGAGCTGCGCCGGCGCTGAGCGGCGTTTGCTTCTCGCCTCGCGCTGCCGGGGGCCTCTTCTTCCCAACCGCCTTCACAGTCCGGGAGGCGCCGGTGCTGCGGTGGCGGCTCTCGCATGTCTTTAGCTACCTCCTCCGACTGCCCGGGCGCTCTCCGGTAAGGAGGAAGTCAAACTTCGCGAAGAAAGGGCAGGGGCTGCATTTGGGGAGGTTTGGGATGCAGCCGCTGTGCGGTGCGTTGGTTCCTCCCTTCGCCCAGTTTTTGCAAAAAAACTCCCCCCAAACCCCACACATAAATAATAATAATAATAATAAAAAGCAACAGCTTACCTGGAAGAAGTCACTTTCTCCTCCGGAAACCCGTAGACCTCATCTCAGAAGTGGAAACCAGCTGTGCGTCACATCTAGCGCTCTGCACATGCATCAAGGCAGCTTCGCCTGTACACGTGTTACATTCCGCGGATTGATTGCTTATATATTTACACACACGGGCGAAATTTTATTCAGTGGACCCAAAATAAAATAATAACTCTCTGAACCTACTGGCCATAACCTTCTTTCGATCTGGCTATGAATAATAGGTTGAGAGAGATTTCAAAGAACAGATGAAGGGTTGAACTGGTACGTGCATTATTTCCTCGGAGCAAGCCCAGTGAAATAAGTGGACTTAAGGCCATTGGTTTTAATGGGTCTGTTCTGACTAAAATGGGATGTCATCCAAGGAAAACATTGTACAGTAGCAGTGGCGTAGCGTGGGTTGTCAGCACCCGGGGCAAGGCAAGTAATTTGCGCCCCCTAACCCGTGGATTTGCGCCCCCTAACCCGTGGATTTGCGCCCCCTAACCCTAACCCCCAGATGTTGCGCCCGGTGCGGCTGGCCCCCCCTGCACCCCCCACGCTACGCCACTGTACAGTAGAAGACATAGGTGTGAGCCCAAAGCTTGCTTTTTTATTTTCTCTCATAAAGGAAGAAAAAGGTTATATCAGCAGAGTCTCATACTTGCACCTGATGAGTCTATTTTCATCTAGAGGCATGTCTAGGCCATTTCCCATCCTGCCTCATTTAAAACAAAGCTAAGGAAATGTAACATTGGAAGTGGAGTGGGGGGGGGACATTGTCCATTCCCCCACCCCCATGGTAGTTTAGCATTACCTTGAAGGCAATAAATATTCATTATAGTACACAGGGAGATAAATGTAAACATGTTTTATTGATCTAACATCTCTGTCTAGCAAGCCTCACATTCATGCAATATATCTACATTTATATGCTAAGTCTCTTTGTTTCATTCAACTACTGCTGAATTTTGTCAGATTGAACAGTCATTTGCCTTCATTCATGCTGTTGTTTATCCCTGTATTGAATTTTAAAACAGCTAAAAAGCAAATGTGATTTTAAACTTTCTTGCAATTATGTTTCTTTCTAGATCTCGGGAGGGTGTTAAAGTATGGAGATGGCTTCAACACAGTGTTTGGGATCAAAAGTTGATATGGGTAATTCAAAATATCAAATAGCTTTAGAAACTGTAGGTTGAACTGTCAGGGGCTCCAGAAAATCAACATCTGGAACATGGGGGAAACAGTGAATTCTGTAATGGGCTCTGCGTGGTATCTGGGCATGCATTGGACCCAACTCTAATGAGGTATTCAGATGTGGAGGCGATGATCTTTATAATGTAAGCAATGGCAGACCAAAAAGTTCAGGATGTCCCTACACATGCTTGGTGCATTTAGGAGTTCCCATAAATAGGATGATCTTGGATACTTCTGCATTATGCAAGAGTGAAGTGGCACCCTTCTGGCTGCAGGATTGCACTTTAAGAATATCGTGATGTCAGGAACCTCCAGGTTTGCAGCAACAGCTCCACAGGAGCACATGCACCTTCTAGGGGTAATGCTGCCAACCCAGAACCCCGCCCCCATCCCTATCCTGGTATGCCCCACAGAGGACCTTAAGATCCATGAATAACATAGTTTAGAGGTCCCGAGCCCTAAGGAAGTCAAGACTATCCTCCATCAGGGCAGGGCCTTTTCAGTGATGGCTCTGACCTGGTGGAATGCTCTGTCCCATGAGACTAGGACCCTTCAGGATTTAACCTGCTTCCACCGGGCCTGTAAGACAGAGCTATTCCACCTGGCCTTTAATTTGAATTCAGCCTGATCTTTTATTTCCCTTCTCTTCCCTCCCCATCCGCTTTTATGAAGATTACCTGCTCTGAGACCCCACAGCTAATTCTCCCCCGGCCTCCTTGCTGGCCCAAGTAGGACTAATTCAGCCAGCTAGCCCTGCTGACTAGCCAATGTTTATCGGATGGATTTTCCCCAAATTGATTTTTGAACTTTGGATTTTCTTGTCATTCATGCTTTTATACTGTATTTTATGCTGCTTCTATGTTGTATTACAATTAAGTGTTTTAAATTTGTTGTTAGCCGCCCTGAGCCCGGTTTTCTGAACCAGGAAGGGCGGGGTATAAATAAAAAAATATTTATTATTTATCCCTGGTCCAATGAGTGCAGCACCATCACTAGAAGAGCACCACTACTACTTTGTCCCTTGACATGCATCACTGCTGCTACGGGCAGTGATTTGTGTTTGTTTTCTTCCCCATCGTTCTACACATGGCACATGTATTTAAATTGTTCGTTTATTAAATTTCTGCTCCATAACTCATTTTAAATTAAGCTGACAGAAGTTACTACCCCGCACACTTTTTTTTACTAACCTGCCAAAAGCCTAGTACACTGTGCTAGCTTCTATGCTGGAGGAAGCCTGGAAAGGCAGGCTAAGAAAAATATTTGCCTTCTTCCAAGGCAAGGAGGAAGACTGTGGTGTGTTCCTTCTCTGCCAGCCTGATGTGCTTCTTTGCTGGTTGCAGAGGAAGAGACTTTCCTTTCTCTGCCGGGAACATGGAAAACAAGCAGGTTGGCAGAAGAGAAGAGTCATCTGCTCATTGACTTTACTACTTGGAATTCTAGGCACTCACTGGCATGGAATTCCTAGGTGGCTTTGGCAGCTAGTCTGGTACTTAAATATAAAGCAGTCATAAACTTCAGCACAAAGTGCTCCCAGAACAGATAATATATATCATTTTATGCTTTTTTTTCTTTTAAAGGGATGTGGGAAACTCACAGAAGTGATGAATGAAAACCAAAAGCCATTCTCATTCCTGCTGGATAACTCTTTAGCTGGGTTTTCCTTGAGTTGAAATTTGCCATTTTTAGTGGTTTGGGATCGTGGGAGGGCTGGGAGTTGAATGCTAATATTCCTAAATGGTATTAGAAAGCAAATAGTATTTTCTTTCATATTTTATGAGGCAAGATGGCAAACCAAAGAGCCCTTTCAAAGCCATGGATGCTGAAATATATCTTTATAGAGATATTGAGTGCACAGAAAAAGAAAAGGTATGTATTTCCAATTGTCAAATATATAATTGACTATAGTTGCCATTGTAATTGTTTTCATTAGTTGTTTATTTTTATTTTTCAAACTTTCATTAAATGAAAAATCAAGCATAAATGAAAACATCACAGGAAACAGAAATATCAGAGCAGAGACGCAAAAGTAGGCCAGAGGTATCAGTAATACCTTCCAGACCTTTAGTATAATAGAAATTTTAACAAGTCTAAAACATTTTTTAAAACTCAATTAACATGGAGATCCCTTATTTTCCAAGGGTTTGTGAAGCTCCACAGATTCTTATTTTATTCTGTCATCCACAGCCATTTATAGGCCAGGTGAGCAGTTTGATTTTATTGTTTTCGTAGATAATACAGAACACAACCAAACAGAAATTTACTTTTTTTTGACCTCTAGAGGCTCTTAGTTTATAAGCCATTTTTTCTAGTAGAATTCCCATACCTTCATGTATTTATTATTTAAAACGTTTGCCCTATTAGGTTGGAAAAGTGGGGCAGAATGGTAGTTTTGTGTAGAGATAGTACATACTTCTCCCAATACAGTGGTACCTTGGTTTGAGAACAGCTTAGTTTATGAACAACTTGGATGAAGAATGCTGCAAACCCGGAAGTAGGTGTTTGGGTTTGTGAACTTTGCCTTGGAAGCAGAAGATGTTCCGCTTCCTATTGAGTAAATTGTAAATTGTAAATTTACTCAATTTACTATTGTAAATTGAGTCCCCCGCTGCTATGGGAAAGCACGTCTTGGTTTAAGAACGCTTTGGTTTAAGAACAGACTTCCGGAACAGATTAAGTTCGTAAACCAAGGTACCACTGTAATTCATATACAGTGGTACCTCAGGTTAAGTACTTAATTCGTTCCGGAGGTCCATTCTTAACCTGAAACTGTTCTTAACCTGAAGCACCACTTTAGCTAATGGGGCCTCCTGCTGCCACCATGCCACCAGAGCACGATTTCTGTTCCCATCCTGAAGCAAAGTTCTTTTTTTTTTTTTAAATAAATTTTTATTGGAGTTTTACAAAAGAGAAAAATAAAAATTCACATAGTAAAAAAAAGGCCACAGATAAAAATAGACATTACAAAAAAGAAAACACAAAAAATACACAAAAAACAACTAATAAAAAAAAAGAAATTTAAAAAAGAATAAAACAAGTCCATTTTTCCCAGTATCCTCAAATTCATATGCTTATGTTCTTGACCTCCTCACACCTCCCCCCTTTTGTATTCCCATTTACATACTTAATTCAGCAAATTCTTACCCTTTTTCAAATATTTTAGCTGTATACCATAACATATTGTACGTCGATATTTTTAACCATTTATCAATACCTATTTTACATAATCTTATTAACTTTTGTAACGAATTACCACTTATTACCAATCCAAGCATAATTTTAACATTCATTAATTTTATAGTGTTTCTGAAGATAGTCTTTAAATTTCTTCCAGTCTTCTTCCACCAACTCTTCTCCCAGGTCTCGAATTCTGCCAGTCATTTCCGCTAATTCCATATAATCTATCAGCTTCATCTGCCACTCTTCCAGGGTGGGTAGCTCTTGTGTCTTCCAATACTTTGCGATGAGAATTCTTGCTGCTGTTGTTGCATACATAAAGAAAGTTCTATCCTTCTTTGGCACCAATTGGCCGACCATGCCCAAGAGAAAGGCCTCTGGCTACTTAAGGAATGTATATTTAAATATTTTTTTCATTTCGTTATAAATCATCTCCCAGAAAGCCTTAATCTTTGGGCATGTCCACCAAAGGTGAAAGAATGTTCCTTCATTTTCTTTACACTTCCAACATTTATTGTCGGGCAAATGATAGATTTTTACAAGCTTGACTGGTGTCATGTACCACCTGTATATCATTTTCATAATATTCTCTCTTAGGGCATTACATGCCGTAAATTTCATACCTGTGGTCCACAACTTTTCCCAGTCAGCAAACATGATGTTATGACCAACATCTTGTGCCCATTTAATCATAGCAGATTTAACTGTTTCATCCTGCGTGTTCCATTTTAGCAGCAAGTTATACATTCTTGAAAGTGTTTTAGTTTTGGGTTCTAGCAATTCAGTTTCCAATTTTGATTTTTCCACCTGGAAACCTATTTTTTTTGTCCAAATTATAAGCCTCTCTTATTTGAAAATAGTGCAACCAATCTCGCACCTTGTCTTTTAATTTCTCAAAACTCTGCAATTTCAATTTATCTCCTTCTTGTTCCAATATTTCCCAATATTTCAGCCATTTGGCCTCCATATTGGACTTTTTCAATGCCTTTGCTTCCATTGGTGACAACCACCTTGGGGTTTTATTCTCCAGTAGGTCTTTATATCTTAGCCAGACATTAAACAATGCTTTCCTGACAATATGGTTTTTAAATGCTTTATGAGCTTTAACCTTGTCGTACCACAAATATGCATGCCACCCAAAAACGTTATTAAAACCTTCCAAATCCAAAATGTCTGTGTTTTCAAGAAGCAGCCATTCTTTCAGCCAGCAAAATGCGGCCGATTCATAATAAAGTTTCAAGTCTGGCAGGGCAAATCCACCTCTTTCTTTAGCATCAGTTAATATTTTAAATTTTATTCTGGGCTTCTTGCCCTGCCAGACAAATCTAGAGATATCTCTCTGCCACTTCTTGAAACAGTCCATCTTGTCCAAAATTTGCAAAGATTGAAACAAAAATAACATCTTTGGCAATACATTCATCTTTATAGCCGCAATTCTGCCCAACAAGGAAAGCTTCAGGTTTGACCATATCTCTAAATCTTTCTTCACTTCTGACCAACATTTCTCATAGTTATCTTTAAATAAGTTTAAGTTCTTAGCAGTCATGTTGACCCCACACAACATGAAGCAAAGTTCTTAACCTGAAGCACTATTTCTGGGTTAGCGGAGTCTGTAACCTGAAGCGTTTGTAACCTGAAGCGTATGTAACCCAAGGTACCACTGTAATGGCAACAGTTGTAAAACAATGTTATGAGACAAGCTCCTCTAAGCATGTAAATCTGTTAATTGGATGCGTATGGGTGGCAAATTTTTATTATTTTTTTGGCATGAGGCTCACTCTTCTGGGTGAAATGCCCACACTCATGTGTACATGCATTCACTCATAGTCACACACACACACACACACACACACACACACACACACACAAACACACACATCCCTTAGCATCCTCAAAAATTGTTCAGAAGCTGCAACTTTGAGGGCTTGGAAGAAGAAAACATATTAAACCAAATTTTGGGCTGTTGTATTGACTGTCATTTAGCTTCTGGCATCATTCAAAGTTCACATTTGTTTGGACTTGCATAACTTAGAGCCTTTTCAGTCAGTGAAATGACGTGTGGAGAAAAGTTCACACACCCTCACCCAGCACAGTGACTTTGATCCATTTTTTCCTCCCCCATGTCTGCTTTTATACATCACTCAGTAGATTCAATCATGGGTCATGGGTGTCTCATCTAGTTCAGTTAAGTGTGAAGTTTAAGTGAGAGAAGAGATTACCTTTCTCAAAAGCTGGATAACATGGATTTCAATTTCAGGTTAGAACAGTTCAACACAATCTGAAGGTGCATGAAAAGAGCACATTTTCATCAAGAGCTAGGTCTCGTAAGGCTCTCAAAAAGCTGGAAGAAGCCATTGAAAGAGAAACAAAACAAGAAATAGAGAAAGAGACTTCTGCTCTGGACTGGACTCTTGCTTTTGCAAAGTGTGAGTGAAATGAGTTACAAAAATATAAACCTGAGTTTACCAGATCTTGTATTTACCAAGAATTTTCAACTATTCATATGCAGGATCTTGTGATTAACTGGTTTATAGATTAATTTATATACTATAGAACCTGTAGTATAGGTCATACATAATTTAAGATATATATTTAAATTCAAAAGAAGGTCCACAACTTGTGATACTATAGAATTCTAGATTCCTGCACCTTAGGGCCAGAGCAGCAGCTGTAGCTATGGTTTGTCAATTCAAATATCATGGCAAACCTCTTTCTGATTCTAGTTTGCTGACTCATCACGAACCATGGTTCATTGATTCAGGTATCACACCAAATCATAGCTTCATTAACCATGGTTTGGCATTGGGTCCACACTGAGATAGTATGCAAAACTAGTGAATCCAAGATATCCACATAATGTCTGGAAAGATGGTTATTCTTCAAATATTGTTTATAATTGAGTACACATTAAGTTTATTTAAACCTACAAATTGCAGAGGTTTGAAGATGAAATCTAACAATTCTAACTGTTTTAAAGGTATTCAGAGTGATAAGCAGTCTATAACAGAATACATCAATGAACAGAAAGAGTTGTTTCTACTGGAGGTAACCATTTTGTTTCGTGTAGTTGGTGCACTTAAAAATGGGAAAGTTCTAGTTACAGTAGCTTCAGCTACACACTGGAACATTTCTGTTTAGTTCAGAACAGATCACTAAATCAAAGCAATTGAGCACTAAACATGGTGGCCGTATGGCACTGATTTTGTTTGGAATAAATCATCCTTTAATATGTACTCACTGTCTTAATTCTCAACTATACATTCATTATTTACTATTTAGTGTCCTGACTAATTATATTGGTTAGTGAATAAGCCTGAGTATTCCATTCTGACCCCATGTACCATTAACAGCATAATAAACCTGCCCAAGGGAAGACAGAAAAAAGTTTGACTAAAAACCCAAAGATTCTGTAAACCCTGATTTACTCTTAAGTTAAGTTAATGAGAATATGGTTTCTCTGTAGCATGCACTAGCTGTCTGATAGGACTATTAACTTTATTGCTGTTAGGATGAGAATGCTCGATCGAAAAGCCTTCAGGGTAGTAATCTGAAAGAGTAGCAACCAGGCCTTGCATAGCCTTTTTTTGCTATTGGAATGGCATTCAGCTTTGCAAGGCGCTTGAATACGAAGATCCTTTTGTGCTTAACTTTTTGCAATGTTTCCCCTTCCCAGTATGCGGTTAAAACGAAACAGCACACCATAGCCAAGCTGGAGGAAATGGTATCGGAGGAAGAGAGGAGGGCCAAACTCGCCGAAACAAAATTAGAAGAAGATGCAATAGCATTTGATGAGTTTCTCAAAGAAAACGACAGACGTTCTGTTGATGCTCTTAAAAGGTTAGACACTTTGTTGTAATTTCTATTATTAATAACAAGCTAGATGGTTTGACTGCGGGGCCTGCACACGGAGAATTCTCATAGGGCTTGGTGGTCCTGTTTGTGCCCTCCTACCTTCCCACGCAAATGTGCTGACACAGGCTGCCCCAGTAGCCATTGCAAAGAACAGGAAGGCCACGTGGGCCCGCTGTATCGCTGTAGCAGACATTCTTCAAGCATGATGTGACCCAGCCAACGTTTTCTTTTCTTGCTAGTACGCTCACAAGTAAGAAACCTGGGGACTTTACAAGCTTTCAACCACCCCAGATCATTCTACCCTGCCGCTAGGAGATTGCCCCCAGCAGATCCCAACATCATGTCTGACCAGAGATTACTTTTTGCTGATGTAGTTGTCGAAATGTGATGTCTCTGCCCCAGTTTTTGCTAATATGTTGTTGTTTAGTCGTTTAGTCGTGTCCGACTCTTCGTGACCCCATGGACCAGAGCACGCCAGGCACTTCTGTCTACCACTGCCTCCCGCAGTTGCTAATATACCTAAGAATAATGAATGGGGGGGTCATTATACCATACCTACAAATAAGGAACTGACAATGGCATCAGACGAATTATATATATTTGAAATAGCAGTTCATCAAAATGTTAGCAGCTCACTTGAATAGTTCGGTTTTCAGTAGCCATCTGTGTGCAGGAAGAGGGCAAGATGAATGGGTGTCAGCAGGGAGGGTGTTATAGGTTTTGGTGGGAGAGAGCAAGGCCTCTACCTCAAGCTTGGGCATAATGGCTTTGACGAGATGGGTTGGTGGGTTGGCGTTTGCTTCATTCTCTAATGTTATTTCCTCTAGTCTGTTGACTTTTAAGAGGTGAGGAATTTCTGGTTGATTCTTATGGCTGCAAGTTTCCATTGAGAGGTTTTTAAATGTGCTGTGCAAGGTGTGACTGTCATTGGCAGAATAATTCGTCAGTCTGAAAATGTTCATTGGTTTTCTAATGCACTGATTACTAAGGAAACAGTTTGAAACTGGTTTTCAGAGTGATTGCAGATTTGTGCTACTTGTGGACAAAAGCAAACCAGACTGTTCACCTATTTTCTGGGGGGTGCAGGCAGAAAAATGTGTTTCTATTTTAAAATCTGCCTATATGCACCCAGAATTACAACATCTATGTTATTTTTAGTGCAACTCATGAAGCAAAAGCTAAAATGGAGGTGACAGCAGAAGTGAGGTCAGCAATGAATGAGCTGTTCTCTCTTAAAAGGTGAGTTCTTTATTTCACATATTTAGCAAAGCATAACCTAGGCTGCTGCCAGGTTTTTTTTGGGAGGTGGTTATGCAGCAATGAGTGTTCATCCTGATTTGCTTGCAGGGTGTTTATACATCTATGTGTAAGTCATTCACTTATTCAACACTTCTTATTGCATTTCCTATTTGGTTTTCAAACTACAAGAAGTCAGATAAGGGATAACTTCTATAGCAGTTTTCATACTACAGCTTGCACAAGTGGAATACTAGTTATGCATTTAGTTCTTTCTTATATTGCTCAAGGCCTGCACATAATATGTCAAAGCCCTTCTCTGAATGGAAAATACCTCTTGTAGGCAGGATAGCTATGGATTCAATACTTTCAAAATAATAGAATTTAAACACTAACACACAATATTGTTGCACGCTGCTGCCACCCTGCACACAAACAGCAGGTAGAGAAATAAATTGTGTGTGTGTGTATTAAGATTCAGACTTACTTAGAGTTAGCATTTTAGCTCAAAATATTAAGATGAAACAAACTTTAATGTGACTCCCATAACTCTGATAAAAACTCTTGTTCATTTGCTTTTGCATTGTTTATTACAATAATGTCAGTTTATTTTCTTTATAACATTTGGCTGTTGTACTTCACTAAAATATGACTGTCTGCTTGCTTATAAACGATCATCCTTTAATGTCTGCAGTGAAATTGCAAACAGTGAAGATAATCTGAGACTGTATTTATCCTACGAAGCTTTTTTGTTGAGTGTGTCTCCTAAAGAGTGGCAAGAACAACAGGTGGCAAAAAAGAAGCTATTGAAAAAGGATAAAAGAGACGTTTCAAAGTCTTTGCTTTCTTTTCCTGCTCGTGAGAAAAGCAGGATGGGGTCTACTTCTTTCATATTACACCAAAAAATAAGTAAGTATGTCATTTTAGTACTGTCCACTAGAAACTTATATTGCACTGCACCCCTGCATGTTAGAAGTCACTTCAGTTCCCCCTTTTTTCAATTCTCCCAGAGTGGAAACTGAGAAACAATGTCTAAGGATCAATGTTGTTCCCATATCTGCCCCATTGATGTATAAAGTGCAGACCAGTGAAGCAGTAATCTAGTTTGCTGGATGATGCAAACTCGACATTCCCAACTGATGGAATGGCAGTCCTTGTCAGCCTTCTGCCTTCTCTTCCACCTCAGGGTCTGACTGGTCCTGCCTAGAGTCAGTGAAGGTTGGGTGTGACTGGTTTTTTTAGGAGCCTTAGTTTTTCTCATCGTTTAACTTGTATTAGAGAGATTTAAAAAAACAACATTCTAGTCTTTGTTTTGTGTCTATTGTACTGTTTCCCTCCAACTTTTACCTCACAGTGGTGTCTCTGCTCTCTGTGAACCTTCCTCCTTCCTTCCTTTTCCCCTCACCATCAGTTTGGCTCTGGTACTTGAAGGATGTGGTCTTATTATACCAAGTTAGACCATTTGTTCTATCTAGCTGTCATCACCCTAAACAAATTAAAGTTCCTGGGATTTTTTGAGGGAAGCCATGACTGTTAAACCAGAATACAGTATGAGTGCTTTAAATGTATGGTGTGGGTGTGACCCACTCTGGTTTGGATTTAGCAAGCTGGTGTGTATAAATAGCCTATCAAGTTACTTAATACCAAATATTTCTGTGCTGTTTGAACTGCGTCTTTAGACAAATGGGCTCATGTCAAAGGGCAACAACATCCCAAGAAACTGCTACCTTCATCATCGTCAGTATTTTTTTCTGAAACTGATGTGAAGAAAGACCATCATAAAAGCCAAGGTAAGGATTCAATGGGAAGAAGGACTTTCTTGCAGGAATATCATCTTTGCCTGCACCAGATATTCCAGGCAGGACCGTATTATGAATGGAGCAAGGGCTGCAAGAGCCACAGTGGTGTGTAGTGGCTAGAGCAGGGGTCAGCAACGTGTGGCCCATGGGCTGGATGCGGCCCACAAGGACTGTTTTACCGGCCCACAAGCCGCCCTGAACCACCTGCAGGGCGAGTCCCCAGTGCAGTGCGGGCACTCGCCGAGCACATCTGTGCATGCGCAGATACCAGAAATCGCGTCTGTGCAGGCGCGATTTCCGGCGTCTGGGCATGTGCAGAAGCGATTTCTGGCGCCACAGAGATGCGCAGACGCAATTTCTAGTATCACGCTGTGCCAGTCCAGCCACGGACGATCTCCGTGGGAGTGATCCGGCCCATGGCAGGTAAACCTTGCTGACCCCTGGGCTAGAGCATTCGACCAGGTTCAAATCTCCACTCAGCCATGAAACACCCACTCCCCATCTGGGCTTCTGGACAGAGTCTTCCTCCCAGATCCCCAGGGGTACCCTGAGGTATTGCACTTGATCAAAGGCGGTGATGCATCACCTCCTGGGAACAGACTAAGGATTCGACCAAATGCCTTATCCACCATTGCCAGGGCAGTCAGAAATGGGGCAGGCAATGGAGCTTTCCCCTCTGCTAACTTCTGTATGCAGCATTTGATTCCACACCCCCACTTCTGAAGTTGGCATAATGTTATGCCAGTGTTGGGGATGGGATCAGTCTCCACCGCCCCCCTCCACTACATTTTGGCCACTCTGCCAGTAAGGAGTAGTACCGGTATATCTGTGACGTTCTGCTGGCATATCATCATTGGGAGAGACATCTTTGGGCTTGTGATGGAATTCTCTAATTCATCCCACCATCCCTGCCACCAAAGTATATTGAGTATTGGATTGTGTCCCAGCTGTATATGATCTAAGAGCCTTAAATTGTGTGCTGTGAATCATACGCCTCCCATTGCCCATCTGTACAGCAACAGTTTGAGGGAATACACCGCTCTTTCCACCAGGGAAGCTTCTGCTCTGTAATTTAAGTGTCGACTGGAGCTTGCGCACAGAGAGTAGCTGAAGGAAGGCGATAAGGAATTTCAGCCACTCACATTATGGCAAATGGGATCAGGGACCACCTCTTATCTAAGCAAAACTCAGGAAGTGATACATAAGGAATGATAGGGCGAAATAAGTTAAGGCAGACAAAATACCCCCACGCCCTTACCTCCCCCCCCCATGGTAAATGCTAGTGGCAAGGATGCCTTTCTAGTTCTGAATACAGGCAACAGTTCATTTGGGCAAAGTTTAACAGGCGCTAGCTGCACAACGAATACTTGTATGCAGGATCCTGATGTCTTTCTTTAAGGCAGCTCCACATCCTGTCTTTAATATAAGGCAAGGGTGTCTTAAGCTGTGGCCCTACAGATGTTGCTGGACTCCAGTTCAGAGCAACCCCACCCAGCGTTACAATTAGGAATTGTAACCCAGCAAAATCTGGATGGCCACAGGATAGGCACTCCAATATTAATGAAAATAACGTAAGATATGTAATATAGTTCTTATAACCCTGTTGCCGAATAAAGGTAATAATACAGACTTGTTAATTTTTGAAGGAGGCGACTACAGGTTTTTTAAGAGGGCATCAAGACTATCACTGAGCAAAAGATTCTCAGTAGAAGGGAGAAAAAAATCACTAGCAAGGTACTCTATGAAATTTAATTGCTTTTAAAAGTTCTCTCCGTTTCGGGTTGTAGATGTAACATAAAGAGCTTATCTTCAAGAAAGAGAAGTGCTTATCCCTTTGGGGCATGTGGAAGTACAGTGGATGCTCTGGTTGTGAACGTGATCCGTGCGAGAGGCACGTTCGCAACCCGCAGCGAGCGCCGAAACCTGAAAGTAACCCGTTCCGGTACTTTCGGGTTTTTGCAGTGCGCAACCCGAAAACATGCAACCTGAAGCATCTGTAACCCAAGGTACCACTGTAGTTGTACAATTCTGCTTTTGGGCGCCAGCTCTCCCATCTATCATCCCCCTGGCTACTGGCATGTGAACTAGAGTGTCAGCGGGGACTGCGGGGAGTTGGAATCATAACATCATTGGGAGCACTGCACGTTGGTTAGCCTGGGCTTACAAAGAACAAGTTCTCGATTTTATCGAACACAACGTTCCTTCCACCACTGAGCACTGACTTGGCAAACTTCAATGTATAAACACAAATCTGAATTAATTTTTCCTTTTATAACAGCTGTGCAAGTGAAAAAAGTATCTCTGCCTCTTCAGATGATGATATTTCGCTTGAAGATCTAGACACTGACGAGGTGATGAATTAATATTTGTTAAATACAACAGCATCCTATAAAAATGGGACCTTTTGTTGCTTTTCATTCAATTGTACAACATCTTCACAACCTCTGGGCCAAAACTGCTAGGAGGTAGCCACTGGCCGCAAGCATGGCTGTAAGATTCCTGCATGTATGGATTCCATCCGTATGTTGAAATGTAAATTCTTCATACCTAAGGGAACTCTCTGTGTAGATTTCAGTGTTCTTGGCCCTCTAGATCAAGAATTAGCATATTCGTATTCATACCTGCAAGTATGCGGTGGACTTGCATTAGGGAATCTGGCTTCAAGGCAGTGTTCTGAGATTAACGTGCAGCAGAAAAAGAACTTGTGAATTGGCCTTCACTTGGACAATAATTTTTAACATTTTTTGTTAAAATTTAGTAGCAAGGCAAGTGCAATCTGTCATACCTAATGCAGCCCAGTGTTAAAAATCTCCCCTCCCATTTTTAACAATTTTTATTTTATCAAGAACTGTTTGCAACTGCATTGATAGGACTCATTTTTCAGCAACTCTATAGTATTCCTTCTCCTGCATTAGGAACCAGAGATATATTTCAAAGATCCAGATGAGTTGCTTCAGATGTACAGGCATCTTGAGGAACAAAATCTATCACTGTTTCAAAATATTCAAGATCTCAGTGGAACACTAGAAGACGCAAGGCAGAGAGAACACGCCATTGTTCAGGGAATGTAAGTTATTTAAAAGTGAAACGTTTTGAAATGCGCTGCTTCTGTTCCTCCTCGGGTACAAAGTGGGTCCCCTTCTACTAACACGACTACTACATATTTGTTTAGTGAAGCCAATCTGTTTGCCACTATATAGAAAACTAACATGACAAGAGGACAGCACTTTGTAAAGACAGAAGTAGAGTTAATGTGTAGCAGAAATCTCATCAGTTCAGGGAATGCTTTGCTGGGCTCCGAAAGAGGAGAGTGAAGTGGTTTTGATGGAATGAGATGGGAATGTTTTGTTCCCCACCACAACTGCGGACCATGGATTATTTTAGGCTTGAGGTTGGTAGCAGCTGAAGCACCATAGCAAGTCATAGACAAAACAAGTTATCATGCTGAAAGCCAGAGCAGAAAAGCAGCACAGACAGGGATAAAAGACAATCACCAAGTTATTTAGCAGTAGCCTTTACACTGATTCCTTAAATCGGAGATAACCAATATGGTACTCTTCAGATACAGTTGCACAGACCTGAACTTTGGCCATGCTTGCTGGGGCTGATGGAAGTTATAGCCCTAAACATCTGTAGGGCACTAGGGTAAAGGTACCCCTGCCCGTTCGGGCCAGTCTTGCCAGACTCTAGGGTTGTGCGCTCATCTCACTCTAGGGCACTAGGGTACTATGCCTTAAACAGAACACCCATAGCTTCTTAATGGACCAGTTTGAACAGCCAATCAGCAGTTCTAGGAGACTTCAGCCTGGACTAGTTCCACAGTGGAGCATACAATATTGGCAGTTAGAAATTAGCAAGGCACCAGGTGTGTTTTGCAATTGGTGTGGGTCCAGTTGCAACCATGTGGGGATCTGTTAACTGGGGAAAGCAAAGTGTCCCTTAGAGAAAGATTGGAAATAATTTTCCTTGAAGCTTGAATTTGCTTTATTCTGGATTGTTTTATTTGATGTTTAATGTCTTGTAAACTACTTTGAGATCTGTTCTTTAAAATATAAAGCAGCATAGAAATGAATAATAATATTAGCAGAGTTTATTGCAAAATAAGGCACCTAGATATTTCATTGTGGTGACTGTAACCTAGGTTTAAGGTGCCATTTGGCGATTAGATTTTATATCTGAGTTTCTAACACTGAATATTGGTGGAACATAGTGCAGTTGATATTGAAAATATCAACGTTATTGGAGAGGTGGGGTTTTCCCCCCCAGTGACTAGGAGGTAAATACTGCGGGGGACTGTAGGTGTTCAAGATGAGGGTTAGTACGTTTCAACTTTCAGTTTGTGTCAAAAGCATCTGAACAATTTCAGTGCCATCATAAGTCTTTTTACATCTTTTTATTTAAGATGTATGTGTTTCCATGCTAAACGTTTTCTCCAGTATCAACATCATTTGCACAAGTATGTCCCTGTTGTTTTACAGGTATCTTCAATTTTTTTAAAAAAGAAAAACAATGGTTTTTCTAGTCAAGGATGAGTGATTTTTAATGAGCTCACTCTCCTTGAACCTATTCTGTTTATACAAGTAGGCCACTTACAAGCGTTAACCATCTTGTAGGAGCATTTGCACAAGCTCCGAGAGATCTTCGCCCATCATCCCTGAACTACGATTCTCAGAATTTCCTGGGAAGACAGAAATCCTATTAAACCTGTTAGAAGTCTGTAGAATAAAAATGCTGCTTTGCCTAGAACAGCCAGAATATGAGAGTTGGGTTATTGCACAGAAAAACTAATCTACAAAATAGTTATGAATACGAGTTACAACTTTTCACAGCCTTTTTTATAGGGAAAAAAGGATAAATGATATAGTAAATGAGAAAAAAGCTCTTATAGCTGCTCGCCTCAAAGAAGAAAAGAAAAGTGCTGAACTGGAATTAAAAATCAAAGTGTTTTCTTCCGGAGACTATAATCCAATATCCATGGTAATTTTGTACATTTATACAATCTTTATAACACAGACTAGCTCTCTCAGTTCTAAAAACCTTGACAGGCTACAAGACCACAGCGCCAGTGATATTCCGTGCTTCTCCTACTCAGAGTAGAGCCACTGAAATTAGGGTTATTAATTTCAACCGGTCTACTTTGAGTAAAACCCAGTTTAATACTATTTCTAATGACTTGGGTAGAAGTATCACAATTTGTCTATGTGACACCACATTACCTATGTGTAGCAGTTTGAACCAGGGCCAGTATAGCTAGGGGATACAGTACCAGGGAGCCCAACACTGACATCCTACCTGGTGCCCAAAAAGTGGACACGGAAGTAGTGGTGTAGGCATATACTGGAAACAGGAATGTGCTCCAGCTCCATCTGTGATTCGGGTTCTCCTAGTTCTGAGTTGCACCATTAATAAGACATCTCAAGGCGTATCAGGGACTCCCTGAGCTGGTTTAGTTTCTAATTGCAGGAAGTTATTTTCACAGGGTACTCCAATGACAATGATTTGGAGGAGGGATCTACAGGAATTATGTCCCTATAGTATTGTAAAAACACTTTCCCCCCTGGAGAGCCCCCAGAAGCTCAGAAGCGCATCGAACTATTAGATTTATTTGTGCCTTTATTAGATTTAATCCTACTTGACATTCAACACTGCATTGACTCAACATTGCAATCCATGTGCCTTATTCTGCCAGTTATCTTACGGTTTTGCCTTACATGCTGAATAAGTGCCATCACATTTTCAGGACTGTTTCCCTTTTTAGGACTGTAGAATGAATTGTCTATATTATATTTTTAAAATGATTATATCTTTTATATTGCTTGCGAGTTCATCTTATTTTAAAGTTTCAGTGTAGACCTTTTTTTGTTTAGTATAACGTAAGCATTTGCTGTGGTTTACATAAAATCCGTTTCTTAAATCTTAAGGATAAATCGCTGAACACACTTAAGAAAAAAATAACAGAGGTGTATAGGGCTTGCTGTGGAACGATTGAAGTATCCAGCATGACCGCCTTTCAAATGCTGAAAGCAATAGAAATCAGAGTTTCAGAACTGTGTGAGATGTTGGAAATACTTCCACCGGAATACCTTGAGACTGTTGAAACTATGGAGAAACTCCGAGCAAAACAAAGGCGGCAGAGGTAACCTTAATGCCAGTGCTTAAAGAAGTATGCCAGTTATGTATTCCCATCACTTAGTCACATCTGAGCTTGCAACATGTAATGGTTCTAGGGGTTGCTCGTGCGTAAGTTGCCGCCACTCCTGGCTAGGTTACCTGGTTGAACCCTTTCTGTCTGGACAGCCCTTCACTTCATGGCTGTTTCAGTCGCTGGCAGAATCCGTCAGTGGGCGTTTCTTGAACTTCTTCCAGCAAAGATGTTCTTTGACGCCAAGTCTCCTCCTACTCTCCCTGCGCGGAAGTCTTCTGCGCAGGGAGGGTGTGGGCAGCGGAGCACCTGTGCTCTCTCCGCTGGTCTCCGGTGAAGAGTCCTGGAGCCTCCTCTCCGATTCCCCCATCTGCCCCCCTTCTCCACTGGTGTTACGCTGATTTCCTTCCCCAGCAGATGGGCTGCCTCTCTGCCTGCTGGGACCCTCTCCGGCATCCCTCTGGAGCCTTCCCTCCGCCTCTGGCTCCGATGGCAGTTCCCTGACACAACACTATCTTCTGGACCAAACTTTTGAGACAACAGTCACCAGTTTTTAGCCTATAGGCATTAGAGTTTCACAAAGTGAAAAACATTTCTGTTTAGATGGACATCCCCACCCTAGTATTATAAGTATTTTATAAATGACTATTAGTTGTCCCACCTTCTTAGGGCCAGACTAGACATAACATCATTCACATAATTTAGCAACTACGTAGGATCTGGGTAAATAGCAGACATGGAGGTGTCAATCCAGGCCCGGTCCCTGGGGCTTGCTATTTCTAGCAATACAGTTATTGCCAGTGCTTTCCTCTCAATTCAAATAGCAAACACTAGTGCAACAATTCAGATTAAGGCTGGAGCAGGAGGGAAAGAATTGAAGTGGATCAGCCACTTTTAATCAATTCACCAATTGCTCACAGTGCGAACGGTGTTGCAACTAGTTTATCCCTTAGAAATTCTGTGCACAAAACTGTCTCTAGCTCCCTCATTTTTGTTACCACAGTAATGCTGAATTTGACAAGCATAGGCACAATTCAAGGCTGCATCACTGGAGGGAGAAGATGTGGACACTTCCCTCTCACAATATACTAACATTCTCTAATTCCTAAAATCTCTCTCTGATTCTTAAAAGAGTTCGTGAAGATAAATTGAAAGAACTGAAGAGAATCCAGGAAGAACGGCTGAAGCATGCTCTGGAAAGAGCAATTGCAGTACCAAAGACAAGGGTTAGTAGGAGTGCTTAAAAATATATCTTTGGCTGTAAATCTTACTGAACTCAGTAGTACCCAATACTGAGTAAAAATGGTTAGGGGCATACTGCAACATGGTGATAGTGTGCATGTTAAAAAGAATCTAGAATCTGTATTATAGAAAAAAGTTTACAAAGAAAAACTTTCATGCTGATTTAACAAAGTAGGTTTATATTTTCTGTCTTCATTTTAGGTGGGAAGAAAACTGGTTTTCCGCTCCCAGCCGCCAGAAGCTAAACAAAAAGGGGTACAAGTTGTAGATTTAACTACAAAAAGTGAAGATGATTACTATTTCTGTTGAATTCTTCTTGTTTCATGACATTTCTTTTTGGAATAGCACTAGATCTTGATTCTAGCTCTGTTTAGCAGAGTTATAGTAGGTAAACTGTGACAGATGTTTGATCCAGTTTCCTTTTAAAATACTTGTTTGACTATAATAGAATTATCCATTAAGAACTGTCAGAAATAGTATGTTTATTTTTCTTCCATAGTGGTAATTTTTCTTCAATGACAATGTTTATTGTTTGGCCATAAAAAATGTTACTTGACGAAACCTTTAAAAAGCAAGCAAACAAAACCGGACAACTAAATTTCTTAGCACAGTCAAAAAACAACAACTCCCCCCCCCAAAAAAATAGTTATTCTCTCATTTCTCCATCTTCTTCTTCTTCTTCCACACCCCTTATATAAAGGACATTATTGCACCTGCAAATCAAACCAAAAGTTACTTAGTTCTGCTGTGATCCACATGAGTTTAGAAGATTGTTTTCTAAAGCTAGTTACACATCCCCTCTATTTCATATACCAAGTTATTTTGAAGTATTCTATGTTTGCTGCTATGTTCAATTAATTGGTAATAAATAAAAATTTACCTTTGTTCATTGCATACATCTTGTTACAATTTCTTTTCCAATTGCTATCATTGGCATAGGCTTAAATACTAAACTTTATAGGTTTACTATTACACAAATGCTTTTCTCAGTTGCATAAGAAATAATAAAGCAACTCTACATACAGGTAGCATTCAGTACAGTGGTACCTTGGTTTACAAACTTAATCTGTTCTGGAAGTCTGTTCTTAAACCAAGGTGAGATTTCCCATAGCAGCAGGGGACTCAATTTATAAATGGAACACACTTAACAGGAAGCGGAACATGTTCTGCTTCCAAGACAAAATTCACAAACCCAAACACCTACTTTGGGGTATACAGCATTCTTAATCCAAGTTGTTCATAAACTAAGCTGTTCTTAAACCAAGGGACCACTGTACTGTCTATCTACTGACAGAAGTAATCCATTGGTACAGGGAACTGAGACAATTTTCAGTGCTCTCTGCCACCTCACCCATCACAATTACACTGTCAGTGAGACAAGGAAACCCCCTGCAACATACTGAGAGGAGGTGCAGCAATCTGGATACCGTATTTTTCCGTGTATTGGACGCCTTCATGTATAGGATGCCCCCTATTTGGGGGGACTCCAAATTAAGAAAATGGGGGGAAATTGCCCTGACTTGTTGGATTTTTTTTGGGGGGGGGGGAGGATCCCCAGAGGCTAACAGCCGTGCACACATCTAACATGCCACCTATCAGCTGTTCCCTTGCCAGCAATCACTGAGGTTGGGGGGGGGGGAGAGTTGAGCTTTCTTGGGGGGGGGGGAGAAGAGTGGTGAATTTCTCCCCCCAATTACTTTTAGCACTTTTCACCTATCTCGCAGGGCCTCCATATTCTGCTTGCCTCCTCCCACTCTGCCTGCCCTACAGCCGGGAGGGAGGCTGTAGGCGGTCCATTTTTGTGCGGCTCTATTTGTGTGCAGGCGGTGCGACGTTAGACAGGAGTACCACCGATTGATGTAATACTGCCCCCTCTATGCCTTTCACATCAGTGAAACGTCACACCTTGTGCTCCTACTGTGTAACGTTGCGCCGCCCGCACACAAATGGAGCCACGCGAAGACGCCATGCAGAAAAAACAGATTGCACGCAGCCTCCCCCACAGCTGTAGGGCGGGCAGAGTGGGAGGAGGCAAGCAGACTAAGAATGCCCCGCAAGAAAGGCGCAGAGGGGAGAGAGATCTTCAATCGCTGCATCCAACTTGAGCGGCAGCACCTTTCCCGCGCGATGTTTCACTAATGTGAAAGGCGCAGAGGTGGGGATATTACTTCAATCGCCGCGCTCCTCCTGTGTAACATTGTGCCACCCGCGCACAAATGGAGCCATGCGAAGATGCCGCACAGCAAAAACTGACTGCCTACAGTCTCCCTCCTAGCTGTAGGGCGCGCAGAGTGGGAGGAGGCAAGCAGGCTATGGAGGCCCCGTGGCTTGCCGCTGCCAGGATCTGTGACTGCTAGAGCAAGTACTGTATTTATTTATTTATTTGCTATATCCCATGGATAAGACGACCCACGTTTTCAAACCTTAAAAATTGGGTAAAAAACCTTGTCTTATAGACGGAAAAATACAGTAATTGCTAAAAATTGCCCCTCCTCTCTTCCACTGAGATTCCTTCCATCACCAGAAAGATGGCACAGATTTCAAAGAACACCTGAAATAATTTCTTCTCACCAAAGTTAGCCTGCTTCAAGTTGCATTTTAAGTAGTATAAATTTCTGGTATTAATATTTTAATATTCTAATTAATGGATTTTAACATGTACATGTGTGTGTGTGTGCAGACACACACAGCATGTAAATACCGTTAATTCTAACATTAGTTACCTTATCAGAACTTCACCAAGGTGTCCAGATAATGCACCATCAATATATTCTTCTGTATTTGCAAGCTTAAAAAAAAAATTGACACAATTTTATAAGGAAAAGAAGCTACAAAGGATAGCATATGTTCCTATACCAATAGAGGTTTTCCACAAGACTTTCTTACATCTAATATAAATTCAAACATTAAATATTTGCTTCCACTGGATCAGAATCCCTTCAGCAAACAAAAAAGCATGCCTTAATCCTACTCAGTGTTAATAGTTCTCTTTAAGTCATGAATATAGCACTGTTGTTTTTTTTTATAATTTTAGATTATAAGAAAAAGAAAAACCTTTCACAAGTCATTCAACAATAATTTTAACATTTCAAGCCTTGAATTCCCTCCCCCTCGTTCTGCAGTTCCTTAAAGTTATTTTCATCTTTCCCGGCATAGCCTCTTGTTTTCACAAACTTTGCAGAGTGACAGCTATAGAATCCAAATAATTGAGTTATGGTTCTGGTTACTTGCAAATCCAGCACTTTGTATTTTTTTTTATTTAAAGCATTTTTATCCCACTCTTCAATCAAAAAAAGGCTTTGAAAGTGACTTACAAATAACTTAAATGAGGCAATCTCTGTGCTCAAGCTTACAATCTAAAAATATGAGCACAAAAAGAAAACAGATTTGGAAGGAGATTAATAGTTACAGGTTATTCTGATGACCAGCTGGGTTGGAAAAGCTCAAGAAGCACCAAAAGCCTAAATCTAGACGTGCAGACAGATGTACAGCCAACTGCTTGCCCAGACAGAAAGCATCTATTGTAAATAGCTAGAACTACACTGAACAGTTTGAGATGCAATAAAGTATCCCTTTAAAGTCCATATTTATTGCTGCAATTAGCACAATAATTAGGTCTTCCCTTTGTTCCTCTGTTATTTGGGCAGCCCAGTCCTGTGTAGCTGCAATGTTTATCTGAAAGTAAGCCCTTCTGAATTCAGTAGGACTTACTTTTGCATAAAATACATAGAACTGGGATACTAACCTGCTTTCCCTAGTACCCAATCAACGCGGGAGGCCATTCTCTCTTTTGACCAAGCAATATATATAAAGGCACAGAAATGAGAGGAGTGAGTGAAGAACAAGTAAAAGTAAGCAAACCTTCTAAATAAAGACTAGAATAATGACTTCTATAGAGGAGGAGAGTAGAGGTTACAGCAGTGTTAAATAAAAACATCTTAAAGGTAAACCAATTAAAGTTGTATGAAAGGTCACTTTTTAAAGTGGCCTGTCTGCTTTTAAGTGAAACCCAAATTTAATACAAACATGACAAATTTGTACAATTCTTAAAACTATCACACAATGATTTAAAGTCAAAGGCTATGGGGAAAGTGTGGGTGTGTCAAATGTAATAGCTATGAAACAACATAGGCAAAATTAGTTTTGTCTGCTTTACTTCCTTGAAGTTAAGGCAGCAATCTAGTTTAGAGTTATAGTTATGGGCAAAATGGTCAGTATTTTTCAAAAGACTGCTAATCTTGCAAAATCGTTGCACATGCATATACAAAATAATGTAATGCAAAGTAATAAAATCTGCATGATTAGAAATGTCAGTTTATACTCCTAGGTAGAATAAAGGCTTGTTTATTAAAGTTTGAAATCTATATAAAATCACCTTACCATTGGAGCTTTTGTTGATCCAGCCTAATATTATCTACATTGAACAGCTGTTTCCCCCCCATTAACTTCTACCCAAGATCCTTTTCATTGAAGATGCCAGGAACTGAACCGCAGACTTTCTACATGCCTAACAGAAGCTGTACCGCTGAGAAGTGGTTCCACCCCACTAACGTTCTATCAAACAATTAAGCTGCAATCCTTATACACACTTACCTGGGAGTAAGCCCCACTGAACTTCAGAGTAGATATGCACTGTATTGCACTGTTGGTATGCACTCTTTATTCAGATAATCAGCCTGATTAAATCATCTTTATTTCAAACCAATCCACCCTGAGTTAGCAGTAGACAAGTGAATAAAAATCCCTTGCTGACAATGACAGTAGACGAAAACAGTGAGAAGGCTGGAAAATGGGGGGAAGCAGTACATAGTTTTGAGTTTGAGGTGAAACTGTGTACATGAAATTCTCTTTCCTTTTAAGTAAGAATTTACACCTGCGTTTTATACTGCTGTTTCTATGTTAAAGGAGAGTATACTGAAATTTTATACTGCCTGTGAGCTAGAATGGTCAGAATGCCAGACTAGGCCCCTGGGTTCAAATCCCCACTCGGCCATGAAGCTCACTGGGTGACCTTGGACCAGACACTCTCAGGCTTCAGCTAGATATAGCATTTAGCACTGGGTGACATGAAGAGTACTTAGAATAGTACTGAACATCGTGACTTACAACATCGAAGTTGAAAGTTCCTTCAATGCCATCAATATGACAATTTGTGTTTCCCACTGCGTTCTGCATTTCAGGGCCACATATTCTACAATGCTGGGTTGTGGTTCTTTTTTTAATACACAGGCATGACACATCAGTGTGTATTTCCTCCCTACTGCACCAGCTACTAAATACTTTACCTTAAAATGTCCAAATGGCATAGGGGCTACAAAATAGCCTCCTCAGATAAAGGCACACTCTTGACTGGACTTTGTGTGCACGCACCAAGAAGCTGTTTAACCATTTTTCTGTAAACATTTTATGCTATAGGGGGATGCTTTGTGTCCAATGCTAGGAAAAATTCTTTTTTTATATATCTTTCCTGTGAATCGTGACTTTGCTGTGAATTACATCACTAAAAGTTTCCAACCTTGATCGAAAATGCTCAAAGAGCTCCTAATATTTAAAGCAACAGTGTGCGTTAATTAAAGAGCGATCATGCAAGCTCCCCGCCAGCCAACCTTGCTTACCTGCATGTTCATGTAGCCATCCACGGAGACGAGGTAGCCTTTGTATTCCATCCCCCACTTCAGCTTCACCATCACTGGCTTCCCAGTCAGCCCGTTTAGGAAGGGCTTGGGATTGAGAGGCAGACTCTGCACGGGACAGGAAAAGGAGCATCATCGCGACGTACAGTGGTACTGTACCACTTAATTCGTTCCGGAGGTCCGTTCTTAACCTGAAACTGTTCTTAACCTGAGGTACCACTTTAGCTAATGGGGCCTCCCGCTGCACTATTTCTGTTCTCATCCTGAAGCAAAGTTCTTAAGCCGAGGTACTATTTCTGGGTTAGCGGAGTCTGTAACCTGAAGCGTCTGTAACCCGAGGTACCACCGTACAACCTCCTCGTCCACGCCCCTCCCAGAAGCGGGGCAATGCCAAGGACTGGACATGGGGGCTCTGAATGCCAAGCACGTGCCCCGTCCCGACGACCCTTCCCCCCTCCCAAGGAACGACCCTCCTCCCGTTCTTCCTCGCCTCCCGCCCGAAGCTGCCAACCTCCCCCACGTCGCGGCTCAGCTCACGCGCGACAGAGACACATTTCCACTCACCATAGCAACCAGACCAACCTAAGGGCGGCTGCGGCAACAAAAAAATTACTCGCAGGCAGCACGTGTGCCCGCCAAAGCTCTAAAAAGAAAAAGCACGGAAGTGACGAAGAACGCTTCCGCTTCCGCTTCCGCTAGTCTGCGAGCGGCTCTTCCTGCTGACCTTTTACCTTAGCGGCGGGTCCTTCGTGTGTTGCCGCCCATGGGCTCATAGGTATTCGTTCCTATCTCTATGGTCCCGACCCAAGGAGCCTATGGGAAAACAAACTCTTTTCTGATTGGGGAGTTTCCCAAGGGACTAGAGCCGAGGAGGAGAGATAGAAATAGTAGAGTGATACTCAGCGTGAACTTCAGTCAGGGATGGAGAGGCTCTGCCGATGCAGAGCAGCGTCGCTCTAGGCTTCTGATAGCTCCAAGGTGGAAACTCTATAGCCTTGGAATTCAGAGGGGGAAACCGGCTCAGTTTAATGCAAAGGTTAGATAGCGATGGTGTGTAACTTTCTGTCTCTGTGGTTCAGGGTCATTCCGACAGGACAGCTCCTCCTTCATCCTTGTTTGCGGGTATCTGTTGCGCGGAAAACAGAGCCGGCTGTAAACCTCCTTGCTGCGCCCTTCGATCTTTATTCTCAGTGCTGTTTATAAGTTCCAAAGGCTGCAGTCCTTTGTGAGCGCTTATTGGGGAGTAAGGCCTATTGAACTCAGTTGGGCTTACTCTCGAGTAAACACGCACAGGGCAGAGGTGTGCTGATAGTCTATGGTGCACTTGGAATGCTGTGTCGCCTCACCTCAAAAAGGATTTTGCAGAGCCGTCTGGAAACCTATTGGATCCATCACCCCATCTTTGCAGAGGTGAAAACTAGACGAATTCATGGAGGAGGAGGCTATTAATGACTGCTAGCCCTGATGGTTATGCTCTGTCTCCACATTGGGAGGCAGCTTTGCTTCTGAATACCAGTTGCTCCCCTCCAGGATGCGGGAGTGCTCTTGGGCTTGGGTCCTGCTTCCCAGTTTCCCACGGGCGTTTGGTTGAACACTCTGAAAACAGAATGCTAGACTAAATGGGCCACTGGCCTGGTCCATCATCCTCTTCGATTGTTGCATGAGAGCCTGTGGGGACAAAAGGAAGAAGCCAATAGTTTGGCTCTAAAAGGGGTTGGGGTGAGAACTACTCTCCAGTGTGGTGTAGTGGTTAAGAGCGGTAGTCACGTAATCTGGGGAACCGGGTTCGTGTCTCCGCTCCTCCACATGCAGCTGCTGGGTGACCTTGGGCCAGTCACACTTCTTTGAAGTCTCTCAGCCCCACTCACCTCACAGAGTGTTTGTTGTGGGGGAGGAAGGGAAAGGAGATTGTTAGCCGCTTTGAGACTCCTGAAGGGGAGTGAAAGCCGGGATATCAAATCCAAACTCCTCTTCTTCTTCTTCCAACTGCAGCTATCCAGGCAATTTGCAGTAGTGATGGAGACAAAGGCTGAATCATTCCCCTTTGACTGGATTTGTTTCCTTAATACACTACCTATTCTTTAAGGCTTTCATTATTTTTTAAATAATGTGACATTAAATTAGGAGACTGAAGCAAGCTGCTGCTATTCTAAACACACTTAACCAAAGAATAAACACATTGAGTTCAGGCAGACTTACTTCTGAGTAATGCTTGAGGTATCACTATTAATAATACAAAAAGCCTAATAAGATTAAGGGTTCCATAATTTAGGTATAAACATAGGTGCCTTTTACAGTAACAAGAAGTGTTTTTTACAGCCTGCTGCCTTGTAAGATAACAGCCAGGTACGAGATGTAGCAATAATGGAAGCAAATTCATTTGAAACCTCAATCTGCAGGCTACACTTGATTTTGTTTTAAAGGTGCCAAATTATTTTGGCACAAATTACATCCTAGTAGATTTAGTTCAGTTGATTATATAGCAGTCAGAACCATTTTTAAGAATATAATTGTCACTGGATAATTTTTAGATGTTTGAAAATTATTTTATTTTTCTTTAAAAAAAAGGTTTACTGTATGAATTTTTGTTTTTTTGACCACTAGGTGGCAGGAACTGGTTTATATCAGACTGTTGTAGTGCACAGCAGACTTCTCCATTGAGGAAGTGCTATATTGTAAAACAAACTTCTCAGCTCACTTTTATTCATAAAGAACAAAATACCCTATTCTGAATTCCCTGGGTATATATAATCAAGTAGAAACTGAAGGTTGTCTGATATTTGCTGCAGCACAGACTGAATTATGAAATAGGGGTGCCATAAAATTGGCAACAGCGGAGAGGAACAATCCTCATAATTGGGGCACTCTGAGGACAGTGCATCTGAGGACAGGCATCAGAGCATATGTGGATAAATGAGCTATGCCTCTGATTTCCAGAGTACATGGAAGAACTGACATTAGATCCCTGGGACGGGGAATATAAACGGCTTTTTTTCTAAGGAATACTGCAGCAGGACATCTTACAGTAGCTTCACTCATGGAGGAGAATACTACTACTGTATATTATTTGACTTGTGTAAATGCAAGCTTCTGACATCACGTGAAGCTCATAAATGTTTAAAGTCAACCTACGGGAGATAATTCTTTCTTTATGAGAGTTTATATACATTCCGCTCCTGAACTGTTACAACTGGATACAACAAGGAAACTAACCACTGTTGCAGCAGCATCACAAGGAGTTCTGCTGTGAAACCTGTGCAGTACAGAATCCTACTGTGCTACTGTAACACCACAGAGAGGTCAGGGCAGGAGCCAATGAAACACATTTACACTACAGCGGGGTGTGTATGTGTGGCTTGGCCACACTGGAATGGAGTAGGTGGTTTTCCACAATAAATCATAGGGTGGGGAAAAGAAATATTCTGCTTCTCCCCTCTAATTAAGGTCTTCTCTGGGTTAGATCAGTAGTTTTGATATCAGTTTTTCGTGGTCATATTTTGTCTGTCCTCATTAATTGTAAGTTTGTGTTTCAAATTACTCAAAGTTTTAAAGGTAAAATCTGTCTTTGTCCTAGTGTCATTGTTAAAGGTGATTTTTTCTCTGATTTCATGAAAGTATTTTTTGTACTAGAACGGTTGACCTTACGGCAGCATAGTGTAAAACTGCAGTCATATATCTATTTTCAGCATACCAAGTACAATAAGCAGCTCCAGATTTATCACACTGAGAATCTGTCAGACTTGGAAACTGCAGTGTGAAGTGTACCAATAGATTATGCCAAGAAAAGAAACCCTTGACTTTCTTAACATTCAGCTGTCCTCTTTGGTCCTGACCAAAAGAAGAAAAAAATCATTGCCTTCTATGTAATTGTTTCTTTCATATTTTTTTGACATTAATGAACTGGAATTGAAAGTATGTGCTTAGAGAAAACAAAGCCATTTGTATTAGGAATAACATGTTGCTGTCGCACTGTCATAAAAGAGGAAGAACATTGCCACTATCATAAAGGAATTTGGAAGCTCCACTTTCACATCAATGTTTTCTCAACCGAAACTCATTGCTGGCTATGAATCACAGAAATTGCTTAAAAGTCAAGTTGCTGCCAAGGGAGATTAGCGGAATGGATGCAAAAATAGTATTATTTAGGGAAACCTTTTAGGGCCAAACAGGGCCAATTCATTGGTGAAATAATATTTTTAGACTATTGCTACACAGACATACCCCAAATTCCCAGTGGTGAGAACTTCAGGGGTACAATGTGCATCCAGATGTCTTTCTTACAGAGAGCAAATAACTGCCCCCTGATTCTCTATGCCTCTTCAGTATGTTCACCCCCGCCACCCACCCAAACTGCAGTCTCAGTTCACACAGAAACAGCTGGATGACATCATCCCCCACAGGGAGGCGAAATGAGGACATGTCCCCTTCTAGAAGGAATCTGTGGCCATTTCCTTAAGTTAGGCAAAGGCCAGTGATTCTGCCAACAAAAGCAAATCTTCCAGGTAACACTTGTCCAACTTGTCTGTCCCACTCTAACAGCCATATGTGTGTGGCTGTTAGAGACCCACAGCTGCTAAAAGGTAAAGGTACTCCTGCCCGTATGGGCCAGTCATGACCGACTCTAGGGTTGTGTGCTCATCTCGCTCAAGAGGCCAGGAGCCGGCGCCGTCCGAAGACACTTCCGGGTCACGTGGCCAGCGTGACGAAGCTGCAACTGGCGAGCCAGCACCAGTGCCGCACACGGAAACGCCGTTTACCTTCCCGCTATAAAGCAGTACCTATTTATCTACTTGCACTTAGGGGTGCTTTCGAACTGCTAGGTGGGCAGGAGCTGGGACCGAACGACGGGAGCTCACCCCGCCGTGGGGATTCGAACCACCGACCTTACGATCAGCAAGTCCTAGGCACTGAGGTTTTACCCACAGCGCCACCCACGTCCCACAGCTGCTAGAGTGGGTTAAACTACTGTAGTTGGACAAGTGTAACACACACACACAACCAGGATTCAAATCACCCTCCAACCCGTAACTATAGTTTTTTAGGCCAGGCTGTGAGGATTACAATGCACAATCGGCACTGGGAATCACTAGAATATATTTTTTTTGAAAAAAATGTATCAATGTTGTTGGTTAGCAAAAAATAGAAGTGTGTCATCATAAACTTTATGTTTCATTATTCGTTCTAAGCAGAACTGTGTGATGGGTACAGTAGAGATGGTTCACGGTTACAGCAGTGTGTCTGATCTGAAATGCAGAGCAGGCCTCTGGACAGCACTGGGAGATTGAAGTTAGTCCCTGTTTCCCTCTTCGAGCTCAAAACATTGGTCTTTGTAAAAAAAAATACCCAACTCCCTCTAGTAAGTAACAGAACAAAACAGAGGTCACATCCACAGCATACATTTAAAGCACTCTTATACCACTATAACCAGGGGTCAGCAAACTTTTTCAGCAGGGGGCTGGTCCACTGTCCCTCAGACCTTGTGGGGGGCTGGACTATATTTTGAAAAAAAATAATGAACAAATTCCTATTCCCACAAATAACCCAGAGATGCATTTTAAATAAAAAGACACATTCTACTCCTGGAAAAACACGCTGATTCCCGGACCATCCGCTGGCCAGATTTAGACGGCAATTGGGCCGGATCCGGCCCCCAGGCCTTAGCTTGCCTACCCATGGCCATTACAATCATGACTTCCTCCTCTAGCACAAATCATGGGAACTGTAATTTTTTAAGAGAGTTGAGAATCATTAGGAAGACCTTTCACAGAGCTACAATTCTCACTACCCTGCAGTTCCCATAATTCTTTGGAGGAAGATGCCACGGGCAACATTCACACCATACCTTTAAAGCACTATTATAACACTTTAAACAGCCATGGCTTTCCCCAACGCAGTCTGGGAGCTGTATGTTGTTAAGGGTGCTGAGAATTGTTGAAAGGCTCCTATTCCCCTCATTGAGCTAGAATTCCAAGAGTTCGCAGTGAAGAGGGTTTGAGTTCTGGAGATGGATAGACACTACAGCACTGAGAGGTTTCTTTCCATATTATGTGTTATTTATAGGTTGTTCAGCACAAATCAGTGCATATTGACTTAGAAATGTCCTGCTTTCATTTGTGGGGCCTAGTCAGTGCAGTATGTTTTAGACTGAAGCATTAGACTACAGTACTATTTTTTCTTGGCAGCAGATAATGGTTCTAAAGAAAATAGACCCAATCATTTACATTCTTCTCCCCACCCCATTTAATAATATTTCAGAAACCTTTCGGGAATCTCCCATTAATATTTTAAAAGTAAAAAATCAGAATCCCAGTATAGAATGTGGCCTTCCACAATTCCAGTTTCTATGCATTTAATTATACACGTTGATGCTGCTTTTCCACTTTTAACAAATGTGCAGTTGTATACAAATTAAATAAATCTCTTGCTTCAACAGTAGCTCCACAATTTTACTTCAATTAAACAATTCTACTGGAATAGAATGGACCAACATGTTCTAAAGAATGACTCAAATCTGTGATCGCCCTGCCTAAAGAGAACACTGACATGCTAATTGCCTTACTATCTTGTCATAATAGGCAGGCAATTGTTCACCAAAATCAATGGAAGCTTTGGCCTTGGAATTATACTGGCATAGTGGGATGATATAGAAGTACATCATGAAAGCTGGAACATTAGCCATGATCAGTACTGATCCAAATGACAAGAAAGGGAACATTGCTATGAAGATTAAAATAGCTTTCTTGGGTGTGACTTCCTCTCTGGCATTTAGAGTAATGGGCTGCTGCCATGCTATGTGCGGAAGCCTGGTCCAAGTGAGTCCTGCTTGCACATGCCTGGGTATCACATCCTCCAGAGGATTTAGTGTCGAAACTTGTTTCCTTTCCTATTGTCAGCCTTACCTTCGCTTGCTGGGTTAAACAGCCAGCGCTGCTTTGGGCTGCCTCTCAGGTCACTTTCAGCCTCTCCAGTGACATGGGTTGAAGCACAGTCTATTTCATTCTATGCTGGGTGGACACGAGGCAACGTCTTCTGGATAACTTGAAATGAATCCACACCCAGAAACGGCATTGCCTATACCACCAGATTATAGGTGTTATTCAACACTAGCCCTACTCAGAGTAGACCCATTACTAAATTTGTTTATTTCAGTGGGTCTCCCCGAAGTAGAATTTAGCTGAATACCTTCACTTAGTCCAGTGTTGCTCAGTCTGATTGGCAGTTGTTCAACAGGAGATGTCAGGGATTGACCCTGATACCTTTCGCATGCAATGCATGTTCTCTGTCCTTGAGCTACAGCCTCTGTGACTATCAGAAGGTTCACATGTCGGACAGTCCAGATCACTTTGGGCTGCTGCTCTTGGTGTGTTGTTTGATCCTAAGACGGAGCACCTCAGATTTTATGACCATTGAGAGGCAATTCCAGCGTTAGATTAAACATAAGCCTAGTGAGAGTCCTTCAAAGCAATAAAGTTCACCTGAGATAAGATAGAAGCCATGTATGGAAGAAAAGTTAAATGGTTCAAGGAAAAGAAAAGGCAGGGGGAAAAGTAGTTCTGGATCTATTCTGCTCCTTTATTACATCCGTATCCTACCTATTCTCCAAGAAGCAGTGTGTGTGTATATTAAACTCATAACAATTCTGAAGTTACATTACAGTTACTTGCACAAGGCCACCTACTGAGCTGAACAAGTATTTGAACTTGGCTTTCTCACACTGAACCAAGAAAAGATGGTGCTAATAAGACACACAGAAGATACTAACCCATTACCTGCAGAGCAGCTGATTAGCAGGAAGCACCTGTTTGCTCATTGGGCAATATAAGGCATTTTATTTCCCATCTCCTTCTTGTCCCCAAAATTATGTCCTCTTAGGTTACAGCTCTCTTATCCTCTTTCTTCTTCACCTATGTGGAGCTGTTCACAATTTTAATTTGTTATTACTTCGATTCCTCTCTGGCCAGAATTAACCTGTTTCTGTTCTCCATGTATTTTATCTGAGACAGGTAACAATCTTCTCTGGTCCCAAACTGGATTAGATCAGCCACCTCCCAATTCTAGATGGATAGTAGTTGCTGTTTATTTCTATAGGGTCATTTAACATAATGGTCACCAAACAGAAGGGCAATACCTAAAATAACAGGGAGAGTTGGGTCTGATTTATATACCACCTTCCCTTCCAGGAGTATGGCACAACATCTTAGCCTCACAACAATTCTGTGAGGCAGGTTAGGTAGAGATACCATGCTTTCTTATGGTCACCCTGTACACTGGATTGTTTAGCAAAAGTTTGAACCTTTGTTACCCGTATCCAAGTCCGGAACTCCATATACCACATTGGCTCCCACAGAAGCATTTTGTAGGCCACCATATTGCCAGTAGTACAAAAAGTAGGATAGCAATAAGGGGAGAGGAGTTTAATTCATTGTTATGCACTATTAATTTCCTGCAGAACTCAGAAATATCAAGTTGAAATAACCTGTTATAAAACCTCAGGGCCTATGAAATGTGTTGTTTCCTGTTAGACAGTATGAATCTAGAAGTTCCTTTAGATTCATGAACCTTCCCAGAAAACCTGAATCCAATTTGAAACAAGCCTGGGCCAAATTATTGGTATTTGCTGGTTTCATTCTAGGTTCATTTCAACACGGCACAGCTGCAGGGGGCGAAACTCGCAGAGCATGCAAACCATTACATGTGCCAAAATGAACACAGCTCCAAGTGTGTTATTTTTAAAAGTTTTTGCAAATAAATACTTTCAGAGTGTTTATGGGTTTCCAGTGTGCTAACTGCTTGGCTTTGTACCAGCTCTGAATTAGAAAAGCCAATGGATTTATTTGCTAAAGACTGTAAAGTGAAACTCAAGATTTTGCAAGCAGAGTCTAATTCTGTTTATATAATGCTTGTCTGATCTAGTAATAATAGCAGTATACACCTTACAGCTAATTCCAGATATACATAAGAACAGAAATTACTAACGTGTTTGCATGTGAACATTACAAGCTTGCCATTTTCGATATAATCATCAAATTAAACTCACAAATTATGATGCTTCTATAATGTTTAATAAAACTAGACAGAGCTGAAGCATATAAAAGTAATTTAGTTATTGATTTATTTAATTTTATCTCATGTTAGTAGATCAAATGTGCATAGCTGTCAACCTTCCCTTTTTTTGCGGGAAATTCCCTTATTCCAGTGCTGTTTCCCACTGCTATCCCGGATTGTTAGATATCTCGTAGACTGTCCCCGGGACAGGTGAGGCTGCTGATACCTTATTTTGAGGCTGCTGAACCCTTATTTTCAAATCTGAAAGTTGACAGCTATACAAATGTGGCTTACAAAAATTTAAATGACAACTTTAAACAATAAAAGAATAACAATGGATTTGGTAAGATCCCGAAAGAGGAGTCCTGCATTGCCAAAGAATTGGAAGTTGGGCAGATATTTCACAGAATCAGAGAGCTAGATGTCAGTGTTCTGCTTCACACAAATTTGGCCTCACTATTGGAAGGGAAAGTAGCAGGCCATGTAGGAAAGTATGGGCCAGATGGCTCTGGGGAGGGGCCCCTCCACCAGTTCAGTGTCAGAGGACAAAAATAAATTTGTAGCAGAGAGTTTAGGATGGGTTTTTTAATAGTCTGAAAAATAGTGGCAGTTTGTTAAACGCAGGGACAGAGGGCCATGGTTGATTTCTGCTGGCATCCAAAATTGTGGCCGTGTGAGAAGCAAGAACCTCTTGGAGTGTTAACACTGTGAGCACCTCCATCTTAGGCTCAGGTTGTGTATATATGCAAATAAACCATATATCATAAAGGCACCACCATCTCCACTGTGCCTCATTTGCAAAAGGAAACACAGACCCTGGATAAGCAGGGGTGGAACTCCTGGAATTTTACACCGCTTGGAGATGGGGATAGTGTGCCACAAAAAAATTGCTTAATCATCAAAATTTCTAAGCAGTTTACATAAAGCAAGATAACATATTTATTAAAAGCACCAGCAATCTTACTAATAATTTGTTTCACTGATTACAAATGCATGGCCATTTATGCCAAGAGGAAGGCAAACGGATATGTTATTGCAAAGAGTTGGGAATTCAAATGCAAAAGAAATAAATCTGTTTTGCTTTGAGATTGGGGTGGGAAAAGAATGAGATCATATTCAAAGACATGTTCTGCAGCTTTACAGCTTAGTGAGGGATCCCATTTGTCATAATCAAAAGCAAATCTGTATAATTTGTGGCCCAAAAGCAGATCACCAGCCACATACAGTAGCCTATTATTGCTCTGGGACTGCAAAAACATGGTCTATCCAGCATCTTACAGGCCATACAACATGACTTTGGGGATCAATTTTTTTGTAGACCTGGTTGCAATACAATAGAGTAGTAAGAGGCCTACATAGAATCCCCTCCATCAGAGGCCTACAGACAGAGAACTTGAGTTTGTCCTGCCAAAAGTGGAATGTGGCAGAGTCCAGAGGAGAGGGTGGAGGAAGGCAGCTGCCTGCACTGATATTTGGAAAGCGGAAGGTATAGTGTGGATCCCTGAACCCATCTGTCTGTGTTTCTATGGAGCCAGGGTTGATGGAGGTGGAGAGGGCCCCTTCGGTGGGCAGATTCCCAGGACCTCCCTTCCTAAGCACCAGGTGGATTGCCTTGCTCTTTGAATCTATAATGCACATTCCAAGTGACCCATTTATAAACGTGTCAATCAGGATAACTTTCTTGGCTCAGCCAAATGTAGACACTTTCACATGGAAATAATGCCACAGCCATAATGTGTTATTTGTGCTGAAACTGGATTACACAAGCAGGGCACTCTGCCTGGCCTGATATTATTATATCAATAGGACATTCCTTTTCCTTCCAAAGCTTAAGATCTGTCAAGAAGCCTAACAACAGAGTTGCCAGCAGGCAGTCTGAGTGAAACTCTGATGGGTTTTATTGGAAAGGGCTGCAAATTGTGATTGGCCTGTTATACTAAAGTATCAGAGGAGCCACTCGGCCAAAAAAACAACCCTCACAATTCAAAACAACCCTCCGTAGCCTCAGAGATTTATTGTTCCATATGCCACTGTTTAAAAACAGCATCACATGGCTAGACATTCGCATCAGACTCCCTCTGAAAACAGTATAAAGGCTTCTGCTGATTTCAGTGAGCTGCCAATTAAAAATGTAAATGGTCTTTCCAATGGTCTCTTTGAAGAGCAGCTGTTTAGATTTCCATTTAAAGCTGATATTTGGCATCACTGCTTTCAAGGAGTCTATTAGCTGCAGCAGAACAACGGCAATAGCCAGGGATGAACTTGTGCTAGTCTTGTGGATCCCTCCTGCATATGTGGTTTATAGTCCCAGGGGTCAGGGGGGAAATCCAGAAGGTACTGAGGAAAAAAGAAAACACACATACTAATCTGCTGAAGCAACTTATTCATTGGCCACGACATCTGGCTTTAATCATCTCTGGAGTGGGGGATGGGAGAAAAGCACCCCTAAGCAGTATGCAGCTTATTCCCAATATTCTGGCATTCCTCATCCAAGTCAGTCAATCACAGTGCAGCCCTGTGCATGTTTAAAGGTAAAGGTAAAGGGACCCCTGACCATTAGGTCCAGTCATGACCAACTCTGGGGATGAGGCGCTCATCTTGCTTTACTGGCGGAGGGAGCCGGCATACAGCTTCCGGGTCATGTGGCCAGCATGACTAAGCTGCTTCTGGTGAACCAGAGCAGCGCATGGAAATGCTGTTTACCTTCCCACTGGAGCGGTACCTATTTATCTACTTGTACTTTGACATGCTTTCAAACTGCTAGGTTGGCAGGAGCAGGGACCGAGCAATGGGAGCTCACCCCGTCGCAGGGATTCAAACTGCTGACCTTCTGATCAGCAAGTCCTAGGCTCTGTGGTTTAACCCACAGCTCCACCCGCGTCCCCTGTGCATGTTTACCTTGATATAAATCTATCCGATTTCTTACCACTACATTCAAAACAGTTCACACACAAAATTAATTCATTTATAATACACTATTATCCATAAATAAAACATCCCTACAAAAGAACATTCAAAACATGTTCATGATAAATATCTAAGAATTCTACATAAAAATAAATAATTGCTGACAGAGGGAAAGCAAAGGCACCCTCTGGCCTACAAAGTGATAGCTTTTACACTTCTGCAAAAAGAGGCAGGTCCAGTCCTCAGTCCCATTTGGTCAGGGCTGTCTTACCCATAGGTGCTAGGGGTGTGGGGCACCCGGGCGCTGGGCTCTCAGGGGTGCCAGGCTGAGAGTCCGGGGCCTGAAAGTTGAGTCCGGGGAAGAGCCTGCCCGTCGGTCGGAGTGCCACAACAGGCTCTTCTGCTGTGGGCGGCTCTGTGCCACGAGATTGGGGGCGACCGAGCCAGCGAGAGGCGCCGCATATGCTTAAGACAGCCCTGCATTTAGTGCTGCAAGAAGAGGGTGAGGCAGCCTCTGGTCTAGATGTTAAATGGCAAAACCTCTGTGCTGGTGGCCATAGTTACTTTCCTGTGTGTGCCATTTAATGAGAAGTAAGATTTATCCTGTGACTGAGTCTGTATACATACTAACCCATTTTTAGCACAAAGATGTAGTTTTTCTCAATCTGAAACTGTTCATGCTCCTTTCAACATGTTCCCTTCAACCATGCTGCTTTCAATCTAGATTGATTCTAGATCTTGCTGTCCACAGAAGTGGCGTGGCTACTTGCTCCAAGTTTGAAACCTCCCTTTGATTAAGCCATCCACACATTTTACTACCTGCACATGCCCCAGGTGAATGAAGTAGGAAATGACACTTGCAATCTTGGTGTACCCATCTGCAATGTCATTGAGCAGATGTGGATACACACACACACACACACACACACACCTCATTGCTGGGACTGCCTACTTGTTTTCAAATAGGCACACTGTGCGGTAATGCAGAATTGATCTGCAGTGAGCTTTTATTTTGGGAATAAAACCAGTTTTCTCAAGAAACACTTTTCAGGGGCAAAAGATACGTGCGGATTTATTGATGATAAGCAAACTATTGCTATGATTAAGTATCCAGGAACACCCACACTTTTGTATGTCACTTGGGTGATACAGAAAGAATGTTAGTAAACAAATGACTCCACAACCCGCTTTCATTGTCTTTTGAAGCTTACATTCTACTATGGCAATCCCAGGGTGAAGACAGTGGTCCTGACTGATGGCTCATTCACACAAACGCTGCGAGATCAGCTCCTGATTCAGCATGTCACTGCAAACCCATCATTTTTCCTCTCCCTCTCTGCAATAGCATGCTGAATGAAAATAAAAATTAGTAGTTTGCACACAAAAAGTGGAAAGGTCTTTGTAACATAAAAATTAGTTCAATTTAAGGCTGTAGCATGCTTTTACGCTGCCTATCAACTTGTGTATATCAGATATACAGAATGTAAGTTGGGATTTATTTATATTTATGAAAGCATAGAAAAAGTATGTGCAGTTGTGGGGAAGGAATCAGTTTAATTAATATAGTACACTTTCCCGTTGTGAACATTCTGGCATAATTGACCAAGTGAATATATGAACTTCATTCTTGATTAAAGAACATGCAATGAATAGAAGGATCAACAAGGTGTTATTTCCATTTATATTTGCTATATTCAAGATGGGATTGAACAATGACAGAGTTTTCTAGTGGCATAAGCAAAGGATGAAACATTTTCACTTGTAGAAGCGCTAAGAACATCACACTTAAATACCCATTTAAGAATTGATGTTGTCTCTTAACTTAAAAGACGTGAAACAGTCTCTAAATTATGAGATTAACTGGAATGACCCTCTGAGCTGCTTGATCCAAAACTGTCTACTGTGGGAATCCTTATCCATCCCCCCCCCCCCCAATTTGGTTTCATACTATATGCAGGTATAGGATATTAAGTTAAATGAACAGTAGTATATGTCTTTAAAAATTATTATTTGATTCAAAGAAATGCCCTAGAAAGGAAGAAAACTTAAGACTGTGTGTGTCTCTGTGTGTGTTTTTTTTAATGAATCGTCTGAAATTTAAATAGGCTTATACTTTTAAAGTATTGTAATCTCGATTGTAGGCAAAATCCTTAAAAACATTATTAAGAGATGAGATCATGAAACATCTGGAGTTATATGAACTCAATACAGAATTTTCACCAGGATTTCAAATGGGATAAATTTAGCCTGAGAAAACTAGTGGAATAGTTAGGGTGAAGGCAGGGTGAAGAGATGGAGCTTGACATTTTGGGGAAAAAATGTAGGCCTGCTTCAGGCAGATTAGCTCTCCACTTGTATATCATGTCTAGCTAGAAAAACATGTGCACATAGGAGAAACACACGTGTGTTTTGCATTTTTACATGCAGTGGGAGCCACCTCCCAGTTTCTCAAATTAAGTTCAAATGACATTCACGTTTAGCTCGATCGTCGTGCAGTCTAAAAAGAATCTTGAGTGGTAAAAAAGAGCTGCAGCTCTCCTGGGAAAGCTGCAAAACTGAAACTGAATCTCGTCTACAGGGTGTTTAGACTAAAAGGAGACAACAGAATACTTTACTGAAGAAGGAAGGGACTGAACGCAAGTTTTTGTTCCTGAATAACAACAACCCATGTAGAGTTACTAAACTTCTGAATAAGAAAGTTTTAGCAGCGGAACAAGAGGAAGCTGGACTATAACCTTGAAAGAACAATGGGGGGAATTTTATAATTTGACATTTTTAAAGATTTAGGAATTAATTTTTAAAAAGTAATCCTAAAAATGGGAAATAATTTTGCAAGGAGTTGGGGGAAAAATGGGATTGATGGACTTAAGACTTCCAGGCTGGAAACATAGATTGGAGGATAAGGGAAATTAAACCGGGGAAGGGGAGGGAGAATTAGAATCCAAAGGCTTGCAACTATTTTCTGAATTGGTTTTCTTTTTTCTAATATATTTCTTATTTTTTTATACTTTTATTCTGTGTGCTTTTACTTTAATGGGAAAAAAGGGGGACATTGTGGAAAGAAAAGGGGGCGGGCTATGGGGAGAGATCTTTTGCTTTTTTTTTTTTTATCAAGGGTGTTGCATAAGGTTTGTATAAATTTAAATTTGAACAATGGGGTATATAAATTGTGCTTTAAATCAGAAACAGAACTTGTGGAAACAACAATATGAAAGGGGAATACGGTAGGGGTGGGGGAAGGGGGGAGTCCCAGAAAGTGGATGTTTGAAAATAAGGTTCTGAATGTATCTTCATAATTTCTTTTCTTCTCTTTCTGTATTTTGGAAACTTCAATAAATATTATTTAAAAAAAAAAAAAAAAAAAAAGAGCTGCAGCTCAGTGATGGCTTGTTTAGCTGCCCACTATTGCGCTGTCCTTCTCTGGTTCCTGTTTTGGAACAAGTCGTATGGCATGGGCCCAAGGACTCAGCAACCAAATCCCAGGGCTTTTTGCACCTTAAGTGCTGTGGGTTGTGTGACTAGGACATGTGGACATTGCAAAAACTGAGCATGCATGAGCAGCACCAGTTTCACAATAGGCTTATTTTGGAAATGCTCAAATTCCCATGGAGTTCACTGGGGTTTAGACATATATAGGATTAGTTAATGGAGTCATTTTTTTAAAAAAGAGTTCAAAAGGAACCTGTAGATCAGACTGTTGCAGAAGTATATAAGAGCCATGTATTCCATCTTTCATGATACTGTCGCAGCAGGTGGAAAAAGAGGCTGAAACACATAAACTCCAAATGACGTGATGAATAACTATTCCCTAACATATATTCACTTCTGTGCATTCTTGAGGGACAAAGATTAAACCAGCTCAGTTGATTAGTGTGTGGTGCAGATAAAACCAAGGTTGCAGGTTCGATCCCTGTATAGGACAGATGCATATTCCTGCATTGCAGGGGGTTGGACTAGATGATCCTCAGGGTCCCTTCCAACTCTTTGATTCTACGAAAGATGAAGAAGCACTTGGAACTGCAGAAGAGAATGTTTGCATAGACCAGCGCTAATAAGATAAACCGGGCATGGCAACGAGAACTTTTGTCCTCAGACATGCTTTACAAAACTGGGTTTATGAGTGAGGGCAAAATACAGAACACAATCATATGTATCTCTAAGTACTACCCTTTTTGCCCTCTGATTGACCTTCTAACTATCACTGTGGCACTATTCACAAGAGCTGACTTTGGAATACATGAAAACGCAGTATAATTGTTACACATTCCTAAGTAGCTAAATTTATTTGACTCTTGGATTCATGCCTTAGAGCACGAAGTAAAACATGTAATAATTGCTCTAAAAAGAACGGTTTGACATGCTTTAGTGTCTGCCTTGTTATTTAATTGTTTTGTATTCATTTGAGATAATTTCTCCCGCACAGCCTTTTTAACAGTTTGATGAAAGAGGAAAAAACCCAAAGGGCAGGAAGGGGTAAAGAGGGGTGAGTCGGATAAAAGCGTACACTATGCAGGCTAATGGAAAAAGAAACAGGGTTCAGTGAAAAATGGGGCAAATGCAACCCAAAATGCACTGGAAATAAACAGAGTTGGGGAGGAAGATATAAAAAAGGACAGTGCTAATTATGAGAGAATGGATGAATTAGAGTCACAGAAAATGAAGTTAATTAGAACTAAATATTTACTGTGAACTAAAGAAATACTGTGAACTAAAGCAAGAAATACTGTGAACTAAAGCATGGGACTGCACCAACTAACACCTTCTCTGATGCCATAGGTACTGACTAGCTGTTCCCCCCTGGCTATATAGCACAAATGCCTGCAGGATGGGGGCTCTGCAACTGAGCTTACCATTGAAGTATTTTACTGTCACTGTAAATAAAGCTCAGGGGATGCAAATGTGCTGAGTAGGAAGATTATACTTTTGACAACCTTTTTCTAATAGCTAAGTTCAAGAAATGTGGAAATAAATTAACACATAAAAGAGAGTAATTGTCAGACAAATCCTGAAAGCTCCATAAATCACTGTTGTTGCCCCCCACCCCACCCCACCCCAATACTGAAGAATCAAAACCAAATCACTCCGGGGTAACTGTTCCAGCTGCCCCCTAGGTTATATCGTATCCTTACCCCACTAGCAAAATTGGCAAGGAACCAAGTAAGCTGTAGCCATAAGCGACAGCAAAGGAATTCTTAGCATTCTTCACTTAAAGTGTACATGCCAATATAAATTCTTTGTTTTGAGGAACAGCTTAAAATTACCAAATGACTATTTTGGTTAGCAAACTATATGCATTGGGTAATGAATAACAGAAGGTGTCTGTTAGGAGCAACAGTAGTAACATATTGTTTGCACATTTAAACCTAAAATGGCAGTACCAACTTGACATATCCCCCCCCCCAATGATACGTGTTTTCAAGCAAAAACCCCTAATACATGTACCTATTATGTACCTATTCCAGTTATCACAAAGATCAACAATTGTTCAATAAAAGTAGTCCTTAAGTATAGAATAATGCAGTGTTCCAGGCTTTATGTATATTTATAATTTTAATCAGTGTTTCGTTTGAATCCCTGCATTTTGTTTTTATTTATTTAACAAAATGTATATTTTGTAGTGAGGTTGCTAAGTGGTTTATAAGAAATATTAAAATTATCAGTAAAACATTTTAAAACAATTAAATTTAACAGCGAAAGAGATTAAAACATATCAATGGGTCTGGATAGGTTCGCCCAAACAAAAATGTTTTAAGCAAGTGAAAAGAGTACAGCAAAGGCCTGATGTCACTAGCAGGGGTGCCAACTTGAATAAAATATTGTGGGGGTCCAGGTAAGCCCCACCCAGCATAACTGAACACATGACACAGTGCGCACACACCATTTGAATGGGAATGCCCACCAACTTTGTGGGGGCCTGGCCCCATCAAATATTTTAATGTGGGTAGGGAGTTCCAAGATGTATTTGCTGCCATATTAAAAGATCAATTTCTTACAACAGCAGAACAAGCATGTAGTACTCATAATTGTGCCAGTTCAAGCTACAATGGCCGCATGAAAACACTACTTGGGCAGAAGGTGGAATCTTTTAAAATCATAGGCCACCCTCAACCAGTAGCATTTGGTGGGGGGAGGCACTTAGCATATCTCCCAACACTGACATCACTGTGGCTTACAAGAAGGTAGAGGAGGAAGGAGGTGAGGTTGATATGGTGTGAACACACTGGCATGAGTACCAGTTTGGCTGCACTGGTGTGCTTGTATTGTGCCAACCTTACTCAACCTTGCCAGCACCAGCAATGTCAGTTGTGGGAGGTCATATAAGTACTAGGACCTTATGCTGCCGACAGTGCTAGCTGCAACCCAACATAGAAACCCTATGCATAATCCTACTAAATCTAGTTGGTTTAATAGCAGTATTAGGATAGCAAGATCTTGTGAGATCTTCCTGAAATCTCACCAGATCTCATGAGCTCTGTAAGATCTTGCAAGATCTCACCAGAATCTGCCATTGTTGCTGCCAGGCACTGCTGCACAATCCAGGTAAGGGAGGCTTGGGCGGTGGTGAAATTCTCAGCATGTTGTACGCTGAAAGAAAATTTTATGAAAATGATGTACTGATGGTATTTGACTCCTAGTAAGCTTGCAAAAGGGACGCGGGTGGCGCTGTGGGTAAAACCTCAGCGCCTAGGACTTGCCGATCGCATGGTCGGCGGTTCAAATCCCCGCGGCGGGGTGCGCTCCCGTCGTCGGTCCCAGCACCTGCCAACCTAGCAGTTCGAAAGCACCCTCGGGTGCAAGTAGTTAAATAGGGACCGCTTACCAGCGGGAAGGTAAACGGCGTTCCGTGTGCTGTGCTGGCTCGCCAGATGCAGCTTGTCACGCTGGCCACGTGACCCGGAAGTGTCTGCAGACAGCGCTGGCTCCCGGCCTATAGAGTGAGATGAGCGCACAACCCTAGAGTCTGGCAAGACTGGCCCGTATGGGCAGGGGTACCTTTACCTTTACCTTAAGCTTGCAAAAATGTGTAAGACAAGTGCAAATATCTGCTGGAAATGTAAGCAAAAGGAAGTCACTTTCTATCCTATGTGGTGGACCTGTAAAGTTCTAAAAGCATTCTGGGAAATGATATACCGTATTTTTCCCTCCATAAGACACACTTTTTTCCTCCTAAAAAGTAAGGGGAAATGTCTGTGCATCTTATGGAGCGAATGCATGGTCCCTGGAACCACATATTACTCCACTAGTGAATCTTGTTCATTTCTCAGGGATACATAGTTTGTATTATCATCATCATAAACCTTTTTGATCATGATTAGCAGTTATTCCAATTATTTTAAGTACAGTTCGAAACATCTTTGACTATACAAGTTTGTTGTGGAGATAAATCTGAAAGCACAAACACTTTGATTTTGTTCATTCATTCGTATGTTTCCAAAGATATCTAAGAAGGAAATATTTAGGCGCAACAATATCATATTGTTGGACAACGGCACTACTCTGAGTATGACTAAAGTTGTGCATCACCTAGTTTAATTTTTTTTAACAGGACTCTTTGCAGTTTGTAAAAGCAACAACAAAAGCATTGATGCAAAGGGCTTGGTAAATTTCAGAGGAATGAATTCACTGACTATAACACCATTCATAGATACTATAACGAGAGGGGAGCAGTACATATGACAAGAATGGCCCCCTCCTTTTAACCATGGCCCAAGGTGACTGCCTCATCCCACCCCCCACACCCCACCATGTGGCTCAAAAGTATCCCATCCTTGTTGCCAGTGAAAAATATTATGAAGAGGCCGTACAGAGGACATATAACAACAGTTTTCAATATCTAAAATAGTTATGGAGGGAACAAACCATGCAGCAGTTTGCTGCTTGCAATGTGGAACTGAAAACTAAATTGACTCTGAGGCTGCTAGTATGGAAAGCCAAGAGGGACCTTGGGGTGAGTTCATTCCAGGGTAATTTGGGATCATCCTCTTACTCCTGTCCCCAAACAGTACAAGTCTAGAAGTCTCAAGCTGTGTAATATTACCTTCCAGCCTGACTGCAGTTCAAACTGATATGATAATAGACAGCTATCACCTGACTATTATACTAATCATCTTTACTGAAGCTGAAAATCTGTCCAACTGCAATCAAATGTCAAGTAAGGCATTTAGGGTCAGGGTGTTTTTCTATTCCCCCCCATTATTACTTCTGTTAGAGTAATTTTGTATTATTTTTGCACTAGAAAGCAAGGTGTCCATTGTATAGCAGGACACTTAGTATCAGATTGAGTTTCAAGTTCAGAGAGTAAAATTATCAAGACATTGGCAGAAACAAACTAAAAACACATGACTCTACTTCAAGTAGCCAAAAGAATCTGAATAACTGAACCCTGTGTAAAGACATCTTGTTAAACAATAACAAGAATGCTGCATACCTATACAAATACCAATATATAAAAAGTGATCTTTGATCAGACTTGTAGTTAAAAAATAAACCTCATTGTTCTCATTTTTCAAATTCTTCTCAAAAATATGCTTACAATTCAAATCAACTTAAACGGGAAAGCAAATAAAGTATCATAGCCAAACAGTTGCTTCTAAAATTAGGGCAGGATGCACTTCTAAGCACCACCAATTTCAATGGCAGAGCAGCTAGGCAATCCTATTGTTCCTCCATCAACACAATACAGGTGGAATATGGTGCAAAAAAACAGAATAAAGCAACCCTGCCAGCCAGATCCCCAGAATGGCAACATTGCCAATCACAGAACGGCATGCCAATGACATCTGCACATCAGCCTGGCACAGAAGGAGTCAGTCTACACATGATGAAAGGAAAAAGCCTTCATAATATCAACCTACTTGACACCATCCCAACCACATGCACACAGACACATTCTACCAAGCAGGAGCCACTGAGATACCAGTAACAAAAAAGCAACCATTAAGCATGCACTGCCATAAGAACACGCTGTCATGCCTGTTCTGTGACACAAAATTGTGGTGAAGTAGGAGTACGTCTTGCCATCACCACATCCTCAGTTAGTCATCCAGCAGAACCTTTCTGTGTGGTTCAGGGCCCGCTTCAGCTAAGAGCCTTCAGAAGCATACCATGACATGGTTTGCAATAATGAATCGAGTGTTACAGAATCATAAATATGGAGGACATTTTTCTACTGTGATGTGGGACCAGTCCTCATTCAGGATTCTTATCCTAATGAATCCTAATTGCAGTGTGGCACCATTCGCAAACGGGTGCAGTAAGGGGCCTACTGAGAAAATTGTTCCAAATGATTCAAGCAAGCAAGTTTAATTGTACACTTTGGGGAAGCAATATATATAACCACCACAGTGAGCATTCCCAAGTAATTATTCTTAACAAAATAAATAAAAGTCTGCAGAACTCATGGGAAAGCACATCACGGGTCAGCATTACATTGCCCTAGATTTATTAATTTTTTCTATTGTATGGTTATGTAAGAAACCTCAAACCACCTAATTTGAAGACTTTAAAATGACATTCAACAAATGCTGTAAAATAATTATTAACCAGAGGACCAACAAGATCTAGCGTATTTAGCATATGCTAGCATAAAGCAAAAAGAATGTTGCTTGCTAAAGTTATGTTTCTGAATGATGCTACTCTGGGTATATAGAATACTTTCATTAAGGTAAATAAGGATCCATATTATTAATAAATGTTGGAAATATGCCAATATTCACCCAAGCCCTCTTATCATATAGGTTTCCATGAATTATCTTTCGGACTGATAAAATATAAGGGTTAGATCCTTAGATCTCACTGAAGACAACAGAAAAACTCCAAGCAACTTCAGTCACAAAGTGCATTTCTCTATAAGCAGTAAATAAATAGTGGAGAAAATATAGCTTGATTTATGGAGATGATGCACTTTCTGACCCTAGTTTTATTCTCTTAAATGAAAGCTTTATTAATACACGCAGTAAAAGATAGTTCTAATTTCGGCAATGGAGAAGGGACCAGTGATTATGGCTAATCTGTCGAATTGTACACTGATTCAAGGTCAGTTTAAAATACTTCTCATTCTTTCCTGAATTAGTCAGCCTGAAGAATGAAGCATGTTTCTGAGAAGGCAAATACACAAGCAGAGCATGTTATTAGTTATTTGCATGGAAACTTGTGTGGGAAAGTGGAAAATTGACCCTTGGAAAGCAAGGGAGTCAAAGGTGTGATAGAGAAAGATAAGGAGATTGCAGAGAAGATGAGTTAATTCTTTGCATCTGTCTTTACAGTGGAAAATGTACGGCAGATTGCTATGTCTGAACTAACTTTTGTAATAAGGGAGTCTGGGGAACTGCAGCAAATAGTGGTGATGAAAGATGAAGTTCTAGGTCTAACAGACAAAACAAAAACCGACAAATCTCCCACTCCAGATGACATCTATTCAACAGAAATTGCTGATCTTCTCACAAAAATATATAACTTGTCCCTAAGAGCAGCCTCCACACCTGAGGCCTGGAAACTGGCCAACGTAAAACCAATTTTAAGACAGGGATCCAGGAAATTACAGTGTGGTTAAATTAATGTCTGTTCTGGGAAAACTGGTGGAAAATATGGCTAAAGATAAAATAATCAAGCATAGAGAAGAACAAGCCTTGGCATCTGTAAGGGTAAGTCCTGTCTCACTAACCTCTTCGAGTTCTTTGAGGGTCTCAGCAAACATATAGAGGTGACCCCATTGATATTGGCTAGGAGTGCCTATTTCAAGCTATGACTGGTTTGCTAGTTACAACCCTTTTTAGCCACAGGACTCTATACTCTGGTAACTCGACAATTAGATTATTGCAATGCACTCTACCTGGGGCTACCCTTGAAGACAACTTAGAAATTTCAACTGGTCCACAATGCAGTGGCCAGAACTCATATAGCCCTCTTCTAAAACAGCTGTATTGGTTGCCAGTTTGTTTCTGGACCCAATTCAAGGTGCTCATTTAAAGCCCTGAACAATGTAGGCTTCAAATATCCGAAAGACTGCCTCATTCCCTACAGACCCTCCCAGGTGTTAACATCAGCAGAGGGGGCCCTCTTGGCAGTTCCACCTCCCTCGGAGGTGGTCTGGGAAAGGGAATTCTCTGTGGCAGCACCTAAGTTGTGGAATTAACCCTCCACAAAGGTGCATCTGTGTTCTTCACAATACAGCTTTTGCCAAATGCTGGAGATGCACCTCTTTAACCTGGCCTTTGACACCTGAAATGTGTGCCTATCTCACTGTGTACTTTCGGGGCTACCCTACACCTGTGATTGTAATTGCTTTCAATTTTCAATTGTTGTAAGCTGCCCTGGGGTCTGTTGGTGAAAGACAAGTACGGTAATAAAACAACAACAACAACAACAATGCACTAAAGCTACTTTGCACCTTATTTAGCACCTTGAAACTAGAGCTCAAAACTGAAACACAGAAAGGTGACCTGTGTATGCACACTAACTTTCATTTCTAGATCTTGATGTTCAAGCTAGATATCACATTTGGGTGTGTTTTGCATATTCCACAAGCCACTTGAAAACAGGCTTAGAGGTCAGTGTGAGATTCAAACTAAAAATGTATGATAGTGCTGTGAGCATTCATCCTGATTTTCATTCTGCTGTCTTCAAGTCAGATATCACATTGTTGGTATGTTTCACATTTTTTGCTGCCTCCTGTGAAAATGGTTGTGGGTTGATGTGGTATTTGAACTTAGAATGTGTTCTGAAGTTGTGCCCTAAACTTCATTCTAATGTTCAATGGAGTTATCATATTCCAAACATCTTGGCCAGTCCAGGAATAAGCCATGGGCAGTGGGGGTGAAAAGAAAGATTGACATCAAGATCTGCTGCTCTGGGTGGACAATTTCCCCAAACTGAGCTGTGAAACTGGCTATGAGAAAAATAATCCTGGCTATGAGAAAAATGGTCTCGAGGGAATTTGCATGGCAGGGGAAGTGCCCCTCTATCTTATCAGTTCTTCCCTCCATATCCCTCCTCCATATTATCACATGAATTTAAGATTACATGTAATTTTGCCCTCTCAGTGATGAACCACAAAAGCCAAATGCATTTCTTTCCCCATGCTCTGAATAAGCCTAGATGCGGGGACTAGAGGAAAATCTCTTAACTGTGGAATGAAAATTTGTTAAATATATCATTTATTCATTTAACAATTTAAATCTTGCCATGCCTGTGCTCGTCATATAAACCACTGAAAGAAGAATGGTATTTTATGACCATTTTTTCAAGCATTCCAAATTTTAGCAAAATTAACAATTGTTGTATTATTTTAGGTACATGCCCCTGCCCATTGTGTCTATTAAGAGCTGACTTCATTAGCATGGGCCACTTTTTATATTTTGTCACTATTAAAATACCTTCTAAAACCTAATCACTAAGATAAAAAACAACCACAATCCTATGCCTCTATCTCTTATGAGAGCTATGCCTTCTCATAATAGTATCATCCATATTTTTTAATAATAATTTAGCATTAGTTCTATCTTGTTTATATTAAATTAACTAGAAAAACAGCTAAGATTATCATTTCTGCATATCTTATTTTCATTGTACACTTTCATAATAAGAGAAAGTGTTTTTTCTTCTATCATTTTCTCTAAACATCCAGGCATGTAAATATGTGTCTATGTCTAGACAGGAACTTTCTGCCACAGAACCACATATCTAATCTCCTCTTTGCTAGCTACTGTTTTTGACAGTCTCAGCCATGAATGGTTGACTGTCACATCCTTAAGAAGCCTAGTTCTATCTATCACATAAACTGAGCAAACTGATGCTCCTAATAACCTCAATTTCAGCCTAATGTCAAGGTGAATGCCAGTCACTCAAAGATACATATTAGTTTGTATCCAGCTTCATATTTGAGAGGTTTTATTTTAGCACCATACAGTATACATCACAAGGTGTGAGAAGTGACTACTAGTGACACTATCCTTTGGCTTTCAATGTCGTATTTTTCGAAAGAAAGTTACTGAAAGGTCATATATTTTTCTGACAGAGCACCAGAAGAAGCCAAAAAATGAGATGTTATATTATTTCTGAAAAAGTGAGATGTTATAATTATTTCACTTGATAAAGATAGGGATGATAAGGGACAACACACATAAAGTTTCCAACATGTAAAAGAAAAATGCTGTAAATTGCTTCCCATAGTAGCTGTCTCTGTGTGTATTTATGCAACAGCTCACTGTGAATTGATGCTTCCCATACTGCTGCAAACTTTGCTGGTAGGCTTTTATAGATGTGCAGATCTTCTTCTGATCCATGTAGTAAATTGCTGGACACCAGTGGCTACTATAGGGGATTTTGCAAGCCCTTAGCTTCATGTTACAGGGAACCAGGCAGAGGGCCTTCTTGGTAGTTGTGCCCGCCCTGTGGAACGCCCTCCCATCAGATGTCAAGGAAATATACAGCTATCCTGATTTTAAAAGACATCTGTTTAGGGAAGTTTTTATTATTTAATGCTGTATTGTTATTAACACTCAATTGGGAGCTGCCCAGAGCTATTATTATTATAGCTTCTCTCTCTCTCTCTCTCTCTCTCTCTCTCTCACACACACACACACACACACACACACACACACACAGCTTTTCTACATTAAAGTAGGTTACAGATTTCTACAAATTATGTATTAAGGAGGAGAAATATGAGCCAGGTGACTGGGAAGAGGTGGACCATGGCCTAGCAAAACTATTACATAGTAGTAAGTGTTTAGTGGTAGGATGACTGTCCAAAACAACAAATGAAGGCAGTAGACACATGTATTCATTTCACTTTATGCACTTGCAGCAGGGATGTGGATTTTGTGGGATAACCAGCCTCATATAACCAACATACTTAAGTCTAATTAACACACAAAGGGGTCAAGACCATATAGTAGTAAACTGTCCTAAAAGGCTTAGCTTGGTCACTGTCCTTCACTTTAGAAGGAAGGTAATCAAACCTATTATACCTCAGTCTACCAGAGAAGCTCTGACAGTGAAGAAGTTTTAAATTGGTTGCTGCAGCAAAGACCACATGGCTCTTATAAGCCATTTTTGTGTTTCTATACTAATCATTTAGGAACTTTCACCACTATAACTAAGCCAAGTTTTACTGCCTGTGTTTTCTGACTGCTGTATGGAAAAGCACATGAATCTGACCTTTGGAGAGTTTGTAAGTACAGTAACCATTTTTAACTTCACAAACATGTGATATTTTTCTATGCTGGGAGAAGAGGGTAACTTTGAAACTCACAATGGCATATTTTAGGGTACTTGCCCCAACCCTGAATCTTGGCACCCAGGAATTCTTTTTATATGCCTATTTTTACCCTTGCCACCAACAGGTTTCTCAGCAAGCAAAATAAATGTATTCTACCAGTTGTTACAGGGTAGATACCTTGGTACATGTTGTGTATCTTCAAATTCTGTGATTTCAGATATCTGAGAAATGAGCACAGTGCTTTTTTTCTAGAAAATTAGGTCCGGGTACTCACCATGATGTTGTTAGAGCAAGTGCCACACTTTCTAAGAACAACAAAAAGAGGTGCACTGGTACTGCATACCCCTGAGTACCCCCTGGGGGGGAAAGCACTGGAGATAAGAGGAGAGATGCTGGGACTGAGGGGGTGAAATGGCCAAAGATAAAAGTTGTAACAGTTAATTGGATGATTTTGAAATACTCTTGTAGCAGGATTTGGTGTTGGGGGGGGGGAGACGGAGATAGAGATATAGTGGAAGGAGAAAGGACAACAGATCAGAGGAGTTTGTCAGGTGGACCACCTGGAACATGGATGAGGGGTGTGGTTCTCTGGTGCGTAGTTGGTATTACCCGTATCTATGGCAAGTGGTGTGCTATCAGAGACAGAATTTGGAAAGGGAGAGAGGAGGGCAACCCAGGTGGAAATGTGGGGGGGACAAGAATGCCTTCAGGGAAGAGGGCGGCAGTGCCACCCACTTGATTTGGGGACAAGGAAGGTCAGTCACCCAGGCTGGGGTGTGGGGGAGCTGAAGCGGGAAGAGAATGCTGACCGGGGGGGGGGAGCTGGGAAGCAGCGAGGCGGGAGAGACTGCCTGATCCTCCTTCTCCCGAGCTGTCTCCGTCTGTCAGGCTGAGGCACCTTCGCGTGGCGCGATGGAGCAGCGGTAAAAAGTCAATGGTTTTGAGGAATGCTGCGAGATGGGATGGCTGGCGGCGCGGGGGGTGGGGGGGCGCCGCCAGGTTGTTGCTCCTTTTCCCTCCCTGAGGGAGACGAGGGTGGCTGTGCTTCTTGCCAGCTCGAGAGGGAGGCTGAAGGGCGGCGAGTTGGGGGGCACGAAGGGGCGGGCCGCCGCCGCCTCTCCCTCAGGGGGGTGGGGAGGGGAGCAGCCCGGCCCTTCCTCCTGCCGCTGCAGTACTATGACCCGCCGCCGCCACTCCCCTCGCAGGACTGTCATCGGGGACAAGGAGACAAGCCGGGAGCGGCGGGAGAGCAGGGCCGGCGCCTCTTCCCAATGCACCTGGCCGCAGCTCCCGGGCTTGGCGGAGGCGAGCGGCGTTGAGAGGGACTCGGCAGCGCGGCTCCTCGGCGACGGCAAGGCGCGCGCGAAATGCCCGCGGCGGGACGCGCAGCTCGGCTCGGCTCCAAAGGTCCTCCGGCTGGAGCAGCAGCAGCCCCGCGGGAGCTCGCGGCGATGGAGCCTCGCCGCTGCCCTTAGGGGCCGGGAGATGCAAGGCGCAGCGCCGGGCAGCCTTCGAGCCTGGACTCCATGCGCGCCCGCCATGGGGAGCCCGCTCTGGCACCTGGTGCTGCTAGGCGCCTCTGCCCTGGCTGCAGGTTGGTCTCTCTCTCGTGCGGTGCGCGCGCGATCGCTCGCGTGCATGTGAATCCTTTTCGCTCGCATCCTTTTTCTCTTCTCCAGTTATTATGATTAGCAGGCCTGCAGGTGGTAGAATAGGATTTGCTCTCAAGAGCTGATCCCGAAGACAAAAGTTAACGTGCAAGTTAAAGCCTGGAGTTGCTTCTCCCTCCCTCCCTCCCCCCCCTCTCTCTCACATTGCTCGCCTCGAACAAAGCTGCAGGGTTGGAACGCCTGTCAGTAACCCAAGAAGCGCCTCTTGTTGCCTGCGAGAGAGAAATAGGGCTCCTAGTCTTAACTCGGATCAGGAGCGCTTGTCTCCTCACCCCCCTTTCAAATGCCTCCAAGGTAAATGGGATAACATTCGCTTTTCAAACAGTTGATGGCTCTTCCTCAACTTCAGAAGAAAGTGTTAAAAAGTCAAGAGCGGTGCAAGAGAGGCTGAAAGCCAGACTAGTTCATCCCACGAGCTAATTAACACATATTGCACACACACACCCACCAAATCCCGAACATTTTCAGCGCTTGGCTCAGAAAGCGTCATCTTGAGGAATGGAAATTTAAATACACCAAACATAGAGCTATCCTAAAAAGCAATTATAGGCTTTGTATTTTTCCTTCCAGATTAGGGGAAAAAATGGTAAAGTCTGGTGCAATGGGCATTTGTCTTATACATCTAACACAAGTCAGTACAAGCTATAATAAATAATAGTTGGTATCTATTATAAACGATTTCCCATTTTGTTTGGTAAATCAGCTGCTCAAGGATTCAAGGCGAATGTTCAAGGATTCATGGTTTGTGGATGTGAACCTGTTGCCTGATGGTCTTGTGAATAAAATTGGTCTTGAATTCAAAACATCCATGGGCATTGCTGGGGGGGTGCGTGCATGGGGGGGTAAGCTGCCCCCCATCAAGTAAAAAAAAAAACACCCTAAGTGACGAATTCTGTTGCAGATAACTCAGTTCTGCTACCCCTAAAATAAAGCCTGCCCCCCAAATAAATCCTGGCTACAGCCATGAAAGGATCTATGAACAACTTGTGCTTTTGCATCCATATCTAGTCACAAAAGTTAAATGCCACTGGTTTGCCCCTAGAAATCATGTGAATTGTTTCTTAACAGTTTCAAGAATGAGAAAAAGTTAAGAAAGCAACTTTTGTGCAGCCACATTGCTTTGATCTATTTCCCCCCTATCAGAACTAGACGGGACAAGGACCAGATAACATGCTGCAGAGGAAAACTATGCACCAGCATTTCCACCTGCAGTTAATTTCACTATCATTTATTGGCATCTTACTCTGAGGGTAAAGCTGAACACATACATTCTTTCTGAACTGATTGCTACTATTGTTTATGTAATGTGGGGGGGAAAGCTCATAGATCCTACAAAGAGATAAACACCTGGACTGGACTGATCCTCGCAAGCAAATGTCATCCTATGGTGTCTGCATCACTGTCCTTCTGACAAAAATCGGCACATTCCCTATGTGAATGGGCCTAGAGCAAGGAGAAGATGAGATAAAAAGCAGAAAGGTAACATTCATTCACAATTCTATGGCAGGGATGGATGTTGATTGGTCTTAGGATAACCTAGCCTGGTGTTAAATAGGTGGGACTGCTTTTTTCACTATTTGATTTTTTTTTTTACTTAGATCTATTAACCACCAAATAATCTAGTTTCAGCTATTGTCAATGTAGGGAGAGAGTTCACTTCCAGTGACCGAAAGGATAGGGATAGTGTGCATTACATGATATTTCTGTTATCTAGTAAAACATTCATAGAAGCCAGTGATGAGGAGATATGCCTATTTCATAGGTGTTTCTTTAGCCTGAAATGCCTGATTATGCATATTATTAAAGTAAGATCTACAGTCAAGTATTTTATTTTTGAATTTGTTATATTTTAATTTGAGTGTCATACCATCAATTTGTAAACTGGATAATGAGAAATAAAGGAGGCAAGTATATTTTGGCTGAAAAATGCTGCAGCAGGAAACATATGATTTAGCTCTGAATGTTTTACAGGTGAGTCATGCCGTACCTTGTATGCTCTTGTCCATTACTACAGATTTTTGTTCAGTGGCATGTGTACTAACATAGGCTGGGAGGTAGTAAATACTAAGAGAAAGAGAGGCGAAGAGCACAGGACAGAAAAAGCCTTTAATGATCTCGTGGTTGACAGTGTAAAAATACTTATTTTCTAATATCTAAGCTTATTTTCATTTTGCAAAGTTCTAGTGACAGGTAGTACTATACAGAAAAATGTCACACAACATGGACTGAAGTTATCTATGTCTTTAATTATTATTTTCTTACTTGGACTACTTTTTACAAAACTACATTGTAAAATTTCATAGAAAATAGTGTTAAGTTAAGTCTTAAATTGCCTCCACATGAAGTTTTCTCATTGACTCCTCTGCAGTGAAACCCACCACCAATTAGGAAACTAAAAAAACAACCCAGAAATAAATGGGAATATATTTAGACTTGGAAAATACTATATTTTCCTGTTGGTATGAGAAGATGATTCAGCATTTTTGGAAGATTTCAGTATAATTAAAGCAGAGCTGTCAGACTAATCCAGCACATTTTCAAACTGTAATTTCCCACTTCAGGAGCTAGATATTTGGTTCAGCAAGTTTCTCAGAAAGTTAAGTTGTATCCCAGATGCACAGTGTATAGTACCTGTTCAGACTCATGAATATGCATGAGTGTTGTTGTTGTTGCTTTAAAAAAAAATAAACTCAAAGCACTTTTCTCACGTCAGTAGTAGAAGCATAATGGAGAAAACTGCTGCAGTAAACATTCACCAGGTAACTTGACTACATTGCATAATGAGACTGAAAAATCTTAGCAGCCAGCATGTAAATCAAGCCAATCCATCTTGGCCTAGCTGATAAGACACATTATAATAATACTTGCTTCCTTACTTCTCAGGGGAGCTGTGCAGATTAGTTAATGTTTGTACAGCACTTTGAAAAGGACTCAGTGTTACTATGTGACTTTTACAGTTGTATTTATTTACTTTTGTTGGCAGAAGTGTGCATTATACATTTGAGCTTACTCTGTAGCCTAAAAATACTCTTTTTTTATTATCCTGATCCTAAACATGTTTACTTAGAAGTCTCATATATTTCAAATGAGCTCACTGCATACTGCAAAGGACAAGAGTCACAAGGTGAAAGCAACACATGAAGTTAGAGGGGGGAAACCTCTGCAAATGTACAAATAGAGAAAATAGTTGGTCCATCGTAATGTCACAAGGAAGGGAATCCAAAGAAAAAGAGCTGAAAGAGGAAATTAAATAAGACCCCCCCCTAAAAAAGCTTAGGTTTGTAGATCAAAAGAATAAATTGAAAAGGAACATCTGAAGAAGAGGGAACCAGTGGGATGAAGCAAATATCAGTGAAGGTATGTATTAAAAAAAAGAAAAGCTGAAAGATATACCAGAGCAGTAGAATGTAAACATTTGTAAACCAAAATAAGCTGTAAATGAATATGCTGAAGAAGAGGCAAAAGAATGAGAGTGATATGATCAAAATGAAAAGCAGAATAAACAAGCAGAGCAGCAGACTAAAGAATAGAGGCTGAAGATAGAAACAAGAAAGAAGGACATTACAAGAGAAGGAAAAGTAAGGAAATAACCATAGTATAGCCTAGAGAATAAGCAGATGAAATTACAAGAAGTAGTAGTGATGTGAATAATGGAATAAAAGCACAAAGCAAGTGTGGCTGCTGGTCTCCAAGCAATGTTTTTATGGCTCTCAAAGACACCGCTGGATTTTGCAACAACAGCAAAAAGGTTATTGTAAAAAGTAGGCACAACATGGCAGTGGGCAGAGTTCACAACTGTAATGAGGATGCAAATCAGATTGCAAATCTGGTCATCAGATTGATAATTGGATGAGCGGAGAGGGAATGATAACCTCATCAATGGATCTGCTCAGATGGGGGCGGTAGCTATGCACCTTTATGTGCTGTATGTGTGTATAAGTGAGTGTGCAAGAATAGGAGCCAACTCCGAGCGGCTGAGGTCCCTCTGTCCTCCCAACAAAACTAGTGGAACCCCCACAAGTTGATGAGCATTGCCATTCAAATGGTGTGCATGCGTCATGTCATGTGATCAATTATGTGGGGTGGGGCATACCTCCCCCCCCCAATATTTTATTCATGTTGGCACCCTTGTGTGCAAGTGTGGAGTGGCCAGACTCACTTTTGGGCATATCCACCACTGGCATGTGGGCCCCAGAAGACTGGCCACTTCTGTCTATAATCTGTGTACCCAAGAAGGAGGATTGATTACTTCACAGCCTAGCAACAGAGAAAAAGGTGAACAGCAGGAGGCATGGAAGAAGCTTAATTCAAGAAAGTGAACTTCAATGGGGAAAACAGTTTGAAAAATTGAGCGAAACTCTATGGAGTAGGAAGATATGCATTAAAATTATAGTCAATATTAAACTGATGGAGAATGGCTAAAAAGTGACAAGTATCCAGAGCTGAACCAAGATCAAAGGAGGAAATAAAAGAACCAGAAAGAGAACCTGAAAAAGGGTGCCTTGAGAAATGGGAATGAAACCAAGACAGAACATTAGCATGAAATCTTAAATGATATAAAGAATAAATAAAGCGAGATACATAGCATAGCATAATACATAGCATCAAAACAAAAAACCAAATCTAAAAGAAGGGGCATAAAAGAAATACAGTGGTACCTCGGGTTACATACGCTTCAGGTTACAGACGCTTCAGGTTACAGACTCCGCTAACCCAGAAATAGCGCTTCAGGTTAAGAACTTTGCTTCAGGATGAGAACAGAAATCGTGCTCCGGCAGCACGGCAGCAGCAGGAGGCCCCATTAGCTAAAGTGGTGCTTCAGGTTAAGAACAGTTTCAGGTTAAGAACGGACCTCCAGAACGAATTAAGTACTTAACCCGAGGTACCACTGTACGTACCCTGAGATTTAGCATTCCGTGAATACTAAATAATAGCTCTCCTTAGGTCTATCCCACCTTCTTTTGCACTGGGTCTTGCATGTTCCACCAGAACATATTCCTTTGGGCTGTGTCTCAGGATTTTATTCTGCTGCTACCTGCCCCTAAACTATTCAGAGTCTGAGTGTTTGGTGTAGGGTAGCACCTTGCTCCCAGTATATTTACTCACTTGTGTGTTTTCTCTTAAATGATCCATGCTTGTTCAGTTACAAAATAACACCATGCATCTATGAGCCTCTTTTGAAGACAAACTGCCTAAGGCATGGAATATTAAGGTCCTAGAACTAAATACCGTAAGTTATTGAGGAGCAGGGGGAAGGTGGACAATTCTTCAATATTTCTGTTTACAAAGAGCCGCTAAATAGTTGCACTGAATAGTTTGGTCCAAGGCCTTTGTAGACACTCAATAGCACATTATATAGCACCTTTCAAGTGTTCAAAGTGTTTCACATAAAATGGCTCAGTAATCCTTAAAGCAGTGCTGTCAAATAGGCCAGTATCATTATCCCTATAATACAGATACAAGGTGTGCCTTTCTGTTGTCCTGAGGCTCTGAATATAAAAGCTTGCCTAAGGTCTTATATCCTTTGTGTAAAAATTTAACTGTGCCTTCTTGTTTTATTGCAAAGTCAGAATTTTAATTATTTGTTAGGTACAGTTGGTTGATAATAATTTATGCTAAGTTAGTTTTTAATTATCACCCTTTTTCCTACATAGGACTGAGCAGTGTTGTCGAAGCTGGATCCCACTGTGAGAAAGCGTGCAATCCTCGAATGGGAAATTTAGGATACGGGCGTAAGTTGTGGACAGATACAAAGTGTGGGGACAACGCCACAGAGTTTTACTGTTCCTACAGTGAGAATGCAGACTTCATATGCAAGCAGCCTAAGTGCAGCAAATGCAACTCCAAACATGCCCATCTGGCTCACTCACCCTCTGCCATGGTTGACTCACCCTTTCGGCTGCCATACACATGGTGGCAATCAGCACAGGGGGTGAACAGGGAGAAGATCCAACTGAACTTGGAAACTGAGTTTTATTTCACTCACTTAATCATGGTGTTCAAGTCACCAAGACCAGCAGCCATGGTCTTGGAGCGATCTCAGGATTTTGGGAAAACATGGAAACCTTACAAATATTTTTCCACTAACTGCTCAGCAGCCTTTGGGCTTGATGATGATGTAACCAAGAAAGGAGCAATTTGCACTTCTAGATACTCCAGTCACTTCCCCTGCACTGGAGGAGAGGTGAGTTAATTAAGATATCAAAAACTGCAAACAACTGAAAATTGACTCTAGATTTATTTTGACTCTAGACTTTAGTTTTTTCATGATATTTGCATGCCACACTAAACCAGTGGCCTTCCAGATGCAGTTGGACTACAATTTGTATCATCCCTGCCCATTGGCTATGTTGGCTGGGGCTGATGGGAGTTGTAGTCCAACAACGTCTTGAGAACCACAGGTTCCTGCTTCCAGCACTAAATCATGATTTAGTTTGAGCATGATGCGCACAAACCACAATTATCTTTGGACTTGTACACTCCCTCCCTTCTTGTGCAGCTGAGAGGTGTTTGGAAGCTTTTACTCCTGCATTTTAGTTAACCACAACATTCTGTGCCATCCAAAGTGGGAACTGTGGTTAACCATTAACTATGGTTTATTTCCCAAGTCAGTTTCAGAAACCACAGTTTCTTCACACAGTGCATAGTTAAACTACCGTGAGATGTAGTGATGGCCATGGATGGCTTGAAAAAATTAGACAAATTCATTGAGGATAAGGCTACTAACTAATGAACACTGTGTACAACTTCGAAGATCAGAGGCAGCATGTTTCTGGATATCAGTTGCTGAGGAATATAAGCAAGGAAGTACCACTAAGCTCATGTCCTGCATATGGCTTCCCATTGGCATCTGGTTGGTAGGAAAAAAGTGCTGGTCTAGATGGGTCTTTGGCCTCATTAAGGAGGGTTATTTTTATGTTTCTAATGCTGTCTACAGTTACTGTTTCTTCTGTGTGCAGGAAATGTCTGTGTCATGGGCCATAAGTGTTTGGACAGCAGTGGATATACCGTATTTTTCGCACCATAGGACGCACTTTTCCCCTCCTAAAAAGCAAGGGAAAATGTGTGTGCGTCCTATGGAGCGAATGCAGGGGGGAGGCAGGCGGGAAAAGCCCCCAAGAGCTGCACACAAGATCCGTGCGCTCTTGCGGGCTTTTCCACAGGAGGGAGAAGGGACTGACTGGCTGCATCAGTCCCTTCTGCCACCTCCCAGAAAAGCCAGGAGAAGCCGCAATCTCTTTAAAGGAGTTGCGTGGCTTCTGCCAGTTTTGCGGGAGGTGGGTGAATCCCCCCACCTCCCAGTAAAGCCAGGAAAGCCCTGCGCAGCATCTCCTGGCAAGGAGAGGCTGCACGGGGCTAAAGGGGAAGCCAAAACAGCGAGCGGGATCCATCCTGCTCGCTGCCTTGGCTTGTGCCATAGCCGCGCGCAACCCCTCCAGCAAGCGAGAGGTTGTGAGCAGCCTGTACGCTGCTCTTTGGGGCTGGGGGGGGGATTTTTTTTCTTGATTTCCCCCCCTAAAAACTGGGTGCACCCTATGGTCCGGTGCGCCCTATGGTGCGAAAAATACGGTAGATACAGATGGAATATAGTGTAATGTTTTCCAGTATATTTTTGGGATTGAGGCCAACAGAAGCCATCCTTTCTGAGAATGCAGCCTGCCCCTTGTGAGGGGAATACATACAGGTCTCATCTGCTAAGTAAGGATAGAGTTATTACACAAATGTACTGTTTCCCATCATCACAAGGGAGGAGAGTGGGAAGTACTATATGGCTATAGGTCTTCTGAGTAATGGACACAGACACAGACACACACACACACACACACATTTTTCCTTGGTGCTATGAATGTGGGTGTAAAGGAACTACTTTGAAGCATGTTCTCCCCCTCCCTGATGAGCTACCTCCATTGCTTACCTTTGTCCTTGCAGCCCCAGTTGCGTGTGTGGAGTTCAGGATCCTCTGGGTGGTGGCATCTGGTGGGTGCTGATACAGCATCTGTACAATGGTGAGAAGTTGGGAATTAGATATATTATTTGCTTGTTTATAAATTTAGTCAATCGACTTCTTCTCCTTGGTTGTTGGTGTTCATTGTTTGTGCAAAGTGCTCCCTTTGTGTAAGTTGCCCATCATAAAAATCCCAACTTCGGTGTTCCTAGTTATGTGTTCATGGATATGGGAGATGGAATCCCGACTTGTACACCTTGTTATCAAAAATCTTGCTCACTTGCTGGGTCCTCTAGAATAATTGGCTCCAGACTTTGTTGAAATCCTTTCCTCCATTGGGACTGTGGAGGAAAAGAGAGAAGCCATGGGCAGTCATCTGGGGATCTCTGTTTGGAGTGTTTAAAGTTATGCCACTCTCCTTTGCTGCACAGCATTATGCCATTGTTGCATTGTTGGGACTGACCCCTGCCCTGAGGGAACATAGGATTCTGACTAATTTCCACTCCTCCGTGACAGGTGTCTGTTCCGCCACTTCAAACTTGTGCCAGTGCAAGGGTATTACTATGGTGACATAGTGTTGTGATCTGCCAGCATGAGAAAGTTTAAGACAAACCTCATCCTGCCTAATGTGCATAAGCCACACCACAAACTGTTACAGAAAGATGTTCATTTAAGATGTCAACATTATTTCAAGTTTTCAGGAAGTGTTGAGTGCAGCGGGCTTGGAGATCACACAAATTACACAAATTAAAATGCACCCTGCATTTTAACACTACTTGTATTTATTTGCAAAGTAGTACCAGAAGCTTTCTGGTGACCAGATGGCAGGACTGCAGATTTTGCAAACATCACGTTTAATTTATTACAGCCAGCTACATTCAAGCAATTACTTGTAACTGCCAATAGTAACATGTACCTCCCATTAAACAACACAAGAGGTTATTGAGCTGTTTTGAGTTATGGAGGACGTACTCTGACTCATAGTAGTACCTAATTTCAGACATCTGGAAACAGTCATTCAGTCCAGTTTAAAATGCACAGTTATCACGAACTGTCCAGCTAAAAATGGTCTCATGCACTGGTATACTGTGTTCATTCCATGTCTAGCAAAGTGTTGGCAATATATAAGCATTAAATCACAGTTTCAATAATAATAATGATAATAATAAATCTTTAACAAATAACTAAGGTTGGTTTTAGGCAGTAACAGCAAGGCATGTATTTATGCTGCATATAAATCCAAATACAGAACCACTTTCCCCTGGTTACAGTTATATGGGTGTGTATACCTTTACACAGTTATAAGGCTCAGAAACATACGCCATTAGGTATAAAAGTAAGAAGAAAGAGAATCATATCTAGGATATAGAGTAGCTGTTTATTATTTTTGCAATAAATTAAAGGGGATTAGGGACCAAAGCATTAAACACATATTAAAAGTTTGAGTGTTATTAGACTCCAAGCAATACAAAAATTATTTTTTTTTAAAAATGATATTTATTCATAATTTCATCAATACATATACAAAAAAAAGAAAAAAAAGAAAAATACAGCGAAAAGCAAAACAAAAAGAAAAATCAACAAAAAAAGGAAAAATACAAAACCCAAATTACAACTTTTCATTTGCTTATTTCTTGAACTTCCTCACACCTCCCTTTTTGTATTCTAGTTTAATTCCTTATTCCAGCAAATTCTTCCCGTTTCTCAATTTTAATTTAAATAATTAATCTTCACAATCTATCTTATTTATTAATTCAACATAATCTTTCCCTCTTTTAATTTAATCTGTTATTCAATTTACCTTAATCTCTTTAACCTTATCATATCTTAAAAATCTTAAAATTTCCAAGTTTACGTCACATTCATTCATATCTCCTTAAATCATTTCTACTAAAGCCAATTTAGTTCCTTTCCGGCATATTCCCTGGTATTTCATTAATATTACACTGATTCCAAAATTAATAATAAAAAAAAATTCCCTTGATATCTCTAACTGTTATCCAACGTCCCTTCTTCCTGGCTTCGGGTCATGTCAGTCCTCTCAGTCCATTACATCCAGTCTATCAATCTGGTGTCCTTATATCCGAGGCCCTTAAGTCTCTTCTAGGCCCCTTCTGCACAATTTCTTGTCCTTGTTTGTAGTTACACACTTCTCTGTCTGTTGTTAATTCCTTGGGGAGTGGGTCTCCGGAGGTTTCCATCCAGTAATAGTTTCCCTTTTCCTTTGTCAGACTGGCCCCTTCCCCCCAGTCCCACTCCCTGTCATCTTTGTAATCCAAAAAGTATTTATCCAGAAGATAGTTGTTCACCTGTTTCATAGTCCCACTAGAGTTAAGAGCTTCATTTACTTCAAACACATCCCAGCACCCTCCAAGTTCAATCTTCCAACGCAATGACTTTTGTTCCTGCAGGACTTTGAATCCCTCCATTCGTGTTGTTTGAGGAGTAATTACTGCCTCTTCCTTCTTCATCTGCCCTTGGACTTGTCTTGTCAAGCCAGTTTCTTGAATTGGTTGTTGTATAACTTCTTTATCCTTATTCCCTGTTAAATCATATTCACTGGCCACAGCGCTGATCAAATCCAATTTTTCATGCATCAAGTTCATTTTCTCCTGCAGCTGCTGCAGCAGGGCATTTGTCATGCCAAGGGCAGACACCAAACATTCCTTCCAACTCATTTCTATTCAAGGTCAAACAGCAAGTCCCACGATCCAAAAACTTGCAGCTGTAGATTCCAGATAAACAGCAACAGCAAACTGACAGGCTCCCTCTAGGGGATACAGTTTCTATTTGTATCCACTTTCTTTCTTTCTTTCTTTTTAAAAAAGTCTCCAACAAAGAAAATTACTTTCGATTTCAAGTCCTTTCAATTTTCAAATACTTTGTATCTTTAAAATACAGAAATGCAGAAGGTAGCGTTGAAGTTAATTTGTTTCTCTTCTCTTTTTTACCGATCTGTCAAAATACTCCACTTTCACTCAATGGACGTTACGAGCACCCCGTCCCCAGGTTTGGGACGATGGAAACTTAGATTCCTTTACTCTCCTCCTGCAGGATTAGACAGTCAAATCCCCCCCTTTTCTACTGCTCCAAAGGGGGTTTTATTGGTTGTATATGCAGGAAATTTCCAACTTTAAAGCAGTTTTCCAGGCTATTAGGTTGCAAGGGCTTTGCTTCAATCTATATACAAAAAGCGGAAGGCGGACTTCCTGTTTAAACCTTCCCGCTTGTGCCTAATTCAAAAATTTTGCAAGTTTCTTGATCCAATTCTCCGTTTTTACTCACGGGTACTTGATTTAGAGTCTGAATGTCATCAGGAAAAAGTCAGCGCTCTCCGGCGATGGCTGCGCGGCTTCCCTCCATGGAAATAGCGATCGGTTTGCAGCACCGCGCTGCTCACCCCACTTCACTCCAGAGCCCCAAAAAGGGGTTTCCTCGTGAGTAGGGGAGGCGCTCTTGGTGCTCTGCCGAACCCCACGTTCCCAGGCTTCTCCGCCTGGGATTTCTAGCGGGTCCCCGCCTTCGCCGCGGCGGGAAGACCCAATTTCCACAGAGCCCGTTCCTCCGATCGGAGGAACTCCGCCATTCGTCGTTGGCGCTAACCCGGAAGTGTTCAAGCAATACAAAAATTAGAGACTTCATCTTTCCCATCTGTCAAAGGAAAATTAATAGCTAAACACATTTTCCTCATTCTGAAACATAGATAAAAAGAGAGTATAATTATTTAATCACCTTTTGCAAGTTCTGTGCAAGTAAAGTTTTTGTGTGGAAATGACTGGAATGCACAATAAAGTTCCTTATTGGTTAACTGTATTTTGGGGAAGGTTGATTGCTTGAATCATGTTGCTGCTGACAGGGAAATTCAGAAGACTTGCCAAAGTTGCAGAAACTTGTAACATTCTAAATTATACTACTGATATACTACAGCAGCTTGCCTATTTTGGCATTTTTGTACAAGTTGGTAAAGCAACCCTGAACTGACTGGATCACACCAAGGCTTTAAGTTGGGGGATCCATATAACACAGAGATATAGAGGTGCATTCATATAATGGAAATCTGAACTTGCTTCACAGCCTATTTTTGAGGCATAAAGTACTTCTTAACCCTCCTTCTGTTTCCTGTCACATCAGAACAGCAGAAATGGAAAATGCAGACATAATCTAAATGAATTAAACTAGTCACAGAGGCAGAACCAGATCTTTTGAAGGTATCTCCTGTATTCTTGTGAAGTCATGAAGTGGCATGAATGAATCACTTTTGATTGTAGATCCCAGTCCTGAAAGTGCCATTTTCCTGCTTGTGCCATTAAAATGTTGAGTGGCCACAGCTCAAAGGGGAAGATTATCTGGTTTTATGTTTTAGGTGCAGTGATTGAAAAAAAGCCAAAGCCAGTTTTTCATTCATGGAAAGGGTAGACCAGGGGTTGGCAAAGTTTTTGTGGCTTGGGCTGGTTCACAGTCCTGCAGATGCCGCGGTGGGCCGGAGTGCGTGTGCACATGCATGCATGCATGCATGCGCAAACGCTATTTCCGGTGCTCCTTCCGGTGCAGAGGAGGCGTGTGCAGCTTCCCACTGGCTGCAGGATCTTCCTGCAGCCAATGGGAAGTCGGCCAGCATTGCAGAAGGCAGTCCCTGCTCTGCTCCGTGCCGGTTTAGCGCAGTGCACGGGAGCCAACCGAGTGGGTGGAAGGGGTCCATGGGCCAATTAAACGACCCCCATGGGCTGCTTGTGGCCCATGGGACTTAGGTTGCTGACCCCTGGGGTATACTGAGCAAGAAGGAAAATCAAGAAGGAAGCCATATCATCTTTTCCTTTGATAACTGCAAAAATAAAAATAAAAATTAATGCATATCATGCTCTCCTTAACAGTAAAATCCTAAATGAGTCTACTCTGAAGTAGTCACATTGAGTCAATGAGGCCTACCCCCGTACATAAAGGACTGCAGACTAAAAGTGCAATCCTATCCATGTCTATCCATAAATAAGTCCCATTAAGTTCATTGTGGCCCAGTGCTCATAAATAGGTGTAGGGATGCAGCCTTAGGCACTTAGGTGTCTGTACCCACTATTTCACGATATGTATAGAGATCATTGCTTCATAATAGCAATTAGGTTGTTTGAGTGCAAGCTTGTCAGAGACCACATTTCAACAAATTTATGCTTTGTTAATTTCATTCCCTCCAGCAATTTTCTTTTAAAGTCTTTTGTTCTTGAGAAATAGAGGAAGAGGCTTTTATTTGGGAGGGAAGACAAACTGAGTTAAGTTAAGCCTTAGTTGTGTTTAGAGAAGACCCACTTACATAAATAGAAATAATCAGTCATAATCAGTTAAGTTCCATTGATTTCACTGGGCCTACTCTTAGCTTCACAAAATATGGAACCAACCTATTGTTTATTTATATAGTATCACCAGTGTGCATAATGCCTTCCAGAGTACAAATTCCTACGCCAAGGAGCTTGCAACCAAAAATTAAACACAGGAAGCGAAAGTAATAGTGTCAGTTGCACATGCATATACTTAGCTACAGGCTGATGCTGCAGTCCTATACACAGAAATGTGGAATCTTTCTCTACCCAAGAGGTGCATTCTATCATGGACAACCTAATGGAGGCCATATGCCAGAGAGAGGTGTGGCCAGATGCAACAGTAGGCACATCTGACTCTTGCCCTGTACAGTAGGCTAGATTTCAGCTATGCTAAATTTCAGCCATGCCATAGATATAAGAGACTTAAGTTTCATGAGTCAAAACATCCTTAGTCACTATGCCACATGAGATCTCTCCAATAATTTTGTTCTCCACTGTGGCCTTTCTTCCATGGAAACCCAGGATGGTGAACATAAAAATACAGTCCATACATTAATTTAAAAACATCTTTAAAACATCTAAAACCAAGCATACACAAAACAATGCCAGCTGCTGGAATTCCCATTGACATCCATGTGTCAAAAGCCAAGGGGAACCTTCAGTGCAGGGGATAGACACACCTCCACTGGAAGTGAGTCCCACACCTTGGAAAGCACCAAGGAGAAGGCCCAGCCATGAGTCATTGCCCTGCACATGATACCCATCAGTGGTCTTACTGACAGGGTCTCCTTTGCAAACCTCAAAGCATGGGTTGGCATGTGTGTGTGTGGTAAAGATGCTATCTGGCATGCATTTACCTCTGTAGTGAACAGATCATAGTCTTTTATTTTATTGACCAATTTATAGACTCCCACTTTACTGAAAGGCAGCCAATTTCAGACTTTGATTTGTTATTGTTGTTGTTGTTTAGTCGTTTAGTCGTGTCCGACTCTTTGTGACCTCATGGACCAGAGCACGCCAGGCACTTCTGTCTTCCACTGCCTCCCGCAGTTTGGTCAAACTCATGCTGGTTCTTTTCTTATCAGACTTTGATAGCAACATACAAATCTATAATGTTGCCGAATAGTTTACCAAAAAAAAAACCAAACAAAAAAAACAGCAAGAGAATAATGGCACCAAACAAGTGAAACTCAGGTAGGCAGAATTAAAATATCCAGACTGACTGGGATTTTAGCCAATGCTCAAGACACTGGGAATAATAGGTTTACTCTCGTGGAAAGTGCCTTGGAATGTTTTATGGCTGCAATATGTTAGACTCTTGGCTCAACATCTCATCACAAACATGTTGCTTGGGAACAAGTTCAAGGCTCAGGAAAAATATGTGATGCTTGTTGACCTGCAAACTGAAATTCCTGCAATACCTCATCTAGTTCTGAAAGGGTCTTTAACCTGATGATGTACAGGTCTCAAGATCCAATAAAGTTCTAAATAGCCCAAAATGACTTGCTCTTTTAGCCCAGGGGCCCTGAGCTGTTAGGATCTCTGCCCTTGCTCTTGATAAAGTTCCAATTGCAAGTTTCTGGATATGATGTAGACCTTCCAACTGGAATAGTGAGATATTCAAGAACCAACAGCTGTTCCTGGGACATGGTGGAATCTTTGAAAGCTTTCAGCCAGGTCTGCAAAACCAATGCTTAACTAGTATGGAAAATATTGATACAACTTGCTGAGTAAAAGAGGTTATTTGACCAGTTACCTGAATTAATCTATTGACACTTCGGCTAGCTATAGTACTGCATGCGTCTGGTATGTGTGCCTTTTTCAAGCCTATTTACCTGGGCTCAACCTGAAGGGTTCTTATATGCATTTTTACTTTCCTATGGTTCTATATAGAGCCCCTACTGTCCTGAAATATAGGGGTGTGACCCCTGGGTATGAATCATTGCTGTCAATTCACATATGGAAATAGGGACATTTGTGCATTTGTAACATCCACATTCTCACACCAATAATTACTACCTAAGAACATGCGGCTCTCCTTTACACACTGTTGGAAATCTATTCTCCCACATAAATGCCCTGCACATTCTATTCCTTTACTCTCCAATCGCCTGCATAGCACTGATTTTTAAACCAGGGTGTGCTATTAAACCAGCCCCTAGAGTTTCTCCACAGAATGTTTAATGTTACAGTAGATACAGTTGTATTTCTGCAAATAAAAAAACTCTTGGAACAGTTACTACCCCAAGATGTTATGGGCCATGTAGGTGTGTGGAAGAGAAGCAGTGATTATTTGATATCCAAGTACGCGACTAGAGTAGATGATGTACCCATTCTCAACTCAAACATTCATCAAAAATCCAAGGACAGGACAAAATCTGAAGAATCCCAATGCAAAACTGTGCACACAAATGGGGTTATAAAAAGGCAACTCAACCCCCTCCACAGCACCATCTTCCTAAAAATGAAAAACTAGAACAATAAAGCAACAGTATTTTACAAGCGACAGGAACAAGGAAATAGGGGGTGTGCCTGGCTAGAATACATGAAATAAAAGCAGTACAAAAAACATTTAAATACTGTGTAAGTGAACTTCTTGGTTATGAAAGGTGTTGCTGAAAAAAATCTCAGGTTTTAAGGTGCCACGTTTGCTGCTGCTGTTGCTACTACACGTCCGTTTTGCCAGCCTCTGCTGCTGTGTGCTGTGCTCAGAGATGTGGGGGATGTTCTGGGGAGTCAGCCAGTTTTTCTAATGACTTTGCCTCTGAACAAGAAAGCAAAGCAGCTCACTCGCTCTCCTGCTCATTCACTCTTCGGCTTAGTTTTGGGACGAAGTTCAAGCTTTGTTGGTCTGACATATATCAACAAGTAGTGAAGGCATGCCAAATCCAAGGACATAAATCTTTGGGGAAGGGGGAAACTTGCCTGAGGGGAGAGTATTTAAATATCATCTTTCTTGCTGATGGACCAAAAGGCTTCTCCATAGTTCAGGGTAGTGTGTGTTTCCTGCTATTCCCATGGAGCACAATTTCTTTGAAAAGAAAGGCACATGATTAAAGTGCTATTTGAAATGAAGATTTTGCTTTTAAATGTGGGTGCTTTGTCTCTTTCTACAAAGATTTGTGGCAAGGAAACACTTAACTGTATTTGTGTATGCATTAATTAAGCACAGTAAGCATATGGACGCGGGTGGCGTTGTGGGTTAAACCACAGACCCTAGGGCTTGCCGATCAGAAGGTGGGCGGTTTGAATCCTTGGGGAAGGAGAGGCGCTGCGGAGAGAGGGAGAGCTGCACAGTGCCCCTTCAGTGAAGCACCTCTCCCGCGAAGCACGGAGCCCCATCTGTTCCTCCTCCCACTTTGCTGAAGGGGCGCTGTGCAGCTCTCCCTCTCTGCGCAGGAGAGCTGTGCAGTGCCCCTTCAGCGAAGTGCCTCTCCTGGCTTCTGCCTTAGCCGTGCACAGCCTCTTCCGGGCACAGGGAGGCTTTATCCCGCTGCCCGGGAGAGGCTGCGTGCGGCTATCCCATAAGCCAGGACAGCCAGAGGCTATCCCAGAAGCCAGATCCCTCTTGCTGTTCTGGCTTCTGGGATTCAGAATATTTTTTTTCTTGTTTTCCTCCTCCAAAAACTAGGTGCGCCTTATGGTCTGGTGCATCTTATAGAGCGAAAAATACGGTATATAAAGGCAGATGGAAGAATACCATTAACGCTTTTCACTACAAAGACATTTGTCACTCAGAAACCCCTTGATCTGATAGCCAGACAAAGATACTGTACAGTGGAAGAGGACTGTAAGAAACAGTGGTCGACTTAAAGCTATATACACTTCCTGTGTCTTGTTAATTATTTGCAGCTTCTGCCAAGAAGTATATTTGTGCTACAGGCATACTATATGTAGGCTTGTATTTTCATTTCATTTAAGAGAAAATGTGCCAAGCAAGTCAGATAAATCTTTGATAGTTGCAACAAGAAAAGGTTGATTAAGGTGGATGGATTTCAAGTATTTTATTACTAATCGTTTTACTTATGTTAGCAGAAATGTTTAGGGTAGATTTGTGATAAGACCATACATTTCAAATTGAAAAGGCCAAAGAAAAAAATATAAATTTTAGCTGAAGGCTATGTAAATGTTTGAGAGTTTTGTTTGGAGGAAGGTGCTTTCTGCAACTGTACCTTATTATTTATTTGTTGGATTTCTTGCCTGCTCTTCACCATGAGGTCCCAGGGTGGGTTATGATATAAAAATACAATGTTAAAATCAGCACAAACTATTTGCTGTGGGGATAGTATTCCACAGCTTAGGAGCTATCACAGAGAATGCCCTGTCCTGGGCTGACACCCACAGAATTTCTGAGGGTGGCAGAACCACCAAGAGGACCCTTCTGCCAATCCAAGAGGATCTGTATTGAACAAAGTAGTATTTCCAAAATTTAGTCAATTCCTTTCCAGAAGAGACTCACCTGGCACCTTTTACATATTTTACTTACTTAGAAAAGGTGTTTCTAATAATAGTTCTGTCTGGCATTTGGGAGGTTGTGGGCATAGCGTGTTAACAACTGACAAAAAATTTAATGATTTTAGGTTAATTTTATGCTGGCACCTTGTAAAGCACCTTGCATATTGATGCTGCTATGCAAATGAACAACAACAGCAATAATAAAGTGAATGTACCAAGTGCTAAAGTTCTCCAAATAGAGGTATCCAAATGGGGATCAACCTAACATGGGAAGCTGCTTCGTACTCACAGATGTGAAATAATTTCTTAGTGGTGGGGGAAATCTACTTTACACATGCTCAAAGACACCCTGTTCTTTGCTGCTACTTCTTATGATGGTGGGTTCAATATCAGTGTGGAAAATATATAACATTCTGCACATCTGGCAAATTGACAGTCAGATACCTGGGCTTGCTTCCCTTCTTTTATAGTTACTGTGATTTGTGATTTTAGTCAATACTTTGAACTTCTCTGCCTTTCATAAAGTGTAAATATAGCATGGAATCTGTAGTGTTATGCATGGATGGTGTGTGTGTGTTTCTACGGGATACTTGGAGTGGGTGTAAACAAACTCTTGCTAGCTATAAATCATAGCTGTGACTGTGTTCTTTGATCTGTTTGTGGATTCAGCGTCAAAGTGTAGAATATTAGCTAGCAGATTAATATTCTGTGAAACTGCATTCATTAAAAAAAGAAATTGAACATGGTAGTTGAGCTTTCTTACGGCTAGTAAAGTTACTATTAACTTATGATCATTTCTTAGCCACAGAAAACCACAACTTCAATGGGAAAACCATCTCTTCCTCCTGAGATGCTGAGACATCATTGTGGCTACTACCTTAGTGAGGAAAATATATTCTGTATGTTCTCAGTGTTTATTATTATTTCACATTGAAAGCCTGGCAGGTAACAGACAAGGCAGGTAACAGACTTAGCTTATCTAATGTAGGATTGTTCCCTTGTCTAAGAAATCTATATGGTACAATCTAGTCAACTTGGTCTAGCTGAATAGTCAACATCTTGAAGAAGCGTCCAAGTTATGCTGGCATTGCTGAATTTCTAGAATAAGAAGTATTATCGCTTCAACAAACCAGGAAGTCAGGCTGTCTATCCTGGAATCTTTTCTGTTGTGTCCTTAGTATAAGAGTTGATTCTGATTTACTCAGTATTGTGACAGATAGGTAGCCGTGTTGGTCTGCCATAGTCAAAACAAAAAAAAATTTTTTCTTTCCAGTAGCACCTTAAAGACCAACTAAGTTAGTTCTTGGTATGAGCTTTCGTGTGCATGCACGAAATTTTTTTTGTTTTCAGTATTGTGAGAAAAGCACTCTACACATGCTCATGGCCACCATAATTACCTACCATGCACTGTGGAGTTGTCTTGACTACAAGTTCTCTGGCTAAAGGTTGCTGGCTTGATGAGCAGAATGTTTTAGGATTTCCTAGGCTTCTGCTTCTATAGATATGAAGGACGGTTTCTAGTTGTGTAGGTGCTGGAAGAGAAAATTTGAATAATTTACCACACTAAGACTTAACAAAGTGTGAGTAGAAATATATTGTTCTAGGCCTGTTATTTGTGTGCAGAGTTATGGTGGCAGAACACCCTTTGAAGTAGAAGTGCATAGCTTTGACAAGGTCCCACAGTTATTCACTTAATGTGAGATGTATATTTTACTTTAAAACATTTAACCAGTCTGGTTCTTAATACATATAATATATTTTTATTGCTACCATTTCAGTTTCTTGGAAAAAAGTTGAAAGCATCAGCCACTGTTGCAGCTTTTACATTATGGAAATTCTCCCCTTGGGCACATATGTTTTACCCCCTTCCCAATCACAATTTCTACAAATCAATGCAATTGCCAGCTGCAGATTTCCATAACAGTTACTGGGAGAGTGATTGCTTTTAACTTTTACATCCCACTATAAACAGAGCTTAGTTGGCCCAATAAAATCTCCCACTTGAGCTTTTCATATAAGAATAATAAAGGTTAAAAGCTCATCGCCATTGTGGGTACTTTCTATAGGAAAACTGTGCAATTAATGGGTAGAGTTGGGTGCAGAGAAGAGAGGAATGTGTGTGGCTGTGGCAAGTAGGTGGTCTTTAAGGTATGTGTACTGTGAACTTTTTGCCCAGTTTTTGCTGGATTGTTCAAAGCTCCAACTGAGGTCAGAAGTAAACTATATTCCTTATCCATGTACAAAATTGAAACAAAGCCCAGGAAACTAGAGTGGAAATAAGAATGAAACAGTGTACTAGACCATGGTCTGTTTTAATGAAATAAAAATGAATGGGCATACATATGCACATGAGCCACAGACCGATTTGGAAGAGATGGATGCCCTAGTCCTAGTGGGACTACTACTTTAGATAATTGGTTCCCAGACCTTGAACTAAAGGACTTTATTATTGTTGTGGTCCCTCCTTTTGTCCACCTGACCTGAGCATTCCTAACTCATTAATCAGTTTTACTGTATTGTCCTCAAAAACCAATAAGGAACAGCCAAGGGCTTCATGAACATACCTGTACACATTTTAGATTCTATGGACTATGAGCATATAAAACTTACAATTCCAGCCAATTTGTTTTACTAGTCTACTTCATTCTGCATATTTTTAGGTTTGAAAAGTGCTAGTTATTATTCAGCAAGTGCTGTTTGGCCTTTAACAGTAAATGCACTATTCATGTCAAGCACGATATATATAATCTGCAGACAGGTCAACATTTCAAAAATGCACTGGTATGTTCATAATGAATTATTTCATTTCTCAACAGTCCCTTCCCTGAAAATCTGATCAAAACCAGAAATCACAAAGAAATCTAAGATACCATTTTAGTTTATCTTTAATCAAAGGAAGCTAGGGTGCTACTTTTTATTGCACTTTTCTCAGCCTGCATTTTCCATCATCCACTGAAAAGGAAATGAATGTCTAGAACTTGGATTGCATCCAAGCATTTTTCTTTCATATCTGAAGGCATCTCATGTTCACAAACTGCTAAAAAGTCATTGTGGTCAGGGCTGTACGGCACTTAAATTTGAATAAACAGAAGAACCTACAGATGTACACAAGTTGTGGCGCTGGGATTCTTTGAGTTTGTGTTCATACCTGCCTGATACAGCCTTATTCCTGGATAAGTTTAAAAGGTTTGGCATTTTATAGAAAGGGAAACAAAAGCCTTTTGAAATGTGTTGCTAATTATTTAGATCCTCCATCAAAGACTCAACACTCATGGCAAACACAGCTCATGTGCTCTGTTCTCTCACTGCCTTTCCCAGCCTAACTTTCCCCATTTCAGTTTTAATGGTCCTTTTAAAGGGAGGTTATTATACTGACAATCAGTGGAACGTGTATCCAATTTCATATACGTACAGATAGATACTTGATGGACAGAATACCACGTAGTTATGCATCCAATGAGGATTTTTTATTTTGCATGTTTTCTAATGCCTTGCTCACAGGCACCAAAACATCCAGTTGCAGTTGCCTCTGCCCCATTGGCTGCTGCCACGTTTGGCATGCTGACAAGGTTCACAAAGCAGACTGCTTCCATTCAATTCAGAAATGTAAATGCTCTAAAACCTTTTCTGTTCCCTTATAACTCCTCCCCAAGCTGACTGTCCCAATCTCTAAGTGAAGTCTGGAAGTTCTGGAAGGCAGAAAGATCTTGGCCATGAGAGAAGCTTGGGTTTAGACATGATGGTCCTGGAATCAATACCACAGATCAGTGGCAGCCAAAAGATGCAAAAATGACAGTCCAGTGAGGTGGTGGAATCAAATACTTAAATAACTAATTCATCACCCTTAATAAAAGGAAAGGCTTTTGGCGAAAGATTATCAAAGCTCTGCACAATTCACATTTCCTACTTTAAAAAGAGAGTATAAATGATTTTGACTCCCCCCTGCCCAAAATACGTTGGCTGTGCGTATGCGTATTTATGAAAATAAGAAGCAAATATATTTGCTGAATGCCTTTTTGCCACTTTTCCCCTTTCCTAAATTACCTCTGTGACTGTCACTTTCAGAACTGCTTTGGCGTGACCTTTTTAATACTCATGACATGAGCATTAAACATTTCCATGTTTCAAAAGCAAGATGTGTTGCAAAGTTTAGTACAGAGTATATGTATATCCAGTCGGATGTGGCATCTCACTGAAGCTTCACTGCCAGGTGTCAAATGAACTAGTATAGTTGGAACATATTTTAAGTAACTAAAACCACTTCGAGACTCATCTGCACTGTACTGCTTAGTAGAACATTAAAATGGGTGACTGATTTATCTTTTTTCTGATCTACAGCCCTATGGTTTTATAATATGCCCAAAAAACAAGAAAATATCAAAAGGCAAACCTGTCAATATTGCACAGCGGAGTCATCACTAATGAAACGTTTGCTCTGTGATGAAATTATACTCCACAGCGTCATAGACAGGACAGCATACAGCTGGAGTCTGATGACACAGTTTACTCCTTGTTTCATTCACAGGTGTTTCCACAGCACTAGCAGCCTGTCCTTGGGGGTAATCAGGTTCTAAAATCTTCACATTGCCAATTCCAGAGGTCAAGTTATATATTTTTAAGTCAATTAAATTCCAGGAAACTTTCCAAAGCTTGATGTAGTTTCATAGAATTGTAAAGTTGGAAGGGACGCTGAGGGTCATCAAGTCTAACCCCCTGCAACGCAGAAATCTCAACTAAAGCATCCATAACAGATGGTCATTTGATAAGTGATGCCAGTAGCCTTATATAGATGATTGTATTTTAATATCCTGTTGGAAGCCGCCCAGAGTGGCTGGGGAAAACCAGCCAGATGGGCAGGGTATAAATAATAATATATTATTATTATTATTATTATTATTATTATTATTATTATTATACCATTTTTAAGACTCCCAATTGACACCTCTCTTTATTATTCACTTACTCTGTCTTGTGTATTATTTCTAGGTTATATACCGAGCTCTGTCACCACCCAATTCTGCTGATGATCCTTACAGTCCTGAAGCTCAGGCACAGTTGAAGATCACTAACCTCCGTGTGCAGCTGCTTAAGCAACAATCCTGCCCTTGCCATAGCAATGACATGAATGCAAAACCTCCAGAACTAACCTACTATGCAATCTATGATTTTATTGTAAAAGGAAGCTGCTTTTGTAATGGTCATGCAGATCACTGTGCGCCCATCAAAGGATTTAAGCCTGTTAAAGCAGCAGGAGTCTTCCATGTGGTAAGTTTATGTTGGGATAAACCTTGCACAAAGTCTCAAGTATAGAGATCAATGTTCCGAAAATAAGGTGAATTGTTGAGCTTGCTGTCAGTTGCATGGGGAATTAATATCCTGAAGACAAGAATGTCTCCTGAAAGTCAGAATGGGAACAGACAATATATTATGACTTTCCTATACCTAAGGAATATCTAGAAGTTGCCTAAATTAGACAAACGTCTAGGCTACTTTAATTTTGAACTAAGCTGTGAATATTTACATGATCTAAATTATAATGTTGGTTCACAATGTGAAAAGAAGCTAACAGTATTCATATTTTGGCAGTCCAACGCAGCTCTGATACAAGCTTGCTTCTATGTACTGTCCTTATATAACCTGATTAGTGCATGAGCTGTATACCACCCATCTCACAAGTTCTGATTTCACAGGGGTGTAGAACCTGAAATAGATCTTTGAAAAGAAGCAATAAGTTGCAGGATTCAGCAGAGGTGAGGGAGAAACTGATAGATGAGCTGTTTTCAAGGACAAGGCCTAAATTATACCTGTATTGGTGATATGATTTGGCACCCAATCTGATCTATGTTGGAAAAAACACCTAATCTGAGATCTGCTTTATTTCCCAATGTGAAAAACAAACATATTACAACAAGCATTCACAAATATGAATGCTTGCAAATCTAACAAACAGCGAAACCTTTAGTTTTCATAAAATGTTTCCCTGGTGGAAAGTTTTTCAAACTAGCTACATAGACTAGATCATTTGAGCTGGCAATCCCCAAGACTGCTGTGTATGTAACATAAATTGTCCTGGTTTATATTTCTCTCATGTACTTGTTCTGCAAGAGTTGTAGCAGAATGATAACAAAGAAGGATAAACAAAAACATAGTGTGGCAAGACTGAACAATCTAGCAAATCAAATCAAAAGCAAAGCCAGTGCACTGCAGTTTAAAACTACTGGTAGTGCAGTGAATGTAGCCTGCATAGTGCTCAAGTAATACTGGTAGGACTCAGGGAGAAGTGTAATGGCAGTTGTGTGTTATTTACAAGATATAATTATAAAATATTTGCATTTAGGCACCCACATAGATCATTTTAGCTTTTTGGTATTGCTGACAGGTGCCTTGCAAAATCACCTTACCCCATATATGCCTAGTCAACCATTTCAATCAGTGGAACTGGCACTGCTACAGGTGCTCTTTAATACCTTGTTCTGAACTTTTAGTGTGGCAGCACCTATGATTGAAAGCTCTGCCTATTGATATCTGGCACTGATATCACTGTGCTGTATTCTTTTTGGTGCCTGCTTAAATCATCTTTGTTTAGGCAAGCCTATCAGACATGTAGACACGTAGAAATTACATGTCCTTTGAGTATTTTAAAACATTTTTGGGGCCTTTTTTCATCAATAATTTTAATGTTTCATTTTATTTTATTGTTAACTGCTTAGAAATGGGTTTTCCCCCTACAATCAAGTGCTATATAATTTTTTAAAAATAAAAATAGATTAAATAGATTAAACAAACATAATTCAAAATATTCTCCAAAATATATAAAAATTTGTAGAGTTGGGTCAATATGAGAATATATGAACATGTTTTAGTCAACATATATTTTACTAAAAATCCAAAGCCACCTTTATTTTATATACTCTCCTTGTGGTAATTTTTTTACCCGCAGCAGCACTTTGCTGTTTATTTTGTTGGAAAAAAGCTAATATAACAGCTACAATTTAAAAACAATTTTCTAAAGACTAATTCCCCTTTTACCCTTTCGATATTGTCCCTTGTGTGAAGATTTACATTGTCTCAGTAAAAAACCCTATAACATCTACCATAATAAAGCTGCAATAGTAGTGTAGAACTCAAATCATTATGCAATATAAACAATACTAATCAAAAGGGAAGTTTTTTTTTGGGGGGAGGACAGGTCTTCTAGTGCACAAGAGCTGTTAGTTGCTTCTTTCTCAGTATAGTACATTCAGGAACATAAGTCATGAAGTATTTTCTAAAAACCCAGACAATTTGAAAAGAAGTAATTGAATATATTAATTGAGGAACAAAAAGGCAATGGGAGGAAACATGCCCTAGCAACTGTCTTCATGTGTGAAAATCAGTCACTAATTTATCTTACACAAGTCAACTTTTGTAACACTGTTTGCCTTGCACAGTATAATGAGTGACATTACCAGAGAGCTGTCAAGCTAAGAAAGAAAGCAGTCTGGAAGTGGAGTAAAATGGAAAGGGCTAATGACAGAATGAAATATAGCGTGAAAAAAAGAACTCTGGTTAAATGAACTCACTTGTGTCAATTCACAAAACAGTGAAACATCCTGGGAAATGTGTCATTTAGCTATGCCTCATAAAGATTCAAAATGAATAGTACGGAGGTAAATGGAAATTGCTGGAAAATGTTTACATTCTGGTTTAGTCATCACAAATGCATCGTGGCTGGCTGCAAATCAAACTGGAGCCATGCATATGATCATTCTAGTGCAGAATTATATTCTTTGTGGTGGCGGCAGCAGCAGCAGCTGTTTCTTATTGATTTAACTTCCCCAACTTCTTTAGATCTTTTTTATTCTCAAAATCTGCTTTCTCATTATTTGTTCATGACTGTGCAATCATATATATGTCTACTCCAGAAGTCATTCTGACTGAGTTCAGTGGGGCTAACTTTCAGGGAAATGGGTAAAGGATGGCAACCCCAGTGACAGAAATATGAATATATATCCTGATTATCAAATTGGGACATATGGGAGCCAGAAAGGATGTGTTTGGTGTGTTCTTGTTTTTACATGGCTAGTGCCATGTGTGTGACAAATTGCTGGCCTGCTTTTTACAACCGACTTTCTTGTGTGTAAAAAAAATACATTTTAATTACAAATACCTGATTTACATATATACCATCCATGAGTATTTATTTCACCACCCTCCCAGGACTTCCATTTCATACTTTGTGTCATGCTGGCTGCCCAGTCATGCAATTCTTACAACTTACTATTAGGTTTGAAGCACCATGTGGCAATTTTTGACTGGAGAAATACCTGTCAATGTATTTCATTCCTTTTACAAACCTGGACTTTTAAATTTCTATGATGAAGCTATATGACACTGGTCTCTTTCCCAAATAGCTTGTAGTATTACCTACAGCTGTTCTGATTAGTTGGCCTGCTACTAATAAGCAAACTTATGCAGGCTGTGGTAGATATTTTTTTCCATGGAGCTCTAAGCAAACATGGCACCTGCTTTAAGCATATACCATGGTCCTTTTTTTTTGCCTGTTATGAAGTTAAATAGCAATTTCCAGAAAAATATTCCTGGATGGTTACTTTCCCCACTCTTCCATTGCCAGGAATGGATTGTTTTATTCAGTGTAAAGAGTTTCCTTTCTCTGGTTCATTCTTCATCAGCTTGAATATTTAGGCCTGTACCTGGAGCTATAACACTAATAACATTCTATCCTTCTGCAACCTTATCAATCAGAGACTGTTATATTCTGAGTAGGATGAAAAGCAACACCAGTTCCCTCTTGACATTCCTCGCTCATCACTAGCTTTTCTACAGTGCCCGTTTATGACTCAGTCCATATTTTTATTTAAGAGGAGCCAAAACACTCCAACTGTGATAATAGAATCATACAGCTAAGAAGGATCAAACAACTATCCATCTACCACTCCTCAAGGACCCTTTTATATAATAAATCTCAAGCAGAAAGAGGGTGTTGGCAGAACAAATAGCTTCGAGGAACTTATCCAATTCCGATGCTGCAGGGGAAGTCAGAAATTACTAGGATTATTGCCCAGTTTGACCTGGGGAAATTCCTTCTGAAGGCTAAATATGGTGTGCCATGAGACCCAAAACATTCCACATTATAAAGAACTTCACATCATCTTTCGCCAGCAACTTCGTCTGGACAAACAAGCTCAAAGAGTCTTTAAAACGCCCTGTAAATATAATGGGAGCAAAGTCACTCAGAAGGGTATTCTGAGCAGCAGCCTATTTGTAACTGTGACAAGAGTCTCTCTTTCTCTCTCTTATGAACTTTTAATGCTATTTAGCTACCAATAATTTCTTGATAAGAGCTGTATTTTCTGGTTGTCAAGTACAGATCAAGAAGTTCAGTGCAGAGCTACTTAGATGTTTATATTTTTGCTATGTATGCTATAAAGGTAAAGGGCCCCCTGACCATTAGGTCCAGTCATAACCAACTCTGGGGTTGCGGCGCTCATCTTGCTTCAGTGGCCGAGGGAGCCGGCGTACAGCTTCCGGGTCATGTGGCCAGCATGACTAAGCCGCTTCTGGCAAACCAGAGCAGCACACGGAAATGCCATTTACCTTCCCGCCAGAGCAGTATCTATTTATCTACTTGCACTTTGACGTGCTTTTGAACTGCTAGGTGGGCAGGAGCAGGGACCGAGCAATGGGAGCTCACCCTGTCATGGGGATTTGAACCGCCGACCTTCTGATCGGCAAGTCCTAGGCTCTGTGGTTTAACCCACAGCGCCACCCGTGTCCCTCATGTATGCCATACCAATGAGCAAATGATAAGCTATCTTGCCTACACTGTTTACTCTCCCTGAATCACCCACATTCCGATAGGAAAATCTAATGGGGTAATTTACCACAAAGAAATAACTCATTGTAAATAAAATAGAGTAAAAAGATGTGGAAGAAATTCTCTAACATTAATCCAAATTTCAAATCTAATTTTTGACATCAAAAGGAAGCTGCTCACTAGTGTTTAATCAAGAGGGGCCTACGGCAATTAAGCAATGGCATTTTAGTACAGCACAATAGCAATATATATGTGAGGACTGTTTTGGGGGGGGGAGAATTCTAAAGCTGTCATAAAACACAAAGTGGATATGGGAAGGGGTTCAGTACAATTTATAAAATAAATGTACAGGTTATCCAATAACTAGGGGAAGGCATAATAGGTGCATACTGCTATTACCATGATTAATGGTTAGCACTTTTATAGCACATTTCAAATGTTCAGAGTGTTTCATATACATCATCTCCATAAAACTTACAACAGCCCTGGAAGGCAAACAGGTATTCTTGTATTGTGAATGCGGAGCTAAGACCGAGAGATAGTTGGCTCCCGAGGAGGAGACTACAGCTGCTTTGCTGTTCCTCAAACCCTCCTTAATATTTCCTTATTTGCTTCTAAAACAACTTCTTGCCAATCTTAATGAGCATTGATTATGCACATGAATCCTTGGGATTTGTTGCATAAACCTACAAGTATATAGCCATGAAAACTGGGACCCTGTCTCTGCACAAGGATGCTGTGTGTAGGCTTGATACAAGGTACACTGCAGTGGTTCTTCCTCCTCACTCCATGCATTCAGTGTAACGTTTCAAATATTCTGAACAGGACCCCTATTCAGTGCAGGTGTTGTGATATTGCTGCAATGCTGAAATAATTCCATGCGAGCAAGCAATCAGGTTCAACTGAAAAGAACAATTTTCAATTCAGTTAGCAAGCAGTTAGCGGGCAGACACATTTCCAAATTATCAGTGATTTCACAATGCTGTAGGTGCACCTGCATGTTATCTTTAGAAATGCCACTACAGTCATAGTTGTCACAGTTTGTTTCCCCTTTGTTAGGTCCATGGAAGGTGCATGTGCAAACACAATACTGCAGGATCGCATTGTCAACATTGCGCTTCTCTCTACAATGACCAGCCATGGCGAGCGGCAAATGGCAGAACAGGAACTCCAAATGAATGCAGATGTAAGTAACAAGTTAATGGCAGTGCTTCTGGGCTATCAGGATATGCAGAAATGACCCTGGGTAAACAAATAAGAAAGCCAAAACCAATGCCACTATCCACAACATTTTAAAACATTGGTAACACCTTAGTTTACTAAGATGTTCATTCATTTTACCAAGAAGGTGACATTTGTTTGGCCCCCTTCAATTCTCCAATTTTGAGCTATTCAGTTTTTCTTGGAGCACCTAAATAAATTATACTAGACACTGAAACACTAAATATTTTAAAGTTTTAATTTACAATACAGAAGATACAGAAGCAGCAATAATTATACTGGATTTGCGTATCTGTCGTAGGATAATCTGATTTGGTCTTCAAAATATTTGATTTGATATTTTCATATTCTACCAAAAACATCATTATGGAAGGCCTGCGGTAACTTGCAGCAGATTCACTCTAAATTGGTACATTAGAGTAACTAAACACTGATAATTTGCAGATATTGGAAACATCTTCAGGCTGACGTATACGTTTCATTTTATTATTAATCAGCTCTCATTATGTGTAAGGGTTTTTTCTGCATTCTTTTTAAAAGAGCATCCTTAATTTGTCTTTTTGCTTATCTTGGCTGTGTTTCAGCCTGTAAGTGCAATGGGCATTCTGACTCTTGCCACTTTGACTTGGACGCATGGCTGGCATCAAGAAACCAAAGTGGTGGGGTGTGTGATAACTGTCAACACAATACAGAAGGGCAGCACTGCCAGCGTTGCAAACCAGGCTACTACCGAGACCTCAGAAGACCCTTTTCTGCCCCAGATGCCTGTAAATGTAAGCTAATATGAATTTATCAATATTATGAATATTTAAATACTAGATCTTTCTGTTGTCATTCTCATGCCAAGGTTTAAAAAAAAAAGTTTGGTATCCTCACATTTGTAAATGAAGGAACTACAATCCTCAAATATTTCATTATGCAGTATATCTAACTAATGCCAGTTTACCGGTCAAGTAGCTTGCTGTGGAGTTCCACCAGTTACTATTCATTACCATATGTACTTTAGAATAATGGTGATGGAGCTAAAAGTAGCTGTGATAGGAACATTCAAGCAAACTTCCAATATATGGGGATTTTTTTAAAGCCAGTGATAAGCCAGTGGTTTCTGTTGGTTGGTTGGTTTTATTCATGTACATCTGATGGGCGGGGTATAAATATTATTATTATTATTATTATTATTATTATTATTATCTGGATTCCTGTCCGTGACAGTGATTAAAGAAGCATATAAATAGAGTATTCTCTTCTACAAAGTAGATGTATTATAATTACTAATAATATGAACAGCAACAACAAAGCTTCACCTTTTGTTTTTGTTATAAAGGGAGTTTTGGAAGGCCCAGCTTGTAATGTGGAAATGAGAAAATCTACACCTGCTGAAACTCCTCCTTCTACATTTTGACTAAAAGAAGACCATGTTCAAGATGGCTAACAATTGTTGTAAATGTTGTTAGTTTATATTCTGCATTTTGACTTTAAAAAACAAAGTGCTCAAGACTGGTAACAACAATATCTATAACAATCGTTAGCCATCCTGAACACAGTCTTTTTTTAGTCAAAATGTAAAGAAGTTTCTGCAGAATACAAGCTATTTTATTAAATAAATTGTCCATACTCCTAGCGTACCTTTGCAATTTGATCACCCCTATTTCTGGCATTCAGTGAAATGCCAGTTGTGGCAACTGTAGTTGTAGATGCAGTGTTCAAATCATGGCAGAAGATGTAGCAGGAAATCCTAACTTGACCTTAAGCAGGAGGCTGCAAGAGACGGTGGACACTTGAGTGAATACCAGGACTTAGGACAGCTTGAAGAAGACGGTTTGCTCCTATAAAGTATAGAGTTCCTTTTATTTCCCTTGACCCTGACCACCCTCCCAGGTTCCACACCTTCCTGAAGATTGTAGGTGCTTAAAAGGGTAGACCCCTGGCCTAGAGATAAGATTTTTGCCAATGAACAGTAGTACAGAGGAGACGAACAGCATTGTCTAATGTCTTTCCCCTTAAGCTAAATATGTAAAAATACACATGATTGAAATTCTTCACCCATTAGATCCACTAACACCTCAGTTTCATTTTACTGAGTAAAACGTTGCCTACAGAGAATATTTTATTTGGATTGACAGTGATGACATTCAAATCCCAGATTACCTATGGACTGTCAGAATCACCGGGGGGGGGCAGGGGGCACTATTTCAGGCCAGAAAAGACTGTTTTCCAAGGAACGCAAATCTTCCCAGGCAAGTACACTCTGGAAGAATATGTTGAGTACACTGGATGGCAGCAGTTTTCCTTGATTGCAGCAGCTGGCACAAAATGTTGCTGTGAATGTGATCACGGAAGTTGCCAAAGAATGTTGGAACTACTTCTATGTTTCTTTTTAAAATGTGCTTGTGGGAGCAGGTGGGGGGATTGTTTTGTTTTTGTTCTTGTATTTATTATGTATTTTGTGTTTTTATCTCATATTTTAATGCTGTGAACCACCACAGATGAAGGGTGGTATACAAATTTAAATAAATAATAAATAAATAAATACTACTATTATAATAACAATAACAATAACTGCCTTCCAGTCTCAGCTGCATCTCTAAAAATACAAGAAATAATAGGGTTTTGGGGAGGACGAATAAGTATTGTAAAGCATTTTGCATACAATCTATAGAAATGGTAAAAGCTTTCCCCATAACAGCAATCGATCCTTCAAGTTTTCTTTTCTGACTTCCTCTTCCTGATCAGCTTACTTTTTTCTTTTCTTTTCTTGCGAAATCTATTGATACAAAGCAAATTCCTCTCAGCTGTTGCCTCCAAGCCATAATGAGTTTCATTCCTGGGCAGCCATCCCAGTTTCATCTTCAGCTGCTATCATTTGTGCAAAATCCACAACAATGGAGTCAGAGTGACACATGATAGAGCCAACAGAGGAGACAGATATTTCCTGCGTGAAATTGTTCAGTCACAGCTTTTCACTTGCTGTGTAAAGTGTGAGGAGTGTTTTGGATAGCTCCAGCTGAACAGAAAACTTGTGCTTTGAGGGGATCAAGCAGAGATTACAATCTCGACAGAAAAAAGCCTTGTGTCTTGCATAGTTTGTGTTGATAGCGACATGTCTGATAACCTTATTCATATACAGTCGTAGACAATGGAATTCTGCAGATATTGCCAGCTGACTCACTGAGGAGCAACGAAAATGGAAAAGCTCCAAGGTCAAAGCAAATGAAGGAGCTGTTAAACCACAAATCCTTAAACTACACTAAGCAAAGTGAACAATGTGTAATATTTGTTCAGGAGTGTGTATGTACTAGATAAAGCAGGGCATACTCTTATTTAACATGGCAACTGTAGCAATCTGCTTGAAGGTTACATAGATTCTCCCACCTCTTCTATTTTTAACAACTTGTATGAATTTTTAAGACTCTGCTACAATGTCACGGGGGTGATAAGAAGGTTCATAACTGATTACAGTCATTAAATTTAAAACACTTGTATTCCATACACAGATGGTTGTAACACTTGGATCTTGTTATCCAAGACTCAACTGAAAGTTCTAGTAATCAGAGCTTATTTGCTGCATTCTAAATTTTGAGGCTGTTGTACAAAAGCAGTTAACATTTGTTTAGAGTTGAGAACTGCTTTTAATACTCCGGGGCCATGGTTATATTGAATTTCAGATTCAGTTTTAAGTCAATTTATCCAATAAGCAAGAGATCATGTGTTTTTACCACACCTTACTGCAAGCATATTACAGCTAAAAGGTGAAATTTTCCACTCAACACTTTTAAGGAATGGCATAGTGATTGGTATGGGAAACAATACAGGGCATTTTCACATGTGAGACTTCAATAAGTCTGCCATGTATCTGTAAAACCCACAGTAGTAAAAACTATAATAATGTACTGCAGGGAGAAAACATACATTTGCATCGTTTGCAGGGCCAAACTACAAATGGCAGTGGCAGATTCATGCATTTATATTTCTTGAACCCTTGAATGTAAAACAAGAATAATACTAAGGCTGGGTGACACCTTTAGGATATACTCTCTCCCCATATATGTTCATCTCATATGTATGTTTTAATATTGCAGTGTGCTCCTGCCACCCTGTTGGATCAGCCGTGCTTCCCTTTAGCAATACCACCTTCTGTGATCCCAGCAATGGTGACTGTCCCTGCAAACCTGGAGTGGCTGGTCCTCAGTGCGACAGGTGCATGGTAGGATACTGGGGCTTTGGAGATTATGGCTGCCGAGCATGTGATTGTGCAGGAAGCTGTGACCCACTAAATGGAGACTGCATCAATAAGTGAGTGGACAAACATATTGCTAACTATAAATGGCTAGCTAACATAAAGACAGGGAGTTTATCTACAAGAAATACACGTTTGAAATAGAAGTAATAAAAAGGTTAGAGATGTAGAAAAACCTCTTGAGCAGAGATGGAGGATCTGTGACCCTTCACATGTTTTTGGATAAGAACTCCCATCATTCCTGACCACTGGCCATGCTGGTTGGGGCTGATGGGAGTTGAAGCACAGCAACATCTAGAAGGCCACATGTTCCTCATCTCTGCTCTAGAACAAAATGTTGTTGTTTTATTGTAACGCCTCACATGAACCACACATTGTAGTTGGATTGAAAGGATTAAGTACTAAATTAATCTGACTGGGGGAGGGGGGATATGCATCAGAAATAGGAAACAATCACTTTTCTAAGTCTTACCTTGAAGTTATTGAGACATACTGGTAGCACTTCCCACAAAAGAAAGAAAGAATTGGAACAAGAAAAATATACAGTATTGGAGAGGCATAAGTATAGCTCAGTTGGTTAGAGCATGTTGCTCATAATGCTAAGGTTGCAGATGATCCTCAGGGTCTCTTCCAACTCTATGCTTCTATTGTTCTATTATTCCATATTCCCCCTCACATGACTAGTTTAGAAGGAAAAAAAGAGAACTTCCCTTCCAGCAAGAAATTAGCTATGGGTGACTATATCATAATCCTAAAAACTCTACCAGGCACTGCTAGAAATCTCTTCCAAGCTCTGAACTTGTGTGAGATCTATAAATGAATTGCAGATAAGTAAGTCCCTTTTCTGACAACAGAAAAAATGTTTGAAGTATGGATAATTAGCACAATAAATATTTTCTTTTAATTTTGCTTCTGAATACTTAAGCTTTGTCAAGGGGTTTTTTGTGTGGAGGGTTGTTTACAAATAAACTTTAATTGAACTGAGTTTGATAGAAACATATCACAGCATTCCTTTAATTTCAGCAGTGCAAATATAGATTGGTACCATGAAATCCCTGGCTTTTATTCTCCGTATAACAAAAGTGAACCAGCATGGGGGTGGGAGGATGAACAAGGCTACTCTGCCCTTCGACATTCAGGTAAGAATATGAACTTTTGGATTTTTTACTGAAAGATAGGAGTCTCTTTCAGGTGTTAAACATATGTGCGGATTACTTTTCCCATGCTATCAGGACCCCTGAGTTCCTGATCACAAAGAGGGAGCCCTCTGTGCATAAAGCTTTTTTTGTTGTTGGGGGCTCTTTCAGTTTTTATAACGAACATGTGGAGGTCACATGTGTGTGATCTCATTCTTCCTATGTGTTCATATAACATCTGAAATGAACTATAGATCACGTGGAATTATTTATTATAATTGGTTAGGTTCACTGTTTGAATATCAGATATGTAATCTCAGCTGATATTTTCCATCAAGCTAAAAATAAACCATACTGTATACACACCCAAAACACACACACACTCTGTAGATATAGATATATCCAGGATCCAGTGAGCAGCTACAAAAATTCTTTTCCATTCAGTACTTAAAATGTTTAGTAACATGCTGTTGCCACTATCCATTCAGTCTTCTGTGAAAAGTGCTGTCCTCCAAAACTATATCTGATTACATGAGCAATCCCATTCCCTCCCAGTTTAGCAGCTGAATCTAGACATTCTGGTGAATACAATATGAAATAATGGTAACTAAAATATTTAATCAAATAGTGCTTAAAGAGAGAGGTATTTTTGTGTTTCTGTAGGAAAATGTGAATGTAAAGACCAAGTTTTAAGAAATTCCAAGATCTTCTGTGGCATGAAATATACATATGGTGAGTTAAAAATCAAATATATTATTCAAATTGCCTATGCTGTCAACAGTTTCCTTTATCAGTGTAAACTGTCAACAAAGCTACTACGACGGGGAGATATGGTAGTATTTATATTAGGAAAACTAGAGGTTCATTTAAGTGGTGCACTAGATATAGTAGGGATGGGATACCCACCCCCTTCCAGATTTTGTTGGATTTCAACTTCCATCAGCTCCAGCTAGCATGGCCAATGGTCAGAGACAATAGATACAGAAGACCAACAATATCTGGAGTGCCACGGTTTCTGACCCCTGAGTTATAGACTTTTTTTTTCCAAGCAAAACTGGAACTTTGCTTGCTTGGTAATACAACTTGTTTTGCCTTGCAAATTTATTTCTATTGGACCTGCATGGCTGCATGCATATTTTGTCTGCTATGTACAATTTCTCCAACATTTTTTATCTTCTAATAAATGGTCTGTTTGCCTAGAAAATGTGTCCTGGGAGAAAACCAGCATTTAATACGTAGACAAACCTCTTTTTCTATAAATTATCACCAATATAAAGTCCTTTTTGTGATGCCAATTAGACTACTAGTTCTCAAAGGGAGACTCTATCAGTTTAAATTCATCCATGCATGGCTTATGGGGGATGGGGGGGAGAGAGAAACTCCCAGGCACTTTTTAAGCTGTAAATTTCTAAGAACCAAACTATGTAACTCTAAATGGCTAGATTATTTTAAACTGATTACTTCTCTTTGCCAAAATACATGTATTTTAAGCCTATAATGGGAACAGGCAGTCGGGCTACAGGAAACCATTGCTGTATTTTGTAGTTTTGTGAAAAAGTTTTAAATGACAGCTTAGCAGCAGTTCCAAGAAATTCCAATGGGAAGAAGCAGCTGTTTATGCGCTCAGTATTTCCTAAAAAATCAGGTCACTGAGCATCTCCCTGCACCCTGTCTTTGGCAAAGGCTGAACAGGCTCATCAAGGAGAGGATCTGGCACACTTTATTTTCGACTACATCAAGAGCTTTTCTGTTTGCATCAGATGAAATATATAGAAATATCTCTATATCACACGAGCCGTAGCAACAATTACACCCACCCTGAAAGTACAAAGAGGCTCAGTTTGCAGTGCACACACTGATGGTGCCTAAGATTAATCTATGTACCAATGTACTAGAATGAAAACAGAAGTTATATTCTTTATTCAGTGCTGAAGGCAAAGATTTTATCTGCTCATGATAAAGGCTCCCATGCTGAGGTCAATGTGAAGATCCAAAAAGTACTGAAATCTACAAAGCTTAAGATTTTACGAGGGAAGCGGATTCTGTACCCAGAATCATGGACTAACAGAGGCTGCACTTGCCCGGTACTTAATCCTGGTAGGTATTTATTATGAAAATCAGGTCTTTATCATCATCATTTATTTATTTTTACTATTTATGTCCATCAGAACCACTCTTATAGTCAGTACATATAAATTATATTCCACATTCTTGTGGTAGAAAAAAATATTACATAGATACTCCAGAAAACTAAAATGCCAATCACTGTTCTTACTAATTAAAGCAATTTAATGTGATGCTAGACAATCCTTTCAATTTTAGCTTCACTTTGGACCTGTTATATCATGCACTAATCATTATCAAAGCCCTGCCACAGTGTTTGTCAATCTGAATCTTCTCTCATAACTGCACACAAGCAGAATTCCTTCCCCAACATTTTGAAAAAAAATGCAGCTAGTGTTACCCAGTCTCCAAAGAATGTAAGATATTCCCATCACACCTGCATTGGTTGTGCTTGCAAATCAATGAAGATACACTCAATATACACAATCACTGTATTAAACTGAAATTTATGTTTCTTGAGCCAGTTCTAGTCATGCATAAAAATATTTCTATATTCATATATTTCTATATATGACTAGCTGTGCTTTCCCATCCACATTCTGGCACATCTCAATGTATATCTAAACACACATCTCATTTAAAATAATAAAGTACAGATAGACATTCTGTATTTGAATGGGCCTTTGCATGCACATACAAATTAGATCCAGAGTTTCTGTTTCAGTAAATTATTAGTTCAAGGACACCTGCTTCTCTGGTCAATTATTTGAAAACAATAGACTGTGGATTCCAAAGTACCTATTCTCCTTTGGAGGTATTAAAATAATAGAATCATAGAATTGCAGAGTTGGAAGGGACCATGAGGGTCATCTAGATTCTAGTCAATGCCCTGCAGTGCAGGAATTGTTTGCCCATTATGAGGCTCAAACCCATGACCCTAAGAGTCTCATGATCTACTGAATGAGCTATGAGGGTAGATTTACTATGTAATATTTGGATAGTGAAGTATCTTTGTAAAATGGTCTCACCATTAAAAAAAAAACCCTCAAAGTTACTAGGGGAAAAAACCTCGTTTGCAATAATTTCTCAGATGAGATCATTCACAGATGAGATACTGTAGCTCTGTCATCTACCCAAAAAAAGTAGTAAAGTTTCACAAACCAAATGCAATTAAGCACAAAAGTGAGCCAGACTGGTGCACTGCATAAGAGTGTTGAGTAAGAGTAAATGGCACAGTTTACATAAGAGTAAACTGCACTGTGCAACTTTTAGCACAAAATGACTTTTTGATGGAATAGAAGCATATGCTAACTAGTGAGAAAAGGAGGTGATTCCTCCTACAGTTGCCCCGCAACTTCTACAGTGGTACCTCGGGTTACAGACACTTCAGCTTACAGACTCCACTAACCCAGAAATAGTACCTCGAGTTAAGAACTTTACTCCAGGATGAGAACAGAAATTGCTCGTTGGTGGCGCAGCGGCAGTGGGAGGCCCCATTAGCTAAAGTGGTACCTCAGGTTAAGAACAGTTTCAGGTTAAGAATGGACCTCCAGAACGAATTAAGTTCTTAACCCGAGGTACCACTGTACTCTAATATAAAGGGTCCCCCCAACTCTCTGGAACAGTTTATCAGAGGGCTGCATTGAGAAGGTATAATATGAACAAAATTGCCTCCTGTCCTCTTACATTAAAGATACTTCTGGATTAAAAAGATATGCATTATACACATACATTGCTCGGCCCTAGCTCCTGCCCACCTAGCAGTTCGAAAGCACGTCAAAGTGCAAATAGATAAATAGGTACCACTCTGGCAGGAAGGTATATGGGTTTTCCGTGCGCTGCTCTGGTTCGCCAGAAGCGGCTTCGTCATGCTGGCCACATGACCCAGAAGCCTGTCTGCAGACAAACGCCAGAGTCATCCGCGACTGGACCTAACGGTCAGTGGTACCTTTACCTTTTTTATGCACACGTACACACACACATGTACATGCATACATGCACAAAACATATGCACACACAACTATTTTATTTTTTTTATTTATTAAATGTATATACTGCCGTTCATCAGAAGATCACAGAGTGGTTTACAGTATAAAAAGTAAATTCCCTTTATGATTGCATACTTGGATAAATATGAAGTACTAGTCCAATAAATATCTGACTATTTTGTTTTCAAAGGTTTGAAATATCTTGTGGCTGGATATGAAGATGTTCAAGCAGGCAGACTCATAGTCAATATGAAAAGTTTTGTCCAGCAATGGAAACCAGCTCTGGGGAAAAATGTCTTGGAAATTTTAAAAGATTGTAGCTGAAAGTGCCAAATAGGGCATTTGTTTATGCACAAAATGCAAACGCTATGGAAAGAAGGCTCTCAAAATGAAAACTGGAATGGAAAGGAATAGTGCCAAGTATGTGTAGAGGTATTCAAAGTCATAGCCTTTCACTTTGATTCTTAAACACTTTGGTCCCAATTGCAACACTTATGTATAAACAGTGTTTGTGGGTGAAACCCTCACAAGAGAAGCGGAGCCTCCACCCACCCAATAGCTTCAGCTGATTGTATAGGGGGAGTAGAGGTCTTGTAATAAGTGAGTCCAACAATAGGCTGTGCATGCATAGCTGCACTCCTGCAGTTCTCCTACCCATATCGTCTATTTCCACCAATCATCTATTTAGTGGAGTAAAAGGATCTCCATGGGCAGAACTGCATTCACAGACCTTGTCTGTATTGGACCAACCTGCCTGGGAATAAATTTCATTTATTCAGCAAAATATGGCTTATGTCACAGCCCTTAAATTAAATCTTTATAGACAATACTGCTTTAGGGTCCAGCTGTACAAGTGTTTTGTTTACCCGCCCCCCCGTTAAAGTATGTGGAACTGGCACCAACTGAGGAATCTGAAAATTGGAGCCCCCCTCTCATGTTCTTTGGGAAGATGAATATACACTAGTAACGGACAAAAGGACTACCAATTTAGAGAGAAGCAATGGAATGTGGGGGGTTTTTATACTGGTATATTAAAACTAAGATGAAGGTTTTGATTAAATGTCTACTGCAAATCTCTAGAAGTATACATGTATGGAAATAACACCAATATTGGTGGGAAAACTCCACTGGAAAACATACAAAGTCAGTAATCTGTAATAACTAATTAGGGCATGCATTTAACCAACAGGGCTCTGTGGGACATCCTTAAAAAGGAGTTAATAAGATTTTCATTTGGGGCACTTAAAAAGATTCTGGATGGAATTTTCTAGTTAGTTAAACCAAGGGAAAATGTTGCAACACCCAAGTTGGACTCTGGTTTGTTTTTGAGCCAGCACAGATGAAAGTAGAACCTATCCTTTCATCAAAATTTTGGTTTTAAGAAAAGACTGGTTCCATAAAGTATAAATGGGAACACTTCTATTTTATGAGGTATTATACACATGTAAGCATTTGATTGTATAAAGCACTTTATTGCCTGCCCCCTTTCAGTGTGAAAATTCTAATATTGTTGGGGAACAGAGGTGGCACAGGAAAATGAATATTGGAACAGAAGCACTCCACGACTATAAAGGATAAAAGGAATAGTTTTCATTCATTTATGTCAATGGCCACTCAGTAAAGTTCAAGGGTAATTTTTTGCAATTAATATATTTCAGATGAAGTCCTAACTTCAGACTAATGGGTTAATTCTATAAATATCAGCTATGATGAGACTGTATATACCACCAAAAGAGAAAACAAGGATGGGGGGGGGGGAATGCTTTTTGAAATGTCATGGACTTGTTCATAATTCATGCTGGCTTTGGCCTTTGTTTTATAATATTTAAACTTGAGCAGCAAGTTTCTTTCTTTCTGTTTCTACACAGAACTTTCAAAATAGTGTAAATTTATGGAATATCAATGCCATATTCATCACTAGATTCTATACTTCTCTGGTAAACAGACACAAAGTGTATCCCATTTATATACATTAAAAAATAAAGGAAGAGCTATTATACCATTGAAATAACAACACTTCACTGATCCATGGTTCATAGGTATGTTTTCTATTGTGGTCCTGTGGATTCACAAAAATGTTACTGTTTTGAAATTTTGTTTTTATATTTTATGTATATAATAAATATACTATGATTCCAAATATTTTTTTCTTGTGGATTCATATTTTCTAGAACCCTGTCCATAAGATTATAAGGAAACATACAATATTTTTTCACAAGAAAAATGGGTTTCTTCTCACACAATATTCACCACCACCATGCCCTCTACACACACACATATGCACCATTCACACATTTATTCCTGTTATGGAATCTGATCACTCATGTGTCATGGACCTCTATTTGATGGTGCCTATAACATTATGATGGGATGCTGGTGGCGCTGTGGGTTAAACCACAGAGCCTAGGACTTGCCGATCAGAAGGTCGGCGGTTCGAATCCCCGCGACGGGGTGAGCTCCTGTTGATCGGTCCCTGCTCCTGCCAACCTAGCAGTTTGAAAGCACGTCAAAGTGCAAGTAGATAAATAGGTACAGCTCCAGCAGGAAGGTAAACGGTGTTTCTGTGCACTGCTCTGGTTCGCCAGAAGCAGCTTAGTCATGCTGGCCACATGACCTGGAAGCTGTACGCCGGCTCCCTCGGCCAATAAAGCGAGATGAGCGCCGCAACCCCTAATGGTCAGGGGTCCCTTTACCTTTACCTTTACCTATAACATTATGAGGAATGGTGACACAGTTCCCCACCCCACAATGTAGGTACTATTTAATGATCATGCTTGAAGCTTTTGTACTCCTCTGTTGTATCACTTTAGTACAAGGAATATCCAGCTAGCTCCACTGTGAACAACAAAAGCTGCAAAATCCTCTACAGCAATCCTTTGTGCTGTGGAGTTTTCATTTGGAGGATGTACGCTTTCTCTCTTCTCTAATGGTGCTGCAGATGAGGTCTGTCGATTTCTATTGACTCTGAGAAAAAGTCTTGCCAGGGCTGATTCACATGAATGTCTACATGCATTAGCAGTGTAATGATGGCACTACATTCTCAAAAGACCACATAGCTACTTCTGCGAAAAGGGATTTCCACATTTTTGTGTCTCTTAATTAAAGAAATATAACGAGCTCTCAGTTTCACATGCCAAGAGCAGCTTCCCATAGCATAAATGACACTGAGAAACCTCATTCACAGTACTGCAAGTATCCCCAAAGATCATGAAGTAAAACGTGCTCCCTTTTCCATGACAAATAGAAACATACGGTACATCTAGTTTTCATTTGGAAAATGGTATGAGCACTCTCCTGAAGGTAACACTGTGAACTCTGGAGAGAGACATTCCTTCCTCTACGGTATATTCAGTATAGCATCACTGTCATTGTCACTGCAATATTATAGACCATGGGTGGTATTCAGCTAAGTTTTACTCAGAGTAAACCCACTGACTTTCAATTAATTTCAACTTAGTTCAAAAACACCCCATACTTCATTCATGATCCAGCATGAGTCCAATTCCAGGGGCCAAGAAGGAAGAGGGGATAAATACTCCAATATCCAATAAGTTTTTCTACACTCCTCCCCCCCAAAAAAATCAGCAAATGAATCTTTCACTTGGCTGTGAACTCTTTTTGTTACTGATCTGGAATTAAATATATCCAGTAGGGAACTATTTCCACATTATGTCACCTATGGACAGTGCAGAAGAGAAATTGCCTGTGCGCAATGGAAAATTACACAAAGATGGTATTTTAGTATAATTACGTCCATGGGCTAAATCTTCAGGGATATGTATATGTTGCAGAAAATTATAAGAACATCTGGTACTACCAAAGTATCTAAATAGGGAGCTAGCATTGGCATAAATAAACAAAGCAAATTTGGAACAAATATGCACTCTCTATTTTTAGATATGATTACTTGGTACCATATCAATAGTGAAGTGTTTTTTTAAAAAACTCAACTTTCCTTAGCAGCCACTTCCTAGCACACTGAAGAGCTTACTGATAAGTCGCCAAAGTTGCTGGTCCCCAAGGTTTCTGTACTTTCTTGTTGATTTTTTTTTCAATGACAGTGAGTTCCGAAATCTAACCTTGCACGAAGGTCAAGGCAGCTCATAGCTCCTTTCCCACAGTTCAGTAAGAAAAATATTTACACATGTCCCTAACTAATCTGAGGGAGGACAGGGCCACAGGGAGAAAAACAAGCAGGAAAAATATTTCTGGAAATATTCTATATATGGAAAAACTTCAAGGCATGTTGAAATATTAATATAACCCAGTGCCTAGAACAAAAGATTGGGCATAAAAATACCTTCTGGTAGGCCCTAATTTTGGAGTTAAGCAAGCTGGTATCCTTGAAGAAATATTAACTCTCCACCTGCTAACATCCTAAGCCTGGCAGTTGTGTCTTCCCCACCCAAGCTGATCTTAAAAGTTTTGTGCCAAGTCCTCTGAAATATACTCGGAGTCGAGAGTGGATTTCATGCTCTTTATTCAGCTCGTAGTGGTGAGGAGGAATGGGAGTTCCCCCAGAATGTCTGCTTTATATACATTATTTAAACAATGGGCCCCACGTGATTGGCTAATTCCAGGATTTTCCTGTAGGCCAATCGGGTTGCGGATTCACTTCCACCTGGAGCTGGATTGGGTGGCTCCTGTGGACCAATCAGACTGCTGCATTTTGGATCCTATTCAACTCAGTACATAACATCCTCAAAAGGCTTCTTTAATTCAAGCACACCATACCTGGCTGGTATTTCTTCCAGTTATGTTCTGCTTTCTTAAGAGCTGCCAGCTGTGGCAGCCTCAGGCCCACATAGGGGATGTAGATGCTCACCCATCCCTCCTTACCTAATACTTTCCCTGCCATATTTCTTTTTTGTCATTTTCCACCTGTGAGTTGGAAAATGAAGTGACAAGGGTGGTGGTAGAGCTCTGTGGATATCCAGTGGCCATTGACTCATTGTCTTACTTATTTAGTTTATTTATAGAGTGCAAAGACATAACTGGCTGTTTACACCTTAAATTAATAGCTTACAATTTATAATAGACAAGATAAAAAAAGTAAAGGAGAGAAGAAGAACATCAATAAATTCAGGTCCCCAGAGCCACAGCATAAATCAGAAGGACATGAGTCAAATGATGGGGGGCAAGGCCACCTGCGCTGATGGAGGCAACTCACTTTCACCTTGATGCAGCCAGCTGGAATTGATACAGATAAAGACAGATCCATGAGAGGAAATAATACTGAATGAAAGCTGGTACAAATTAGGCTAATGGGTTGGGGCCTCTGCTCCCCTCCCTGCACTGACAATAAGGCCCTTACATGGATGTCAAAACCTGACCAACCGGAGACTGACTGCTGCTGGGCCCTCACAGCTCCATACTGGTACATACAGTCATTCATTAAGAGTGACAGCTTGGAAGTCACAGCAGCTTGGAAAAGAAGTGATCTATTTTTGTGCAGAGGACAAAAATTATCCCATGAAATCCTTACTACATTCTAATGACAAAGAATGAGAATACCCTGTAAGAAGTGGTCAACATCACATTTTCTTCATATTTTATGCAGACATGCAATAGAAGCTACAAGTGGTAACCTCACCACCTGCTTTTATGGAAGAAAATCACTCGTCTTAGTCAGTGGCAGAGAGCAGGTGGGGGTGGGCCTGGCACACATCCAGGGGCATGGTGCGCCGCCAGCAGAGGCATGACGCGCATCCTGGGGGTGTGGCATGCCGCCTGCGGGAGCATGGTGCCCAGTGCAGGTGGGGGGCAGCCGTGATGGCACCCCACTGGGATCACGCTGACAGGGGCAGTGCACTCCCCCCGCACTCCTCTTCCTCCGCCAGTGGTCTCAGTATACCCACCGGTACTGAAGAAAAAACACCAATAATGCATTTTTTTTGAAGTGAAGGATTTGTAAGAACTGATATGCACCTATATCTTTCTGTACACACACAAAAACAATAACACACACATATTGTATAGATACTACCAGTCGCAGAAGGTGTGGTGGGGCCATGCTGGTCACCTGACCCACCTCCAGGAGCAAGGCAGTGCAGCAGTTAGTGTGGTGCAAGCACTGGCAGGAGACCAGATTGGCTCTGCCAGCATGTTTGCACCATGCTGGCCTCACTTCCAACTTGTCCCCGTTGGTATGCAGTAGCAACTCAGCCAGAGGGAGGTCAAGTGAGTGGTGCAGCCCCACCACACAATCTGCTAGTTGACACTACATGTGCAGGCATAGAGTAATCCAGAAGATTATTAATACCAAGTTGAGTTCCATGTTTGAGTATCTGATTTCACCGTAAACATTTGCTTTGTATGCTTTGTATTAAATATGTATTAAATAGTATCGTATTATTATTACTTGTATGCAATTTTTATGTTGTAGTAAGATTATTGTTGAGGGTCTTTAAACTCCAATTTAACTCACTGGCTAGGGAATCACTGTAAGACTCAATTGATAGTGGACTCTTGCCTACGTGCTTCCCATGTCCTATTTTGTGTCTTTCCTGTTCAAAAGAAAAGCTCTCTCCATTTGATCAAGTCAACAAATATTTGAATGTACCGGTATTTTGCTTGTGCAGTTTCCTACAGACAATAGATTCTGCTAGCACTAGCTGTGATTCGTACTCAGGTGGTTACCGGTGTTGAAACCAAACACTGACCTGAAGTAAACACCATAAAGGGACACTGAGGATAAATAACTTTTTTCTGCTCTGGGAATTGAACTAGATAATTATTATACCACTCCTAGAAGGAGAACATTAGTGCCAAGGAAATTATTTCCCCAACTGTAGACAAAGAAACAATTACAGTGGTACCTCGGGTTACATATGCTTCAGGTTACAGACTCCGCTAACCCAGAAATAGTGCTTCAGGTTAAGAACTTTGCTTCAGGATGAGAACAGAAATCGTGCTCTGGCAGCGCGGCAACAGCAGGAGGCCCCATTAGCTAAAGTAGTGCTTCAGGTTAAGAACAGATTCAGGTTAAGTACGGACCTCCAGAACGAATTAAGTACTTAACCTGAGGTACCACTGTATCAAGAATAAATACAGTATCTCTAGAAAAAGACATTTGTGTATTTTATATTAAATATATGCCTTTTGTCAGTAGGCATCCTGGAGTTATGTTGCTTTTCACTAGAATTAGAATTACATGTTAGATGTTCTTTTGTGCTGATCATCAATGGGGGAAAATATACAACATGACCGATCTAGTATTGGTTAGCACAAATTTTCCTTAATGTTTGCTTAGTAAAACAACCACTTTGTCAAATGTAGACCCAGAGCTTATTTTGTTTTAAGACTGGGATGTGAACTTTACTGTTTCAGAGTGGAAGATGCATACTATAAAAATACAAAGCAACTTCTGCTAAAAATTCCTGATCAAATTCAGCACTTAAATTGTAGTACATATGCCAAATGGAACTGTAGTTCTCATACCTTTTACTTTCAAAATTAGAGCTCTCTTGAATTTCTGGCTGAATAAAGAGCACAACTTTCTATTATTTACATTTGGTAAGATGCTTAAAAGGGATGGGCTCTACATAGGAATTGAACTTAAGGCCAAGCAAAAATCTCAGCTAATTCACACGTTCAACTGTGAGCACATTCAAGTTTCCTGAAGTATGTGTCCTGCATACCTATAGCACAGTTTGCATGTTGCATGGGGAAGGGTCTGCAATTATGAAAATTACCATATAGCATGATGCACTTCTGGGAGATAATGGCGCCGGGTCAAGTCTCCACTGAGTCTCTGCTGTGTGAGTAGGAGCTCTAATTATCAAATTACTCTGATAAAAAGGCTCAACCTATGAAAATAACTGCCAACTTTTATCAGTAAAAGACTCCGGGAGCTGTCAGGTGGACTTTCAAATCTCCCCTCCCTTTTGAAGCTACTTAAATCAACTTTGAACTCCTCCGTGCAAAGCCCTTAAAACTGTGGGCTGGATAAAGTAGCCCTATTTATTTCCAATTCCGAGCATGGTACTTACAAGACAATGTTGAAAAGAACTGGGGATTTCACCCACAGAACCTGTAACAATTCCCCCAAAGAAGAAACAGGCCAAAATTTCAACCTACTTTCAATCCAAGGCTAATGAAGCAAATAATCCAAGAAACCTCCATTCTTATGAGTGGTCAGTTGACCACACCTGGATTGGAAGGGAGGAAAAAACTAACGACGGAGGTGAGAGAGTGGACCTGGCAACCAAACTAAAACAAGCCAAGCTAACCAAAGAGGGACCTGAAGCAAGTCTCGAACCAGCAAATGGGTGGTCTAGTTTCAATGCTCTTTCCTCAGATGCTGTCAGGCAAGGCAGCAGAATCCTGAGGCTACCTGTTTTCTTACTGCCTCCTCATCTTAATTTGCTCTTCAGGGCAACACCAAAATTCCCAGGTGAACACATCTAATAAACTATATCCACGGAGTATGTAGAGCAAAAAATAAAATGGGGGAAGGGAATAGAAAATGTAGCATGATTTAGGCTTTATAAACTCTCTCTGACAGCACAGTCCTATGCATGTCTACTCAAAAGTAAGTCCCATTGAGCTCAATGGAACTACTGTGATTCCTTTAAAATAGGAATGCACCCTTAGTGGGTTGCTGGCCCTGTCAACTGGTAAGGTATCTCACAGACTTTGATGGTATTCACAGGAACACAGAATGTACTTGAATCAGACATACAGGGCTGTATTCACAGCAGTGGCTTTGCACTTGTTGAAGTGCATCCCCTTGGACGAGGTAGGACATCAGATTTTTCACTGATGCCTCCTACCTAATGCAACATTTCCATGCCCCCAAAGCCCCTAAAATTTCTCCTAAGGGTTCATGAACCCTCTGGAACAGTGTAGTATATGGCACAGACCCCAAAGGGCTACAAGTAGGGCAGGAATGATAAAAATGAGGTGCCTCACCTTGCACTAGCCACAGAAGTGCTTCCACTTAGCACAAATCCACCACTGGATGGAACCCGTACCTAATATTCAATATGCATATTTGTCACCCAGGAACTGGAAATATTTCTACAGCATCCCTGAAGCCAAACAAGTCCTGGTCTTGGGCCAAAACACCATTGTAACCTGATACGATCCTAATAGTGAACATTCTGAGGGACTCTGGGGATAAATTTGCATCTCTGTACAAGGAGAATTTGGCTTCTTGTACTCGGGACTATATTTTCGTTCTGGGAGGCTAATTGTAATTTTCCACCTAGTGCTCTGCAGGAGGTATGGAACGTGTCCACAGTGCCTAGGTATTTGCATTTAAAGAATGAATAAAAATTCCTGGCTGGTCAAAAAGCTTCCATGAACATTATGACCTTGACATTTTTATCACCTCCTAGCTTGTTTTCTCTTTCATTGACCAAACACAAATCTCTTTCCCAAAGTATGCAAGTATCCATTCTCCGCTAGAACTACGCAGTTTCCCTGCCACAGAGCTTCAGAAGGGAGAAACAAAAAAAATAATAAAACAAAGACAAGAATTCAACTCTCCACCCGCCATGCTTGGAGACCTGTCATAATGACTGCTATTTAAAGGAGAACTTTTCTATGTTAGCAAATAGTTGATAAAAATGGTCAAACATACTGATATTTTTCAAAAGGTCAATATAGTGAGTCTTACTGTGTGTTATTTACTTAGTTCAATATCTCCCTCTCACGCCTTTGCATAGTCTTGGGGTAGATAACTACAGTTTAAAAATAAAAACCAAACCACACATCCATTAAAAACAAAATACTCAGTTAAATTAATGTTGCTTTAAACCTGCTGAATCTGAATGCTTTTCCTCAAGGAGGGAAGTTCTTCAGAGGAGAGATCTGGTTGTGGGGAAGCCACTGACGACAGCTCCCTGCATATACTTGTGTTGGATTGCATGGTAGTCAAGAAAGTGTTCTTGGTAAATAGTAACTGGTTGTGAGTTGTTGAGACAAGGTGGGCTCTGGGGCATTTAGAATCGAAGCTGCCAAGTGTTTTTTAGACCAACGCTCACACCCCGAAAGACTTTAGGGACGGAGCCAGTACAGATGTTGGGGCAGTTTATTGTGCTGTCTGCAATCCACCTCAGCAAGGAGGTAGTCTGTCATGGTCTGCTCTACATGAATCTGTCATCAAAGGCAACCCAAAATACAGGATTATTTTCCACAACAGCATCCAGAAATTCCCTGGCAAGGTTATTGACAGCTACAGAGGGAGCATGCTGTTCTGTCTTCTTCCATAAAAGCTTATGTTAGATTACACATTGACTGGGGCCCCATTTAAGCATTCTGCTCCATATCAGCATCCCTCCACCAGCTCTGCCCTGCAACCATGTATGTACTATGTATATTTGAGAACAATGAATTCAATCAGTGGGCTCTCCTTTACAGAAATTACCTTCCTTGCGTCTGTCATGGATGCTTTAGCTGAGATTCCTGCATTGCAGTGGGTTGGACTACATGACCCTTGGGTCCCTTCCACCTCTATGATTCTATGAAGTGGTGGAGAGCAACAGCAAGTGCAATAGCCATGGCAGGGCCAGTCAGCACAATCTGACTTTCTACCACTGAGTACCTGGGTACTGGTCTTTGTATCCTTTACCTTTGAAAATAAACAAATCCAGACAAGATTACAAGATACTTCCAGTTCTTTCTTATCTTTCCTATCTGCCGGTCAAAAGGCTGGCCCAATATACATTGATTTTTGTGGAAAAGGTCAAGCTGCCCACCACCCCATCACAACTAGAGAAGATGATTGGAATGGCAATAGAATCTTGCTTCATCACGGGTAATGAGACAGTGTCCTCCACCACAACTGTGAGCAGTAGACTAGGGTGCAGGGCACATACAGCTCCGAGCATCACACACAGCTCTGTCCTCCCACTCCTCACCACCACTGTCCATCCTACAGCATTTACCACCTGAAGCACCCAACACATGTAGCTCAGCGGGAGAGCATCTGCTTCTCAGGCAGGAGGTGCCTGGATTGGTCCTGGAATCTCCACGTCAGACTAGGAACGTCCCCTGTCTGAAACCCATGATAACCACTGCCAGTCACTGTAGCGGACAGTATTGAACTAGACAGACCAATGACATAAGGAAGGCTCCTGTGTGCAGTCTCTGTCTAATGCTCACAACTGGAGAGTGAAAAACAACATTGCAATCAGGGCTGGATTTAGGTTTGATGAGGCCCTAAGCTACTGAAGGTAATGGGGCCCTTTATATGTCCAGCTGTCCTTGTCAACAACAAATTGTCACGAAGACGCCTTCACCCCAGTATGGCTTCCCTTTATCACATACACAGCCCAACAAGACAATGACAAAAATCCACCAACAGCATACAAATCAATATGGCTAACCTGATCCAAAACACCCACCTACCCCACTCACACATGAAAACAAAGACCACCACCACAGCCAATCACAAACAAACAACCACACCCTAGGCCAACCCCAACCTCTCTCACCACCAAAGGAACACAAGTGAACAGCAGAGAACCTGCACAAGCAACGCTGACACAAAACCCCACATATAATAAGTAAAATAGAAACATCACCACCCGACCCCACCCCCACAATGTCTGCAGCCATTACTGCTTCAGAAACATTCCATTTTCAGAGGAATGAAAAGAATGGGGTCAGAAGGGATTTAGTGTAATTTTAATTGGAAGCCGTTTAAACTGCATACTTATACTGCAATTGTGAGGTATAATGCGATAGTGGTGCTGCTTCTTTCTATGGCTTTATGTAATGATCTAATATAATTGAAGCAAACTTGTTTTAACAACTGATTTTATCAGTAGATTTAATGTCTAGTTTATATTTTATAAAGAAGCTTTTTAAATTAAGCAGTATATACATTTTTAAAAATTAAATAAAGAAAAACGAGCTATACTTTGTCCCATTTTGCTGTTGTAAAAAAAAAAAGGCAAATAGCTTTTCATTTAAGCAACACGACTTGTTTCCTTCACATGCATCTCAGGGCCAAAATAGAAGTGACACCGTTCACACAGTGAGTAATTATGTGAATGGGTAAATATCAGGCAAAGGGGGCCCCAATCCAGATTGGGATTTTGGCAAGGACTAGAGGACTTTAACTCGTTGTGTCCTATTATTGTCCCAAATATTAATCATCTGCTATTTGCATTGGAAAGCAAGCTCCTATTGGTGCATGTCATTTGCATTGGAAAGCAAGCTTCCATTGGCAAATGCACGTTTTCTTTCCAATGCAAACGGCAAGCGCAAGAGGCCATATTTAGACTGGGAATACATGGGGGGGGGGAGAAGGGGTTATTCCTCTACACCCCCCAATCAGGATCCTAATCTAGGCTTCCTGTTCACTTTTTTTGAAAACCATTCATACATTATGAATGAAGGGGTGTGTGCATTATATATATATGTATATATATGTGTGTGTGTGGTGTGTGTGTGTGTGTGTGTGTATGTATATATATGTATATATATAGTGTGTGTGTATGTAAGTATGCCTGTGTGTGGCATGGTGAATATGTCTGGGGGCTCTCTTACTTTGGCCATGCATACTTTTGGTATGTAGAACACAGTCCTTCAGCCGAAAAATTTCATCCCACCTCGATCTACAGTGTGCCTATATTTTATCCATATGACAGTTATAGGAAATATTAGCATAACAGAAAGTAAACATCACTGGTGCCAATGTAAATAGTCCTACTGTTACATTTTTAAGGCAACACCCTCTCAAAAGAGGATGAGGTAAACAAAATCTTTAAAAAAATTGCAAGTGGATCAAATAAACAACATCATTATTAACAGCTGTTAATAAGCCGACAAAGAATTTACTTTCATGTCTGGATTTGCCCTTCTGCAATATTAAATCCAGTATGTATCTGCTTTTATACTTGAAAGTGCTCTGTGGGGTTATAATATTTCCTTTTCTTCTCTCAGCCTCCTTGGTGCTCTTGTATTCAAGAAGAGTGGAAATGGGATCCCCTTGTAGCAGTCTTAAAATTCCCTGAGAAGGAACCTGAAATGACTCCAAATGTGTTGAGCATTTAAAGAGAGATTTTTATTCAAAACATTTGCACAACCACCTCTGGGATTTCCCCCTTTTGTTTCCCTAATAATAAGGGACACTTGAGAGGCGGCTGGAGCATGCTTCTGGCAAGTGGCCAGGGTTCCAAATGCTCATATCCAGTTCCTCAAAGTTAAATCGGTGGAAGTTGAGGAAAAAGAAGAATTAACTGAAGGAAGTTGTTCATCCATGAACTATAAATACATTAGAAGGTTGATCCCTGTTCCCTCAGTTGTGTTCTTGTATTGCACATCATGCTCCTCATACCTTTTTCCAAATACAGATTCTCAACCTGGTTTGAGGTTGTAATATTTTGTGCAAATTAGAAGAAAGAGCAATGCAATTTAAAATGCCCTTCACAATAAATAGCAGTCCATTGTCAGCAGTCTATATGCTGTAAGGAAACTTCCTATAAGATGATAGCACTAAGCAGACCTCATCTACACCAATATAACAGAAGCTGAAAGAGTAACTGTCTCAGATTTCAACACTGATTGAAATCCTCTAGGTTAGAATGTCAAAGGCAACAGTTTAAAATTCTGAGACTCTCCCCAACAAATTAAACAAAGCAGGTGTCCAAAATGAACTATTATAACTATTAAAACCATGAACCTAACTCATACCTCAGCTTAATACGGATTGTGAACCCCTCGTGCCTCTTTTACTTCATCTTTGTCCATGGGGTGTTATTTTCCAACCAACGCTGTCCCACACTTTCTCATCCCCAGAGATTCCCTGGAGATCTGGAGATTCCCTAAGTTTTGAATAGCAGTACATATAGGAGAGCAACAGTATAGGAGAGTAAACTATTACTCAACAATTCGTGGGCTCTTTGCCCCTGATCTTCAAGTGTGGATGGTTCAAATCCACTCCCTCCCAAGCCTCCCTTTGTTCCTAGTTGCTGGCATTGCTCAGTTGGTTGTGGAATGAGTGGTTTGTAAAGAGGTAGACTTAGAGACAGGCATAGCAGGAAACAGTGATGTGTGAATAAAGGAGACACCCACCAGGTATTGACATAGAAACTCAGGATTTGAAAACATGCCCGAAAGCAAGCCGCTTGAGTATGGACTGCTAGGGGACAAAGCAATTAGAGAAAATGTGGATTTTGTAAGCATCTACAGTACCTGGATCTAGCCCCACCAAACTCAATGGGATGGTTCACATATCATGTCAAGCCAAACTTCTGAGTAAACAAGTGTAGAATTGTGCTGTTAAATAAGATATCTTCAGCTTCCTGGATTGTGGAAACCATTGTGGAAGCCCAATATGAACACTAAAGTAATTTCATCCCATCCTGCCAATTCAGTGTCAATCATTTTAATATTTGTATATTTTGTCCATGATAATAAGATATGCTACAAAATACAACCTGAAAAATTGGCCTAACTCTCTACATGAAAATAACTATATATGCTTTGCTATATAAGGTACGTGGTTGTTTGCTAAGGATATAGTTTTATTTTTTATGACAAGAGCATTTTTGCCTTTCACGAAACAGAAGCTTTTGTCAGCGAATTCCACCTTACAGCAAATGAGCTGGTTCTAAATAATTAGTCCAGTTTATCTAGATAGAATATTAAAATGGTAGGATCTGAAAATTCTTTTTACTCCTGTGGGAATTCTTCACAGATTATCCTCCCATTCTCTGGGATTTACGCTACTGAAGGAAAAAAAGTCAAAGGATAAAAGCTCCATCCATCTAATTATACCAATCAGGAAGCTTTATCACATCAGCTTCAAGACTTCATGTTGTATGTCTGGGAAAGACCCTGCTGTTGTTGGGACATCACAGAGAGTCTAGTTTTAACACACTCTGAAAATAGAGCTCTTTCAGCAAGTTATTTATAGAATTTGTGCCAAGCAACTTAAGCAGCAGTAAGTGATAGGGTAAAAATGTGAAGGCTGAGTTTAGTTGATTTAGCAGAGATCTTTAAATTAAGACTCCGCAAAAAATAATAAGGGCGCCTTTTCTTTATTTATCTATTCAACCACAGGGCAGAAAGGGCAAAGAAGCTTAAAAGGCCTATTCATGCAAACTGAACTGGTGCTTTGAGTCAACTATTTACACATTGTAAATGTGTTTCATTCACATTAACACAACATTCACGGAGTAAAATGCATGCAAATTAAGCATCTCTATCTAAACAGAAAATAAATTTTAAAAAGGAAACTGATCTTAATGTTCACTTATTTGGTCAGGTAGAAGTGTTAAATGGCTTTTTTCAAAATGCAAATAGTAAGCTGAATCATCATTACTATCACTTAGTGAAATCTTTTTCTTTTTCAGTGCATTGTTATTTTAACTGAATATAATTTATCTGCTGGGTGAAGTCAATGGTTGAGGTTTTTTTTAGTTCAACTACCTCAAACACTACATAGAAATTCAAAGTTAGAAGAAAACTCCTAATACCTGAATCTATACAATTATTTTACCAAACATTTGCATCTGATGCTTTGGAAATCCTGCTTACCATTTGGCAGATTCATACAGATGACTTTGTGATGCAATTATATCACTTTGCGGGGGGGGGGGGGGAGCTATTTGACCTAGTTCTCCCTAAGGTGATAAACCTGCGTCTAGACTGCTTTAGATTTCACTTGGGGCTGAAATGATCAGCAGCGTCTTCATCTGGCTCCCTTAACCTGGCTCCCAAACCCTTAAAATTGAAAATTAGGTATCGGGGGGGGGGGAGTTCTAGCTGAGAAAACAATCATATCAGAGAGAAGCATGGTTTAAAGCACAGTTAACACACATTATTTCTCTCAAACAATCATGGGTGCTGTAGTTAACCTCTCACAGTTACAATTCTCAGCAACTCTTGGCAAACTAAGGTGCCCATAATTATTTAATGGAAAGAATGAGCTTTACAGGTTTAGTGTGCACTGTCTAAACATGGGAAGCTTTTTTCATGAGGTAGCATTCCAGTCCTATCAGCCCCTACCTGAAGACTAAAGCCATACAGCCAAGAAACAGGACTTACCATGGAAGTGTACTGGGACAATATTAAACTTGGAGTTAACTTAGTAGTTTTATGCCCCTCCTTTAAATGGTATGACTTCATCAAATGGTCTTCCGGAAGCGGCACTCCTTTTATGGTAAGGTGCATTACTTCGCTTTCTTCAAATTGCCTTGTGTGGAGAGGAATTCACTGAAGTGAATTACTTCAGTGATTCCAAAAAGTTGGCCAAGCTGCATCCTAGGCGCCTCTCTGTTCATTCTGCTGATCAGATCTCCATGTCTTTAAATTTGGGGAAATGGCAGCTGGAGGAGAACTGACATTTATCAGGGTGTGTGTGTGTGTTTCCTTTCCTCTATGCCTTTCTTTTTTTCTTTTTTTTTGCCTGTGACCCCCACCCTACTCCTTTACCAATGCTTCTATTTGGTTTCCCAAATGTGGGTCTCCAGCTGTTTTTGGACTACAATTCCCATCATCCTTGACCACTTGTCCTGCTAGTTAGGGATGATGGGAGTCATAGTCCAAAAACAGACCCAAGTTTGGGAAACCCTGTATTAGAGAAAAATTATAGGTATAGGCTTTGTAAACACAAGTTTTCCACAAAGGAAGCAAGCAGCAGCTTCAGGGGGGTGATTCTCATTGGGGGAATGATGTGAGTTGAATTGATCCTTCTCTCCCCCAGGGCTCCAGTTCTGTTCTGCTCGCTTCACTGCTGTTATTACTCAGAGATATGAGATCTGTGCACAAATCATTGTTGCCCAGCTCAGCCCTCAAAACGAAACTTAGAAATGCTATAATTTCAGAAAATATTGATTGCGTCTTTACAGAATCTTTAAGTGTCAAATCAATATACTTATTTTCATTAAAATAAGTCCACGTAATTCTTACAGAATTTTATAAATATATATACTTATCCAATGCAAATGTTGAATTCTTCTTTCGCCCTGATCCTTGATGAACCCAGATGGGCAAGCATCTTGTACATAGTGCATCAAATATTTTCATTGTATGTTAGCAATGTTAATATACTATGTATGCTAAGTGACTGGAATTTCTCCTTCAAGTATGATGCCTTAAGGTTATTTACATTTCACATACAATTGCAAGTAACAGCTTGCTTTAGTGGCAGAACATCTATTTAATGAAGTTATTTGTAGCTGCACCGTAGTAAATAAGCTCAAAAGTAATTTCATGAAAAATTAAAAGAAAATTATCTGAAAGCTCTCACTGGAATTACCTATGCTAATACATTCAGTTAAGAAAGGGCGCTTTCAAGGAAATGGATTATCTTTTTTTTTTCATGCTCTTCCAAAGGATAACTTATTTTAAACATGGTAACGAATTTATAGCAATTCCATGAGTGGGAGGCCCATTCTCTATTTCATAAACCCCAGTAAATGACAGCTCATACAGCAAGCACTGTAACATATAATGAGATAAGCAGAAACATGGGCAAATACCCCCACAACAAGTAACAGCAAAGCACCAACTTTTCTGATAACATGAAGCATATGTAACCTGAAGCGTATGTAACCCGAGGTACCACTGTACTTGTACTTTGACGTGCTTTTGAACTGCTAGGTTGGCAGGAGCAGGGACTGAGAAACAGGAGCTCACCCTGTAAATGCCATGGTAAACCTACATCAGCACAAACAGACGTCTTCATCTGCCCCAGCTGCAACAAAACATGTGTGATCATTCCCCATATTGGTCTCTACAACCACAGCAGGCACTCTAACTCTACAACAGTTTGCCTTCACCCCTGAAGCCAGACACTTCCATTGTCTCCTGAGACAGACGGATGCCAAACAACCTGTCTACCTTCTGACACAAATAATCACATACAAATATTGTTGAAAAATACTACTAAAGTTGGAAAGGGTCAATTATGCTTTGACTTAAGCAATTCTGTCTACATGTGAGAACAAAATCAAAACTGTTTATGTCTTACACTTTTAAATTACAAAATCACCACAGTTCCATCGCTAAGTAATTCCAAGGGATAAGACACCTGAAATACAGGATTCAGAGCTGGGCCCAAACCCAAACTTCCTATAGACGTTTGATGATATTCTGTGCCAGACCCAGCTGCTTAAGCCAATCCCTAAACTCCATACCCCAAAAGCACACTGAGCTTAAAACAAATGGTGCTTATTCTACATCAGACTTTGGTAACAATGGCAGCATTGTTAAGCAAAGACACAACACTATTTTTTTTCAGTACAGAAGAAAGGATCTCTCACTAACAACAGCTGCCTCTAGATGGAGTGACTCATATCCTGAGAACAGGGCACACCTCAGCTTCTCACTCTGGAGTCAACTCTAATTCTAAGTACTGTACTCAGCAGTGTATGAAAATTGTCTCATTTTGCCGCTGTTCACTTCAGGAAACTGAAAGTGAAGAGCCTTAAGCTCCATTCACATATCACAGGGAGATGACTTTCGTATTGCTGAGGGTGTTTGTGAATGGGACTTGCTATATGCCAATACAGTGGTACCTCGGGTTACATACGCTTCAGGTTACATACGCTTCAGGTTACAGACTCCGCTAACCTAGAAATAGTGCTTCAGGTTAAGAACTTTGCTTCAGGATGAGAACAGAAATTGGGCTCCGGCGGTGCAGCGGCAGCAGGAGGCCCCATTAGCTAAAGTGGTGCTTCAGGTTAAGAACAGTTTCAGGTTACGAATGGATCTCCGGAACGAATTAAGTACTTAACCCGAGGTACCACTGTATAACAATTGACTTCAACTCCTGCAAGAAAGAATAAGGCTCTATTACACTGCAAGCATATGCTGGCTTCATTTCACTTCATCTGCCATGGCTTCCCTCAGAAAATCCTGAGTGTTTGGATGGAACTGGGAAGACCAGAATTCAAATTTCCATCCAGCCATGAAGCTCTTTGCTGGGGCAAATGATTACCCCTAAATCTAACCTACCTCACAAAGTTGCTCTAAAGAGGTTATCCTATGCAGGCAACCTCCAATTGGGGGGGAGGTTTGCATTCCTGCCCCCCTCCCCGCCAGCAGGTTGGCGGAGCACGCATAAGCCTACCCTTTCCCGCCCCTGTTCTGCTCTCTTCTGGGTCAAAAACAACCCACACATCGGTAGTTGAGTGTCAATTGAACACACACAAAATGGTCACCACTTGTATGAGACTGGAATAAAAATGTGAAAAGTATTTTTTGAACAATAGCTAAATAATGGAATAATGCAAATTACAATATTTTCAGAAAATCACTAGTACTAAAACAATATGAATAAGTATTGCATGTAAATCAGAGCATATGCATTGCTTTTGAACTGCAGCCTATTTTACTAATGTATTGACATGTGACTAATTGTATTTTTTTATTGTGATTTTATCGTATGTTGATTTCTTAATGGCTTTGACCTCCATGGAGGCCTTCTTGTTGAATGAATATTTATTTATTTTAAATAAATAAATAAAATAAATGTTTTTATTTATTTTGTGAGAACGCAAGATCTATTTAATTATTTTATACCAAGGTCCCAATATATTAAAATAAGAAATATCTTCAATATAATTAATATTTCATATTCAAGAACTGTCTGCAAATATTAATCAACTTGATCCATCTGCAGGCAGGGAAACATGGGAGCTGTTGTCTTGGAGTGCCATCTTGTGGCCAAATCAAAGTAAGTAAAATCTTATTGTGGAAATGTCTAATGTAAACTGCATATTTTATGGCAAGGTGAGGAAGTATTCTGCATTTAGTGGTGAGCTTCCTAGCAGTGCCTCCTGGTTGCTGCAATTCCTACAAAAAAATCTGGACTAGGTAAACCTTGGCCTGATCCAGCAATGCACTTTGGATGTTCTTAAGCAAGTGCTCATATCCAAATCACTGAATAAATTATTAGTTATGACTGTACTGCCAAGCATATCTGAGAATACACACACTTTTTCTTCATAAATTTAAAATAATTTAGTGGGTCATGGGAATGATAGATAGATATAGATATAGATATAGATATAGATATAGATATAGATGATATAGATATAGATATAGATATAGATATAATGTCAATTATAGCCACTGTGGTGTAGCAGTTAAGAGTGTCAGACCTGAGAGACCAAGGTTTATATCCCTACTCAACTATAAAGCTCACTTAAGCCAGTCACTCACTAATCCACCTCACAGGGTTATTGTGAGGGAGAACTATGCATGCCACCTTGAGCTCCTTGGAAGAATATAAATGCAGTAAGTAATCTGGACCCTGTGGTATGGAGACACCCAAATATGTCATCTCATACATTAAATGCATTCCATAGCTTTCCTCACAAGCTGCAGCACTGACAGTATGATCATTGTGACCTGAGATGGATATCTGCAGTGCATGGCAATAAATGTCCAACTGTACCCTGATACTTCCTGGAAACCCTGACAAGTCATAAGTACAGTGATAAATATTTGTCAAACACAAACCGGAAAGCTAAAGTGACACCTGTGATAAATCATCTGCACTCGCTGTCTCAATGCTACTGGGACAGGTTCAAGGTTCTTGTATCAATATAGAAACAGATATATCAAGACTATTGCCTAGACCAGTGGTCCCCATTTAGTACTGTTTTTCAAAAGCCAAGCCACGGACTCCCCCCTTTTTTAAAATAATAATAAATAATAATAATAATATATCAATGGTAGTTTTTGTTATGTGAATGGTGCCAGGGACCCCCTGGATGGGTTACTTCTGACATCAGGAGTGGCCCAAGCCTTTTTGTTGCCTGAGGTGAATGACAATATGGTATATTCCCTATTCTGTACCAAAAAATGTAAGTAGACTGATAGCTGAATATTACTTCAGCATTGGTGATGGAACAGAGTCCTCCACCGCACACTTGGGCAGCAAGCTAGCATAGAGGCTGCAGGGCAGACCATGTAGCACACATTTCTAGCCACTTTCTTCCCCTTACAATTTGCCTTGTGAAGTAGCTGTCTCACTCTGCCCCATGAAACAGCCGGCCCTGTCTGATATACCAGGCTCTGGTAGCATAAGTCATTTTTTAAAAGGATCAAAATCAAGTCCTTCAGCCAGGAACAGAATAACCATTTAATTTAGCCTATATCCCCTGTGCAGCTATTGAAAAGTTAAAGAATTGCAAGATCCTAGGCATTAATGGGCTTGGAGGGGCATTTTACAAGTCTTTTAGTGGGTTTTGAGTCTGCTTTTTTTAAAGCAACCTAATGAAATCTTAGAATGGGGTGTGATTCCAGAAATGTGGTGCTGATTGAACCTCATAGCCATATTAAAACCAGGTAATGATCCCTTGTCTCAAGGGTAGTACCACCATATTGATCTCTTAATATGCTAAATTCCTCACTTCCAACCTAGCAGCCCAGCTTAATATTTCCTTTCCTTTCCTTACTTTACTTTACAGAATATACTGGAATAGACCAGACTGGCTTTATGCCAAGATGTCAATTGTCAAATTCTGTGAGGAAATACTATTCTTTATAACAAAATCAATTCCCTCAGCTTTATTATTGCTTTATGCTCTTCACATTTTGTATCACTTAGAATGGCCAATTTTAATGACACTCCTACATAAATTAAATGTTAGATCAAATTTTTTGAATGCAATCCAACAATTCTATTCATCTTCAGAAGCTATGGCTAGAGTCAATGTGTACTACTCACACTTGATAAAATTATCCTAGTGCACCAAGCAGGCTTCCCCTGCTCCTCAGTTCCTTTTACAGGAACTACTGAAGGGCTAGCAAACAAGATCTGAGCAGAGAATTACAATTAATAGGAGGCAGCATGTAATACATTTACTAATGACATTTTACTGATGTTAAGTAATATGTTGCTTGTCATTCCAGTGCTTACAGAAACAGCTCAGCGACTTCCATAGGGCATGAGATAAATTACCATATGCGCTCATCCTCCTATCTATTAACATCCCTGGTAACAGAACAAAGGTGACTGCAACAGCTCTCAAACCTAACACTACACCTGAGTATTGTTACATCTAAAGAGGTTATGAAAGTGAAATCTTGTTCCCCTTTCAAGAAATGTAAAGTAATAACTTGTGCAGTAGAAGAAAAATAATCTTTCACGGCTGGGGGAAACCTAAATTCACCTTCCTATTTCAACACCTCCCAGTTATGATTCCTGAGGATGCATTAAAACAATAGCAATATTTGTTAGAGAAATTTACTGTTGGTGGTAAAATAATAATAATTAATAGTGCTATCTTATATAGATGCAGAAAAAAAGAGATTCAGTTTATTAAACTTAAGTCTATCCTGAGGTGTTTTATCTTAAACTATTAGTACACTAGAATTAGAAATTATAAGGACATCACCTAACTCATGACACAATGGAGACTTCATAAAATGGACTCTCAATGAAGCATACTGCCTCTGACTCCAAGGTGGTTTGGGTCATTTCAGTAGGGTACTTCAATGGGATTGGGGAAGAGAATTACATTGTGTTGGGATGCCATTGGCTTCATTGTGTCCTCTATGCAGAGCCAGCCCACCAATGACACAGGATGAGGCCGATGCCTAAGAGAAGTGGCACTGGGGAGGAAGAGGAAGTTGCTTCCCTGCTGCTCCTTTACACAATGGGGCAGCCATAGCCACTGGGCAAAGTGGTGGTGGCAGTGGGGCAGTGGCTTCTCTTCCTCTTCCTCTTCGTTAAGGTGCTGCCCCTCTCTGGGCGGTTGGCCTGGGTGAATAGGCTTGCTGCTTTCATAGCCTATGTATGACAGCAGCAAGCCTATTCACTCAGTGTCCAAAGAGCAGCAGGCCTATAGAAGCAAGCTACTGCCCTGGGGCTGCCCTTGCTTTACACAGCAACTACAAGGACCCTACCTTGTAAAGCAGCAGTAGAGCAGCTGCTTCCTCTTCTGCTTTGACACCTCCTCCTACTTCCCTTGCCCACCCATTCCCTCTGCCCCCCCACCCACCTGTTCCTTGATTTTTTGCCTTGGTCACCTTCTCCACTTTGACTTCATATTTCAAATGTTGCTGGACAACAATTTATATACTGCATTTATTATTATATACTGCACCTTATTATACCAGGAGCTCAATGTGGGGGTACATGGGTGCTCCCCCTCATCATTTAATCCCAACAATCTTGTGAGCTAGCTTTAGGCAGAGAGAGACAGAGAGAAAATGGCCCAAGGCCACCCAATGAACTCAATGGCTGAGTGGGGGTTTGAACTCTGGTCTCCCAGACCCTAGTCTGCCACTCATAACCACTACACCACACTGGCTTTTGAGTGTCACGGCATCTCTGATCATAGGCGATTCCGGCTGAGGGCTGGTGAGTGCTTGGTGCTATACATGGAAATGTTGATTATAATTGCTACCAGGTACTCAGTGCTGTAGAAATTAAAATCATCATCATCATCATCATCATCATCATCCTCATTGCTGGTGAGTGCTTGGTGCTGCACAAATGTGGAAAATGTGCTAATAAGGTTGCATGTCAGGGAGAGTGCATTTTGTGGTTTGCACAGTAACAAAACAAAACACACACACACACACACACACACACACGTTTCAAAGCTCAAAGGTTGGTAATTAACCAAAGATTTGTGAGAAGATATTTAACAAAAGTGCCAGGCGAGCCTCCCTGGGGAGAGCATTCCACAAATGGGGGGCCCCCACGGAAAAGGCCTGTTCTTGTGTTGCCACCCTCTAAACCTCTCGTGAAGGGGGCACATGAAAAAGGGCCTCAGATTATGATCTCAGGGTCTGGGTTGGTTCATGTGGGAAGAGATGGTCCTTGAGGTATTGTGGTCCTGAGCTGTTTCAGACTTTTTTGGTCAAAACCAGCACTTTGAATTGGGCCTGGAAACTGATTGGCAGCCAGTGCACTTGGGCCAGGATTGGTGCAATATGCTCAAACTGTCTTGCCCCAGTGAGCAATCTGGCTGCTGAATTCTGAACTCATTGAAGTTTCTGAACTGTATTCAGCATGGATGTTGAAATCCCCCCAAACAAGCAGTCTAGGAGTCCTGAATCCCACCTCAGAGACCAGCTCTGTCAGCTCAGGCTGGAAAACTGATGGGCAGTGAAGTGGATGGTAAACCAGAAAAATTCCTAATCCAACACCAGGAACAAACACTCTAGATCCCCATTTAACTGGACACAGAGCCAAGAGAGAGAGGTGGCATTTCTATAAGACCAAAGCAACTCCCTTTCCTGACCCTCAAGTCTGCCCTGATGCTGCCCTGAGTACCTTGGCAGGCATAGCTGCGTGAGACCAACTCTGCTTTGCTCTCCCACCAAGGTCTCAGTGATACATACCAGATTGACCTCCTCATCCACAATCATATCATTGATGAGGGAGGTTTTATTGAGAATCGCCATGGTATTCAACAGCAGCAACCACAGATGCAAGATCTGGCTAATAAGGCAACCACAATTCCCTAGGTTGGAGGTGACAAAGTGGTGGCACAATGTTTTTGTTTCATCTTCAATCAATCCTCAATTTTTTTTTCTTCTCAGGCTTCCGTTTGAAATCTCTCAAATATTTTGTTCAGAGTCCCTCAAGGCACAGCCATTTAAGCTTGGTCTATGTTGCCAAGATTATGATGGATAGCTGCCCACCCTTAGAGAAAAGTACCAGGATTCCCAGCTGTCACTACCAACTGCAGCCAAACTACTAGCTCAATTACTGACTGATATTCTGGGAAGAAGTTCATAATGTGATTGATCTCTGCTGTAGACACACTCGACCTTTATGGATCTATAGGCTGCTATATTTCTGTGAGGTCAGAATAGAATCACCGAGGTGGGTGGCTAGCATTTAACAAATTCAGCTGATTTAAGCAAAAGCACAATTCCACAATCTACTCAGATGCATGTGGAATCCCCCGGGGCCACCAGTATCATTTTTTCCCTTAGGAGCTGGGGTGCGGGGGTTGGACTCCTTAGAGTCCTTCTGAAAATGAACAAATAAAAAGTAAAAATAGCTAAAGCAATAACGTAAATAAATAACAATAAAATAAACAAATATTTACTTCAACTATTTACTGGTATATTCTGCTTAGCACTGTTGTCTAGAAGGTGTATACAATACAATACGCTTACAAAAGATACACTAAAGATAAAAGCCGTCAAATTATCTACAAAATCAGAAAACTTTATTTAAAGTGCCTGCTGAAAGGGGGGGGGGGCGGAGATGAGCAGGCACTGAAGTTCAACAGGAAGGAGGTATCTGAAGAAGTGTGCATGCACACGAAAGCTCATACCAAGAACTAACTTAGTTGGTCTTTAAGGTGCTACTGGAAGAAAAAAATTTTTTTTGTTTTGACTATGGCAGACCAACACGGCTACCTATCTGTAACAGGAAGGAGGCCTGTATGCTTTCTGCCAGGAAGGATTTCCATAGAGTTGGGTCCAAGCAATCTTTCTTCTTCTTCTTTGGCGATCACTCATAGCCAAGTAAGATTGTCTTCCATAAACATGGTTTTAACAATGAGTCCGTAAGTGACCATGGAGGCCAATTCTGGATCCACACTTCATTCCACAGTGGGGACATTGGTTTCCGGGTGGGAGTTGAATGGGGTACTACTAACAAAGACTCCCCTGTAATGGGGCAGGGATATAAGGAATCAGGTGGTCCTTAAGGTGTCCTTGTAAATTAATGCAAGAACTCTGAATCTGGCCCAGTAGCATATAGTCAGCCAGTGCAAGCTTTTAAGCACTGGAGTTATATCCTGGCAGTAGTATATCCTCAAAAAAGTCCAGCAACAACATTTTGCACCAGTTGGAGCTTTCAGAAGGGACCTCAGGGTAGCTCCACAGTAAATTGCAGTAATTGGAGTATTGAAGTTACCAATGCATTAATCACTGTGGCCAAGCTATCCTTGTCCAAGAATGTCCATATTTGGTGTAATAGCTATAGCTGATAAAAGGAACTTCTAACCACTGAGGCTACCTGAAGCTTCAGCAACCATGATGGACTCAGGAGCACCCTGTTCTTTCAGATGGAGTCCAACCCCATCCAGAACAGGCAACTAACCAATCTCTAAGACCCAGTAAAGCTACCTACAGTGTCTCTTTTTCCCCAGGATTCAAATTTAGTTTAGATTCGCTCATCCAAGTCCATTATGAAACCAAGACAATGGTCTAGATCAGTGGTTTCCAGTTAGGTAAGTACTGTAGATCCCCTGTTTTTCAAAAGCCAAGCCATGGATCCCCCTACTTTTGAAAAGTTTATATATGGTAGTTTTTGTTACATGAATGGTGCCATGGACCCCCTGGGGTCCACAGACCACAAATTGGGAAACACTAGATCATACACAGTTGTTTCTGACTCAGATGTTATGGAGAAACAGAACAGAATACTACTGACATTTTGCCCAAATTACTAATGACCACTCCTGTTGGCTTCATATAGAAGTAGAACATCATTGAAGACAAGATCGCTCATGGCAGCACAGCATAGTGCAAGGAACACGGGGCAAAAAACATTTCCCAACACTATTCACCTATAGGTAGTAGCCACAGAATGTGTCCCCAATATCAATTCAGACAGAGCAGGTCTAGGAGGATACTATGATTATTGGTATCGAAAGCTGCTGAGAGACTGGGAAGCAGAAACAAAGTTGCCTTCCTTCTGCCCAACTCTCCATAATCTGTATTCTTCAGGAACACCTGCAACAGCTCCACCACTTTCTCCATCAATTTATTCAAGAAGTGAGTATTTGTGGGAAGTGAGATAGGATGTACTACTGCTGCAGGCATAACTCTTGAAGAAACTAAGAAGTTGATCACAGCATTTCATTAGTCTTATCTCTTTAGCCATCTGTAATGACTTTGTAAACTTCAATGACTTTGCTGGAGCAACAATTACCACACCAGGTTCAGTTTGTATGTTTGACATTAAATTGAAATAAGGTAATTCCTTTGTTTTTAAATAAGCCCTCAAATCACATTATACATATCCAAAGAATAATGGAAAAATCTGATGGATGCATTCCTATTGCATTAGAATCTGTCCCTGGCCTACTCCCCAGGGTTATAATTAATTTAATTTATATGACAGACTACAACTCGAATACAATAAAATAGCATAATCATGAACTCACAGAAGAAACAGGAATATATTCAAGTTTAAGTAAATAGTGCTTTAAATGCATAAAATCTCTAGATGAGATTTCTTGAGAAGTAAAGCCTCTTTCCTAAAGTGTCAAGGCAAAATCTTGTTAATCTGCTTTTTCTGCTAAAAATAAGTATTAAAAGAAAAGATAAAAGTAAATTCTCAAAGGGGTTGTTGGCAAAGAAAATCCCAAGTAAAAGAGAAGTAGTAAAAGAACTAAGAAGCTGAATGAGGAGGGGCAGCTCCATTCAAATCAGCATAAGAATGGGCTGTAACATTTTCTTTTATTCTTAGATAGAAGAGGCAGGAAGATCTCTGAAAAATAGGGCGGCAATTCAATTACAGTGCTTAGTGGGACTTCAGTAAGCAATCTGAAGCACTTCAATAATGTTATAAAATTTGTAGAATACTCAGACAGTGTAAGCTATCCATGTCTACTTAAAAGTAAGCCTCAATGAATTAAATGGGATCTACTCCCAGGTAAGTGCAAAGCAATTATAGACTACCTATTTACCAGGAAGTAAATCCCACTGAAATCACTTAAACTTATTTCTCCATAGCACTGTTAGGGTTATGCTGCTGAGATACTAGCTTGAAGTATTAAAATATTTATTTATTTATTTATTTCTAATGAATTAAATAGGAAAACTGCACTCTTACTATGATGTTCAGTGGGGCTTACTCCCAAGTTCCTATGATTATTATTAATTTCATTTCTATACCATTTTATTTACCGGTATTTATTTAAAAAAATACTATCAGAGTGGTTTACAGCACGTTAAAACATAAAATAAAACAATCCAGAATAAAACATTACTGAAGAAAGTCAAGTATAAAGTATACATTCAAAACAACTTAATTAACAGGACTAAAATATTATCATAAGCTCAGACCATACCTGCTGCTGTTGCTGTCAATCCTGCCAATGGTGGTTCATGGCGGGCAGTGGCTGTGGAAGCTCAGGCTTGATGACTTGGGTCTGTTCTAGCTGGAGGGAGTCAGTCAGGGCCCTGCCCTCCCAGCCCAGGTGGAAAAAGGCCTGCAAGGCAGGGAGCAGGTCATCTAGCATGGATGATTTCCTCAAAACTCCTGCATTGCAGGGGATTGGATTAGATGACCCTAGGGAAACCCAGCCAGGGGTATAAATAATAAATTATTATTATTATAGGGATACCTTCCAACTCTAAAAATCGATGGCTCACAGCAAAGATGGTCTGTATAGGATTGCAGATTTGGCAATAATCTGTATTTCAGATTTTTGTATTTGTTTTCTGCTTAAAACATAAAACACGTTTACTCCAATGGAACACTCTGGCACGTTTCTTAGAACTATCCCAGAAGAATTTGAAAGTCTATTCTTTTAAATTTGTTTTTGACATTTTTATTGTAAACCACCTTATAGGGCCTTTCCCTAAAGTAAGGGGTGGACATTGTGGTGGCCTCTACTTGTAGTAGAGGTAGCTGCATGAGGCCGGAGGAACATAGGCCAGCTGTGAGGCCGCTCCCTGCAAGGCCCTTTTACCTGGCCTGGGGGGCAGGGCCCACAGTCACCAACCCTACTGAAGAGGCTTCTCATGAGGCCGGAGGAACCTCACATTGGTTGTCATATCAACCAATAATACAGATGATAATGCAACCTAAAACCTAATGGGATATTGTTTTGAACCACATACCTTTTACCAGTGATTCTTTCCTCTGCTAGTACTCCTGCACACTCCAGATTCACAGCCTAACTCTGGCTTTGTTCGCAGCCTGTTTTGTCCTCAAAATATCTGCAATGTTATAGGGCTGTGCTCTCCAGCCCAAGCTGACCCAACTCCTATAGCTTACTGTTCGGAATACAGCTATGTCTGTTAAAGGAAGAATTCTTCCTACTACATCCATGTGCATAAGCTCTATCATGTTGCTAATGGAGAGCTTTGTTCTCTGGCCTGAAAGAAGCATCTGAAACAAGACAATGACCCTGTCTTCCTGCATGGCAGGAGGTGCAGTGTTTTTAAAGACATGCTTCCTCACACCTTAACAGGGGGCAGGGAGTGGATCTAAAGTGCTGCATAAGTGGTTCTTTCTTCCACATATGTTTTACAGCAGGGGTTCCCAAAAGGAGGCATGCCCACAAATTTCCATTCAGGCGGCTCACAGTGCATCTGCATCAAAGATTCATATTGATTTCTAATTGTAGGTAAAATTCTTATTTTATTTCTTATATTCGATGGCACTCAGTTTTAAAACAAGAAATGTAAATACTCTCCCTCTGCAAAGTTAGTTAGTTAGGCCAAGTGGGGCTGCCCAGGAACAGCAGAGGAGGAGGGCTGACCATTATTAAAGAGGCAATTGGCGCTTCTGCTCGCTCGCTCTTCTCTTTGGGCAGCTTGACGGGGAAGGATGGATGTCCGGGAAAAGCACATAAGCAAATGAAGAGCAAGATCAGCTTCTACTCCTGCTGTAGCGGCCAAAGAGTCTTGGCAAGAGGAGGCTGCTCGGCTGCGGGAGCCTCCATACACTCCACCTTCTCTGTGTGGTGCCCTAACAGCGTTCAGTCGCTCCTGTCCTCTTGGTACGCTGGGGAGAAGAGCAGGGACCCAATCCAAGACAGGCAGCCAAGGCCACCTTATGCATTGGGGCGGGCGGCAGCCAGGCCGCCAGACTTCACCTTCAGAAAGGGCCGCGGTGCAGCAGACGCATCTGAGGCACCGCCTGGCAGGGATCCCTGGGAAAGACCCTTGTCCCAAACTCCGAAGAGCCGCTGCCAGTCAGTGACCACAATGCTGAGCTTGAATGGGCCAACGGTCTGAACTCGGTGTCAGACAGCTTCCCATGTCCCACCTTGGCTCAATAGTAACCCCCAAAGAGGGGAGGCGGAGGCAGCACATGGCGAAGGGCTCTTATTATGGCAGGTCGAGAGAGAGACGCTCGAGCGGGACTCCACCGAGGACCACGAGGCAAGCGCCGCCCGCGGGATCCCCGCTGCGTGTGCGAGCGAGAGAGCCGCTCGAGGGAGGCGCGGCGCTGACGCGGCCGAGGGGGCGGTTGCTTGTGACACTGAAAAGCTGGAGGCGCGGGGAGCACAAGATGGCGGCGGCTGCTGCTGGCGGGCGCTGGCGCCGGGGACGACGGCTGCGCGAGGGGCTGAGCGGCTGAGCGGGAGCGCGCCGCAAGCAGAGGGACATGGCTCGAGCCGGTCCGGTGAGAGTTGGCGGGCTCTGGCGCACCCAGGCGCTCCGGGAGGCGGGGCGGGTGGGGTGGCGCGGGGGGGTCCGGTCGGGGGCAGCCGGGGGATGCCAGGCGCTCCGAGAGCGAGGCAGCAGCCCGTTACTTCTTCCAAGTAGTGTCCTCCGCTGCTCTTCCCGTCACCCGGGAAGCCCCCGCTCCCGAGCTGGGGTTTTGGCGCCTCTTCGAAGGAGCCGGGAAGGAGAAACTTCTCTCCCTCGGCTTCTTCGCCATCCCGTCGAGAGGCTCCTTCCCTTATCCTGGGACGAGAAAGAGGGGGCTCGGAGGCGCCCCTCGGAGTGCTGGGAGTCCCGGGGGCGCTGGTCGGGGGCGCTGGATTAGCTGCATCCTTTTAAATAATTGCGAGTGGGCTGGTTTCCCGATGTGCATCTTGATTCACGCGCGCACAAATGTTTTATAGGTAACTTGCTCGTGTGGAGACGGTCCCCATGTTATCGGCCTCCATAGGTTAAAGCCGGTTCTGGATGACTAGACGTTTTCGTTTTGAGATGGTGGGATAGGAAGGAAGTGTGTTAAAAACTTTTTATGCTGTGGAAATGGGTGTCTAGCTTTTACTTCTGCCTTGATTTATTTATTTATTTTAAAGGGAACAGATTTCTGCGGACCTGTTGAGATGTTTACTTTCAGAGATGTAACTCTTATCTTTCAAAGGAAGCACTTGTTGCACCTGGAATAGGTTTGTAGTGTCTTTTGAAAGTCGAGGTTAATACACCTCAGTATGTTGTCACTTCCTCTGAATTAATAAGTCTCATCTTACTTACATCCACCCTTCCTTACATATTTCTTGTATTTTGGAAGTTGGCACCTGCAACCTCATTGATCTGGAATACTTCCTGTTGGTAATAGCTGACATAGATTAGGTGAACAGATTAGAAGAAAGATAAATTGGAGAAACTTGTCTATTTACTGTCCCTTAACTATCCTGATTGAGAATACAAAGGACTACTAAATATATCTTAAGTGATCTTGATTATGCACCTGAAGGCTGTGTCTGCAAACACAATTTCTTAAAGAACATCCACTGATAGGAGTATCACAAATGAATGTGTTAAAAAAAAAAGCTAGTGACCAGAATGAGTAGAGGAAACATTTTCTTAATAAATCTTATATGATTTATAATATCATTCTTAGAATAAGCATTCACACTTGGCCCCACACTTGAACTCTTCTGTTGTGTTGAGTAACTGACAATAAGGCATACCTTTTGAATCTTTGTTACTTAGGGTTTGTGTGCATAAAACTCATTGAAAAAGTATCAGAAGATAATGGGAGGGAGAAATCTATGAAACAATGTGAACTAGTAGATTTCCTAATAGGTCAGCATGGAGCTGCAATTAAATGTAAATTGGAGTGAAACAAAACTGTATGCAAAAAAGCCAGCCTATTATTTACAGAATTTTGGGTTAACAGTGATTATGTAGAAAGGAGTACTGCATGTAGTATATTTTACACAAAAGTTTGTGACTTTAATGATGGCAAGTGATTATAATGCTAAAAGGTTGAGATTTGTTAAGTTTTTATGTACTTAAATTACTTTGGTAGTGCATGAACTTTATTACATGGAAAGGTCATGAAGATCTAGGTTTCAGGGTGCAGTCTTAACTTCACATACCTGGGTGTAAGCCACTTTGAATTTAGTTCTGAGTAGACATAGTTAGGATTGCAGCCAAAGAAACACTTTTCATTGTAAGAAGTAAATGATTGTAGTAAGATGTTAATTCCCCCCTATACCCCCACCTTTCCTTGCCTATCTGAGAGTAAGCCCCATTGAATTCAATACAACTTACTTCTGACTAGACATAGTTAGGATTGTGCTGTTAGGCTGTAATCCTATACAAACTTAACTGGGAGTAAGTTCATTGAATTCACTGGGGCTTACTCCTAATGTATAGGACTGTACTGCTAAGATGCAATTTTAAAGTACTAGACCAGATTTATCATGTATTGGTTATACATGCTAACATTCACCATTTAATTTCTACTACACAGCTCTTAACATTTGTAACTTACTTTCTGTGCTTGACATCTGCACTGCACCAGTTTGGGAATTGTTCCTTTAAACAATGTGATGCTTAGTGATGAAAATAATTTGAGTCCTGTGTGTAAATACTGATTTATGATAGTAGGAGTTCATATTTTTTGACTTGCATCTAGCACTGAGTACCTAATTGTATTAGTAATAAGTTAAGCTACTGCATTTATATTTAACTTTCTATTTCATATTAAAGATTCCTGTTCTGTGATTATTTAATGATGTGTAGAGGCCAAAGAAGGAATGATTACTTTTTACTTTTGCATTTTGTCAGTGAGGTAGGACAGCAGGTAGAAGGACTGTATTTAAAGTGAAATGATATATATTGAGGCTATTTGCTCAGTTATTTCAAAATTGTATTTAAGACGTGAGCCAGAAAACCTTGATCTACAGGTATTCTGTTTATTTAACTGTAGGAAAGCATTTTTGTTGCATTTTTATATTCATTTTTTTACTCTTGCATTAGAATCTACAATGAAAAGACTTAAGAATTTTGGACTTTTTATTTAACAAAAAATGGCTAAAGGTAGAAGGGAAAGAAAGAATCTAATAATTATCAGGGTGATTTACACATAAAATGGCATAATGCACATCTTATTAAACTATGTTCAATTATGCCTGGTGGCTGAATGAGAAAAAGTAAGCTGAGCTTGAGTCCCAACTGTTTGTAAGTTGGACCCCATGAGGGAAAATTCAGCAAATTGTCTGTGGTGCAAAATCTAAGGGTGACCAGGGGTGCCTTTTATCTATGGCCCTTTAAACCGCCTGTGTTGTTTTTGTTTGTTACTATGTTATACATATTTGTGTTTTTATATTGTAAACCTCCCTATGATCCTCGGGTGTAGGGCGGTATAGATATTGAATAAATAATAATTTTATCAACTCCGACTGTTGACGGGAGCTGCTGTTGTCCCTGGACCAGAATAGTTTGAGCACAGTAGGCCAAGCATTGGTAAAGTCATGGTTGATTATTACAGTGTGCTCTATGTGAGGCTTTCCTTGTGCTTGACCTGGAAACTACAGTTAGTACAGCATGCTGCAGCACAATTGCTGACAGGAGTAAGATCCTGTCAACATATAATACTTCTGCTCACAGAACTCTCCTGGCTTCTGGCTTGTTTCAATTAGTATATAAAACCGTCAACTCTTTTACTTGAAGTATTGCCTCTCCATATGTGCCTACTTGACCTCTTCAAGCTGTGGTACTGGCAGTTTTACAAGTGCCATATAATATCCATTCTGCACTTGTGAGGAAAATATTTTAGTATGTGTCAGCATCTATGCTCTGGAACTCTGTGCCTATCAATATCAGGCAGGTGTCTTCATTGCACTGTTTTTTGTGGGGTTTTTTATGCCTGCTAAAAACCTCCTTGTTTAAGGAAGCCTACCCAGACATGTAATTTAATTATGTTTATTGTTCTTAAGATTCTGTTGATTTTTATCAGCATTTTAAAGCCTGATTATTATTATCAGTATTTAATTATAAATATTTTATACTAATTAATGTACACTGCTTAGCTAATTAAAAAAAGTGTTTCTAAACTGAGTTTTTAAAATGCTATATTTATGAAGTTGTAATTCAGTAGATAGGAATAGGTGCAACGCTGAACAGAATGATATGTGCTAATGAAACAATGGGAGTATCCAGTAAAGTTTGACTCCTTGTCAGGCTAAAGTTTCATAATCTTCCTTTACAAGGGCACATGGGGCTTGTTTGTCATGGTATACAGATGTAGTGACAAGTGTAAGTGCTGTGCCCCATCCTAATATTTGTCAGTGGACCACCTTGAGCCGTGATTTATTAAATAGATGTGTCTTAAACTGATGCTTCATGCTGATTAGGGCAAATTTTCAGATAGACGGAAAAGGTTCTGCCATACTGAAGAATTTATTCCTATGGGGAATGATTTTGACATTTGGCGTAAGGAGGAACATGATAAAGGTGTGTACAGTTATGCATTAAGTGAAGCAGGTGGATAGAAATAAGTTTCCCCCCCTCTTCCTTTCATAGTATTAGAACCCAGGATCATGTAGTGAAGCTGAGTGTTGGAAGTTACAGGACAAAAAAAGGAAGTACTTCACACAGTCCATAGTTAAGACATAGAATTCACTATCATAAGATGGATTGTAGGCTGCCAACTTGGACAGCATTAAATTGGGGTTAGACAAATTTGTAGAATCATAGAGTTGGGAGAGGGACCCCAAGGGCCATCTAGTCCAACACCATGCTATGGAATGGAGGAAAACTGCCATCAATGGTTACAAGGAATGATTGCTTCTGTATCTAAGGTGGTATGCCAGTTGTTGTAGAGGATGAGTGAGGAGAGTGCTGCTAAGTTCATGTCCTGCTTTCAGGTTTGCTGGAGGCATTTGGCTGGGCACTCTGAGAACAGGGCGCTAGACTAGGTGGGTCTTTGATCTGATTCAGCAGATTCTTCTTACATCCTAAAAAAAGCTGAAGCTAATTTTTGTTTCCGCTTGCAGGTCAAAATGCAAAGACTGAGAAACCCTTTGGAAGATGAATTTCTGTAGCATTTCATTAACATTATAGTATTGAGAATGGATAAGTGTAAACATGTAGGAAGACTTCGGCTTGCCCAAGACCATTCCATTGTAAATCCTCACAAGTGGCATTGCATGGTATGCAATACTACAGAATCTGTATGGGCCTGCCTCAGCTGCTCACATGTTGCTTGTGGAAGATACATTGAAGAACATGCACTAAAGCACTTTCAGGAAAGCAGTCATCCAGTGGCATTAGAAGTGAATGAGCTGTATGTTTTCTGCTACCTTTGTGATGACTATGTTCTTAATGATAATGCAACTGGGGATTTAAAGCTGTTGCGAAGTACATTAAATGCAATCAAGAGTCAGAATTATGACTGTACTACTCGCAGTGGCAGGATTTTGCGATCGATGGGCACAAGTGATTACCTTTCCCATAATAGTGCTCAAGCCTTGCTTCGTAATCAAGACCGTATGTTCACAGCTCTATGGCACAGGAGGCATGCATTAATGGGCAAAGTTTTTAGATCTTGGTTTGAACTGACACCAAGTGGGAAAAGGGTTTTAGAAGAAGAGAAGCTAAGGGAAGAAGCAGAAGAAAGAAGGATCAATGCTAAGAAGAAAAGAGAAGAGAGAAAGCGCCAGTTGAAAGAAGAAATGGAAAAAATGCCTCCAAGAAAGAGCTTTCGCTTGCAAAATCAAAATAAGGAATCCTCAAAAATATCACTCTATGCACTAAAAATGTCACAGAATTTGGACTCTGCTGTAGAACTGAAAGTAACAGCTACCTCAGATGATGTAAAATTAAAAAAAATTAATGACTCTCCAGTTAAACGAAGGCCTACTGTGACTCCCGGTGTAACAGGATTACGCAACTTGGGGAATACATGTTATATGAACTCTGTTCTCCAGGTATTGAGTCATTTGCTCATATTTCGGGAATGTTTTTTAAAGCTTGATTTGAACCAAACTCAAGAGTTGTTAGCAGCTGCAGCCAATGGCAAAACAAGATCATCTTCTAAACATTCTCCATCTGCCGGCTCTGTATTTCATGTGAACAAAAGTCAATTTAAGGACAAGGAGTCTTCTGCAAGGCGATCTAGTGTTTCATCAGGCTTAAGTGGTGGAGCGTCAAATAGCAGAAATATGGAACTTATTCAGCCTAAGGAGCCAAGCTCAAAGTACATTTCTCTTTGTCATGAGCTGCATACATTGTTTCAAGTCATGTGGTCTGGCAAGTGGGCTTTGGTATCTCCATTTGCCATGCTCCATTCTGTGTGGAGACTAATCCCAGCCTTTCGTGGTTATGCCCAGCAAGATGCTCAGGAATTTCTCTGTGAACTTTTGGATAAAGTACAGCAAGAATTGGAGACAGCTCGTACAAAATGCCCAGCCCTCATCCCCACTTCTCAAAGGAAACTCATTAAACAGGTTTTGAATGTGGTCAATACAATTTTTCATGGACAGCTTTTAAGCCAGGTATGTTGTGTTGCATTCACAAAGCTCTGCAATGATTTAAAATATTAATGTAAATTAATGGGTCAAAATGAAGACTCGTTTTACTGTTATCATTGGAGTGGGGTGTAGTCTCTTTTAATAAATATTTTAAATATATTGCCTTCATGGATTGTGTAGATTAAGTGTGAGAAAATAACTTTTTAAAGAACGCACAAGAAAATATAGAATGCTGTGAGATACAGAAAGGTACTGATTGTCGGTAGTTACAGCTATTCATTTATTTCAAGCTTGCAAGAAGACATTAAGTTGGAGTCTAAAGGTATGGCTGTTGGAAGGGAGTATCTCCATTACTCTTCCGGAGAGCATACTGATCATTCATGGCATGACCATATCAGAGTGCTACTAAACCAACATCTAAACCAGCTTTCCTTTCTATTTTAATTATTTTCTTTAAGCACTGATAAAATTAAACAGCATAATCTACTACTCCAGGAGAAAAAAATAGAGTAATTATTAGCCTCTTATAAATCAGACACTTTTTATGTGTAGTAAAAACATGCAACTTGCTGCAGGTTGTTGTGATTTGAGACCCATACTAAGATAATTGAGATCTGGAACATGGGGCTTTCCGGTCAAAGCTGACTTAAATTTCCATCACTGAATTGGGATGTTTGTATAATGCATGCCAGTAGAATAAGTGTCTGCAGCTGTTATAACTTTTCTACTTCATACGCAGTAAAAATCTAATGATTTAAATTCACATGTATTTGATACTTTGCTATATATGAAAATGTACTCATCTAAAAATGTTAATCTAATCAGCCTTCTGTCAGCTTGATTTTTATCTTTAAGGAAGTGAGAGTAATAGCATTTCAAGCAATTTTCTGCACAATTCACTTGACTCAGAGCATCACCACTGATTTTACTGGGACTGCTCTGGTCTGTTAATTGCAACTATAATAACTTATCAGAATGCCCTCTGTAGTTTTGATGTGCAGATTCCTAAATGGTATTAAAAATACTACCGGGAGCTTGTAAGTACTTACTGTATTTTGTGGTAATTCATGTACAGAAGCCTGTACACAGGAGAACCTTGCTTGAGTCACTAACATTCCCATCATCCCTGACCACTGGTCCTATTAGCTAGGGATCTGGAGGGCTGAGTTTGGGGATGCCTGCCCTATGGAGTTGAACTGCTTGGGTTTGGAAACTTCACCTGGACCCACAGTTTCACAGTCAGCATAATAATGCAATTGCACTATTGTTCTATCCCTAGATTTCAGCAGTTTGATTAATCATTGAGGGGTATTTTACTTCTTATTCCGCTCCTCTCATTTGCTTTACCTTGCATTTGCTAGTTTTCAACTACTTTAGACTTGTTTCCTAGAAACCTTTGCACCATACCCATGAATGCCCACTTAATGTTCCCTTTCAAGATACACTTTTTTATATACAGGTAATGAAACAATGTATCTCCCCCCCCCCCCCCCGCTGGAAATACTAAAATGACTACAATATAAATATTAAGACTCTCTACTAATGAAACACATTAAACTGGTAATATATAAAATATTTATTGATAGAATAATAACAGCATTAATTACAGTGGAAAATAACAAAGAGCATCACATATCTGGCTTTTTTGAAGTGCACTGAGGGCTTTTCAGAATTGGGGCCCTAGTTGAAAAGCATTTTTCAATTAACTATGGAGAAAGAAAAATCACTATGAACAGCTCTCAGGATGGGTCATGTAAACTGAAATGAAGGGTCAAATGGAAGGACATCAACTGTCACTGAGCTGTAATTTTACATTTTTTAAAAAAAATGTAATCAATTTTAAGATGATGATGAGGCTTTCAAGAGCAACAAAGCAGCTAAGGCCACAGTCCTAATCCCCTGAACCCCAGCGACAGGGCTTCATGCAGGCAGCACTGCATCCATAGTCTCAGTGTTTGCGCTGGCCAATGCCACTTCATTGCGTCAGTTCCCACCATGGATTGGGCCCGTTGCCGTTGCTTGACTGCAGCAGATCTCATGCTGGTCCAGTCCATCCCCAAAATGCCCTTCTTCATCAGTGGAACTAACCAGAGCTGGGCAGGGGGACCCCTCCCACTCTGTCCAGACCCCCTCCAGTGTGAAGGATTGGGGTTTTGGATTGCTCCACCCCTCCTCTTCACATCTGCAATATGTATGCACATTCACTTGCAAAAGAAGGGAGGGCTAGAGAGTCAAATTAAGTGGGTTTTTTTGTCTTGACAGGTAACGTGTCTTGCGTGTGATAATAAGTCTAATACTATAGAACCCTTCTGGGATCTGTCACTGGAATTTCCTGAACGATACCACTGCAATGGAAAGGAGACAACCTGTCAGCATCCATGCTTGTTGACGGAAATGTTGGCCAAGTTTACAGAAACTGAAGCATTGGAAGGAAAGATATATGCCTGTGATCAGTGCAACAGTGAGTAAAGGCAGCATGTACTTGGGCACCTGACTTTCATGTAACATGTGGCCTAGCTTTGGTTAAGAGCATAGATACTGTCAGGGGCTCAGGAGCAGGAGCACAGGGGAGAGAGGAAATGGAGAGCGAAGGGGAAGAATCCGAGGGCAGCGTAGGGGAGTATGACAGTGGCCCGAGAGATTCCATGAGCTTCTCCAGCGAATCAGAAGATTCCCAGAAGGGGGCGCCGACGGTCAGGGCAAGGGGGGGTCCCAGGGGGGACGCACCAGAAACAAGGAGCCAGCGGGGAACCCCAAAGCAGCAGAGGGGGATCAGGACCAGTTTCCCCACCAGAGCGTAGTGGGGGGGAAGAGTCACATGTGTCAGGGCCAGCGTCTCCTCCAGCGGGGAGAGAAAGTGAGTCAGGGCTGACCACGCCTCCAACGGAGGGGAGGTCAGTTGCAGCTAGCCCCCCCAGAGGGGGAAGCAGTGACAGCAGCAGTGAAACGGTCAGGAGGAAAATTGCTGGCTGGGCGCGCGCGCCAAGTTCAAATGTATAGGCGCGGGGGACAGCAGGAGACCCGGATGGGGAACCAGCTCCTAAAGCCCGCCGGAGGGAGGGGGAAGGCTCAGGGGATTCAGCGTCAGAAGAGTCTAGAAAGGGCGAGACCCCAACGGACAGGCGGAACCAGAGGCGGAAAGAACAGAGGAAGAGGTGGAGTAAGGCTAGAGTCTTAAACTGGTGTCTGGGGGGAGGAGACTCAGACGGAGCATCAGCGGTCTGAGAGTTGAGACGTAGAGCCGCACACTGCGGCTCTGGAAGTGAAACTGAACTTCAATAAAGACTTTTGTACTTAACAACGAAGCAGCGTTGGTCCTTTGTGAGCTGGGACCTCGGGCGGCTCTGACAGATACTGCCAGTACATTTTTAACCATCACAATCAGAAAAATTACCTCTTATTTGTGCATCTGTTAAATGTGCAAAACAAGGTGTGAACAGTCCCTTGAGTTCACAGTATAAGGTCATATGATATATAAAGGTAATCTCAAGGAACAAAACTATCAATCTACATTTGTACCTTTTTTTTTAGTATTTATATCATGTGCTCATCTCAGGATTGCATCAGTACATTATCCATACTTCACTGGAGCTCATCGCGTTTTACACCAACATATACACCTGTAATAAGGGTTTTCTGGAATTTTTTGAACTAAATTGCATTGAAATGTATTATTTAGAAAATTTTCATTTCATAAAATTTTCTGATGCCCTAATTTGGTTTATTTTATTTGCTTATAGTAAACAAGGCTAGAAATTCTGAAAATGCCATGCTTTCCTAATTATTTGCAATTGGTATCAATTCACAAACTTAGTTTTTTTCTGCAGAAAATCTTCAACCCCCACATAACTGATATAAAGTTGCATATTGAATGTTCTTTATGTTCAAGTAACGTTTCCACAATATATCTCCAAAATGGATTCCTGCTAAACTGACTGTACACACAGAAATTCTTCTAAACCAATTCTTAGTTGAGAAGCTATAGTCTAGACTGAGGCAACCTATGTTTGGCATGTATTATCCAGAGTGCATTGATTTATTTTTTTCTACAAAATGCATCTATTGTGAATATGAGTGGAGGATTTTCTTTTTCTTGTCATAGCAAAACGAAGGAAGTTTTCTTCTAAGCCCATTATACTCACAGAAGCACAGAAGCAACTTATGGTATGCCGACTACCTCAAGTTCTGCGGTTACACCTTAAGCGGTTCAGGTACTGTAGTGAACTACCTTTGCTATCATATTAAGGAAAATGGGCTGGCAACCTTAATGGGTTTTTTTTAAAAAAATAGATCTGTATATTTAGTCGGATTATAAAGAATGCTTCTTGAGATTACAATAAAAATGTGCGCTCTACCCAGAACCCAAGGGATATTATACCTGTTATCAATACTGTTTTGCATTAAAGGAATTTGATGAAGCTTCTGACAATGATTTGAACTGGTGTGAATATTGAGGTGTTCCTGAACATTTCAGGTGCTCAAGGAATGAAGTTGTCAGTATCCAAATGTTAGCAGCCTGTTTTCTGTGAGGCAAAGTTGTTTGACTTAAATTAAGACCTTGTATATGCCTCGGGGACAAGAAGCGCCACTGTGAAGCAAATCTTAAGTGGGAAGAGACCCCAGGAAGCATAGAGTCTATAGGAAAGACAGATGCTTTGTAAATTACAAAGCAGGGAATAATTCCCTCAGATTTTCTTGTTACTTCTAGGGAATGATTGGGGAAGGCACAACTGGTGAAATTCTCCCTTCTATGAAACTCTTAAATGGCCCTCTCAGGGTCTGTGACTGGAAATCCCTAAGGAACCAGTGGCATTAGAGAAAAACATTTTACAGTGGTACCTCTGGATGCGAACGGGATCTGTTCCGGAGCCCCGTTCGCATCCTGAAGTGAACGCAACCCGCGCCTGCCGTCTGTGCGTGTTGCGATTCGCCGCTTCCGCACATGACATCATTTTGAGCATCTGCGCATGCGCGAGCGGCAAAACCCGGAAGTGACGCATTCCATTACTTCCGGGTTGCCGTGGAGCGTAACCTGAAAACGTTCAACCTGAAGCATATTTAACCCGAGGTATGACTGTATTTGTCAATTGGGTTTGAACAAACCAGTCAAATTTGTCACAGAGGGAGTGGTTGTGAGGGAACCAACTTCTGCACTGGACATAAAGAAATTTTTCAGATATGAAGGAGTGTCTTGCAAATGAGGACTTGATCTAGTGGGCATAAGTTACAGTATTAAAAGAAACCTCCAACAGAAAGTGTTCTACAATGAAACTAATAATCTGTAAGAGTGTTGGACTCTCTCTCACTTACGGTTCTCTAGTAGCGACTGGAAAGACTATTATTGTGGATTCTCCTGTGAATTTCCTGCACTTTGCAGACGGCAGGACTTAGCCTACAAGGTGCCCTATAATTATGATTCTGTAACTGCTTCCACACTGTAAGAGATACACAAACTCACAGGCTTTAGCCCACAAATAGAGATTTTTAAACTTCCAGTTATGTTGAAGGTACCCTACAGAACAAGAAATAGAAAATAACTTTTTTATACTTTTCATCACCCAAGATGGTCAGGACGTAATCATCGTGAGAAGATTGGTGTGCACGTCAGCTTTGATCAGACGCTCAACATGGAGCCCTATTGCTGCAGAGAATCTCTCAAGTCCCTTGTTCCAGATTGCTTTACCTATGACCTGTCTGCTGTTGTGATGCATCATGGGAAAGGTTTTGGCTCAGGACACTACACTGCCTATTGCTATAACTCAGAAGGAGGTACAAACAAATTTGAATCTGAAATCCAATTTAAGCTTGCCTTGTAGATACAGTAGCTTGCACTGCCACAACAGAAGGGTTATATTCAACATATTGTTAAGGAGGTTCCTTCAGGGCAAGGATTTCTCTTTGTGCAACTGTAATGCCCCCCACCCCACCATATTCCCTCTAAATCTTTTCTGGGGCTTCTCCCAATCCATAAAGTAGTTTTTTGGGTGGTGCAAGGGGCAGGGAGTCCCATTGTGCTAGTGCTAATCATTTTGCTAGCACGAATATTTCATTCCCTAAACTCAATACTTTTAAGCAGGGGAATCTTATACAATTGTAATGAATGCTGCACAAAGAGGCCAACCTGTCATTTGGACAGTTCTGCATATATCCTTTTGGTGGGGGGAGTACAGCTATTTCTGTGTACAATGTAGTATTCTTATATTGCAATACATAAAATCCTTTGATCTGTTACAAGAACCAGTGCTGCAATACTTTTATTGCTCTTGTCTTCTAGGATTCTGGGTTCATTGCAATGATTCCAAGCTCAACATGTGCACTATGGAAGAAGTATGCAAGGCCCAGGCCTACATCTTGTTTTATACTCAACGAATTACTCAGGCAAATGGACACTGTAAAGTTTCAGCTCTTGACTCACCATCTGGAAAACAGCCAAATACTGAGGTTAATTGTTCCAGTGCAGATAGTAACAGCTAATCCAAAGCCAATTTAATATGTACAGTACAAGTCTGAGAGTTGTCACTTATACATGTGTTGAGATGAGTAAGTGCAGTATTGTACAATGTATCTTCATACCCTTTTGTACTAGCTGAAAACTTGTTTTGGGGAAATTTTTTTTTAGTATAAATACTTTTTATTGATGGTAGTTAACTTCCAAAATTATTAGGATATCTGTATAGCTATTTTTTTAAAAGAAAATTGCCATTTGAATTGTTAAATCTTACCTCAAGCTGTTTCTCAGCATTTTTATATTTTGATATTTTGGTGTAGAAAACATAGATAAGGAATTTTGGTGAGCAACTTGTGTAATTTTGGATTTTTTTTTATAAAAAATGTGCATTTTATACCATGTTTCCTGAAGTACCAGTCATTGCAGGCATATGTCTTGCTTCCACAGAATTTTAAAAAACAAGATGGTATAAAATGTAGAACTTTGCTTTCCCCTCTGAACTGAAAAGTCCTGCAGAGAGCAAAATACAACTCTGCTTCCTACCTCCATTTGGTAAACCATATTACCTACTCAGTCACTAGGTCCTGGGGAGAAGCAACAAGATATTTATTCAGTGTGTGCAACTGCTCAGTGCTAGGGGAAGAATAACTAGCAAATTATTACCCCTCTCTACTGTATCAATAAAACACCCCAAATCTGATAGTGCCCTCACAAAATCTTGTGTTGCTCTATTTGTCTTTTATCTGTTTCTTTAGGACCATAGGCTATGTAAGAAGTGAAGCTGTGTAAGTGAAACTTAGGAGTACTGTGGGCTGTGATTTGTTTTGTATAAGCAAAGCAAAAGGTTTTTTTATTGGTAAGAGCTTAATTTTTTTAACTGCCTGCTGCTCTGTGTGTGTGGGGGGGGGAAATCCTCCTGAATTCTTCAGCGCTTCCTAACCAGCATGAGGGACAGACTTACATTGTGATGTCTGTTGGAGGACATCTGCCTCCCAACAAAAAAAGTGCTGTGAAAGTGAACCGGTTAGTGTGAAGCTCCTAATATTTTTTTTTTTAAAATGCAGAGATAGCTGAGGGGTATCTTTGAGCAAGAGACACAAACCCTTGCTCTCCCGGCCCTCTGGAAATAGGATTTTGGAGTTTTGGGTGACTTGCCCTAGTGTGAATTATGGAGGGAAGTTATTGCTTATACAAAAACCTCTCTCGTCTTCTATCCTTCCAACTCTGAAGTACACAGAGAACTGTATAAAGTTTCCCCGTAGAGAGGGAATTCAAGCACTCCACCACCCCAAGAGAAAGGGCTGGGAGGGGAGAACTGAATACAGCGAAGCTGTCTGTGCAGAGATTCTCAAATGCCACAGAAAAATGCATGTCTCATGCTCACATAAAAATAAGCATTAAGTCCCTAATTCACTTTCTTCTCAAAGTTATCTGGGGTGATAGGAAAAAGACTTTTGTATACTCTAGTTTAATAGGCACTCTCTCTGCATGAAGAACCCAAAAAATAATGGTTAGAGCCCTTTTTTCAGGACCTTTTAACACAGCAGGTCCCCTGATTATTTGCACACAAGGCAGAAACTTGAGCATAGACATTTGTCTTAATTACTGTAATCTTACTAGTCCTTGAACTGATAGCCACCCAACATAAGTGAGATACCTAGATAAAGACTACATATTTTATTAAACACAAAACGCATTGCCTATGAATATTTGATGTTAAGTAGCAAAATGTCTTCATTTGCAGCCTGTTTTCTACTGTTCAGCTAGAAGGGTACTATATTTTCTTTTCTTTGTTGGCCAGTACAGCGAACAGTTAACCTATCTGCTACAAAAAAAAACCCTACCATCTTAAAAGAACCCAATGTCCCAATTTAAAAAAACACCATGAAAGAGAATTAAGCATAGCAACTAGTTAAGTTCTAAGAGCTTGAACCAATTTGTTAAAAGTCATCCTCTGAGCACATCAGGTGCCTATTGTGTCATTGTGGGTGCAGGTGTCTGAACCCTGATTACTGGGCATGCTGGCTGGGGTTGATGGGAGTTGGACCCCAACAAAGGTTACCCACCCCACAGTTTTAGGACAAGACCCGTCTGTAAATGAAACATGTTTGTGCAAAGGAAGCAGGAGGGGCAAAGAGAAATAGGACAAGAGAACATCTGTAGAGAAAGAAAAGCAGAGACCAAGAACAAAACTAAAGGGAAAAACAGGCAAGGTTCCACCAAAAGCAGAGGAAAAGGGTTAAAGATGAGCAAGAAAAAATGGCAATTCTAAGCTATTTCAGATTTAATAAGAATCAGTTACATTTTCAATGGACTACTGTGGCAAGACTGATCTAACTCTATCTTGGCCTGTACCCTGAGAGATAGTAGTTCAGTTAAGAGGGTTTTAATGTTGTGGCTGCAGTTTCAGTGCCTTTAAGAGCTACATAAACAGAAATCCAGCAAGTGAAGCATTTCCTTCTCTGCAAGTGGCCTGGGGGGGGGAAGGACTTCCTTACCCTATTCAGTTTTGAAAATGTATCATTTTAAAACAGCCCATCAGCTATTGGTTTTTTATTTAAACTTCCAGTCGATACCTAAGCAAAACACCATTCTTTATAGAACAACCAAAGCACTCAAGTAACTCCATGCCAAAAATTATACATACTAAATATTAATACTTTTGTAGTATAATTGATTCTGCAATGCAGGGACCTCTCTGCTTCTCAAAAGGCATTTTAAAAGTATTGATAAGGAGTTGGCCTGTTCATAATTATACATAGGTCTTCATGGTCTGTGCCTATGCAACACAGAATCTGAAGCCTTTCAGACAGACAATGAAACATGTTGTCAGTCCAGACGCTCAGGACACATCTTTCAATGAGCATGGGCACCAATTTTCTGCCCAGCTTCTTTGACTGTTACAACAGTAGCATCGTTCAGAACTGTATTCTCGTTACTGACAACTAGATGGTTTTCTTCCCTTTTGGCTTTTTGTTTTTCCTACAAGCTGCTTTGCTGCTAGTTTTCTTCAAGAAGCTTGCTGCCTATAGGGGGTTGGTGGGCTATGTCAAACACCTTGATGGGCTGGATCTAATATATGGTTTTAGCCTTACATTTGCCCTTCTATTCTACCTCAATGTACATTAGCTTTTCCCAACATAAAGCTCAATCCATTAAATGTTCCTTTATACTCATCTAGCTACTATTGCATAGAGGCTACCTAAAAATAAAATGAAAACCCTTAGGTAGCTTTCTGGATAAAATAAATGATTTTCTAAAACCACCTTTCGTTTATGCAATAATTTAATAAAAACTAAGGAATCTCACGGACAAGGTGAATAGTACTTGGTGGCAGAGGGGTCCAACTCAATTGCATTTGAGCAATGCTAGGTCATAAAATAAACAGCATTGCAAACAGGACAAATCCCAGAGTCAATCTAACAACTGTTTATACAGATAGTACCTTATTGAGCGTGAACTGTGTTTTCTATACCTTAATTCCAAAGCACATCCTAACAGTCTGCAAAAACCTACTGCATGAATGGTCAATGAAGCATACGGATTAGTACCACTTAATAGTTGGACTTTTTCTGCTGCTTTGTACAGAAGAAATGCAGCCTGCTAAAACCTTTTCTAGGCTCAAACTAGAATGTCAAACAATTCTGTAGAAAATATGTGGGAGTCCTGTTATACTTTGATTAGCCTCAACCCTACTGCCACTTACATGGGTACAGAAGAATAGCATCTAATGTGTCAAACTTTTATTAGCAGAGATTTCAAATAAAACTAGTTTTAACAAGTGTAATGGGAAAATAATATAATCCAGTTTCTGAACATAATGAAGAATATCCAGAGTTCTGATAAATGGAATATTTGCATTGTCATTTAAATAAGTGTCATAACTGAAGTATCAAATAATGTTTAAGCTGGCTAGTGGATTTATCATAAATGAATGGGGGAAAATGAGCAGAATAAGACCAATTTCAATTCCCCATTCATAGAAAGAACCTATCAAGCTATGCACTATAGGTCAGTATACCATAGCTGAGGGCAGATAACATTCCCGAAAGTACGTAACTTTATGACTTAAAGCAAGGCAAGACTCATGTTATATAAGACAAAACTTCAGAAAAGTAGACCATGCCTTGTGTTGATATCCGGTGTAAGCAGAGAAAGAATACATCTACAGGATTTAATAAGGCAGGTTTTTCCCCCAGAGCCCTGCTGCCTAGCACTTTTAACACTTTCAGAAACCATATTTGGTATTAGATCCATAAATCTGTCTTTATTTTTTACAAAATGGATTCCAGGAAGTTAAAAGGCAATACCAGAGACGACTTAGGCGCAGAAATCAGGTGTAGTCATTCAAAGCATTCAAGTAGGGAATATGGTAATATAAATATTCAAAAGCCTTCTCTCAGAAATATTAAAACAATATGTATAACTCATTCCAAACTAAGAAGTAACCTGAAATACTCTAGAGGCCTCAAAAGCTGTTTTTCCTTTTGTTAGATACATGAGAGAACTTGCCTTTGATTAAATTCCTCTTTCCGAACATGGAAAGTTATCACATGGGGTCCACTGTTAAAACAGACTGCAAATTTATTCTGGCATAATGTGTTCCAACAGAGTACATAGGTGAGGTAATGGCCTTGAAGTTTTAATAGTCATCTCCTCTACTGACAACTTCTTTGCATGTTGGACGCAATAATATGGTATGCTCAAACTGTGCTGTATATGAGCCTTTAATATCACATAGGGGAGGGTATGGATCCACTATACCCAAGTCACACAGGTTCTTCAGAGCCATTAGATATTTACTTTCTCCCAGACGATCTAGCCATCTGCGGCAGAAGGCAAGAGTGCCAAAGTTTTCGTTGATAACATTCAGCAAGTGTTTTGCTCTTGGAAGCCTAGAAGAAAGAGTGCACTGAATGAGCAGGAGGAAATGCTGATCAGGCAGATACTGTGCAATCCCATGCATGTTTACTCATGAGTAAGTCATGCTGTGTTCAGTAAAGCAGCAGTAAAAATATACTTTAAAATTCCATAATGCATAGCACTAGTAGCCAACAAGACACGGTAAACAAAAAAAAGTGTTCAGCATGCACCAGAATCGCATCATTGCTGCTGCATACCTTGTTTCTGGTGAGGAGACCATTCCAGAGAGAGTGGTCTTTGCTTTCATGTAACAATGAACGCACAAAGCTGTGGTGGGGCCTGAGGGTTGCATTTATTGTTTGCTAAGAAGAACAGAAGGGGTTTTTCTTCCAATTGCAGCACTGGAAAAAGCCTCTCCACTAAGTCCAGCACTGCTATGGGAAGGAAAATAACTCCCTTGCTCCTACCAGCCTAGTGCTGCCCTTCCATTGGAACAGATCAGAACACTCCTGTTTCTGGAGTGATCCAGCCTGCTATTAATGACGGTATTCAAGAATATATAAAAAAATTGTCCAGTGGCATCAGAGACCCACTAAGTTTGTTCTTGCTATAAGCTTTCGTGTGCATGCACACTTCTTCAGACACAGTCAAGAAGACTGAAAGCTGCCTTGTTGTCATGAGTGTTGTTATTCCTGTCACTGCAGGTAATTTGATCAGGAGGCTGATAGGCTACGTCAAACACCACGATGGGCTGGATCTAGCCCATGGGCCACTTAATTTACCACTGCTGATTCAAAGAACATGATTCAAAGTATTTAAGATGCTAGGCGTTTTTTGAAATCACTATGATTAAACCACAGTAATGTAAAGCTGCTGCTAATATTGGCTGTATTTGGATGTCATGCTAAATCATTCTTCCCAAATCAGGTGTTCCCCAGCTGTTCTTAAACTCTGATTATCCCTGACTACTGGCCATGCTGGCTAAGGCTGATAGGAGTTGTTAGTTCAAAAACATCTGGAAGAGTTTCAGCAGTGGTAAATTACTGTCCACTCACACACGAGTAAATCAAGTAACTTTAAGGACAAGTAGCTCTAAAAATTGTTGGGTTTTGTCTCATTTGTGCACCCATAGTATATAAGCAGTCTACTTACCATTCTTTTCAAGTTGTGAATTAGCAACGATATTTCTTTCAATAGTACAGACAAAGAGACATTTACCCACTGTAATAAAAGCAGGACTAACCTTATTGGCACATGTCCAACATCAAAGTTCTTCATATAATGAGAACATTCCATATCATCATGAACAACACCTTTTCCTGTGCTGCCAAAGGTTTCTATAGCATATACTTCTCCCTCCTAAAATTAAAGAGACACATATACTAGATAAGCATACTGGAGTCCATGCTGAGAAATAATCAAAGAACTATTTCTTTGCATTTGAAAACATGGGTTCTGGCACAATATTATTTTGCTACAGGAGACTAACTCTGGAATTTCTCAGAACTATAAATGTAGGACAACACATAATACCCCACAGAGCAGGTGTACAGGCAGCATGCCCATGAAATACAATCAATCTATTCACTTCCTGTAAATCAAAGATTTTCAAATACTGTCAGGGTGATACTTCCTTACTTAGACACTGCCCAATCAGGTTTAATGAATAGCTTAATCCCATGTACTAGGAATAGCTGTTCGGGTGTTATATTTCATTTATAGACTCAGCCTGGTTCAAAGGTGGCCACCCATACAGGCAGCTTACAATGTTAAACCCTCTTCACTTCAGCAACAGAAAGTAGTCATATACCTTCAAATCATTCTCTGGGGCAATAGGTTATGCCTGGGAGCTAGAGTAGAGTACTTAGAATGCCACCAACAAGTGGGACAATGGTATTCCAGTTAGCTTACTCCTGGTGGGTAAGAATAGGAAAAGTGGGGCATTTTCAGAATAAAATTTTAAGACTTCTGAACTATTTCTGGAGTGGCATGTATTAGAATAAGAAAGAAGTTTGCAAGATCTTGTGATCAGTTGTGATAACTATCAGATAGTGCATGAATCCTGCTGCCCTTTGTCATCTTAACTAAACAGCCAGATTTTCCACTTTTCCCAATCAGGTAGTTCACCTCCCCATGTTTTATTTTTTAATGACACCTTCATTGGCTTCTAAATACAAATTTTAATTGTGGGGATAGGACATTTTGAATTACTCGCAAGAACAAAATGATTGTTAGGCATACCGTTCATTTTTCATTTTAATAAAACTAACGCCAACTGTTAAGTATTACACACATATTTACAACATTCTGTTGTGAGCAGTAGCCATATGCTTTCTGGGTTTCAAGTAATTTAGTACTACAAACTAAAAAACTGATGAGTTGAGGGGGACGGGAACGGAAACAGAATTTCAAACAAGGGCCAGGTGAAACTGCAAATATTAACAGCCTAATACGGTGCATATTCTTCAGTGGGAGTACAGGCCCATTGAGCTCTATACTTCTGTGTACAGATGGTAAGAGTGTAAGAGTTATTTGCTTACTTCCATTCTTGTTGCTTCTCCTCCTTTCACAATGGGAACAGTTTTGCCTGCATGTATCCTATAGGGTCCAATAGAGTGTCCATTCAGATTGCGAATTGGTTTCACTGTAACATAAAATACGAAACACTATAAAATCAATGCAATTAGTAAATAGTACAGTTAACTTTTCTAAAATAAGCAATTTCATTTTTAAGAAAAGCTATTCTCAATTTTTGGAATCCAAAAGACAACATGAAATTCCCGAAAACACAATTAAATGCAAAAATCAAAACCCTCTGAGAAGTTTAATGGATCTCAAAATGTTTTACTTGTGAGCAACAACAGTAATCAAGTCTTACAAATGCAATGCCTCTGTCGGTTTCATATGCACACATGCTCTCTCCCTTAGCGTTGAATCAAAACTATCACATGTACTAGATAGGGGAAATTTACCTTGATATGTTTTGCCATCAATTTCAACTTCGTAAGATTCCATAACTTCTTGAATAGCCTCACCAACATCACAAAGGCGAACGTCTATTCCAGCGCACTATACACACACATAAGACAGGTTGAAATTGAAGATAAAAATTCCCTCTCACAAAGTATGTAGGTAAGAGATAAAGTTACACTTCCCCTTGCGAGTATACCTTTATTCCAGTATTAGTTGCATCTTTTACAGCTTCTAACAGCCTGTCATATTTTCGATTGAATGTGACAGTAAAAGCACAGTCAATGATACGACCTGAAATTAGATACAAATTAGATGAAAGAATCTGAACTCAACTAAATGATCAAACTGCAGAGTAAGCAAGAGAAAACTCACCACTAACATGTGTTCCAAAATCTATCTTGCAGATATCATCGTACTGCAATACAGTTGGATCTCCAGCGTTAGGGGTATAGTGGGCTGCACAGTTATTCAGAGAACATCCCGTGGGAAATGCAAGCCCAGCATTTAAGCCATTCTCTTTTATCAACTTCCGTGAACAGTCTTCTAGTTTTTCACTAGGGAAGCAAAGGTCTTTATTACATGAACGGATTTGTTTTCCAGCAGCTTTATTTAGTTGCTACATTAAAAAAAATTCAAACGATTCCCCTCCTTCCCTTTGCTATCCATATTACTGGGAATGTTCTTAGAATATGAGGTATTTGCTGCCCCAAGAATATAAGAACTGAGGAAGTGCCATGTCTCCAGCTGTATCATACTCGTTGAACAACTTTGCAGCAACATTCTGTTAGCTGCTTGTCCCCCAGCCTCATAGTCCATAGAAGCAGTTGTGAAAAAACAAAAACAAAAATATACAATCATCACCAACAGTCACCAGAACTGATGGAGAACTAGGCTGATATATGGAAGCCCCACACCTAATCTCTATGTCCAGCACATTCAATTAAACTTATGGAGATGAACCCTTGTATAGTCCTCCCTTGATCCTATGATCTTTTATTCTCACCAGATTTCTATCATTGTCATTCCAGGTTTGATCCAGCTCATAACGTATTTTCTCACTTGTCTGTGTGCTTCAGCAGCCTCTCTGAAATCATTCCAGATCTCTTCACTTGCTTGATCTAGTGCTTTCTTTTCATCACTTGTTGTTCTCCAAGCAGCAGTTCGCCTTTAATATTGGGATAAAAGGATTGTCAGACTGGCCATTTTAGCTTGTAATCCAAACTAGATGACACAGGTATACTCAACAGGACTACTACTTTAATATACATATTTTAGATTAACAGAGGTAAACTTCAAATTACATACACAATCACTCAAGTTATTAAACTCTAGCTAGCCCACTCTGACCAAGTCCCAGAGTAGTTCAAAATCAATGTTTGTTTCCAATTCTACTGCCATCACGAAACACCTCACTGATTTCAGAAACTGGTAGGTGAAGATTTTGGTAAAAGAAAAAAAATACTCATTGAAGGAGAAATATCATTATTGCACCATTTCTACCACGAAAAACCTTGGGTACCTAGCCTGACTCCAACTTGGGAGAATGTAAGGAACAGGTTTAGGAGTTCAGCCAAGTGACCTGCTGATAAGGAAAACTGCAGGTGTCCAAAGCTCCTCTACACATGTTCTTTGAATTCTAGATGTGGCCTGCACACATGCAATAGCTGGTATAGTGGACTGTACCACTTTAGACTGCAGGTGGAAAGGATCATGTTTTTAAACAATGCTTCATATAGGTAAAAGTAAAGGTAAAGGATTCCTCAACAGTTATGAGCGCCGCACCCCATAGTCGGCAGGACTTATCTGCTTTCAGACCGAGGGAGCCTGCATTTGTCTGCAGACAGCTTTTCCAGGTCATGTGGCCAGCATGACTAAACCACTTCTGGTGCACAGAACACTGTGATGAATGCCAGAGCGCACAGAAATGCCACTGACCTTTCCGCCACAGCAGTACCCATTTACCTACTCGCAGTGGTATGCTTTCGAACAGCTAGGTTGGCAGGAGCTGGGACAAAGGAACGGGAGCTCAGCCTGTCGCACGGATTCAAAATGCTGACCTTATGATCAGCAAGCCCAAGAGGCTCAGTGGTTTAGACCACAGAGCTCCCCGCTTTCCTCCATATGAAAAGCTCTTGGCTATGCAGAACACTAGCCCAGTAGAGAGCAAATTGGACTATAACTTCTTCCCTTGTTTTGCCGTTTTACTTGCACAGGTTTATTTACACCACTTAGAGATGATGGTGATTAAGCAATATACAAATTGCTGAAATAAAATAAATAAATAAAACTACATGGGGACATTCAAAAGTGGTACAACCCCACTTACTGTCCAGAAAATCATACAAGCCACTCTACCACTTCACTGTTCTACCACGTCATTGTTGCATGTGTAGATCACGTCTTATGTCTTATCTCAGGGATGGAGAACCTCTGACCCACCAGACCATTTTGGCCAAGCCACACCCTGCCCTGCACCTCACATCATATAACAGTGGTCCAGCCCACCTGCTTAAGTTGGCCTGTGGGTAGAAAAGCATCTGGCTAAACTAACAAAGCATATTCCTTCATGTGCCATCACATATTTTTTTGAAAGGTGCGAAGCCTGTCAACTGCATGACTTAAGATATGCGAACTTGGCAAATGAAAGACCAAAGGATATTTGTGGGGACAGCTCTTGCTCACTTGCCCTCCATTAAGTCTGAGCAAAGCAAATGGGTATGCAGTCCAGTCCTGAATCCACAAACCAAGGGAAAGGTTCTGTGACAGGAAGACTGAGCAATTCCAGTGGTGATTTACATCAGTGATAACCATTCATGCCTGCCTCTGTGAGTGACCATTGTCTCCCCTATTCCTGGCCAGGTGCCATACCAGTTACCTGCCAAAACGTGACATGTGCTCTAACTAGCAAGAAAGAACCAGGTGCCACTCAAACCAATGAGCATAAGAGGGTCCTTACAATGGGCTTGGGTATGCAGTCCTTTGTTTCCTCCATTCAATCACCACCTATCCTCCATCGGTGACCATCAGGAAACCATGCAACTGACCACCTAAAGCCATGCTACTCACAAGTAGACCAAGCAGTCAGTCTGTTGCTAGCTCAGCACAGGTAGATTTGATCTACAGAGCTTTTATTTTCAGTATTTGTCCATTTGCCTTTTCCTCTTCCATTCTTAATAAAGCTTCATATTATTTGACTGCTGGGATCTGAAGGGTGTTTATGCCAAACTTTAGGATTTGGGTAATCTCCTACATGCTTAACCACTGAGCGTATATATGCTACTAGGGCAAAAGTGTGAATTCCATGGTGGAAGAGACAGTTAAATGCCAGCCCCATTGTCCTGAGTAAACAGAATGATGTGACTGAAAGGCAGAGGTAGCATTGACTCAGAATTCTAGATTTTTATTATTTCATGGAACACCACAGAATTCCCTCCCACTGGGGGCTCGCATCCAACTGTAGAACTGCAAAAACTCAGTGATGGTGGCAGCAATTACCAGATAGTTTAGAGGACACTGCTGGTCTACTTTGCAAGGCAGCTGTGCAGAGTGTAGGCAGGCTCTCCTAACCTTCCCCCTTCCATTACAGTATTATTATTTTTTAATTTTTTTACTCTTTTTTTAAACAAACACTAATACAATTACCACTAAGCACTTATCCAGCAGCACATCTAATGGTGCTTGATTTATCCATTGTCTCTAGACAAACACTTACACACTCAACATTCAAACATATTACTTAACGAAACCTCTCCACTGAGAATATTGAGTGGTTGGTATAACAAGGTCTTGATTTTGGTCATTAACATAAAGGGGTCCACATTTCTAGGAAGGTATCTCTATTTGTTATGCCTTTAATTGCCCTCTTGTGTCTAGTGAAATGCTCAAACGCTAATCATGCTGCAGTCAGTAAGAAGCCTACAAGTTCTCTGAAGTGCAGGGTGGAGCCTAAGCCTATGTCCAAAGATAGTAGGGCTAAGGCAGGATTTGAAGAAAGGGGGTTGGCCTGTAATTGTGGATATAATAGATAATACTCCATTCCAAAAGTTTTTAACATGGCGGTATTCCCACCAAAAATGAATAAATGAACACAGTATTAACCTACTGCAGGCTTTAAGGACTGCAGTGTAGTTCTCTACAGAATTAAACAGAACATAGTTTTGAAGTATAAAATACACAGGTACATTGTCACTTTTGAATGACAAGCATTATTATTATAGTTATTACTATTATTAATACCTCCCCTTTTCCCCTAATGGGACTCAAGGCAACTTACGGATTTTAAAAAAGAAATTAATAAAAACATAGAAAAATAATAATTAAAAAACAAGAGAATTAAAACTATATACATTTAATAGTATATAAACAAGCACAGGCCTTGTTGATTATGCCTATGTTCAAGTACTATATAGTTTGCTGGCAAAGTCACTGCTACATGCATTTACCATTCATACATAAAAGTAGTCCCAACTCATTAAGCATAACTACATCATCCCAAGATCAACTGCCAACAAAATACAGTATGCAGTTACAAACATATACAGAGATCTTCAGGTAGGAACACTCTAAAATTCACTTACTTCCAATTAGCACCTCCAAATAACGGATAACAGTAGAGCAAATATAATAGCCCAGCTCTTGGGGCAGAGACTTATGAACAACAGGCAAAACGCCTACAAAATAATTTGTCAATGTACCACGCTGTGCATGTTAATTTTTTTAAACAAGATACATACCCATCTTGTGTTGGTGGATACTCACACTCTTCACCTTTTGGAAATATTCCAGTGGTAAACAAATCACATATTGGAATAGACGGAGGATCTGTCTGGACTTTAGCTGTTGGGTGAAATGCAAAAGTTGAATCTCTTACGATACACTGCATAGTTCTATCATTTCCAATACAAAAGCATTTAATTTTTAATTTTTTTAAAAATTGCCTTACTTGGGCTCACATCTAAAACTGAAAACATGCCAAGATACCCTTAAATAACTTTGCCAGTTCTGAGTGCCTTTTACAGTTGCAGCACTGAGTCACTTTAAGCAAAAAAACCTGGGTTGTGCATAGCAATCAATTTCTTTAAGAATTCAAATATTTGCATACACTTCAAACACCACTGTTTACCAAGACAGCATCTATATTCTCATACCTGTCCTTGGTGAATCACTGAAATCACTTCCAGTGATAAAAAATATAAGACTGCACATATGTACTAAAGTCTTTCAGGTGTCAGTTCCTCTCCCAGGTCTCTATAAAATATATACATGAGGATGGTTGTTGTTTTGAGATTTAATCTTCTTTTCAACTATAACTTATAGCTGTATACCAACACCACTTTCCTCCCCCATGTACCTGCTAAAATGAAGGGTCTTACAAAGTAATGTTCCCCACCACTGGGGTGGGATAACACATTTCCCACTTGGCCTATAAAGAGCAGGCAAAGAGCCTTATCTTCCCTTCACAGCACTGAACATCACAGCTTTGCAATTGGGAGATAAAGCTGTGGAGGCTCACTTGCTACAACTTGCCAAGCTGGGTGCCGACTGCAGGACAAAGGTTACCTACCCCTGCAGTAGACAATACTGAGCAAGACAACCAAATGTTCTTGCTATGTATAAGGTAGCATTATGTGTAAGCTCCATAAACATGACATAAGCAGAAACAAAGTTTGCACGATACAACCATAGTAACAAACACCTACGTCCTTTCTTCTTTTTCTTCTTCTTCTTTTTCTTCCCTGCTGCACCATCACCTTCACCTTCACCATCTACAGAAGACAAACATTTACAAATTTATAAACAATAACTACAGATAATAGCACTACTACCTAAGATTATTATTCTATAGTTGCGAGAGGAAAAAATCGAGTTAAGAGGCTTGGCTAAAGGGCTAGAGCAAAGCTACGTATTAGAGCAGCCTGATTAGACTCGCCCAAACTGCATGCAACTTCACACCTGCACAGGACGTGAAGATTTCAAAGAACAAGCAGGGATAACTCCTGCTGAACCTCTATTGGCAAGAGTTCCACAGAGCAGGGCTTGCTACACTAAAGGCTCAGTGCCTGGTAAAGACCAGCTGAACCTCAGGAGTATATGAGACCACCAAGTGCCTCATCACAAGACTTCAGTGATCAAAGTGGAGCATAAAGAATCAGGTGGTACTTCAGGCCCAAATAGTTTATGGCTTTGTGAGCACAAGAACATTGAAACTGGCAGTAGGAAATTGGTAACCAATGAAGGTTTCTCAGCAGCTATCCCTTATGCACACATACACACACACACAACCATAGCTAACATCATTCAGTGAAACGAGTGGTGATGACCTGAGTACACCCCAATAAATATATTTCTTTGTGTAATAAATAGTATTAGCAGCAATAATAATAATAATAATAGAAGAACACTGCCAGACCCTTAAGTGCAGATTGAGACACAAAGTTTAATCATGGCTGTAACCACAAGCATCTTCACTGTGATGTCTTTCCTATTTCAATAAGGCATCAGCAGCTTTCAACATGCCCGTTATGACACCAGAAATCTGGAGTTTAAAATGTACACTAGTCACTACATGTTGTATGCTTAATTTTGGAAGCATACCAAGACACATTATAGAAATTAGTATGCACAGGTGGAATCTGTAGCAAGCTACTGCAATGTGGCATGCTCCTGGTCAGTGTTTCAACCAGTCATGCCCTCCATTTCATTTCCTCTATTACTTCATTACCCCACAAAAATAAATCAGGATTCCATGCCCACGAGACATGCTTAATTCTCAGTGGGTTGTTTTGGGATCCCCCTCCCCCACATTTTTAGTTTAGTTTACTGTCTTTCTATGCTGGCTAAGAAGCAAGGAGCTTCGCTTTCTCCATGGCATATACTGAAGTCAAGCTAGCTGGTGAAAGATGGGTAAAGTGATTTGTCCCTCCTCTGCCAGTCCATTTGTTCTCTGGAGAGAATTCCATGCACTTCCCTGAGTGGAATTCCTGGTTGTTGAAAGTAATTAAATATTTGCTAATAATGCAAGAATAAGAGGGCAACATTAGATAAAAGCAAAACCATATTTTTAAATAAAAAACCCCCGCTGATGCTAAGCAGCATTAATAGTTCAAACGTATTGTGTAAGTGCTTCACACATACAGTTGGGTACAACATTCATAACAAAACCACTTTCAAAGTGAACTAATTAATGCCACATGAGAAATCAATAAAAATCATGGCTTCACAAGGGCAAATCATATGCTGTTCAGCGCTGTCAATGATTATTCCTTCTAGCCACACACTTCCATCACCCTTCAGTTTACAGCAGCTACCACCAGAGAAGTCTAAGGCCTCTGGCTGGCAGGTACATTTCTGGCAACAAAAAAAGAGAGAGATAAAGCGCATGAAAAGATAGGACCGCTGCCTGGAAAGAACCCTTTGTTTCTGTAGTTCTATGGAGAGGAAAGGTAAGAGGCAGCATAAAGAGAAAGAGTATCCTTCAGGCAGAGTTAGCCAGTAACTAGTTTCCAGTAACTGACCTATGCACACTTCTTTATTTAAAATTCTGAAGCTTTAAAATAAAAAACTATCACTTTGATAGTGATCTGGCTGACACACATTATTTAAGTTTTACATTACCGTAATTTTATTTTACTAAAAAGATATAGTTAGGGCATTAAAGACTGTAAACACTTTTTTGTATATAAAAAACCTAGAGCCCATTTTAAAGCATAATTTCAGTCTGTCACAGCACATTCTGAAACAAAGACACAGTTGTTCTTTAAATAGTCAATGCTCTTTAACACTGCTACTCGTTTTAATGAAAACTGCATCAGATTCCTCTTGCCCTTGAACTATGCTTAATCCATTTACACTACATCAGAAAAAAAGTTCTGGCATGCAGTTCATTCATCTACCAATCTGGAATACTTTCCAGTTCCCTATGCTAACCACTGCAGATTCTGGCAATATTCAGTCCTACAGTGGCTGCTGTTCACTTATTACAGGCTTCTTCTGCGGTACTGTGCTAGTAGATTTGCCAATCAGCAAGCCAAACTGTTTAGACTGCCATGTCCTTGAAGACTGCTGCATTATTTCCATTCTTTTGTCAGAGTCACAACTACTGTCTCTAATCAAGGCTATAATCCTAGGAGCTGAATGAAAACTTAATTCCAAGTAACATGCTTAGCTTCCACCATGAACAATTGATTCCTAATGCAAAACACCAGACAGCAATGAAGATTCTGTCTGAAAGGTTCTTGATTTGGTCCAAGACATATTTTTGCTATTAGGTTTAAAAAAGCTTTGCCTATTTATTTATATTACTAGATTGTTAAAACAACTTTCCCCACAGGACAATCAAGGTGCCATACATGGTCCCCCCCCCCCATTTTACCACCACAAAAATCATGTGAGATAGATTAGACTAGGGGCATGTGGCTGACCAAGGTCACCCAGTGAGTCTTATGGATGAATGGGGATTTGAAGCCTAGAGTTAAGCACCATCATGTAACAGTCTCTTAACATTTAGGATCTCTTCTGAATTATATGAAGCTCAGGTCACTAGCAATCCAGTTAATTAGAACTTAAGCTATTAAATGGGTGAGTGTGGGGAGCCCCAGACATCTATTCCAACACCCAACAGGAATAACACATTAACGGTTGTTCTTGTTCAAAACCAATTAATGTGGATAGGTATTGTGTTGCAAAAGAACTTGAACTGAAATGTTTGGTCTATTTTAGATAAATAAACTCGCATCAAAGTCTCTAGGAGAAAATCATCAAAGTGTATTGAAAACATTGTTAGCTTAACCACCATGTCTTATATACAGCCCCCTATTCTTGGTCCAGAAAAAGCCCTTTGCATGTAAAATAGGGCTTCTGGCTGTCATTCATATTTCATTCCTATCTTCTTCATCATATGGCTTTTCAAAATGTAGATATAATACAAGGACAACAGTAGTAAAGCCTGTTTTCTGTAGTTTAAATGACTTATAATTTATAGAATAATCTAGGTAAAATTGTCACTTTAAGAATTAAGCTGAATTTTATTTCATTTCTTTTAATGAACAGAAAGACTGGCATTTTGTTTAGAACAAAAGCTCATCAGAAATGGCTTCATAAATTGAATTCAATATCTGTGACTTTCAAGCATGTATGTATGTATGTACCAATAAAATTAACCAAAGATCTATCAATATTCTCTATTACCATTCCCAGACAGGAATTTCAATATATAACACAGTCACAGTGTTGCAGTGGATAGCCTATTATACCTGAACAAAGGAGATCTAGGTTAAAGTCAGTGCTCAGCCATCCCTTGGGATAGATCCTATCTCTCATCTTGAATTACCCTGATAAGAGTTGCTCTTTCCAAGGTTATAATTACTTAGTATAATATGATCTCTTTTTAAAATCAATGAACAAAACATTTGATAATAGCCTTTTTATACAGCAGCGCTTTCAACAACCTACATAAAACTGCTTCAGCATGAAATATCTTTCCCAACTCCAGTAATCCCTTAACTAAAGCAAACTACAAATATTTTTACATTAATATTTTACATATCATGGACAGGGTAAATTATACTTGCCTTCATCATCATCTTCTTTCTCCTTTTCCTCCAGTGCTTGTTTATCCAATTGTTTTGTCACCTCATCAAGTGTTGACTCAGATTCTCTCTCAGTTTCTTGTCCTGTTTGCAAATAAGCAGGTAGTTTGAACAATAATGCAAAACCCAGCTAAACAAAGACAATATACTTTTGTGTGTCTCTACTTTCTAAATTATACAAGACTATTCCTATATTATCACTGCAGGTAAATAATAAATTTCTTCCAAGCAATTCCATAAATTGAAATCTCTCTCCCTAGACCTTAGGACAGGTACCATGTACTAATGAAAGCATGTAAATCCACCCCCCACCCCCGCCTTATGCAACGGCAACAGTCTCTAAGAATTAAAACACACTCTCAGTCCTGTAAGGAAACCATGCAGTTACAATCGTCCTCCTTCTATACCATACGAGTGAGTGTCCGACGGCAAATACATCATGCCGAAGACCCTATCTCCCATTACATGTGAATTTCGTGCATGCTCCCACCATAAAAGTTATCTTCCGACTGCAGTGTTGATTAACTCCCCCCCCCCTTCCCAGGCACCCTGACAGCTGCATACCAGCACTCTCTTGCTTCCCAAGAAAACCCCGGCAGCGTGTCACCACCCCGACACAGAAGATCTCACACGCGAGGTCGCCTTGCCATACACGACCCACGCCCTAGTTTAACGATTTCCAGTCTCATATATCATCATATATATATATATGGTGATAAAAGGCTTAAAACATGAGCTTGACGGCCTAACACCCAGACCCTCCCCATCGCTTCCCCCTAAACCCCTCCGACTCTGGGAACATTTCCCCACAGCGGCGCCACGGAACGACGAGACAGTCACGTCCTTCTTTCCCCTCAAAAGGGGCTCGTCCTCCCACCGACCCACCCCGGACGTCTCAGGGGCCAAGGAGGCTTCGCTCCCGCTCCTCCTCCTCCGAAGTTGTACCCATGGCTCGCCCCTGACGCGGCCTCCGCCCCCCCCCCCGCCCCGCCATCGCCTTGCCCGGCCCAGCTCCTACCCGCGGCGGCTCCTTTGCTCTTCTTCTTCTTCTTGCGCTTCTTCTTCGCTCCTTCTTCAGCGCCAGGCCCCGCCGCGCCTTCTCTCTCCTCGGGATCCAACAGCACCTCCCCGTTCAGGTGCTTCTCCTCCTCGGGGCTGCCCCTTTCCTCCACGGCCGCCATGTTGCAGCCGCCGCCGCCGCGCCGCCTCCTCTCCCACGACTAGCCGCCGCCAGCGAGAGAGAGCCAGAGACCGAGAGTGGGGGAAGGCCGCTCCAGCCCCAGCTACTCTATGGCTCAGCCCTGGGGCACGTCGGGAAAGATGGAGGGCTAAGAACCCCGTGGGGGGGGGGGAGGACGAGCAGCGAGCACGTGCGCTGTGGAAGAGCGAGAGAGTTGTTGTCTGAGAGGCTGTCCGTGGGAGGTGCAGTTTAGGGCCGGGCTCATAGCTCTTGCCGTCGCCTGGGCCTCCTCTCTTCACACCACGTGGGTTCTCTCCCCCCCTCCCCCCCCCCGGCAACCAATTTCCCTCAGTAGGTTGCAGCAAAACTTAACGTGGAGAGCTTCATGGCACCTTAAAAGACTAGCCGTGCAAACCTATGGCTGCTTGTCTGTCCGTTCAAAAGGCAGCCCCGTTGAGTTCAGCGAGGGAGTCTTCCTTTTATCTAAAACTGGCGGGACTGCAACCCAGCACATTTTATTCTGGCATAAATTGTCCCTGGACCAGAGCCCATTTCATCAGATGTGTACATGGCACCGTAAATTCGACAAGACTGGATTTGTCTGCTTCTATCACTAATCTAAAATGCTGATTTTGAAAAAAGTTGCTTAAGAGACTTAACTCCTATTTCGATACAGGATGGATCATAGGCCCAACATGCGCCTGAAAAATACTATACTGTAAACTACACTCGGCTAAATAGACTAGGAGCATACCAACCTGACAAGATGTTCACCACAGATTGTTTTTGTTTTTTATTTTAGTATGTTGTCAGTTCTCTATTGTTTTTTATTGTAATTACCTCATTCAGCAAGGGATACCCACAGATGCACATCTGCACCCGTCAGTGCTCATTCTGAGAGTATTGTCATTTATTGAATGATAACTAACATCTGTTGGATGTGAATGGGGATGTGTGTGCTATTAGAGCTGGATCAGGGGAGCTACTTCAGTTATGAAATAACTAAATTTTAATAAAATTAAAACATTGCAGCCAAATGCCTATCAAGCTGTTCTCAAGCCAAACAAATGCTATATGCCCACCAATGTGTTTTAATGCCAGAAAAAAATTAATGCCCATAGTTACCAGCCAGAAAAATAATTGTGGGAGGTGGAGGTGCAGAATGCATCCATGGCCAACTGGAGCAAAATAACTGCTCTGGTTGATGAGGGAGAGACAGATCTGGCCTCTTTCATTGATCAATACTGTATATAACAATGCAGGGAAAGTAAGCAGGGCTTTCCTTTATTGTAAATCTTCCCAGTTAATTTAAATGTATTGGCCCCAAAACTGGAAGACAGGAAAAGAGAATTTACTAAGGACAGTTATAGCAGCTTATGTTTATTACTGAGGGGGCAGAATAAAAAGCCCTTCCCTGTATGGTACTATATGGAAGTGCTGCATTCCCCTTACCCCACTTAATAGCCTTGATTCAGAGTTTCAGTTGAATATTACAGTTTTGGGGCAATGTGTTTTTCTTTAAAAAGCAATATTGAACAATTTAATCGAAAAGGGTACTAGTCCTTAATACAGCCCTTAATACATTCACTTTAATTTGAGATGGAAGGTTTCCCAGCGTTTCCATTTTATTAAGATTACTTAATAAACTTGGTTGACTCTAAAAGGTTATTAGACAAATTTATGGAGGATAACACTATTAATATCTATACGATGGCTCTATTCTCTCTCCACTGTTAGTGGCAGTATTCCTCTGAATACCCTCAAAGGTGCACTCCTTTGTCTCCCGAGACAGATGGATGCCAACAACCAGTTGCTGGGAATCACAAGTGGCAATCCAGTCCTGCTTGCGGACTTCTCATAGGCATCTGGTTGGTCGTGGAGGGAACAGGATGCTGGACTAAATGGGCCTTTGGCCTGATGTAGCAGGATCTTAATAAGTTCTTACTCTATAGCTTGTTAAAAGTGGGACATTTAAAGCAGCCCCAAGGAATCCTGGGAATGTTAGCTTACCCTCACAGAGTTACGTTTCCCAGCACTGTCAACAAACTTGAGCTTCCATGGTTCTTTTCTAGGGTAGGGCACTTAATGATGGTGACAAAGCACTGAAGCTAAGCAAAAGCTTCGTTTTCAGTGAAATAATATCAGCCGCCATCTGGAGCAGTTAAGCATCCTAATAACCATTTACTTATGCTGGTGCGCATATGAGTACCTTTAATAGTGGCTAGCTTGCTGCTTGAAGCTTAGAAGTGGTTGCAGAAAGGAAGTATGGTTCAGTATAATCCACACCATGTGGTAACTAAGCAACAGGGCTTTTCAACACTGTGTTGACTGACTGCGACCACAGAGAGGCAACTTTTATTCTGTTCACTTTGAAAGAGACAGCTTTTAACTGTTACATTTTACATTACTGACAAGCAAGATCTGCTCTCTGTGGGAAGACTTCTAAGGTACGTTATAAGATTTATTGACTATATACAAACAGAATCATACAAGGGAGGTTTGAAAAGAGAGAGTACAACAGAGACAGATAGCAAGGGATTATCTAAACCTGTATTAAGGAGGAGTTTTAACAGGGAATTATTTTGTTTGTTCAGTTTATCAGAACAGTCCATAAATACCTGTATATCTATGGCATTAATGATAACCTTCTAAATACTGGTGGAAGACTGCCGGAGATCTGAAAAAAGGGAGTAAGCCGTATTAACCACATTTGATAAATATAACCAACATGATCACATAAAATGTCCTGTAAAGGTATTTTCTGAATTTAATGAAACTCTTTTTACATTGTGTCTGAAGATGAAAGCTTAAGTCTGGCTTTATTGTTAGCTTTTGTAAACTAGAGCAATCAATAAATTATTGCTGGTATTATTATTTATTAAAATTTGATCTTGACATTTTCTTCCAAAAGAGTCCAGAGCAGCAAACACCAAAGTGGTAAAACAATGCAATTAAAAATAAACATTCAAAAACATCTAAAAGCATTAAAACATATAAAATGTTTATTTTATTTAAAAAATCCAAAATCTGCAGAAGGGCAGTACCTTCAATTGCATCAGCCAAAATGTCATGAAATGCATTTGCTTCCTTGTCCCAAGGTGCAAAGCCCTAGGTGCAACCTGAAACCTGCATAGCACATAGTATGGCTTAGTTCAGTTAAGGCTGCAATCTTATACATCAGGAATGGAGAAGCTTTTTTCAGCCTATGGGCTGCATTCACTCATGGACAGTGCTGGATTTACTTATAAGCTAAACAAGCTATAGCTTAGGGCCCTACTCTTTTGGGGGCCCCCAAAAAATTTAAAGGAAAAAACCCCTGTATGTACATTTCCAAAATATAAGTTCAACAATTACTTTGATAAAAATATGTGTTTTGTTATGTGCAAATGGCTTTAGATATCTATTAGGTCCATAAATTACCATATAGCATATATGCAACACAAAAAACAGCTACAATTTGTTGTTGAGAAAGGACAGTTGGACATATAAAGGGCCCCATTACCTTCAGTAGCTTAGGGCCTCATCAAACCTAAGTCCGGCCCTGCTCATGGACAACATCTTTAACAAACTGAAGTTCCCAGGATTCTTCAGGGAAGTCATGTGCTTTATATGTGCCTTGGATGTGCTTTAAATGTATGGTGTGGACCTGCCATCTGCAGTGTTCTCTTACACCCCAACTTAAAGACTGTGACTAAACGCAGGCTTTGTGGCTTCAGCATCAAGCCACCTTTCTCTCCCTGCCCCCGCCTTTAACTTAATATCCAGCCTGGAAAATTCAATAACGTAATATCCAGCATGTTCACTACTACAAAATGTCACAAAGGAGTTGCATAACTATGGAGTTTACATTGTTTTTAATGCATCAAAATATCTTTGTATACTTTTTTGTTTTATTTTTGAAGACGTGTTTGTCAATGAAAGGAGTTGAGTTTGCAACCATTGCAATCCATTTGCATTGCTAAATGATTGGCTAATTTTTTAAAGTTGAAAAATTATTTCAACTTTATTGAAATAGCAATATACAGTAATTTTAGTCTCATTCTTAAAACCATTGGCTTGGCTCCAGAACAGTCACATTTAAAGCAAATGATCTGTTCAGTATTAGGTATAATAAAGATTATGGCTTTAAAGCAATGATACAGCTGTAAAAGGTGAACATATATTCCTGACCTACTATGAGACAGATGGCTTGTCAGCCTTAATTCAGAAGTGTATGTATTATAAGTTTATATCAGTCTGTATAATAATATGCCCTTAATATTATTTTTATGTTATAGAATCAAAGCCAAAATTAATTAATGTGAAAATATGTATTAACTAGTCAAGCTACAAATAAACACACTGGATACATAAACAAATTTTATTCACAGAAGTTAGGAAACAATTTAATGTTTATTTTGGTTTCAAATGCAGGCAGTCTTTGGCATAACACTAGAAATGGCAGTTGTGTCAATTGGATCCTCAGATCAGTTTGTATTTCGTTTGAAGCAATAGATTTGCAATATTAGTTTTGTCTTAATGTCCATATTTGAAAGCTAGTTGTTCTACCACAACTGTTCCTTTCTTCACCTGGTTCAAATATGTTTCAGATCTCACTTCTGCAAGGAGTTGCATAAAATTAGTACCCCATTGCAAAGAAGTCAAACTATTTCCAAACTGTGTGTATATATATATACACACACACAAACACACTATACCACATTACACCAATTAAATGGCTACAGGTGTCATTCATTAGCTACAAGTCTCACTCCACTGATAAGAATGCAGAATGCAAAATACTTCCCCCATGAGAGCTCTATGTGCACAGTTGTACACTTGAGAAGGCCTGCTGCGTTTTCAGTTTCTGTTAGATACTACTTTAGGAACATCAAATCTGTCTTGGTTATAGATTCAGGTAGGTAGCCGTGTTGGTCTGATGCAGTCAAAATAAATTTTTAAAAAATTTAAAATTGTCCAGTAGCACCTTAGAGACCAACTAAGTTTGTGCTTATACGCAGAACAAACTTAGCTGGTCTCTAAGGTGCTACTGGACATTTTTTTTAAATTTTTTTGTCTTGGTTATATTTCATTAAAAAATGCAACCATTTGTATTCTTGTGTCCCATTTTTCTTGGTATATTCATATTTTATCTCTGTAGGCACATAATCCTACTAAGAGAAATGGCTGAAACCCTGGAACAAGAACCCATATATTTCTTCGACCAGGTACTTCCCATCTCATATTTGGTATGTTATTATTGCTCTCTCGAAATCTACTAAGGGTTTAATAAAATCCTGTATTTTATTTTAGCTCAAAACTACCGGTAAACAAAAGCGAAATATGAAAATAGAACCAGGAGAACACTTTGTTGATATAAATTTAATCAGCACAGATCCAGATCCTCATGAAATTCACAGGTAATAGTGGTGACGTACTTAAATTGCAGTAACTGATTGAATGCATTAATGAATTGATATATTGTATTAAAATGTAGTCTTTCCCCCGTTTTTGTTGGTTGGAAAGTTCAAATGGGAAAACTGTTAAGGGAATATTGCAACTTGAAAATTGTCCTGATTTTATTTTTTTAAAGGATGAATAGGATGTAAAAGGGCACTGTTCCAGCAGGAAGCAAGTATGTCTTCTGTACTTCCTACTTACCTAAGTCCTGCTGTTCTCATAAGAATTTAAGCCTGAATACATATATAGCTGTGTCTGAAGATTTCTGTACATGGTTATGTCTTCTTCACACCCATAATATTTGGTCTATATCAGGGTAGTCCAACATGCAACATTTGACACCCCTCCCCCAGCCCAGTGGCAGACATACATTTTTGAGACCCGCTTGGTATGAAAAATCTGAATTCTGGAATTAAAGGCATAATATACATTTACTGTCCACATGCAGGAACTCTGGATGCATGGATGAACACAGGGAAAGAAATGATGATTTTGTGAAAGACAGTAAAGCAAAGAAAGAACCAGTTTCTACTAAAACAGATGATCCTTCTATATCCATAAACATTTGTGAGAACCCTCTGGCTCACCTCTCCCAAATACCTACATTTCCACCTACAGAAGAAGACCTATGGTCAACTTCTCTGGAAGAACATAAATGCATGGCTGCTACCATATTATGTGAGCTGGAAGAAATGTTGAAGCGTTTTACCAAGTTTAAGTTTATTTTACCACAAGGGGTTTTAAATATATTGAGCTCCAGTTGGAAAGATCTCATTGAAGGTGTCTGGCAAAATAAAAAATATTTGCAGGAATTAGCATACAAAAACGTTAAACCAAGAAGAAGGCAAGCATCACAGGAGTCCAACAGATTGCCACCTACATTTGAATATACTGACTACGAGACGGCTAAAAATGTGAAAAGGAAAAGCAGGAAAAGTGTTGATTTTCCCATGGGTGCGACAAAAGGAATGGACAATCCTGGAACTCTGTCAAACAGACTCAATGGAAGCAAGAGTAAGGAATTTTACTGGTTTTCTCTTAATACTTAATATTCCAGCATCATATAGCAGAGGGCGGTTCAGCTTGGCCAATATACTACAGGTGACGACAATATTGCAAGTGTTTGTTTGGTGTGCAACTGCTGACATGTGTTTTCAGCCCTGGAAGGGGGTGGGGAGGGCTTACATGCACTCCACCAACATGTGGGATGGCCTGGGGCAACTTTTACATATAAGAATAGGAGCAAACTGATTGGTTTTTATGCTAATACCAAAACTCAGGGTTTACTATGACTACTTTAGCACCCAGTAGATAAAGGTCCCTGATTAGCATAAACAGGAGTACCTGTCATTGAGACTAATTTCAAAGTAAACCTTCAGGCTGCAAGTCTCTAACCTAATAGCATAAATAGGCAACAATGGAGAATATTAAATTCCAAGATATAGTTTGTCTTAATACATGTTTCTATACAGTGCTTTTTGCGGGGTTAAAAATTAGGTGCTGGTGCACATAAATAAAAGTATTGTGGGCAGCAAAAAGAATGGTACTCTATACCAGTAAATATGACCACACAAAAAACCAGTTGTCCATCACTCATTTAGAATGATATTTATTCTTGACACATCTAGGCTAGAGAGAAAATGCCAGCTCTGAAATTTGCTACCTTCATCCCAGGCCACAATCACAAGTGGAAGTGAGAGATATCTTGTGATTAATTGAGGAAAGTTGCTGAAGAATACCAGCAAATGGCCTTTGCAGCTGAAGTTAGAGAGGTACAAGCACTTGGAGGGGGCGGCGGGTGGAACTGGAAATAAACTAGGCAGTTTTTCAAACCATTTATTACAGAAGCTTCTCTTTCCCATTTCAAGGTGAGTGAGAAAGTAATCATAGTATTCAGCCAGGAGAGGCAATCTGTACCCAGAGCACTTCATTCAATAATGAAAAAAGTTAACAGCACATAAGCACTTTCTCTGGCCATTACCTAGCTCTTTGCAAGTTTGTAATTATAAAACAGCAAACAGTTCTTAATAAAGAACTGTGATTATGTGTGCTTATGCTGCTGAGGACTCATGATCAATACATTTCTTTTCTCTCCTATTTAGCTGCAGTCCCTCAGCAATATAGCAATGATTCACCTTTTGCAATCAGTTTCTCACTGTCATCAAAACTATGCAAGGAAAGAGGTATTATGTGTGCACTCTCTCTTTCTTCATTCAGGTTAATGTTTAGATTAATGAGCTACAGTTGGAGGGGAGCTAGCTTATTCATTTACTGTATAAGATATCTTACCTTCCCTTCACCATAGGTCCCCAGGGTGGGTTACATCATTATAATGATACAGTTATGAGGGTGGGATGGGGATGACAAAAGTAAAACAGCTTTAAAAAGAGGGAAAACAATATAGACAAAAGAGCTGCGTCTCACAACACAAAATATCTTAACGGTCAAAGGGCAGGGGAAAGAGGTCCATCTTTAGTGTACGACAAAGATTATGCTAGATGCCCTCACCCTCTTCTAGGCTGCCATTCCCCTTTCTTCTAGTAGGACTACCAAGAGATGATACTTGAGGAAACTATTTTTATTTTATTTTTAGGTTACTTGGTTCTGGTGGATGACTATAATAGGGAATAAAAAAGAAAATATTAAAGATGGCCTTTACTTCTAACAATAACTAATACTTGTGTTTGTGTTAACAAACCGGCTTTCTTAACTTTTAAATGTATTTTTTTGATTAATCAAAAAATGTCCTGATGTCTTGGAATTTGACAGGCGCTTAAAATTTATTTATTTGCAGCATTTCAGATAACTAATTATGAGTTTTTTCATTTCTTCATAAAGGTTGGGTTTTTCAACATTCTGACTGTGACTCTAAAGACCTAGAATGGAAAGCACCGTATGTCTGGGCAGTGGAAAGATTACGAATGGCAAAGATCGAAATGTAATATTAAAATGGGATTTTGTATTATGGCTTTTAAAATCTATTCTTGTTAAACTGAAAATTTTCTATTTTATTACAGGCTAAAATAACCAGAGATAGTTTAAGATGTGTGAAATTGCTAACACAGATGCTCAGAGAGGTCCATGGGAGAGTATGCAGGGCCTCTGGCGTTTTCTAACTGGAAAGGGGTAGCATGGAGGCACTGGCTGTATGAACCAATGGCCTGAATTGGTGCTTCCAATTGGGACCCATATATGACAGCCGTTGCAGTTTTTCATAATCAAAGCATCTGCTTTTTTAGCCACTGTGACTGCACAAATCACACAGTGTGAAAAGTCCTCATGTGAAAGTGTTGTTTCATGCAGTTGGTGCCTTCATGCAATCACTGTTGGGCCCAAGAGCAATCCTGTATGACCCTGTGGAGCAGGGCTGACCATACCATTAGGTAGAGTAGGGCTTTTGCCTCAGGCAAGTGGTGCTGGGAATTTGTGTGCCAAGTGGTCTTCCCTATGTTTCCTGCTTCCCTCAGGTGCAGCACAGTTTTGACATAAGAATCTACTGCCAGTCCCGGCAGGTTTTGGACGTAGACTAGGGGGGCAGCATCCTCTGGTCTTTTCCCTCAGAAAGTAAAATGTCTTGGGCTAGCCTTGATGTGGAACATAAAACCATGTTGCAAAACCACATTACAGAAACTCATTTCCTCTGGGGGGAAAATTAAATAATTGAACATTGATTATTTGGTATTTGACAGGAGTGGGACAACAACCTCAGAATCATGATGTCTGGTAGTTTTTAAAAACGTCCCCAATGTAGTGCGGACTTAATTAATCCTATCAAGTATTTTTGAAAAACAATAACTATATCATTTTCAGAAGTCTTTTACTTTCTTGTGCCCTGTGTTTCCCTGTACAGTTCTAAGTGAATAACTCGATTAATCTTGATGAACTGAGATCAAATGACTATCTTCTGTTAGCTATAACTGTTTTTACACTTGTATGTTTTATATTATTATTGGAAGATTTATTTTCATCTGAGATATAATTATATAGACAAAATCTCTGCAAACCAATCCATCCCAGAGGAGGAGAGTATGTTTTCTTTTTCAGTGTTTATCACCCCTATTGGCACATAGACCTGGCGCTGAAATCCTGATCCTCATTTTGGAAGGTACAGCGCTGACTGCTGCCAGGTTTCTGTGCCAATGCTATTGCACTTGACTTAGTGTTATTGAATGCTTATTCCTAGCCTGGTCAGCAAAAAGGTGTCCTGAGTGCTATCTTGTTGCAGAGTTTAAGGTGTAAGGAATGTTGGCTTCCAGTCAAGGGTTCTCCTTAGATTTCCTCTAATTAATATTTAGAATTACAAGCTTCTGGAATGCTTTCCTGCTTAATTCCCGCCTTCAGTTAAAGGTTTGGATATCTGACTCTCAAAGTCAGCAATGTGTAATATATAGACTATGAGAAAATTCATAGTGACATTGAAATAAAGCTGCTTGAAGGCTTGTAGAGTAAATATGTTGCCTACCAATGGAAAGGACAGTCCAGTCCAGTAGCTCTTCTTTGAATGAAGTACACATAGTAGCTTATGCAAGTGCAAGCCAAAACAATATAACCCTCACTCTCCTTCAGCACCTACAGTGAAGAAAGCTAGCTGCTCTTTTGCATTTTCCCTGTTTTGCTGGTACTGTAGCTCAGTATCTGCTAGGATACTTAAGAGCTGCAGGTGACGTGCAAGTTTCTGTGTAAAAGGGACATGGGACAACTATTGACTCAGAAGTACTTACCACTAAGTCTGGACTGGGGTTGAGCCTTCGCACTGGTTGGTGTAGCTTTATTAATGTGCTTATTCAGAATAACAGGCAAATAATTGGTGAAGGTGGGACGCGGGTGGCGCTGTGGGTAAAACCTCAGTGCCTAGGACTTGCTGATTGTAAGGTCGGCGGTTTGAATCCCCGCGACGGGGTGAGCTCCCGTCGTTCGGTCCCAGCTCCTGCCCATCTAGCAGTTCGAAAGCACCCCTAAGTGCAAGTAGATAAATAGGTACCGCTCCGGCAGGAAGGTAAACGGCATTTCCATGTGCTGCGCTGGTGCTGGCTCGCCAGCTGCAGCTTCGTCACACTGGCCACGTGACCCAGAAGTGTCTTTGGACGGCGCCGGCTCCCGGCCTCTTAAGCAAGATGAGCGTGCAACCCTAGAGTCGGACACGACTGGCCCATACAGGCAGGGGTACCTTTACCTTTAATTGGTGAAGATCTTTTGAAAATAAAACCAAAAATGTAAAATGGGGGTCAAACGTAGTATAGATTAGGATGTCTGTGTTCAGAATCTGTATTAGGACTCTACCAAGTTGCCTGAGCAGAAGGCAAGTGAGTTTAGACTTGTAACTTACATTCTAAACTGTTTTTCTTTCTAAATATAAAATGTATTTTCAAAGCTCTTACAGGGTTTGGATTGAATTGAACTGCTTTTTACTCAGATGAATAGAAGACTGGTGCCTGGAATATGCTATACTACATTGCTTATTCAGATCATATAGAAAGCTGAATTTTTTCAGCCTAAATGTTAGCTATGTTGAAGACATTATTTAAGAGAATTTCTTAGTAAATAATTGATTTAAAAAAAAATCTTCCAAACAGAACTGAACAGCTGTCTAAGCTGAAAGAATCAGGATTTGACAAGCCTATTATTCTTCGTCATTATGGTGATATCAAGAAGGAAACCTTTCCCCAAAACATCAAAGGGCGGCCCAGTAAGAAAGTCTCTTCTGAGAGCCTGTATGAAAAACCACAGTTGCCAGTGATCAAACAAGCTGAGCCAGCCTTAAAAAAACTGCACTATGGATTGGTTGATGGATCATCCTTCATTTAATATCCTTTGAAAGTGTAACATGAAAGAGAATTCCATCTAGCAGGAATGGAAGGAAGCATTCCTACAACAAAGAAAAAGCATGGATTTAAAATTACTTAATTCACTTGGCAGGTAGGAAGCAAATTTCTTTAGGATTTCTGAGTAAACGTCTTTAAGGATTGAACTGTAAAAGGTTCTAGATCACTTTACAGGAGCAAGACGTTTGGAAAAACCTGTTTCCAAATAATGGTGTGTGATTTTATGCAGGTTCAGTCTGGAATCAAAAACGTGGTTTTTTTGGGTGGGGGGGGAACTTGCTTTAGAACCTTTTATCCAAACAGAAAAGAAGGAAAGTTGTGAGTCATGACCCAAGCATTTTTGTTCCTACACACTTGAATGTCAAATTTTTAGATTATTACGTGCTGCTGATTTGAGAAAACTCAGAAAGGATCCCTTAGCACTTGAACTTACTAAACCTCAAACTGTCTAAAGTTTTATATAGAAATAGGTCTTTGCATGTCTATATCTATCTAGCTATCTATCCATACATCTATCTGAGCAGACAAACACCTGCCCACAGTGGTGATGTGGAAAGTCATTCATGATAGCATCCACTTTAGCACAGATAGGTCACTGCTGCGTACCACAGTGGCTGCTTATAGTTTCGAAGTTTTGAGATGGAGACTTGGTAAATCCTCTGAATAAGCACCGAGCAAGTTTGAGCTGCAGTCAAATGTACAGTAGACAAGAAATAGAATGAGTAATTTACAGTTGCATCACAGAAGCCATTCATGCTTGTACATCCCAATACTGACTCCTCGGTGCAATTTTTAGTTCAGTTCTACATGTATTATGAGTGAGAGAAAGCAGGCACTAATAGCAGAGTTGTTTCAGTCATGGCTGCATGTCGTTTTTGCAGGCACCTTTTTAGCAATTCACTGGATGTATCTGGTGTTATGCGTCATACATACCCACCTCCCCATAGCTGTTTGGCAATCTTTATTTTAAAATTATTTTTATAGTATTTTAAAGGTTCTTCATTATACCATAAATAGTAATGGCTTGAATGAGGACACTAAACTGAAGCTGAGTCCTGGCAAGGGAGAGGTGCTTGTGGTTTGGTAGCTTCCAGATCTGGGAAACAGAAAGATGGTCTGTTCTGACTGTGGTTGGACTTCCCTAAAAGATCAGGTCCATTGCCTTGGTGGAGGGTGGGGGAAGTATGCCTGTAATTCACTTCCATGGAGTATCTTTTTCCAAGCGTGCTTGGTTTAGCTTTCCTGGACATGGCTAGCATGGCCATGATTATCCATATTCTTGTAATCTCCTGTTTGTACTATTGTAATTTGCACTACACAAGGCTGTCCTTGAAGATGCCTCGGAGATTGCAATTGGTGGGAAATGCAGCAGCCAGAGTTTAGATGGTGCTTTCAGCTTGGGACCTTTTTCATTGGTCCTCAGAGATCTGTATTGGCATTGTTGTTGGTCACTGAGCCGAATTCAATCTCTCTCTCTGGGCAGTTTGATAATCTGCTGCACAGCTAGATTTCTCCACCTTACCAGCAATAGTTAGTGCTAAGATGGCACCCGGTACATTTCTGAGCACAATTCAAAGTGTTGGTGCTGACCTTTAGAGCCCTAAACGGCCTTGGCCCTGTATATCTGAAGGAGCATCTCCTCCCTCCATGTTCAGCTGGACACTGAGATCTAGCTCTGAGCGTCTTCTGGTGGTTCTTTCACTGCGAAAAGTGAAGCTACAGGGAACCCGGTAGAGGGCCTTCTCCCATCAGATGTCAAGAAAATAAATAACTATACAACTTTTAGAAAACACATGAAAGCAGCCTGTATAGGGAAGCTTTTTAATGTGTAGTGTTTTATTATGTTTTTATATATATTGGAAGCCAGCCAGATGGACATGGTATAATTAATAATAATAATAATAATAATAATAATAATAATGTGCATTATAATTAGACACCTGGAAATGCCATATCCATCTCAGACAAACTCCTTGACTCTTTATTTACCTACCCCTCTGGACATGTTGCAGTCTGTCAGAGTTACTCTGATCTTCCTTGTGGTGGCTTGTACACCAACATATTTAATGACTGTCCCGACCGTGCGTTAGTTGGAACATTTACTCCTTCTGGACATGGCAGTGTTTGCTTCTCTAACAGGTAAGAAGAGACGTTCCAGAGGGCTTCCTAACTAACATCAAATGTTAACCGCAGCAGGCACTGAGAGACAGTCCTTTGGCGGTACCTGCTATACTGGATGTAGGACATAATTAAAAGGCTCCCACATTGTTTCAAGCATGACTCACTCCCTCGCAAACTAAAAGTGTGCTTCAAAAGCTTCCATTCACCCCACCCAGAACAGCACAGACATCTTAAGGTAGCAGCCGGCGCTGCTGTATCATATATGGTGCAGTGACAGCCACTGATCCATCAAGTTGGGCCTGATGACCTGCATTGGTTAGCTCAAAACACTTGACACAACAAGTGAAGGTGCTGTTCTGGTGCAGCACTTCTTATATCCTTTCTTAAGAATCTTGTTTAATTTACATGGTAGTTTAGAGCTCAAGGTAAGCCATGTACCAACTTGCTGTGTGGAATCAGAGCCTTGTAGAGTTCAGGTATCCTTCTCTCAACTTATGGTGAGTTACAAGCATTCCATACACACAATTTTTTTATATCAAATAGAATGGGAAGGGAGAGCAAAGTCTTTCACACCTAGTTTAACACGATCAGCCTAGACTGTGCTGCATGCCTCTGCTGATTTGTGGATCATAGCCTTAGCAGATGAAATTGTGGGGGTTTTGCCTTGGATAAAACCACAATGGGATATAATATATATGATATGTCATTGATTCCTGTAAAGTATGCCTAGAATAAGAACCAGTGTTAACATGCTCCAGGCACCTTCATGTTTTGCAGTTAAAAAGTAAGGGCTACGTTACAAAATAATTTTGTGACTTTCTTAAGTCTGGATTGTTCATTCACAGCCACTGTGCACACCTGTGTTGAATGCTATATGAATATATAGATGAAGCGATAAACATGCTAATTACTATGTTAATTAAAAGCACCAAGATCAAAGTAGACAGCTTGAGTTACTCATTATGTTTTACTAAATGGCACCGTGAAAAACTGGCTTTTGGTTTCTGCAGCCGCAGCATAGCAATGATATTTAATCAGGAAGGAGGCATGGTGACTAATAAAGATGGAGAAATACTACGCCAGTGGAAATGGCCTGGAGAAGGGAAGCTTGATGACCCAGTTATTATGCAGGTAATATTTACTATTTTTTTATTTAATTTTTTTTCTAATACAGCTTTCCTTCTGGGGGATGCTGTTATTTACAGTGTTGTAAATTCTTCAGCTAACAGAAGTAGCTAACTACCTAAGCTTGCTCACAGTAAAATTAATGAACAAAGTTTAATGAAGAAAATGATACTTTGAACTAATTTTCTTCTTCCCAAGATGAAGCAGCACAAACACTATGATGAAGATTGAGCTATCATGGTACAAAACAGGATCATATTCATATATCAAATCCATATTTTTATAAATTACATGTGCTTTTGTATGAATGAGTTATTATAATATGTTTATGTTTTTAAGTGTGTTGTAAGTTGCCCGGAGACATCTGTGTAACAAGTGACTTAAGAAGCCTAATAATTATAATAATAATAAATAAGCAGAAGAGAAGTGGGAAACTGCGTTACTTTAAAACTGAACTGCTTTGCTCCTGTCCCTTCCTTTCCCCCTAAGGCCACATGCTTAACCTAGCACTTCTTAAACTGTCAAGAGTAGAAAAGTCATGTTTGCACTCGACCTTTCCTTATTATGATGTAAAATTTGAAGTAGAGATTAAATTTCACCCCTTTATCCGGCAACCCAACCCTATCCAATCCTGGCAACTAGCTATGCTCTGTACTTTCCACAACCACCCCAGCAACCTACATCTGGCAAGAGGTACAGAAGCCTAATTATATCTTGCAATTATATGTGCCCAATTATATCTTGCAGACACTAGTTTTTTTAAAGGGGGTGTGGTAGAGAACATGCTCTGCATGTGAAAGGTCCCAAGTAGACTTGGGTGAGAACCCTGTCTGAACTCCTAGAGAGCCATTGCCAATCAGTGTTGACAGTAATGAAGTAGATGGACCAATGGTTTTGATGATGCTGTAGTTGACAGATTCCTGTATTCCCACAACAGCATTTCTGGGAAAGCACCATAGCTCATTTGTAGCACACCTGCTTTGCATGCAGAAGGCCCTAGCTTCAATCCCTGGCACCTTCAGGTATGCCTGGGAATTCTTCTATCTGAAACCCCAAAGCCAGTCAAAGCAGAATAGACAATTCTGAGCTAAATGGACCAAACTGCTTTGCGGGAGGAATGGAACATCAGGTGGGAAGGGAGGTGGGATGGAGTATCCTGGAGAGGGGCACAGCACACTGGAACACCATAAACAATAGCTCTCTGGTTAGTGACAGATTTCCCTTGTGGCTTCCTATCTTCATTTTGGCAAATTTCCTAGCCAAACAATACTGTGAAGTACACATCTCTTATGTCTTACCCTAGGTTAACAAGTGCATCACAGTGAAGGTTGCAGGACGCTTTGCTGTTGGATTGCTTTACAAGTGGCGACATGAAAGCGTGCGTTTGTCTTTGTCACCGGTACGAGGTGTGGCTGGTCCACAGTTAGAAAACCTGGTATGGTGCAATAGCTTATGATGCAAAAAAAACCACACAACATCATGTCAATCAGGCTGGAGCCTGCAGGGAGGTTGCAGGGAGATAATAGACCTCCGTGGTGGGTTGTGGGAGAATTTGGTTGCGAGAGGATTTGCAAGAAGTAAAATATTTGTTGCACAGTAGTTTCAAAAGGAATAACAGATAGAAGAGGGCCGTTTCCAGCTCTTGCACATACATACTGTTTCCCTGCAAATGGACTTTTCCATTCAGTTCAAAATCAGGATCAGCTTGACATTTAAATTCATGGGAATACTATTGGAAGCCCTACACAAATGTTAGAGTCATAGTGGATTGCGTGTATCCAATAGTGAGACAAATGAATATAGATAAGACACTACATTATTTCCTCCTACATCAGGGATGGGGACTCCCAATTCCCACCATCCCATAATATAACAAAGACACCACAGTCTCCAGTGACCTACAGTTTAAGGAAACCAACCATGAGTTATGTGCTGACAGCACCCCTGAAATCTCTCTCTGCTCGGAGATTGGGGTGCACATAGCAGTATTTTAAGCAGCTACTGCATCACAGCCAGGAGCCAAAGAGAAATATTGCTGTTTGGTTACAGGTAATCTCATACCAGTCACACAGAATTTAGCTTCTGCTATTTTCTGATGGGGTTATGTGCTTCATGGCTGGTAGCAATTCAACAGCAGATGCAGTTGCCAACAAAAGGTTCGCCTGTTTTGCTACTTGTCCTGTAGCTATGGGAAATTATAAGGCTCCTACAAGAAAAATGGGTAGAAACTCAATGGATTGCACATGATTAAAGCAAATTCTGTTGTTTGTTCTCTCTTGGTTTTCTAGAGCAAGATATTCACCGAAGTTAATCTACCATCTACATCAGTAAAAGGATTTTCTAAAACACATGGCAAAACAGAAGACGCAAAAAAATCTCTTAAAAAGGAAGTAAGCAGCTGTCAGAAACTCACTATTAAAATAAGTAAATGTAATTTTATTTTCACACTGTTATAGCTTACTTTTTTCTAACATTTCTTCTGCCTTTGCCCATCCACTAGGATACTGTAACAGCAGCGTATTTTGCTACAATTTATTTTCGTTATGCTGATTTAACACCAGCGTATTTTGCTACAATTTATTTTCGTTATGCTGATTTAACACCATAAAACTTGTGTGCAAAACGCCCCTTCAGCTAATGCAACTTTGATTCCTTATTTCACAATAACGTAGGAACATGTCTTGACAAACCCAATAGAAATGAAAGGCAGATGTACAATATTTGCAGCTGTTTACTGGAAGCTTGGGTGCCACAAAAAGATTCCACATATCTGCAAACACAGAAAGGAAGACTGAATAAATATAAATAAGAGGGCGGGGAGATAACCGAAGGGGAAAAGACAGACAAGACAGAAGAAGCAGGGGCCAAGGCAAAGGAAATAAGAGTTGAAGCTGGCCAACATTGTTGCCTACTGGTCTACCGGTCATGTCTATGGCTTTGTACATATTCCTCCCATTTGATGGGTTGTACTTTGATGAAGTGAAAGGAGAAGGGGAGGAGGCAGGGGTTTGTGGTGAAGGGACAAAGGGAAGGATGAAGCAGGCAGATTAGGAGATAACGTGTGGGGAAAGCAGAAGCTGAGGTGGGATCAATTGGAGGCAATAGAGTAGAACAAAAATATAGGCCAAGAGAAGTGGAACAAGGCAGCTGAGAATAAGGAAGAGAATACCTGCCACAGAAAGGATCACATGTTGCCTTTTCGTTATGTATTATTTATGTGACATCATATTTATACTCTGCCTTTCCTCCATGGAGATAAAGGCGGTGTACATAATTCTGCCCCTCACCATATTATCCTTGCAACACCTCTGTAAGGTAGGTTAGGATGAGAGAGAATGACTCCCAGCAAGCTTCATGGCTAAGTAGAGATTGAAACTCTGGTCTCCCAGGTCTGACACTCTAACCACTGTGGCACCCTGTTCAGTTTGAGGTGCCAGGTTCAGACTGCTTTGCTGGAACCTTTATTTAGTTTTATCTTCTGGGAATGTTTGTACCAGCCATTCTATTTTTATCTGGTCCCTTATTACTGCTACTGCTTTTTCTTTGTTGTGCTGCTCATAATTTGATCTGATTTCTGATAAAAAAAATTACCACAGGAGAGAATACCTAGAATTCCAGAAGAGGATTTAAGCCATGTCAAAGACTACAACCCTACCAGAGAATTAAAAGCGCTGAGATGTAAGATCAAGAATATCCTAGAAGACTGGATGGAATATTACCAGATAGCCTTAGGTCAGTCTTTAATTTAGTAGCCTAAGTATTGGAGGAGGATGCTAATACTTCTAAATTCAGAGGAATAAAATAAGTAATGACATGGTTTATATTTTTGGTGTCAGGTATTTAAATATATTTTAAAATTATAATCAGTATGTATAGACTAAACATTACAGTTCATCTGCATTTGTATCTGTTCATGTGATATTAACCTAACAGCTGCAGCTGCTTTGTAAAAAGGGAATATGAAATCACTTAATGAAATTATATATTGTTTTATCTTGTTTTTACATTTTTTATCTGAAAGGTACACTTTCCTATAACCAGTTTTCACATTTCATTAGTTTGTTTGCAGGGCATGCTTTGCGATCGGACTTTTGGTACTAATTATTTTCATTTATGTATACATGAAAATACATCACATAAAGTCATGTGTGATTGATAAAAAACCCCACATGATATATGTATACATGTGTGAACTAAGCCAGTATTCTGTGTGTGATTTCATTTCCCTTAGTTCCAGAGCCTATTGTATGACAGGAGAAATCAGAATATTTCCTGATCCTACATCTCCAGGGCACTCACCATATATAGCAGAAGAATACTTTGTGTTCTTAGCTTGGGTTTGAGCTGATCATTGGTCATGCTGCCTAGGGCTAATGGGAATTGGATCCAACAACATCTGGAACGCGAAAAGTTCACCATCACTAGACTGGAAGATAAGAACTGGTACAATTTCTCTATACCAAAGAGGTGAAGTGCTGGTGGAAGCCTGAGCCTAGGGGAAGCAGAGAAGCAGAGTGCAATGTGGTCTATGAACATTGACTTCCCTTTGGCCAACGTTTTATTGGAAGCAGACATCTTGCTTAATCAAAATGTGATGTTAATTTTCCTAGCTATTTTCAAAGTGTTTCCTCTTTGCAGTACAGAAACACTAAGCGTTATAAATAATATAAATTAGCATTTGGTTGCAATTATTTCTTAAGTGTATAAAAAGGTATTTATTCTCTTAACTTCTTAAAACAGTATTTCCTGGAAGTTGCATTGAATGGGAAGGACTCCACTTGAAGGGGACATTTTGCTTTGCACTTTCAGTTCTTGTGATGTTCAGTTGTGCTCACGCAGTTAACTAAATTCCAAATGAATCTAAGTCAGCTGTCTTATATGTGAGCTTAAGGCCTTTTTAAAGTTTGTTGCCTTGGTGGTGTATTGTTGCATTTCAGAAATCAGCTCACCACACACACGCAGAACCTCAGCCTTCCCTCGGATTGCTGGCAGACAGTGCAAAGCACAACATGGCGATGCCTTCCTTGGCTTCCATACAGCGCAGGGAAAAGAGAATGACAGGGAGACAGAGACCCTTACACCAGGCAACCATCCTCCTTTCCAGTCTGTTCCGTCTTGCGGCCCCACTCAAGGTGTGTCACCTGGTTCTTACAGGTAAAAGCACAAGAAGTCAAATGCCTACCAACTCCCTTTGCAATGGAGAGTAAATACTTCACCATTCTGTGAATATATGGAGGAATTTGATGTAGCACTATGAGGACCCTTCCTTCAGTGCAAGCATTTCATTTTGCCAGATGGAACAATTCCCCCCTCTCCTCTGCCTGCAAGCTGTTCTAGGAGTTCTCCTGACACGCACACCCCCAAGCCAATTTGGCGGGGTGCATGCAGGGACCAAGGAAAAGCCTCATTGTGGATAAATTTCCCAATTTGCTCAGAATATTACCTTTCTTTTATTAAAGTTAATTTTAAAACTTTGCGCTGGGTAAATGAAAATAAATTGAGAAAATATTCCAAAGGGACAGATGTAAAATGTTGCAATACTGTATTAATTCTTTTTTGTAGCAATGAGTTTGGTTTCCAAATCCTCTTAATTAAGATAGGTGCAAGCTAAATATTGGGTCATGAATCAACCACAGCACACATAAGCTCAACTGATAAATCACCAGAGAGGAGTGGGAACAACTTCCTTTATACTGGGATCTTATACTGCTCTGATTAAGTGCTTTAGGAATTCTAACGTGCTGAATATGCAGCGTGTACCTATAAACGATACTGCAGAGGTGCAGAATCTGTTGCATCCTGTATGCTGAATTTCAGCTTTCAGCATCTTTGAATATTGACCATGTTGGCTGGGGGTGATGGGACTTGGAATCCAACAACTTCTGGAGGGACAGAGGTCCCCCACATATGTTGCATAGTATGAAACAGCCATTAGAAATGGGTCTACATTGCATATCAGTGTAAATATCAGCATAGATACCTTGGAAATGCAGGAAAACTCTTAAGTGTGTTTATTTTCTCTTGCAGAGACCCTCATTTATTGAGCAGCATTTTCAGAACAAATAAACCACCCATGGCTCACCTTAATGTAAACAATGACACACTCCAAACCTCTCACAAAGCAAAGTAAGTAAAACTAAATACCATTTACTTTGTTCTTTTGAGTCTTACTAAGATTCTTTACTTTGGAGAAGTAAGGCAAATATGACAATTAGATCAATTTAGAATAGCTTTGCATTATGTATATTATATATTTATTATTCTATTTATTATGTTTATATCTTCCACTTTTCCTCCAAGGAGTTCAGGGGAGCATACATGGTTCTGTACCCTCCAAGAATAATTCATCTTTGTAAAATAGACTAGAATTGAGCTGCTCACAATCCAGTGGCCTTAATTTTACTACGTTTACTTGGATTGGATTTCTGAAGTTGCAATCTGCAACTAGGAATGTGAAGAAAGCAGTCCTTTTCCACTGCAGCAAGCAACCAACATTTCCTTACATTTGTAATGTTATCACTGTAACAATGGTAGGTTCAGTTCTGGTAGCCTTGGAAGCAAGTTGTTCTTGTTTTTCCAAAGAAATAAGCATTTGTGTCTTACACACTTCAGGACCTTACCACTATTTATTCAGCGTCTTATCCAAATTTTGTTTGAAGCTGTCTTCAGAACTTGTTCAGCCAGTTTATCCACACAAAGAGCATCTGCTAGAGTTTTCTTTATACTAGTTTGGCTAGTTCTTCTGCTGTGAAGGATCCGAAAGAGCATAAAGTGCTGTGGACACAGTTATACCTTTAGAAAACCATGGATTTCAGCTAAAGTCAGGACTCCAGGTTTATTTGTAGAATAATGCAAGGAGAAAAGAAGTGTGAGCAAGGTGATTGAGCGGGTGGTCACTGAACAACTCCAGGCACTCCTGGAGGATGTGGACCATTTAGGTCCCTTCCAGTTGGGATTTAGGCCTCATCATGGGACTGAAACTGCCTTGGTCACGCTGGTCGATGATCTCTGGTGGGCCATGGATTGAGGTGAAGAACAAAATACTGTAAGCCCCTTTGCAATGTTAATTAAATGAATAACTAAACAGAAGAGCTACGGTTCATGACAAAATGTTGGATAGCCCTCAAGGAAATAGCTGATCCCAAAAGGCACATTAAGAAGTTGTAGAGAAAAAGCATCATGATGATAAAAACCATTTCAGACAGAGAGATGATTTTGCAGCAGCCTTTTGAATTACCTGGGAAACAGAAAGACTTTGTTTGGTAGATCAAGTAAGTGTAAGCTGGTTAAAATGTTGTTACTTCAGTTCATTCACACTCCAACTTACGCTCCTTTTACCACTGCTTTCTCATGACAGTGAAAAGGCATGCACTGCATCACACAGTGCCTGCCCTGTAGTCCTTCGAAGAACGATGCTGGGAGATGAAGTGAGGATATGCAGATGCAGCAACCATCAGATTCCATATGTTTCAGACCTGGAATATGATCACATTATTAACAACCAGATGTCTTCCTCAGAGCAGATCACAGTGGTCTGTGTGACTACTTCATTGAGCGCGGCAGATTACGACCCCAGAACAGACAAGCACCTAGAACAGCTCTATGAGAGAAAGAACAAGAACAGGAGTATGCCATGTACACAGGTAGGGCTCTCGGGTGTTGTCTCAATCGCATCAGTGACCTGGTTCACCTGTTAACACTCAGCCAAGCTATGGCTAAGCATGAACACACAAGAATCGCTGGTGCCTCATTGTCCTGCTGGCATGCTAGCCAGAGCTAAACCGTGGGTGGCTTAGTGTTATGTCCAAACCTAGGTTTACGGTTTGTCTTGCTCCAAACAAACCATGAGCTGTAACCAATGTTTGTTCTTGGTTTGTTCCCCAGGCAAACCATGAGTCCAAGTTTGGATGTAAAGCTACGTGAAACCATGGTTTAGGTCCCGGTAGCATGGCATTAGCAGGCAATGGGGAAGGATATTTTCCTGTGAGTAGCCACATGCTTGCTTGTTCACACTTAGCCATGGTATAACTTAGTGTCGCATTTGAACTGGGCCGATGACTGATGTAAAAGCAAGAAGATTTTGAATAACATCTTGGTGTGAAAAAATTGCTTCGTTTTATATTTTTGACTTCTTACAAGTACAGAGAAATTGGGTAGTTGACACAGGAGTTTAATGCCACAAAATGTCCTTTTATATCATTTGTGGATGGGGTATAAGTCTAGGGTTGTCATATGACCTCTTTTTCCAGAACACGTCCTCTTTTTCTAAAATGAGTCGTTATAGCGATCCATAGTTAAAAGTAGAAGTAGGCAAATGTGTCCTCTTTTTTGCTCTTCAAAATATGACAGCCCTAAGATGGGTGAGCTTTTTCTGAACATGAATGCTGTTGCTGTTTCCCTATACACACTAGATCTAAATTAACAGTAGTGCCCCCCTTTTTTTGGTAAGGTGGGAGTACATCAGAGGGACATTCTGACAATTAGGCATGTCCATCACTAAGTTAAATGTATTTGGGCCACTTGCCAATGTGAGCAGTAAATAGCTGAATAATTCAATTCCTTTAATGCTGACTTGTTCAATGGGAACATTGTGCTCTGACATCTGGTAGAATAAGATTTATTATTGCTATTGTTGACCTAGTCTTATAATGATGCTGTCTTTGTTTTTGTAGGGTCGTCTGGACTCTTTTCGCCTGCTCAAATACGATATTGGGTCTGCAGATGAGTTTACAGGCCACTGTGGATCACTACTGGTGAAAAGGCATAATATTGCTCCTGGCATGTTTTTGGTAGGTTATAACCTTCCTGTCGCACATCTAGGTCATTTCAACTCATACCGAGCAAATGGCTTCCAGATCCTATGGCTGGAGTCTACTTCTTGTGTTCTTCGTTCAAGACAGTCTATTCCCCATTTCATAGCAAATGGCGATGTAGAACAAAGACAATGCTGACATCTTCCTCTTGTCCATTGGGATCAGTGTCATCACAATAATTGGAACATAAGGATGATTGGTTTCGTTCTGCAGAATAGTGAAAGATATGGCACTGACTGGAAAAAGACATAAAATTCCAGTTTCTCCCTCAAAGGGGTCTGGTAAGAACAACTGTTCATGTTTCTGATCTGAGAACTAAGGAAAATATCTCTATTCTCTCACTGTTTTAGATAGTTGGGTAAAGGGGGAGAGATGGAAGCACTATAGTGAATGGGCCTATAATGTGTTTGTGTCAGCAAATGATATAAACTCTAGAAAGGTGACTCCTCCACCTTATTTTCTGAATGTGGAGCCTAACAGAAGCAAGAACAAAATAGCTGGCATGATCCCTTCCCAATGCAAGGGACATGTTTAAAATACAGTGGTACCTTGGGTTACATACGCTTCAGGTTACATACGCTTCAGGTTACAGACTCCGCTAACCCAGAAATAGTACCTTGGGTTAAGAACTTTGCTTCAGGATGAGAACAGAAATAGTGTGGCGGCGGCGGCGGGAGACCCCATTAGCTAAAGTGGTGCTTCAGGTTAAGAACAGTTTCAGGTTAAGAATGGACCTCCAAAATGAACTAAGTACTTAACCCGAGGTACCACTGTACTCTGTTAAAATGAATGCAGGACAAATACTTCCCAGGACTGAGAGTAAGGTTTATTCTTACTGGGGCAACTGGACCTCTTCTCCATGACTCTCTCCCTGGTTACTAATGAGCACTTATTTCATTGGGCATTGTATGCCTATATCCAGTAAGTAGTGTATACCTGCTCTTCCAGAAGCAAATAAATAAATGAGCGCATTGGACTCACCTGAAGGGTATTTTTACATGCTAGCATCTTGGATTCCTGTCCAAGAAGCAAGTAAGCAAGCAAGCAAGCAAGCAAGGAAGCAAAATATCTCTTTGTAGTCACCTCTAAGCAACTGTAACTTCTAAGTTTGTCCAGCAGAGGGCCCCTGTCCACCTACATCTAGATTTACTAATCTATAAAACGAGATTTCCCTTCCATTTTAATCTGTTGCAGCTACTTCCTATTTGCAAATTACTTCAGTTTCTGAACCACTACTGTTGACTCCTCCTCAATTTCAACCCAGTGAGCAACAAGGTCTCATAAAATATATGGTTTTCCAGGGTTATCATGAATGTTTGTGCAAACTGGGGAGCACGAGTTAAAAAAAAGAAAAATTATGTGAAAACAATTGTCACAAGCTGCAGAGCCGAAGCTAAATTTATAAAATCCTAGCCTATCTGCTGGAGCTTGTTCCCAAGTAAGCATGCAAATAATTTTGTATAATGAATATAGCTTAGCCTTTACAAACTGACAAATACCAAGGTTAGCAAGTGTTATTTTTTATAATAATCTTCGATGGTTGTGAATAAAATGTGTCATGAAAGAGCAGAAATATAGTGTTATCTGTCTTCTGGTTTGTGCACAGTCTCTTCAAGTTTGGCTTACCTGAATCAATTACCTTAACTGACGAAAGGCCTATAAGAATGACCTTTTGCACTTGATTGCTTTTGCCCTATCAACTGTCAAAGTAGGCCAATTATTTCTCTTGGTGTTAGTTGAGAATATAGGAAGCTGCCTTTACCGAGTCAGACCACTGATGCACCAGGCTCAGTATTCTGACAGGAGCTCTCCAGGCTTCCAGACAGGGGTCTGTCCCAACCGAAGATACCAGGGACTGGCCCTTGGGCTTTTTGCCTGCAAAATATGCACTCTGCCACTGAGCTATGACCCTTCTTCTAGAATATTTGGCTGCCTCTTTTTATGCAGGTAAGGAAACATTCTCCCCAAACTCTGCTACATTAGGATAAAAGAAATCCTTGAAACTATCCCATAGAAGTGATCAACTCAAACATTATTCAAGGTACCTGTTTCAGTTTCCTCAACTTTTACATTTCGATTCAAACACTCTATAGAGGGCAACATCAAAAGTTTTCAGGACTCCTTTGTTTGAGAGGGTTTCCATAAATGCAGACCTGAATCTGCCCAGGCTGCCCCACAACTGACAATCCTGTGCATATCTACTCAGAAGCAAGCCCCAGCACCTGTACTCAGACAAATGGGTTACAAACCTGAAGCAGGTGGTGTCTCTTTCTACAAGCTGACTGAGAAACTTCCATAGCCTGGAGCATGAAACCTACAATTGGCTAAAAACAGCAAATCTTAATGAGCTGGATTACTGGCCTGCCTCTAAACAAAATGAACTACCCCAGGAGCAAGATGGCAAACGCCTAGCTGAAAACAGTTGAGCTAAAAAGGTTAACGATGTCTTGCAGGTGACAAACTAAACATTAGTTCATGCTACAATACAGAAGAATGCCAGTGATGGAGGCACCCTAGCCAAGGTTTAGAAGGTGCTGGGTCTCTCCAGTGCTGGGGAAAGCTGTGATATTGTACTTAGTTCTGGGCAGTCAGTTCAGCAGGTGAGCAGGATGACTCATGATGGTGTGATATGGCCTGCTAATGAATTTAAAATTGGTAATGTGGCTCCAGACAAAACCGCGTCCCATTCTCCTGTATGTCTCCTCAAAGGCAGCTTTTGCATTCTACTCACAGGCTGATGTTTTATGTATTTTTGACAGATGTACATTCGAGGAAAGCTGCTCTTTGCCAACTACATTTTCAATGGATACAGCAAATCAGTGAAAGATCTTCAAAAGCAGATTGCCCTGACAAGGAACAATTACAACAGGGGCTACTACTTACCCCCTGATTATAGACTGAGGTATTTTACTCTGTGTAGACATACCTGTGATACATAGCTTTAAATGTGGTTTGTTGCATCCCATCATAATAGATAATTTGGTAGATCATATTATGACACTTTCACAGAGTGGTGGAAGTTTGAAGTTGTTTCGGTTTCTTTCTGATGTTAGGATTCAAAGTTTTAATTAACAGGTTAAAAATCCACAGTAGTTGTTTAATTGGTGTGTGTGTGTGGAGCTAAAATACAGCACACCAATTAAATTTTAAAAGGGCACACGGTTTTAAAGGCTACTTTAGTTTTAATGTGCTATGTAATATTCTTGAGATCTTCCATGTGCTGTCAGGTGAGATGCTCCTAGTCAGGCAAGCTAACCCCCAAAATCATTGCCAAACAAATGGGTAAAACTTAGCCCTGCGTCTTAGCCCTGTATTGATTCAACTTTTTCTTAAACGACCTTGCACCCTGCTTACACGGTGTGGATGGCCATTGCCCGAAGCTCAGCTCCATCCATGTTCCCATCTAACCTTGTCTATGGGGCTAAACCAGCAAATTATTTGAAGAATTGTTGTGACAAAGCAACACAGCAGAGAGAGTGGATGAGGAGGGCAGTATAACTTTTAATGAGAGAAAGGAGAAATTCAGAAAGTTATATAAAAGTACAGTTTATATAAGTCAAGCATCAGAAGAATTAATAGAGAAGTTCAGAAACAGGAAATAATGTTTTATTACATAAAGTACTTATTCAAAAGTTACAATCTCCTATGTACATTCTTGTTAGTTTAGGAAACAGGTATGATTCCTTACACAGGAAAGAATGACAATCCAGCTGGTAGTGTTGCTCTTTCTCATGAAATACTTGCATTTGTCTGTATACACTTTGATAGAGTATCAAACAAATATTCAAAACAAAGGCAGCAGAAATCTGGAAAGGGCTTCTTTAGCAAACAAGCTTATCAGCATCAAATTAAGCTAATATAAATGATTAGAACTTGAAAAAACAGACCTTTAGTTCTAGGAAACTTACATCACATAATTAAGCACCTGTCAATCTCAGCACAATATAAATTCACTTCCTGAAAACTGTTCGCCTCAGTTGCAGCATCTCTTTTCTGCTTTCTGGCTGAAAAACCAAGTTCCCTCTCTGTATAAATGAATTCCATTCCAAAGCAGCAGCAGCAGTGAGGTAGAGATGGGACATCTCCTCATATATTGATGAGAAATCTCTCAGCTGCATGTACAGGCTTAACCTTAAGGTAAAGTCGCAGAGGGAATTGACTTTCCCATTGTGATCACAGGCTGCCACAGTGGCAAGAACAGAGTCTGAGACTATGTACAGACAACTTTTCAGAAACTTGATGGCATTTTAAAGCCGCCATTAATCTGCAGAAGTGTACACAGCCTGCAATACAGAGCTTAGGAGAAAAGCTACCAACTTGGCCTCTCCACCACACTAACCTGCGGCCCTCCAAATGTTGTTGGACTACAACTCCCATTATCGCCAATGGTCAGCAATATCTGGGGCCACACTTCAACTATCCCTGCAAAGGGTGACTGGGATTTATCCAGAATGAAGCCCTCCTTTATAGGCCTTTTTGTGTCCAGTATTCTCTTTCAGCCTCCTCAAGTGCTGCCTGCTTCCCTCTACTGATTAATCTCATATGGTCTCTGGCTAACAACTTTTTCATTTGGTGTGACAAGAAGCTCTCTCTGCAGAGGTTGTGTTGGACTGCTGCAGAGTCATTAAGATCTTATCCGAATCATTAAGAGTTTCCCACAGAGCTACTGCATGAGGAAAAATAATACATACTGTGCCTTACTTCAGTCAGCAGGTATAAAGACGGGACCGACCCACATTCATTAGTGAAGTGCCTGAACAGTGAGCCAGCACTGTGCATTGCATAACTAGCCATTGCCAATATCATTTAGCAAGAAATTCATCTTCAGTAGAAAGTCAGGTTATAAACAACCATTTATATAAATAGACAAAAACTGCAGTGCTGATGAAGCAGATATTTGCCCCTCTCACCTTCTATTTTACTGCAAACTGGACAACTATGTATTTGCACGATGAAGAGTAGAGTTTTTTTAAAACACAGACAATGAGTTTTGGATTCTAGAGAAGAATGAACAAATCTAAGTATGAACCATGATATGTCAAGAAATGGTTGTTTAAGAGGAGTAAAAGACACCAAAGATATGGAACAACATTCAAGAGAAAGTGAAAACCTTTGGACTGCTTATCTTAAAATACCCTTTCTGGGCTACACAGCCACACTGAATATTGCAAATGATTCAGTGAAAGTGTGAATTTAATTCAACTAATTTGGTATCAGAAACAAAGGGCAAGATTCACCTACCACATCCTATCCCCCTGCATGTCCCCCTCATAACTGGCTCTGGGGTGAGGTGGGAGTACCCTCAAAACAGCACATGGGGGAGGGGCTATTGTTCCATCTGGAAAACTGCAATGCTTGCACAGATGGAATATTTGTAATAGAATGTTTAATTTCACTCAATGTTCTAATACTTATTTTGGTTATAGTAACCTTTAAAGCAAAACGTAAGCACTTATAAAGTGGTTTGCACTAGTTTAAAAGTAAAACAAAATGTCAGCTCCACATGTGGTTTGCCCCCCATCCCAGCCCCAATCCATAATTCAAGTATAATCACATGTCAGGAGCCAGAGTCAGGCAATAAAAACAACAATGTTAGGACGTTAACTCTTTATTCAAATAAACCAAAACAGCATCTCTTCCCAGTAGATCTTGCCCCCATTGAGGCAGTTGCAAGGACTGAAGGTCCCTGCCTTCCCACCGCTCTCTAAAGCTCCTCCTTGCCAGGATCTTTCCCAAACAGTTACAAACTGCGTCTGCATAAAACCAATCTCTGCTCTGCTCTTTTCATTTCTCTGAGTTTTCTAGGAGACCAGGGAGAGGGGGGGAGGAGCTGGTCACAGCAGGATGGGGAGACCCCCTAGGTTCTTCAGCAGCCTGTCTCAACTCTGCCTCTTGGCCAACCTCCTCTCCAGCCTCAGAGTCTGAACTGCTCTCTGCCAAAGCCTCTTCCTGATCACCCTGTTACCTCTTCGGCATCTGACACCTCCTCCTCCTCCCAGTCTGCTTCCTCTTCTCCCTCTTACCACTCATTGTCATCCCACCACCAGTCCCCTGGCTCGGAGTCTTCTTCCCCTGGGGGTTTCCTTGGGAATTACCTAGCTGGTGCCTCCCACCACTCCTCTGCATCCAGCCAGACCGTGACATCACACAAGCCTCCTCTTCAGTGCTGTTGTAAAGATTTCTGAGATAGCTAAGTGCTCAGAGCACTTCACTTACATTAAGTATTTTGAACATCTTTTTTATTTCCATTAATTCAACGTATGTCTGTTGGTGAACAAGACTAAAATATGAGAGAAGCTAAAAGGGTCAGCAAAATAAATTAATGCCCAGGGCCCAAAAGCAAACCTATACACACACACACGGTAATTGAATTCAGGACTGCTGTTAAAGGGGAAACCAGAAATTACTAGGAAGACCTTAGTGAACTGAGCAACGTGCACATACGGGATTGCACTGTTAACTCAGAAATAAGTCCTACACTCTGGGGGGTGACACCTAGGTAAAAGTGTGTAAGATTTCAGTGTGAAGGATCTAAAATGTATGCTTAAAAAACCTTGAAAGAACTGTGAGAGTCCTTAACGAGAACAGAGAGGGAGACATGTTACCTGTTAGGAATTCAAATTAAAAATAGGTGATCTGATGTACTCACCTATGGGTTTAACTTATACAACTAGATTTTTTTTATTATATGACTAGGTTTTAAATGAAGAATGAGTAAGCAATGGAAGCTTTGGACTAAGCTTGTGATTGAGTCTAGGGGAAAAAAATTAAAGTCCACTGTGTTCTGATAACCTAAAATACATAGTAATCAAAGTATACTGAAGTGTACCCTGATTTCTGTTATAACTGCAGTACTTTAATTTGCTTTTTGTATTCCAGTTCTCTTGAAAACAGCCTGCAGAGTTACCCTGAACATACTCAAGCAAGGATTTCACACAATATTTCTAGTTGTATTTGCTATGCCACTGACAGGTATGGAAAAATAATTATTTTGTCTTAAATTCCACATGCTCAGATTAGTAAATTATTGGTTTCAGTTCATGTCCACCATGAGCACCTTGGGGTTTGGATATTTTGTCTTTTTGAGGTAACACAAATCACAGGAATTATGGAAGAGTTCAAGCTAATGATTTGCAAAGGAATGTCTTACATGAGAATCTTAAATAATGGCCAATATCTTTTTATAAGAATGTTGCTTTGCCCCCACTAGAAAGAAAATCTTAAACCAAGGATAGAGTTCATAGTGTTTCAAGTGTTTGGGGCCTTCAGGGCCATTTCTTTAAAGTATTTCTTTAAAGTTCTCAGAAAATTCCAGTGTGCATACACATGCCCATCTGGGTCACAGACTATGTTTGAACTCTTATATAGATTGCTGTTGAGTATTTACACATTTTGCTTGGTACTTTATTTTGAAATATTCCAGGAGAGCAAGTACCCATGATTTTGTGCTATTCAGCTTATACAAAGGAGCCACCTGCACTCAGGAACAACTCAACGAATGAAGCCAGATCCAAACTCAAATTATTATTTTCCCCTGCAAACTCACCATGAGCTGCAGAGGATCATTGTACAGGAGAAGAAGAAAAAGCCCAAGTATGGACATGAAGTAGGAGAAGAAGAACCTTGGGAAAAGATATGTGAGATGGATGTTGTTTTTTGCTTTTTTCTTAAAGTCTGAAATGAAAAATGGGACTTTTGGGAGGAAACTGAATATATTTCTGTCTTTTGGGGTGATGACTGGAAAAAAAATTAAAAAAAATAATTACGTTAAAATGTTATAGTAAATTCAGGATGCTGTAACTTTTCTAGTCCCCAGACTAGAAAGAAATCATATTTATGATAACAGAATTGTTACATTTATTTGACTCCACTACTGAACAAAGCAATGCACTTTCGTCCGGAGTGTTGCGCTGGTGGAAGCCAGCAGAAGTCATGCTAGCACAATACGGCTTCCTCCACTCTCATCCCGTGTACCCCAATAGTTCTGGAGGATCAGGAGACTCCCTCTGGAGCAGGGCATTAGGGGGAGGAGAGGGTAGATTGTTCCATGAGGCAAGCAGAACTGCTTGCACTAACAAAGTGACCGTAATACCATGATGTTGAATTCCTTGCTTTATACTTGATGTTGCAAACATACTTGTAAAACTTGCAGAACATAGAGCATTCTTAGGGTTTTGATCCAATCTGGGACTCTGCCAACCATATTGCTGCTACAACGTAATAGCAAGGCATACCCTCCATCATTTCACATTGTTCTGTGAACCGACCCGAGACCTCCAGGGTATAGGGCGCTATATAAATTCAATAAATAATAATAATACAGTTATTGTGGCTTTATTCCTTGTGTGGAAGTCAACAGCTGCCGCCACCACCTTCCACAGTAGGGAAAATCAGCTGAAGCAGTTACTCTAATGGTGGTGGAAGTGCTGAAGTGAAATACATGAAAACACTTGTAGATCAGACGGAACATGAAACCAATAGAAAAAGAATCTGAGTTACCTTTGGATGGAGCATTTTCAGAGAATATGACCCAATGGAAAACAAAGTAGAAACTAAAATCAAAGGACACCAAGTCTCAGTTAGTCTCTGCTGCAGAAGTAAAGTTGTTTTTATCTACACAAGGTAACAGATGGAAAGAAACGGGAGAAGACCAGATCAGAATCTGTTTAATTTCCCTTATCTGCAAAGGGGGGGGGGGTCACATGTGACAACTTAGGAGTGTTTGCACGGAAAAATCACTGCAAAAACATGAAACAGTCAAATTATTCTCCATAGTCCAGAAGTTAAAATATAGAAGATTGTGCTGGGTTTTTGTTTTGCTTTGTAACCCTTTGCTAATAACTTATTATTATTTTAGGTTAGCATCCCAGGATACACAAGCTATGGCTTTCATTAAACAAAACAGTCCACATCTTAGGCTGTGGCCCTGATGAACCAACAGCTCGACAAATATGCAGGTCATTACGTGATCTAATGCAGAAAGGAGAGGACACAAAGTGGGCAGAAAAACCCACATGGAGTTAGGTTCTTGTTAAAGAACCATTTCAAGTAGTTGCATAATTAATGTCAACATTATAATAAGCAATAAGGAAATGACAATTAGACCATTTGCTTTTTCATTTTTGGAAAAAATGCCTAATAATATAAATAAATAAAGATAAAATATTAAAAGAAATGCCAGTCATTCGTGGTACCTGTAAGAACCATACTATACACTTGGAGTCTAGTTGATATTTGCACATGGATATATTTCAAAAGACTAGTAAAGTCCAACAGAAGTCATGATTTTTAATGGTTATCTTCTCTTCAACATCCAGTGTTATCAATGCTGAATCTTTGCATGTGCTGCTGTTGTTAATCCCACTAGCCTTCCATTGTGTCCAAATAGGCAAGGCAAATTTTAGGTGGGCTCTATGATTCTTCATTTTTGCAGTCATTTACTTCACCTTTGTGTTTTTCAAAAAAGTCTTCCTTCTCTTGTATCTCCTCCTCCTCCTCTTCATCGCCAAATGTTTGCTCTTGCATGGTTGTAAATGTCAGTGACCTGGCAGCAACCTGTGCTGCGAGTCCTGATGTGAAATTCAAATCTGCTGATATATGAAGCTCAGCCAGTCTTTGTTTGATGGAGGACTGTAACGCATCTCTCTCAGGTGGCTGTGACACATCAGCTCTGTCCACACCAGCTGACTCAGATTCTTCACCTTCTCCATTGCATTGGTAACACGTTCTTTTTTCAACTTCTGGTGAGTCACCATTTGCAGCAATGTCGTTTTTGTTCTTACCAGATTCATCAGAGAGGTACTCTACCCTATCTTTCTCACCATCAGTAGCTTGTGTTTTGAAGTCAGAGACTGCTTCTTCCAAGCTGTCATCTCTGCTGCACACCTGCTTGCCTGATTCTGAATTCTTCGGCAATCCCAAAACATTTATGGGTTCCTCTTGCTCTGTACCAGGCAAGGGTTTCATTGCAGCTTGAAAGAGGGGAAATATGGAATGAGTATTCAAAATAACTTCACTGTAAGTTTTAAAGGATGTACTGCTCTCAGTGAAAAAATATGAATTTCATTTACTACAGAGGATGCTGAACACATAAGGTAACAGGTATATATGCCCTCTCAAACATTAAGAGGGATAGAATAACTATAAAACAAAATGGAAAATTAAAAAAAAAATCTAGTAATTTCACCACCCATACACTGGAGCTGTTACATTGCTTCCCACTGGTTGCTACTGAATAAATGCAAAACATGCTCTGCCCATGTTTGCTTCTGGATGCCTTCAGAGGGGAATGTGGCCCTCACACCGATAAATTCCCTACCTCTGATCTAGAAGGAAAATCTGTAAGGATCCTTCAAGAGAACAAATTATGAATACCCTTGACAATTCTGTGAGTCTAGAGAAACTCTCACCCAGTGCATCAAGCCTATCCTTGGATGGCCCCACAAGATCTTGAGAAACAGCATCCCAGAGCCCACACACTGAATGGGCCTTGCTCAAGTCAGAGAGCTTAGAGGCTCTTTCCAAACCAAGAAAACCTAATGCAAATAGAGCTTTAAGGTCTCTGCCTTGCATGCATTTGTGCAATTTCAATGAGTAGCCTTCAACCACACAAGGTTGAAATAGCTCAGGTTAAATACGTATAAGTTGTGGTTGTAATGTATAGTACTTTAGGACCTTGGGAGCTGTAAGGTATTACAGTCATACCTCGGGTTACAGCCGCTTCAGGTTGCGTTTTTTCGGGTTGCGGACTGCCGAAACCCGGAAGTACCAGAATGGGTTACTTCCGGGTTTCAGCAGTCACGCATGCGCAGAAGCACTGAATCACGCTTTGCACATGCGCAGACGCAGGTTGCGAACGTGCATCCCGCACAGATCATGTTTGCAACCCGAGCATCCACTGTACTCCTGATCATCAAAAGCTAAACCAATTCAGAAAAGAGAGTTGCATACAGATTTCCTTAAATTAACAACAAAAGTAACACTTACCATGATCACTAAACAGGAGTTGCTTCCACTTTTGTCTTTCTGCCTCTGAAGCTTTAAATCCCAGCACAGATTTTAATTCCTGCAGCACTCTCTTGGATTCCTCTCTTTCACGTTTTTGCCTCTCTCTGTCTTCCAGGGAAAAGTAATAAAAGTCATCTCTTTTATACTCGCTGTCTATATCTGCATCATCAACATATGCTTCAAGTTCCTGAGGAAAAAGTTAACAAACATCTTGTTGCATCTAAAAATTACTCAAATACTGCAAGACAGTGATGGTTCCTAACCATTTATTTAAACTACAAGATTTGGATCCCAAGTATGGTTTATAGGCCAAGGGGAATTCTGAAATAACTCTACCAATATTTAAAAGAATGTTAATCAAGGTCAGTTATGGTATTTCAGGTTTATATAGTTCAGACGCACAAAGGCTGTCAACAGATTCTCTAAGGTGGCTGAAATGTTTAGTTGACAATAGCGACCCACTTTCTTAAACACTTTGTATATTTAAAATGATGCTTTACCACTAGTATCATAGCCTTACATCCAAGGTGTCACATGTTAAGAAAATGTCAAGGTTGGATAAATCAGTGGCCTGCCATTAGTTATTGGACTACAGCTCCCATCATTCCTGTTCACTGGTCATGCTGATACAGGTTGATGCGAAGGCTATAGGTTTTCATTCCTGCTATAAACCTAGCACTAGACTCTTATCCTATATAACAGCAGCAGAAATTTTCTTTGCCAGCACAAACATTGCAGCAAATAAAGATAGCAAGTGACAAGATGCAACTGACAACCATTTTCATCATGTTCAAGCTTCCACTCTATGAGAAGCAAATTTTTGGTACATTTTAAATGTATATTTTTATTAGGTTTTTCCAGAAAAAATCCTCTGCTTATGTATTTACTTAATCTGTTGAATAAAGTAACCTGATACAACTGCAGAACACTATTATACTTCCCTCAATCATCAAATAAACATACACATATTGACACATTTTGTGAATTTTGCAGACTATAATATTTGTACCTGTTCTTCAGGGATTGGGTCTTTATCCTCTATATGCACAGATGGTTGCAGCAAAGGTACCATGGTGCAATGCTTGTTCTCACATGATGGTTCAGGATTGCCTGGAGTTAGTAGAGAAGCAGCAGAGAAAATAGGAGTCAGCAGAATTAGGTTTTTGTTTTTTTGAATGTCATCCCATTGGACTCTTGTCAGCCAATTTCCCCTTCCCTACCTAAATCTGCCCCAAAGGACTAGAAGAATCCATTAGCAGGTAGACACTGTCCTAAGTTTTAATTACTTTTTATTTTAAAAATAAACATAATAAACAACAGCTTAAGGACATCAGTTGATATTTTTAGGAGTCATGAATCACAGCTGAAAGTACACAGTGGATCCCATGAATTTATGGCAAGCTCAGATCTACTGCTATGAACAATCAAGATAGTATCTCCTTCCAGATTTACGCCCAAAGTCTGAGTTCATGTAGCCCTTCACTTATGTAAATCAGAAAGGGATGTGCAATGCACATTACCTTTTTGATGCATTTTAAAAACATACTTACAAACCCAGGCATTTTGCTATTGCAATACTGGAGTTACTATTTACCACATATATGACTGCCTCCTGAAGATTTTATTTTACTGTGGCTAGAATTTCTCAATGCTATTGCGAAGACAATTTACCTTTTTTCTCTGGATTTCTTCGAACCATTTTTTCCACCTGAGAAATGGCCTCTTCCCAGCAGCTGTTGCTTGCTTGCATGTGAGGTTGAACAAGTCTTAGTTTTGTTTCTACAACTTGGTAGGCCTCCAAAGTTAGTTCTTGGCTTTCCTTGGAGCTAATAAACTTCTCAAGTTCATCCTCAAGAATTATTACTCTGGACAAAAAACAACAACAAACCATTTAATTAGTACACAAATCAAATATTTTATGGACCTGCTGTGGGCAGTGAGTTGATGTGACTGCAGTTATAAGTCTCCAGATTTTATATCCTCCTTTTTTTTCTTACAGTCTATCAGTTTTACCTATGTGGGCAGAGCCCATATGTATGATATCAAGGTACCAGAAGCAACTGGTCAGGGCTTAAAGGGTGAACTTAGTTTTAGACAAGTAATCCAAGCCTTTGAAACAGCAGTAAAAGACCACAACCATTGCACAGTGACTAACAGCTATGTTCTAATGAAGGCTAGAGAGAAATCCATAAATTCATAAGAACAACTTCACTTGTGGAGAGAGGTTATAAAACAGTGAAAAGACATACACTTTGCATGTAGAAGGTCCTGCATTCAATTCCCTGCATCTCCATCTAAAAAGACATTCAGAAAGATCCTGAATCCTGAATCCTGGAGCAAGCCCCACTAAACTCGGTGAGAATTAGTTCTATGTAGACATGCATAAGTTTACATTGTAAACCTTTGGCAAGTGAATTAAGAGATTATTAGGGAACTAGTAAACGTTTCTGCTTCAAACAGCATGTCTGAAGGATTAATATGAATAGATGGACGCATACCAGCAAAGGTGGTATTGTTTAAGAACACACATCCATTTTTTCTTTTTTAGTTTAACCCTAGCCTAAACAACAAGTAGGCATAGTACCAAAATGGAATCAGTTTTCTGTTCCCTCTCATTAAAAAATTATCAGTACAGTACAATCATTTCCTTTAGTGATAATCTCAGTAAAACAAGTCTTTAATGCACACTTGCTCACAGAGTTAAGCGCACTGATTTTCATGAAAACATATTAAAATAGGTGGGCTTCAGCAAACATAAAACTCTGTTAGGTTGTGGTCTCTTGCTTTTTGTATGTATTATTCAACAGTCTGACTCCTCTGCAGTTCTCATATAGCCAGTTCCAAATATCAGCCCTGTAATAAACGCTCAATGTTGTTTTAATAGTATTGTATATAATTACACATACAGTTGTGTACAGCTAGTACAAGAAACACACCTCTTTACTGAACGTAAATCAGATTGTTTGATTAAATAAGAGCTAGAATAACAAGGCAAAGAAGCTACAGCTATATCTGCCTCAATAAATCTTATCAGTAGTTTCCGATTGCAACATTACATATTACTTTCTTTTCTAAAAAAACTTGAACTACAACTGGAATTAAACTACAGGTACTGGTATCAGAACACAATGCATTCCCAGGCATCATTCATTAGGAGAGCAGTTGCATATCAAGCTGATGATTTCCATTATTTCCTATGGGAACATTTCTAATCCATGGGTTCTCCCTCCATGCTTTCTGCCCAAAACTGCTGCGGCCGATCAGCAAAAGTCAAACAAAGGAAAAACTGATTTGCCCGATCTCTCCTGTTCCCTGATCTGTCTCCCTCAATGGTTTCTGCCCCAAATGGCTGCAGCTAATCAGCAAAACAGAAAGAAGTAAGGAAGTGGGCAAACTGGCTGTTCCGATATCTAAATCAGCCGTTTGTGTAACAAGGTTTGGGTATACAATGGTACCTTGGGTTAAGTACTTAATTGGTTCCAGAGGTCCGTTCTTAACCTGAAGCTGTTCTTAACCTGAAGCATCACTTTAGCTAATGGGGCCTCCTGCTGCTGCCACACCGCCAGAGCATAATTTCTGTTCTCATCCTGAAGCAAAGTTCTTAACCCGAGGTACTATTTCTGGGTTAGCGGAGTCTATAACCTGAAGCGTATGTAACCTGAAGCGTATGTAACCCGAGGTACCACTGTATTTCTTTGTGTTCAGAGAACTGAGATTTCAGATAATAAGCATTCTGACAGCGGACCTGTGTGTAGTGACAAATCACTCCCAGAGAACAGCTTACTCATTAAGCAAGGCCTTCAGATGGAGTTGTAGGCTGCGCACTGCTGTGTGGAGACGATTTAGTTCTCTTGACTTTTGTTCGGTTTTGACTGAACGTTCCAAACCAGACTGATGGTGTGTTTCAAAGTACCGATAAAATTCATAGCTCCGTTTAAGCTCTTCTAAACAGGCAGCATGTGCATGATGAAGACCCTGAGTCACATCAGTAAAGGTCGAAAGTGGCAAATGTTCTGGCCCAATCAGGGTCTTGATAGATGCATTGGAGGGGGACAGCAGAAGAATTAGCCGCCTGAAGAATTCAGAACTTTGTCCAACCCAAAGTTGAAATAAAACCTACAAATACAGAAGAGTTACGACAGTCCTAATTATTACAGAAAACAATAACATTTTGTTTTTCCTGCTTTCCCATACATTTTAAGCAATTCAACAATAATATGATTACCACACCACTTAAACTTTTTTTTGTTAAGGTTTACAATGCACCGTTCATGAATATCAATATCAGGGCAGGGTACAAGAAAATATACATTGCACATAAACAACAAAACTAAAACAACATAAAGACTACAAATAAAATTTAAGGTAGCTAAAATCAACTGGGTAGGACACACAATCAGTCACTTAAAATCTTTAGCCAACAAGTAGGCTTTAACTAGCTGCTAAAAGACCAAGTTGGCACCTGTAAGGGGAGGACATTCCACAAAGCGAGTGCCGCCACAGAGACCACCTTGGGGTGTAGTCAGGCAGAGCAGAAATGTTTTAAATGAACGACTTATTCAGTTATGTAAGAGCTACAGTCGTACCTTGGATCCTGAATGCCCTGGAACTCAGACGTTTTGGCTTCCGAATGCTGCAAACCTGGAAGTGATTGTTCTGGTTTGCGAACGTTCTTTGGAACCCGAACATCCAACGGTGCTTCTGCGGCTTCTGATTGGCTGCAGGACCTTCCTGCAGCCAATCAAAAGGTGCAGTCTGGTTTTCGAATGTTTTGGAAGTTGAACGGACTTCTGGAAAGGATTCTGTTCGACTTCCAAGGAACTACTGTATATCTATTAAAACCTTTAACAGAGAGACAAAGTCAGAGAGAGATTGGTTGTCTGACTCTTTTGATCCACCTCAATGGCCCATAACTGCTAGAACTCATCCAGTGCCCTCTTTTTAAACAATTATATAAAAAGTAGAAAAAAGATGTAAATCAGGGATTTTCTATGCTATAGCAATTTATTCTGATAATTAAATATCTTTTCAGGAGTCCACAACTAAAGCTTACAAAAGGTAACAAACGAGTCTAGCCCAAAGATGTAAGTTAACTTAATATATTCCAGGCAGCTGGCTTGAGCCTTGGACTGGGTGGGTTTTTTTAAGTTAGTTAACAGGCTCAGTCAGGTTTTCTTGCTTAATTGCTACAAGTGGAAAGTAGTTACAAAATAGGCCAACGTTAAACCTGAAGGCTGGATTACCTTTAGTGCTGGCAGGCTGAAGCCATCTGTGAGATTGTGTGCTTCTTCCTCAGACACCTGCTCTTCACTGAGTCCAAGGCCCAGTTCTTTGAAAGGCACCACACAGATGTAGTTTGTCACATTGTCGCTCTCAGAATTCAATGGGTAAGTTTAGTTAGTGTTAAGGCAGTTAAAGAAGCTTTTGTATGACATGCAACTTGGGCAAACATGAGGTAAAAGAGAGACCAGAAGCTTTTCAAACAAGTTAAAGATTCTATAAAGTGTTCTTATGCACTTTAAACAGCACTTTAAACACTTTAAGCTGGACCTATCCTTGTGGTCCCTTCCAATGCTGCAATTCTATGACCTCTACTCCAAAGACAGGAGGAGGAATTGCATTTGAGCCATGTACATAAAATTTTATCTCTGTACAGTAGGCTAGTTGACACACACACTCCTCTCTATTCTTTATCCAGGAAAGGAAGAAGCATTATCAGAATGTTCAAGCCAGGCAAAAACATTCAAGGAGAGTGCAAAGTAGCACAAGTGAGGAATGTGGCCTGGTGAATGTCATGAAAGCCAAACAGGGAGTCCTGGAAGATTGCCTTTGGCTGCTGGGCCTGAGGGTCCCCATCCCAGGGTTAGAGTGCTGGACTGACACCAAGGAACCAGATTCAAATCTCCACTCAGCCATGAAGTGGGTCAGTCCTTAACTTAGCCTGTCTGTGTGTGCTACATGGTAGGTTGAAAAATTTGTTATGAAGAAAACCAAACAATGGAGTTAGTGAATATGTAGGATATTAAGGCCATGGACAAGAAACACAAAGTTGTGTTAAGTTCTTGAGACAAAATGAACACAAACATAAAAAGAGGTTCAGCAATCTTTAATTCTGCATTACCTCTATTTAGCCTTTTCCAGTATGTCCTATTTCAAAAAAAGGATATTGTTTCAGCATATACAAGGTAGCAAGCCTTGACGCTCTGAAGTTGGCTCGTACTGACCGATAAACTGCTTTCCGAAGACCAATGAGATGCTGACAAGGATGCTGTCCGGCTTTATTATATGGGCAAGCAGCACTGACCCTGTCAAGCAAACTTGAAAAGTAAAATGTGATACAACTGTACAGATGTCCTAAGTAATGATAAAAATACAAAATAAATCAGTATTATCATCTTACATGTTTTTCATTTTATGTAATATACCTTCATGCATATTGAGAAATTGAACAATTATTTCATTATTATACAAACGAAAGAAGCCCACACGTTGCTAGTAGCAATGTATAAAGTCATTTAAACTTTAATCCCGCTTCAAAAATGAAAAGAAAGATGACATATTTACATAAACAAATATCATGACCATTATGATCGCATCTGTCTTTATATGCAAAAATTCCTATCTGTCTTTCCCAGTCTTCAGAATCCTATATGATCTGCAGGCACCAATTTCATGTTTTTATAAGGAAATATACTTCTGCCAGGCTTTCAGACTGAAGAAGCTAAGTGACAAAAGGCATGAGCCACAGGTTTATGTGGTCTTCCAAATCCTTAATAGTGAGCATGTGACTGCTTCTGGTACACCATATCATTAAGAGGCTTCCTTGCTCCATACCCTGAAAAACTGCTCCTGCAGATCATGAGGCAATTGATGAAATGAGAGATTCAGAAATGGAAGTGCCTTTTGCTAATGCTCTCTGTGAGCTGGATCCTAGCCACTAACTTTTTATTTTTTTAAAGCTGGAGAACTAGACTATTTTCTTCACACGGTCCATTTGCAAAAATAAAATATAAGTATTTTGCCTCAGGGTTTGATCAGACTGCAGCTAACACTTAGCTCTTTTGAAGTACCGTTTTAACTATAATATTAACTATTCTTAATTGTATGCTACCTTGCCAAGAATAAGCTTGGATTGTCTTACCACATGCCTAAACATTCCACAAGACAATCTCTTTTTTTGTCAGTAAAGCTCAATTCAGACTAATTCTCTGCGTTTGGCAACTTCGCTTACTGTAAGATGGCTACACTTTTAGTTATACATGTAGCTGCTTGCATTTGCAAACTACACAGCAGATCTAGTATTAGAAGCACATGCTCTGTAAATAGAGATTAAAATATTATGTACACATGAGAATGTTTAAGCAACAAACTCTGGATAGTATTGCTGTTTCTTGTTCTTTATGAAGTATGTTAGAAGTAATCCTTGAAGCCAATATACATCTAGAAGAATTTTGACTCTTATAACTCAGTGTAGCCATTCATCTAAAAGCAGAATTGGAAACAAATAATCCCCTAAACACATGATGTTAAATTATGTTGCATTTAAAGGTTCCGAAGTGTTATGGGGATGGAAGAGGGCTTTCCATAACCTGTATAATGTTCTACATGTTTAAAACATCTATCTAAAACTATTCTTAAGCAAATTACATGTCATTCAGGAGAAAAATAAATTGTAACAAAATATGGTTTTGAATAATGCAAAATCCAAATGAAATCTTAATACAAATGAATCTTAAATACGAAACATTTTAATATTTGTGAAGTGAAAATTGGTCCCAAAAAGAAGTGTGCACTTTTTGATTTTGGTATATTTGCAACCAAAGCATATGAAAATTTAGGAATGAATCTCTTGAGGAAAGTTTGTAACAGGCAGTTGGAAAAATTTAAAAGCTGCTTCATCAGGATTGGGTGTTTTTTTAGGCGAGACACACATCTAATGTTTGTTTTGCATGTAGATTTGGCTTCCTTCAACTCCCAAGTACGAAAAGTTGTTTCTTATGAGTTAATTGACCTTTTTCTTCTTATGAGACTACCAGGAAGAACACAACCAACCAGCTGTGAAGCTCTTCAATGCGTGTGTCTTTTGCAGGTACTTTTTACTGAAACGCTTAACGTGGAGGTTGCTGAAAAATTGTGCCAAACATATCAAAACCTACTTCATTCCCATTCATGCCCTTGTTATCTCCTTTCCACAAATCAGCTTGATTTGGGTACCAGTGACTCAAGCTTCATGACAAATATGTTGTGTGCATAAGTGAAACATCTTAGATTTAGACATTTTAAAGGAAAAGTTTATTCACTCCTGGTTAAACAGGGATGACTGAACCAATTAATAAAATAACCTAAAAATCAGACTCACAGAGTAAATCCTCTGGAAATGACTTCAGTTTCTTGAATGAGCCGTAGAGATTTTCTCACAAGGTTAGTGAAGGCTCGACAATTAGTCACCATATCTTCTAGCTGGAGTTGGCATTTTCTTAGAGACATTTGCAGCTTGGCTGTGTTCAGTGTGTCCAAACCTCGTAAGAACATGTAAACCAACAAGCCTACTCCCCCCACCAATCCAAGAGATCCATTCCATGAAGAAGGAAGAATAATCAGCGTGCTGATGAAGGCAAATAGTAATGAGATATCCCTGCAAAACAAAATAGCCAGTATAAGCCACATCTTGCTTTTTTGCAGCTTGCCCAGATTCTGGGCATGCCAGCTGTTGCCCAGCTTTCATTAAAAATAAAGAACAGCAATGCAAAGTATGATTGTCATATGAAGGAAACCATGATATCAATAGATATAGTACTATACAGAGTCCTAACTCAATTTTCTGGAGATGCATCTTTATGTTTTAAATTGTCATTAAGAAAGTATTTTTGCTCCCCTGAAATATAAGTAAAAGCTGTCAATATAAGTTAATCAAGCTGTGACTGGGTAACAGTAGCTCTCTCTGCCTTAAAAACAAATGGTAGCTGTAAGAGCAGGAATTCATGTTATTTCTAATTTAGGTATTATTTTGTGTGAAATGTATGTCCTTGATTTCTTTTAAAACCTTTTTTCAAAAATTACCCTACTAATACCAATATAGTAGGACAGCAGAAGGGGACATATTTCTTCAGGGAACCAAACGCTGATCTACTGACAGTTTTGTTTTTCAAGTTTCTGATTCATTTAATCTGACCATTACAGTCCAAAAGTGCACGCTTGGTTTCCTTTAAAGCAGAAGAGGAAGAAGAAGAGGAGGAGTTTGGATTTGATATCCCGCCTTTCACTCCCTTTTAAGGAGTCTCAAAGCGGCTAACATTCTCCTTTCCCTTCCTCCCCCACAACAAACACTCTGTGAGGTGAGTGGGGCTGAGAGACTTCAAAGAAGTGTGACTGGCCCAAGGTCACCCAGCAGCTGCATGTGGAGGAGCGGAGACGCGAACCCGGTTCCCCAGATGACAAGACTACCGCTCTTAACCACTACACCACACTGGCTCTCAGAATATGGAAGACCTTTCCGTGGCATCATTTCAAATGGCTTGCTCATTATTTTTCTTAAAACCATATATGCTCAGCAGCAAAGCTTCTCTCACTTGTTTTTGTCACATTTGCAGAATTGTTGCAAAATACAAGTCTCTGCAGGGACACTAAAACATTCACCATGAATAAGTCTAGTTCCCTTCTTGCATGTTATAAACTGTGACAAATTTGCATTCTCTTATCAAATGCTACTTCTTGAAACATTGGTCATTACAACATTATTATGTGTGCAACCCATGTAATCTAAAGAACGGACCAGAAGAACCAACAGAATTGCCTAAAATGAACCAGAGACATAATATTTATGCAGTATATATTCTACATCCAGGCTTGTATAGTGAGCCTCTCTCAAGATGACAAAAAAAGATTTTAATCAAATGATGCAAAATCCAAAGAACCTGAATTTGTGTGGAAACAGCACACTCTTTCCATTAGCCTCAAATAAACATAACGGGGAGGTGGGTGGGGGAGAGTATGTTAAAGTAGCCCAGAATACAGGCCCACAAAATAGAAAGCTCACTAAGAAAAATGGGCTTATCAATTGCCAGAGCAGTAAAAATCAATGCAAGAGATAGGGTAATAAACTGTTAAAAAGGGAATATCACATGCACACTTGTGGCTAACCATCTTCAAAATTTCACACCTAAGAAAATATGCTCCTGCTGTACACTGCACAAATTAATGCAAAGCAAAGAATACACAAAGGTGAAGTCAATTCTAAATCCATGGGATAGAAGCTTGAATAATAAGAACCAGAAAGAAAGAAAGAAAGAAAGAAAGAAAGAAAGAAAGAAAGAAAGACAATTCCTGTTCTCTAAGAGGTTAGATATGTGAAGAGCAAGATACTTCCTCCAACAGAGCTTGTAATCTATGCAGATAGCCCAAGGCAATACCAAATATTAGGAGTTGCTAGGGAGCGTAGCGTTGGAAGATGTCCATGTTCCTGTTGCTTGGGCTGCCCTGCAGACAGGATACTGGGGTCAAGTAGCTCAATCAGTTCAACATCCTCCTGCAGCAGAACTTCCTGTTGCAGGATGGTGCAGAGAGCCTCCGAGCGAAAACCAACATCCTTAATTTGAGAAAAAACAGCACTTTCACATACACAAGCATTTCTCAAATAAAATATTTCCCCCCCTATCACTATGCAATATATAAAACAAGGATGGCCAATTCCTACTTTAGGAGTCTGAACCACCACCACCCGGCAAATGCCTCCCCTAAGACCCCACTGATTTTGGTTGCAGAGTGAGGCAAAAGGCAGGCAGGGGACAGGATTCAACTAGACACAGAGCTGAGGTGGGTAGAGCCCAGTGCCCCTGATAAGGAAGCAAGCTACCCCTCTGCAGTCATCCAATTGATCATTTGGTTGGACAAGATAACTTTCCCTCCTCAGCTTATGTGCATGCATCCATTGAGGTGAAGGAAATTTGCGCCTGTGATAGAACGTGTCTATGAGATGGCCATATCCATCATTGGCTTGCAGCCCCTGGAAGATGTGCCAAGAGGAATGTGGCCCTCAGAACAAAAAGGGGGCCACCAACGCTGATGTAAAGCATTCTGTGATTGCTGTTGTTATTGCTAATATAGCACCATAAGTCTGCATGGTTCTTTACTGAACAGAAGACAGATGCCGCAAAGATCTTAACATTCAACATGGAAAACGACAGAAGAGAGAAGTGGAGGCAAGGCTAATGGGAAAGCAATATATGGTTGTTTCAGTTGCACATGCTTTGGCTTAGTTTCAGGTTGTGTCAGATCACCAACAACAGCATTTGTACCCTGCCCATTAGGGTATGGGAACTAGGAGGAGCATGCCAAAGACTTCTTAGTTCTATGGAAAGTCTCGATAATGGTCATGTGACTGCTTATTACTGCTAAGATCACTTCTGCTATATGAATAGTTTGCTGAAATGAACACACACAACCATTAATTGAGATGCTGTAAAATACAAAGCACATAGTAATAATATATATAACTTCAGTCAACAATAAGCCCTGAAGTTAGATGGATTTGTAAATTAAACTTGGCCATGAAGGTGAACAACAATACAAGTCAGATGCCACTAACAGAGACAGAACCTTTCAAAAGCAATTCTCAAATTAAAGGAGATCTAGAACTCTTGGTTAAAGCACTCTAAGGCTGAAAGCAGCATTTTTAAATTACAAAGTTTGTGAACAAAATCACAAAACAAGATATTGACGGAGTAGGTAATTTTAACCAGGTTTTGGAAGAAAGAGGTGTGTGCTTCTACCAGGCTAAATAAATGATTAAGCAATAATTCATAAAACATCAGAACATATGCAAAGCTTGAGCTTTGGTCCCCTCCTCTTTTAAGCAGATTTGAACATTAAACACTTTGCCATACTTGGCTATGTCATGTAGAGAACAAGCTGTGACCTACTGGCTTAGCTAAAAAAAAAGTAGAAGAAATTTATTTATTTATTTATATGGGAATTAAATAAGGCTTGTTGAGGGGAAATTGCAGAGTTGCAGCTTACCAAGTGGTGAAGTAGTTCATCTTTTTTCTTATATGGTAAAAAAGAAAGCCAGCTTTTAAATTTCTCAGCTAAGTTTGATAGGACGTCTTTCTATTAAAAAAAAAAAATCAATACAGTAGTAATAAATACAATAATTATCATAAAAACTGCCTTCATTTATTCCACTGGTCTAGTCATATGTGAAGATGATGTCTGTTAAGTAGCTTTAGCCTACAAATAACACAGGTCATTGTACCAAGAGTCAAATACACCAGCACACCAATGTTTACAATGTTCTGACCAAAATCACAATTAAGAGTGCAAAGGACACTTTAGGCACCGAAAAAGGACAAGGAATAGAGAATATGATGGGGAACTGTTTCATGTTGAAATAACTGTGTACACAAATGTACTGAGGGCAGCAAGAACTATTTTTTTTAAAAAAATGCATAAATTATTTGAACACAATTGCTCCTTAGCAAGAGGCAAGCTATAAATGCATGCTTTGTTAGATGCGTATTGAGAATCTCCAGCTTTCCTGCAAACATCATCACAATATTCATTACAACAAAAATCCTATACAATTCATTTCAACAAAAAACAAAAGATTTGATACAAAAGTTTTCATACAAAACTTGATTTGATACAAAAGTTTTCAACAGTTGCCTAATGAAATGGCCTATTAAGGTTCTATTATATAAGTATTTGTATGTACAGTATGGTTAGTTACTTTGGGAAGAAAAAATTGGAATATTCACTTTGTTTTTTGGCCAAGTGTATTTTCATTAAAGAGGATTTTTGCTTTCATTATCACACTGTTCATTACTCAACATGGAATCATTTTAATCAGCAACACTTGAGATGAAAATGATTATTACAAAATATGATTTTTTTTGTAATAAGCTATTTTTAGTATATGTAGAGTAGTCATCAGCAATACTAGAGGATGAAAAGGAAGTAGCCTGGTGAGTTTCCTGGTAAATATAGGAACTACTGTTCACTTCTAATTTTAGTGTTTCTAGGCTTCTAATTCACAGCTAAATATATATTTAGAGTATGCTAAATATATATTTCATTTCTACCCCATTACAAAAGGAAGGCCTAAAATGATGATTCTGAATTGCAAAAATGTAGGAAATATAGAATCATAGAATCTTAAGAGTTGGAAGGGACCCAGGGGTCATCTAGTCCAACCCCTGCAATGCAGGAATCTCAGCTAAAGCATCCATGACAGAGTAGTCATCCAACCTCTACTTAAAAACCTCCAAGGAAGGAGAGTCCACTACCTCTTGTGGGATTTTGTTCCACTGCCAAACAGCTCTTACTGTCAGAAAGTTTTTCCAAATGTTTAGTTGGACTCTCCTTTCTTGTAACTTGAAGCCATTGCCTCAAGTCCTACCCTCCAATGCAGGAGAAAACAAGCATGCTCCCTCTTCCATGTGACAGTCAAATGACTATGGCTATCATATCTCCTCTCAGGCTAAACATACTCAGCTCCTTCAAGCGCTCTTTGTAAGGCTTAGTTTCCAGACCCTTGATCATCTTGGTTGCCCTCCTCTATTTGAAAGGTTTCTCAAACCACAAGCTACAATTCTGCCAAAAAATGGTGCCAGAACTGCAATTATCATCTGAAGATAATTGTGGGTGGGTGTGATGGGTTTGCCCCCTTGTTTTTATTATGTATTTTGCGTTTTTATCTTGAATTTTTATGCTGTGAATTGCCCTGAGATCTACATATGAAGGGTAATAATGTTGATAATAATAATAATAATAATAATAATAATAGAAGTGGTTATATTGAACGGTAAAGTTTAAACCAAGCCATTTTCCACAATCACATGCAAATGAGGGCAGAAAATAAAGAATCCAAGTTCCTCAATTCCAGCAGAGGCCCCCAATTACAAAGGTGTTCTCTTTATGCAAGCACTAGGTTTTTATATAAGCAAGACACAAGTTTCTGAAATACATGCCTGCAAGGTTCAGGCATCTGCAGGTGAGGACAGAAGAAACAGTATACAACCTTCTGACTGCCAATTCTCCCTCCACATGCCTCCCCCAGGTCATCTCCGCTTCACCTTCGCAGAGACAAACAAGACGTCTAGTCTCTGAGCCCAGCTGGGGAGGGGTGGGGAAACAGTTGAAAAACTGGCCATTAGGCATTTGTAGGGTAAAATTAGATCTGGATGAAGAGTTGAACAGCCCACCAAGGACTTCTGCATTAGCATACTGAAGGAAACATTGGATAGGGAACATAATGTATAGTTCTGTCGTTAGTACAATGCTGACAATGAATCAGTGTTCTTCAGCTGATTTACTGCAGAGTGGTAGAAAAATCTCAGAAGCAGAAGTAAAAGAACTAAAATAGACACTAAGAACTTTTATTTTTGGTCTCATTGTGGACTCATTATGTTGGACTCATTGACCTGGTTTGCAAGACATGTTAAACCATAGTTAAAATAAATGATGGATTAATGCAGCCCTCCAGATCTTGCTGGACCACTTCCACCATCTCTGACCACTAAGTTTGCTGGCTGGGGCTGATGGGAGTCCAGCAACACCTGGAGGGCCACAGGTTCCCTATCCCTGGCTTAGTGTGAATGAGCTGCATGTTGGTGCATGCTGTTGAAATTGCAAGTGCTTCACCCTTAGTCCTGCTGCAGCTACACCTAGGAGGTTTGCTACGATTTATTGTTTGGGGAAAACAAACCACCAGCCTGGCTTTGGACATAATGGCAAGGCAAACTATGGCTTGTTTCCTATATAGCATGGCAGCAGCATGGGAGGAGCAAAGCACCTGCAATTTCATGCTGCTCAATCCCATTGAACTATTTTAAACAATTTTAATTATGGTTTACTGTGATGTGAATGAGGCCACTGGCTATTAACAATTCTATTACATCATGCCATGACCATAGCTGAGTAAAAACACCATGCTTTTCAGAATATGATCATCAAATTTTGCCAACTGGTTTTTCATTTCCTTCCCCTTTGGGACAGTAGAAAGGCCTCTGGCCTGCAGAGTCATAGCCAAGGAAGTCTGCAGAAAAGTCCACTCCTCCATGATTTCATTTAGCATATAGATGGATAATGGCCATTGAAAGAACTCGCCATTATGAAGAACAGAGACAGGCAGAAATAACTGGGCCAAGCATGTTCCAGCTAGGTGCTAAAGATGAAGAGATGACATAAAAATGGATGAGTTTCCAGCATGTGCCAGTGCTATCCTTATACAAGTTCATAGTGCTTAGCATACATTGCTAGCAAACAATTCATTACACTGCATTTTTGAAACAAAATGTGCAGCAGCATGCAGGTGTTCTTTTCCCTAGCGGGGTTTATTGTCAAAAGTACAGGATAAACTGCCTGAAAAATGAACACAGATTGCACAGGAAGAACCTTGCACTAAGAAGGTACCTGAATGCTCTGGATGGGGCAGCAGCTGCTAGCTCCATCTTTGTCCAATGTGTCAATATGGAGGGGCAATGAGACACAGTGAGAGCTCAGCAGATGATATGGATGAACTGCAGAGTGCAGTTCCTCTCTTCCTGCACCCCAAGCCCCAACAAATGAGGCCCCAGCTGACATGGGAAAAGGACCTGAACTTCAGGTTCCATTTTCCATTGATTCCCCCCACCACCACCCACACATTTTTCCTTTTCCTTACAATGTCACGCAAGCTACAGATTACTAGTTTTAGAAATTCTGCCGATATTTTATTTAACTTTAGCATTCTTAACTAAGCGTGCAATTCCACACACACATACTAAGAATTAAGTCCCATTGGACTCAAACTTACTTCTGAGCAGATATACATAGGATTGGCTTGTATGGGAGTCAGGAAACTTAAGATTCTCTGAAACCTTTTTTTTTTTTTTTTTAGACACTCAATCTTCATTAAAACACTCACTTCTGAGCAGTCTAGGGTGGATTCCAGGCTTTGATATACCATGTTAAGATTGCTGTGTTTTCTTCTGAACAAAAGCATGCATGACCATATGCATACTCTACATGCTACTGTACAAGTGACTGATCACTGGCAAATGAGTCCTAGCATGTTCTTTAATCCCCCAGTTAATCAGGAAAAAAGATGCTTCTTCCTCTGCTATAGTGAAACTGGTCAGTGTTCAGCTTTCATTATTATAATTGGATTCTGAGCCAGATCAGAATGAGACATGTTTCTGGAGGGGGAAAGTAATACTGAACAAATTCAACGGTATTTAGGAGATTTATTCAATTAAAAACCTGTGAAATTTGAGTGGTACACTTATTATATGAAATCTAATGCAAACTAAAAGAAAAGGTTAAAATAATGATTTACCATGCTGGGTTAAAGTAACTTCATCTTGCTTTTTTTAATCTTCAATATGCAACAGACATTAAGCTATTAACTATAATCCATATCATCCCCCTCTCCTCTAGGCTGCATGATGTACAAGAGCAGTGGGTTGGGGGGGGGACTGACAAAGAACACAGTGGATGAATCTGGACTGCTTTTAGGGAACTCAAACTATTTGTATGACATTAAATAAGTACAGTAATTAGGACTAAAATAAAGTGATACCATGACTACAAAGTGGGGAGAGCGATTGTAGGATCTTACTGATGTATGTAAGGGGTGGTGGGGAGAAAACCCTGACCATCACCTGACTCCAGCTGCCTCTTAAAAACAACATCTGGACAACTTGCACAAGGGATGCAAAGGCAGGACTACCTCTGCACAATAATAAACTGTTAATAATAAACAGTGCACAATAATGCACGGTATTCAATACCACTGAAATGCAGACAAAGGATACACATTATGAAGGGAGTCATTTTTAAATAGAGGCTGGGATTTTCATTTGATAGATTATGTAGCAGTTGAATTACCAAATTGAGTACTTACGTTCTGAATTGCAACTGTATCCATGTCTTTTTGCCCCTCTTCGAATGTACATTCTTCCGGCTTTTGTACCAATGGTGAGCATACTTCAAAATCAGTATGTCCTACGTCCTGTAAGTACTGATAAAGTGGCGAATTCTAAAATAAAAAATTAAAGGTATAAATAACTGATTTGTTTATCTGAAGTATTCTGAGATCAACATGCATTCATTATTTTTATTTATAGCCCACCCTTCACTGAATAGTCTCAGGACAGATGTTAAAAATACCACAATTTAAACAATCAAGGTAACTACAAATTATACTGAAATAAGACAATAAAACCACAAAACTAATCAATAACAAAATTAACAAAGATGTCCCAAAGATGTTTGAAAGGGTATGAACTTTTGCCCAGTTGCCCCCACTTTAGTATTCTTGTTTTCCTCCAGCCAAAGTCCAACCAAACTTCCTCATAACATGAAAAAACTTAATTAACCTGTTCTGGACCAATTATAAACAGTCCGTTCTACATTATAGTGTGTTAGGGGATTTACTGCTAAGCTTCTAGCTGAGCAAATGTGGTATCATGGAATGTTCACAAACGTTTAGACTACTCAAGGAATGAAGTTGTCAACAGAATACTGGTAGTCGAGTTTCTGCAAGGAAAGAGAAAAGTGTCACACAAGGGCTACTAAAGAGGAGTTATGGGAGGCAGTCTCATAACAAAAAAGGCGAATAGGAAGAAATCCTGGAAAACTGGACAGCTCAGAATCAGGTAAGTCTGACACCAGAGAAGGAGGTTGTTGAAAAAAAGGGGGAAATAACCTGAGGGACAGAAACTTTAGCAACAGTAGCTGGTAAAAACAGATGCCCAAGGAAAATACAAGACAATAAGATAGAGCATTAAAACTTTAAAGTGGCTGGATGCTTTTTAGGCAGGAAGAAGAAACAGGAGAGATGAGCAGGCTGGGAACCTAGCCAAGAATCATGAGAGGTGAAGGAAGTGAGAGCAAACAATAGGCTGAAAAACCCAAGGGAAAAATACAGTAGGTAGTGAAGGCATAGAGCGCTTTAGGAGGCAACTTAGGGGAACAGGAATGGGAAGGAGCAAAACTACACATATGGCTTCAGGACAGAAGATTTCATAGGTTATGTGAAGTAAGAAACAGATAAGCAAAGGAGATGTGAGCACCACTGGTAATCAGATCTAGGAGACAAAGGATTGTTAGGTTTAGAGAACAAGACGAGAGCTGAATTTAACATAAGAATTTGAACTAAATAGCCAATTATTTGGCTACAATGTTCTAGTTAGAAATTAAAACAATGTTTCTATTACCATCAAATAGTTGTGTTTCCAGCTACCAAAATGAATCAGACAAATGCTGCTTAGTATTAGTAAGCTTTCACTTTGCTATTGGTTACTGTAGTAAGCAGGTAGCTTAAGGTCCCAAGCCTAAGGGAACAACAAAGAGCCCGACTCCTTTACATATAAGTACAACAGTAGGAGACACAGCTAGGAGGAATCAACTGAACCCAGTCTCCTCCCTGCTGAAGCTATAGTTCAAAGCTCCAACAGCTGAAAGGTCAACTCTTCTAGCCATACCCTACAAGAATGGAAAGAGTCATATACAGCAGTGGGAAACTGGCGGCCTTAAATGTGGTTGATCTACAAGCCCATTATCACTTACCATTGGCTGTGCTGATTCAGGCTGAAGGGAGCTGGAGTCAACATCATCTGGAGGAACATACGTTCCCCACTTCTAGGCTAAGAAGTTTCTTCTCAGCCACAGTTCCTCCACACACCCAGTGATGCTAAGTGCTCTTAAACTCAAGCAATGTCAATCTGGTAACATGAAGCACTACTACAGTCTCCTCAAAATGAAATAGTCTTCTCCTTTCAAGGCTGTGTCCTGATTGGAAGGAGGGGGGTTTCCCTCAGAAAGCGCCAACTGCTCAATATGAAGTGCAACTCGAAGCTTTTATCTCTACAGCTTTCAGGTACATACCTAGCATATATATAAAGAACCCTGAAACTAGCCCCTATCTTTCCACTGAACCTGCCTGTACATGGATAGTGTAGTGGTAAGTGAAGTATTAATAAACACAGTGTATCAGGGTGAATGCTGTAAAGAATCTAATTAATAATAATGCATGCCCCAGACCCTTAGCAACTACTTGGCTAATTTTACTGAAAAGATCTAATGTATTTTTACTGAACTGAACTAGATACCACAAAGATTAAAAAAAAAATCAAGACAACAAATAGCAGAGAAGTTTCTGAAAGAAACACCAAAATTTAGAAAGATTTAACCTATCTTTCATCAATTCCCTTGTCATACTATGCATAGCTACCATTGTTTACCTGTTTTAATGAGTGAAATTGAAACTAAGACACAAATTTGAGTAATCTTCCAATTCATTACAGTATTTCTAAAATCAAAGCCACACCTCTGTAATTTCTGCTGATGCATTATAAAGGAAATGACTAAGACTTTCTCCATTAGTATCTCTCAGGTTTCCTCCCTCTCCCACCCTATGATATCTCCTCTGGATCTAACCTTTTATTAACTCTTAACCACATTAACAGTGAAACTTAAAAACCTCCTTCAGATTAGTAGACAATAATATTCTTGCTTTAAACCACAGCAAATCTAGTGTATAATGAACCAGAATATAAACAACAGATGACACTCCCAACAACATCTTGGAACGTCTTTCTCTCTCAAATTTTATCCCTCTCACCTACTAAAGTGCAAACTCTACTAATGCCTAAAACAAAAGTCAGCCAAGTTTATTCTGAGGTGCAGTGATTAGAGGAATAAAAGACTTACAGGCAGTGCATTCCTTGTCTCCTGGAAAATATGATTCCACCTCTTTCTCAAATACACTTGCAGTGCATCTGAGAGAATTTCCTCCACCTCCTCATTTCTTTCTACTTGCCTCTCCAGGATGACTGGAGCAGAAAATGAGGAGCATCGGTCAGAAAAACTGCACCTGTGCTCTCACACAGGCGCATTTTCCTAGCATCATCAGAAGCGGCCAGCAGCAACTCACTAAGACTCTGCAATTTCTTCTGTTACTGTATGATAGGAGGAACCGACAATCAGTTGATGGATTTTAAAAGGCTTTTAGGAAGCTACTGCTTACAAGAAATAATGCACATCAATATTATATAGAATCCTTTGCAAAGACTTGCCAAGCTACTGAATTTAAATGTCTTAGTCATAGTCCCTTGGCTCATAATCATCTTGGCCTGCTTATCATCTAGCCAATTACTCATAAATTGCATATTGAATGAGTACAAGACAGGGATTCTAGAAAGGTACATTATTTATAAATATAAAAGCTATTTCCCCCTATGTAAAGGTTGTGCTCCTGCTCCCTTCAGATTCTCACATTTTTCAAATGAAAACCTTCTGTCTTCCAAAACTGCCTCACAGCCAGACTCAATGCTATCAAATTAAAGACAAGACTTTAAGACCATTTAATTTGATGGATTCCAATTTCTTTCTTGATTTTACTCCACATTTGATGATGAACAGTACAGGACATGATTCCTTTAGTATTCCAATAGAATAGTCATTCTAATATTTATACTTTAACCTTTATATTTGCATGTTCATGTCTAATTGTACACACTGGTTTAAGTTTTGGTTACTGACATTCAGAAGGCTGACATCAAACTGGAACAAGTATTTGCAAAGAAAAGGGCAACTTGTAAAATAAATAGAAAAAATGTATACAGTATGCTTCTTTTTGGTTAAGCCTATTTAGCCTACTAAAAAGATTTCTGAGCACTGATAGGATTATGTTTCACACCTTAATAGCATTAATCTTTCCCTTGTCCTATACTATTTCAGTTGCATATGGTTTGATGCAGCAGAAGAGTGTATAACACAATTTTCATCCTGTGGATCTATAAAAATGGCTACTTTTAACTTTACAACAATTAGTTTATCATAAAAATGTTTAATTGATTCAGTTAAGATAGAAAAGTGTTCATCTTACTGTATGTCATTCAGAAATTTGCTAGCCACCTTAATATGTCAAATAATTAAGGGTTATAAAAATTAAGTCTGTCAAAAATTCCCCTGTATTAAAAAAACAACTGCCAAGCTACTCAGCTTCTTTGAGAGCCAGTGTGGTGTAGTGGTTAAGAGCGATAGACTCCTAATCTGGTGAACCGGGTTCGCGTCCCCTCTCCTCCACATGCAGCTGCTGGGTGACCTTGGGCCAGTCACACTTCTTTGAAGTCTCTCAGCCCCACTCACTTCACACAGTGTTTGTTGTGGGGGAGGAAGGGAAAGGAGAATGTTACCCGCTTTGAGAATCCTTCGGGTAGTGATAAAGCAGGATATCAAATCCAAACTCTTCTTTTCTTCTTCTCAGAAATTCTGGACTAACCAGTTCATTCCAATTTTGATGACTATTACTACTACTACTACTACTAATTTATATGCTGCCCATCTGACTGAGTTGTCCCAGCCACTCTGGGCAGCTTCCAACAAATTAAAGCATCAAACACAGTAAAATATCAAATATCTAAAACTTCAATTAAATGCCATTAGACCAGAATAAAAATTCTTACAGGCAGTAGAAAATATATGAAGGAGGGGAGAGACTTGTCCAATTCCTTCAAAATCAAACTAAGGAGAAAGCAAGAGGCTTTCATTAAAACTTACTAAAATAGTTGTCATAGCAGCATAAGGAAAAGTTACAGCTAAGTTATTTGAAAGGCCTTGTCCTCTAACTCTTATATCAAGCTTTAGTATTTCAGAGTAACTTGAATATTAGCCTTTTCTTAATGGAAGCTAACAGTTACTAAGTAAATGAGAAGGCATTTAAAATTATGTCATTAATATGAACAACAACAACAAAAGACACACACAGGAAAATTATTAGGTATCAAAGTTCACACAAAAGAAGTATAAGGATAATATAAAGTGTTTTGCCAACCATGTTTCATTCTGGTGCCTCAAGCGTCTCAGTTCCATACCGAATGCTTCATATCTCCAACAAGTATACAATGAATAACATGAAGGAAAATACAGTACAACTGAGTGTTCATAAACAGTGCTTCTAGTAACAGCACAGGCTTCATGAATAAATTACAAAAAAGATGTGGTTACAGTAATGAAACCCTTTAAAGCTAATGAGAACCTTTAATAAAAGAATTGCACCAGGTCATTAAGACTGCCATTTTTTTATTCCACTTGCCAGTTTGCTATTGCAATGGATATGTATTTCAAACTTGAAAAATATGAAACAGCATGAAGTCAACTGAATATATGGGAATAAGTCACATTTAAAATAGAAAATTATTAGATATTGAATTCACTTCACGGTTTGTAATTTTTTTCACTAACTGCAAGAGCAGTTTGCACTTGCATCTCATCAATAGTTTGGGGGCCAGAATTTAGGATCTTATACCAAGGGCTCAATTCAGACATTACAGCTCATCTCCGTGGGCTAGAAACTAGGAACATGCTGCAAGCATATGCATTTTCTTTCCTCATACATGCCAATTTCATTCTCCACTTCCTGGTACCGGTAACTATGGGTTGCTTCTACACTAGGAATTTAGTGCGGAATCACCCTCTTGTTCATTCACATTTTACTGGGAGGAAAGTGAAGAGGTCCACATATTATCATCCACTTATGTGGTGTGTTTTTTTACAATTCTCCATTTTTCTTACACAGAAAGTCTGACTTTTTAAAGATAGTTGGAAAAGTATATTGCTTCTTGGCTTTTTGGTGAAGATAAAGTGTGGGGTGTGTGTGGAATGTAATAATCTCCACAGGTGTAGCATTATACTTCTGTACATTTAAGAGTTATGGTTTTGGCAGTGACATATCAGAGCTGATTACATCACACACATTTACTAACCTTTGCAGTTGATACCATTTTCTAAACATTTAATTTTTAATTGATCTTTTAATTAGAACTAAAATGCTTCTCCAGCTATATCTTTTTTAAAATATTAGAAAATAGTGCTGAAATGAAAGATTTTTATGGTGAAATTACAAAATAATTTTAAAATCTAGGAAAAATCCCTTTCTAGTCTCTGCTATTTTAGCATCTGCCATCACCCCCAATTAATACTTCCAATCTTAATTTTTTTAAAAAATCTTTTGTTTTTTGGCATTGCATAACTAGCATTGGGCAACTGTGCTTAAATGAATAGGTGCTTCATGGTAATTAATTGATTTTTATGTATTAATTTTTTTAAAGGATTGTTTGGATTCAGTTTTCCAACTTGACACTCATTGGACTTTCTGCTTTTCCACCACAGGCAGTTATGTTATGCCCGCTGGTGTAGATGAAACAGAGAGGAATGAGCATCCAGAAAAAAAGCCCAGATAGGGTAGAATGTCAACAGCAATTTCACAAGTAGCAATGATTTATTAGTGCAACAAACCACACATCTTGAAACTGCCACAGTTAAACCTAATCAAAGTTTGTTTCTAAATTAAATAGATACACATGTAGCTTTCCAGAAAATCTGAATCTACACCAATTTATCTGGAAGGAAGCCTTATGAAAGTCAGCGAGACTTGCAAATTAATGGATCAGCTATATATATATTACTTTTGGATGGTACTCTCAATTTAAAGAGTGTTTTTAAAACTTTTGAAAACAAGCATGCACCTCATTGAAGTACACCAAAGGCTTTTTTTTTTTACTTCAGTGTTATGTACAGTACATTAGGTCTTTCCCACAAACCACTATCAACCAATGTCTGAACTTAGAAAGTGACATAGCAGTCTAGTACTGCTTGTACTGCACTAGTACAGCATGCAAGTCAACTCTCTGCATCAGATCGTGCAACTTAATTGTGCAATGTATGCATGAATCCCAAAATAATAGAGGGAGTAGGTATAATACATGAGGGGCAAATAAATAAAATAATACTCTAGCAAAGATAGAATATGAACTATTCTTTTGCACTTAGATATATCAAACACACTACCAATAAAAAAGGATCATGTACTGAGAAACGACAGCATAGAATAACAACTAGCTTGCATGGATACATGGGCATAGCCAAGAAGGTCAGGGGAGGCAGCTGCCCCCCCATCAAGTAAAACAATAGAAATACTTAACTAACTGGTTTTCCAACTGAAGTTTCTCCCCTTCCATTAACCTCGTCTAATATCACTTCTGAAAATGATTACACTTAGTAAACACTTTGATTTAATTATGACTGCAAAAAATGAACCAACTGAAAGAGAAGAAATTAACATGGCTTATTATAATGAGCTTAATAGGACTGTTAGCAGTCTCTTTGAACATGTAAAAGAACTTCGGTTCAGGATTTTGCAGGGACTACTAGCTCCTGGACATCTGCTATTTGTTTGGGAAGGGGGTCAAGGAAGCAGTTTGATAGGTTGGAACACAGTTAAAGACAAAATAGTGAAGAGTTTTTGTAGCTAGCTGGCAAGGAAGAGGAAAACCTCAAGACCATTGGGTGACTGGGCGTTTGGCTGATCCCCAAGCTCACCATGTATGTTTCTAAGTAAACAGTTTCCAAAGTTCATATTAGGCAATACCTTTATTGGGCCAACTAAAATACAGCAGAAAAACCCAAATAGCACAAAATTACACACACACACACACACACACACACACACACACACTTTTAGTGGTCTCTCCTTATAAGGGAGATGTCCATTTCAAAGCATACTCCAGAAACTTCTTGTTCAGTGCAGCTTCAAGAGGTAAATACTATTTATCCATTACAATTAAACCACAAGGATTTCTAATGGAAGAAACCACATACACGAATAACACATGCTACACTATATGCCTATCGTGCTAATGAAAGTGTACGAAAGTGCTTTCTTTTATACATTTCAAGAGGCTGGATTCTTTTTTTATTATTATTACAGTTTACTAATCTAACCAATATTATTGAAATAGACAACAGCATTTGCATTGTGCCAGGTCTGCCACAAAAAGGGGAATTAGATCCTACTAGAAGGACTGTAAATCTATAAATAAGTTGGCAGTGGTGGGGAAAACAAAGATGCTTTACAGAAAGTGAGATCTATGACCTTTGGGTGGGGTGTTTTTTTCTTCCAAAAAAGCCCTTATACTTTAATACTAACACGTCGTCTTTAATCAGAAAGAGTACATCTCCACTAGGAGTTTGTGTTAACAAATGGAGGGTCAGTGGTCAGAATTCACTCTGCTATGCCCTTTCCCTCACTGATAGTTCTTGCCTTTATTAAAAGGATCCTCTATTCCTTTGACTGGTAGAGGGGGCCACCACCCTGAATTATAATCTCAAATATTACTGGTGCTCTTTGGCATGCCATATTAATTGGTCCCCCATTGCTGCAGAGGCTTTGAGATCCAGCAAGGTTAAGCCCCACAAGGTGGTGATATGACCATGACAAGAGAACTAAAGGAAGTTCCTCCACTCTAAGACCACTACCATCCAATTCAATGCAAAAAACCAAATCCAGAGTGTGTCCTGCAGCATGGATAGGAGTCAGAAGTTACTTGGGACAGACTCAAGGTTGGCATGGCAGACATGAAATCCTGATCCACTCCTGACAGTGAAGCCTCAGCATGAATGCCAACCCTAAGACCTTCCCTGCTAGTTGAGGAAGAGAGACTGTTGAACATCAGGGTGGGTGGTACATCAGCAGAATCCTTATTCTGCCCCAGCCACCTATCTTCGGATATACACACTTGAACCCAGTGGGCTGCTGGAGAGGACATGTGGTCAAGGAGATGCAATCAGGACAGACCCCCAGTGGCGTAGCGTGGGGGGTGCAGGGGGGGCCGGCCGCACCGGGCGCAACATCTGGGGTTAGGGCAAATCCATGGGTTAGGGGGCGCAAATCCACGGGTTAGGGGGCGCAAATCCACGGGTTAGGGGGCGCAAATTACTTGCCTTGCCCCGGGTGCTGACAACCCACGCTACGCCACTGCAGACCCCTCCCCTAGATCTTGCCTGCTGCTGTACACAGATTTAAGGTGCCAGTTGGCCATTATGTTATATATCTGAGTTACTAACATTGGCTGTACAGAGAAACCCGGTGGGGCAAAGCTGAGACAGATTAACCCCACTCCCAGCTTCATCCAGCCAGGTCTGTGTAATAAAAGCCAGGTCAGCATGTGCATCTAGGATAGCTGTCATCTGACAGCTTGTCATTGAGAAGCAGCATTTTCAACCGGGGGGGGGGGCTGTTGCCAAAACTAACCAGGCTATTTGAACAGGGGGAATCTATGGGGGCAACCAGCACCCTGTTGTGGTGCCCCCTCCATCTGCCTCGACAACTCTGACTGATGGGTGCTCCTTGGATAAAAAGGCTATTGAGCAGAAATGGCAAAGAGAACCACGGTTTGGGGGGCAGACGGTGCCTTCATCCTCCCACAAAAGCAGGCTTCGATCTTATGCACCCTCACCTGGGAGCAAGTGCCACTGAGTGGCTGGTGAAAGCTAGCCAGATGGGCGGGGTATAAATAATAAATTATTATTATTATTATTATTATTAAACTCTACTGGAACTGGCTCCAGGCTGGCAGGCACGGATGGGATTGTGGCGAGATGGCCAGCCCCTTTTGTCTGAGCTGCTGCCCTCCAAGTGCTGCGACTGGGGCTTAAAGGCGACCCTCCCTCCCTCTCAGGGGGGCGGTTTCAAAGACCAGCACCACCTCAGAACCTCCTGGCCCCTCTGTGGCAGCCCCCGCTCCCCGCAGAAGGCCCCGCGAGGTACCCCCACCCACCCCCAACGTCCACGCACGGGGCCGCCGCACCCCGTCCCGCCGCCTGAGGCTGTGAAGGACCCGCGGCGCCGGCTCCTCCGCCTGCGGCCTCCTCAGAAACACCCCCAGATAGGCCGCGCTTTCGCTACCTCAAACACCACTTCGTCGTCGAACTCCGGTGTCATCCTTCTCCGCCATCCGTGCTTCTGCCCTCCAGGCACGACGGGAAACCGAGTCCGCCGAGCTCGGGCGGTATATAATCTCCCCGTATGGCCCAACCGCGGGCGTAAGAAAACTACGACTCCCAGCAGCCACCGCGAAGGACAGAGGGGGCGGGGTTGAGAAAGGCAGGCCAGGTAGCGCTCCGCTGATTGGAAGCTTATCTTGGAACAGATATTTTTTTTGGTTCTGCTTTTTAAGCCTGCACTGGCGGCTCTCGGCCTCTAGGGGTCTTTCGTGTTGTAGCTGTGGCAGAAGCCTATACGGAGAGTTGGTCGCTGTCGGGGCTGGTTTCGGTGCGAGTCGCTCTCGCTTCTCCTCGACGGGGATGTTCCGCGGGAGTCGGGGGAACGAGCCGCATTTTTCGGCAGCCGCCGAGACTGAGCAGAGGCCTGTTTTCCTCTCAGCAGACTCCAGAGGAGCTGCTATGTCTTAAGAAAAGGACGCCGGGTTAAGGGGCAGGCAGGCAGCAGCGGCAGAGAGGCGCGTGGGAAGGAGGCACCATGAGTTCAGCCGGTGAGTTTCTCGACGGGATGAGCGGAGGAAAGTTGCGGAGAAGTTTCTCTTCATCCGGCGAAGCCAGCTGCGACCGGTCAAGGTGCAGGAAAGACAAGGGGGGAAACACACCCACCCAGCAGACACATCGGGGCTACTCAGCCAGACGCGGCTGGATGCAGACAATGCCAGGAAACTCCCTTTGCCCCCTCTCGCCTCCACTCATTCTCTGCTTCCATTTAAAGGCTTGGTTGGGGGTTGTCTTCTGGGAAACTTCCTCTAGGCTGGAAGTCGAGCTGTCCTTGTTCACAGCCCCCACCCCACCCCGCTGTCCCGTTGTCTTTTGTGTCATGTCCCTTCCCCCCTTAGTTGGAGTGGGAGAAGAGCACTTACTGGGAAGTTTCTATAGCTCAACTTGAGGGCCCCCCCCGGTTTCTCCCAAGCCCCTCATCAGTTTTTGGCGCGCGCCCCCCCCTTCACGCAACAACGGAGTCCCTTCGGAGAGCTTTCCATTCCGAAATACTCGTCTTGAGGTCTGTACCCTGAGAGAAGTGCATGATCTGGTGCTCTTATTTTTTGAGATTGTAACTGCTTTTCCGGTAGTGTCCTGTGAAGTCCGTCTTTGTTTTCTCGTGATTCTAACTACGGGGAGGAAATTAAAAAGCACCAGTTTCCTGCTTGGTATGGTCGGACTCTATCCTCCTTATTTTGTGCCTGCAGATACTCAAGGAAATGATTCATCTTCATTTTCCCCCCCTCTCTCTCTCCCACCCATCCTTCTTTTTTGGGTGGGTGTCTTTGTTAAAACCACGAGGTGGTACCCAAAAGAGAAAGAGATTCAGCAAAAAACTTAATCCCCCCCCAAAGGACACTTACTAGTTTAATGGGGAAAGGAGGTGTCATCTTCTTTTTAATGCTTGTACTTTTCTACACCTAGAAACTCTGCTAGGTGTAGTTGGCCATTGTGTGAGGTACACAGACAGGTCAGGTGACTTTTATTGTGTTGAATGAACATATGGCAAGCTTTCAAGTTAAATAGAACTCATAATAACCCGTAACTTGTTGAGTGCATTTCTGATACTCTGTGTCGTCTTGTGGTTTTAAATTGATTCAGTTACTAACATTGTGGAGAAGCAATCTGTATGGCTTCAGGCCTAGAGCTCCCACTTTATAAACAAATAGTCCTAGGAAGAAAGTCTTTTAGTAAACTTTCTTTCAGTTTTTGCTGTGGTGAACAAAAAAGTTGACCCTAGCTACCCCATCATGATTCAGAAAACAAAGGCATATTTTATTTTATGCCATGACCCCAATTAAGGAAAACAAAGTCAGCTTTGTTTAAAATTATAAAACTGTGGGGAGCTCATGTTTGAATGGTTTGCAGGCATTGGTACTGTGTTTTAAAATGGTTTAATTCGTTTGTGTGCATGCATCTGTGGAAACAGGCAATTGGAATTTTTGTGTTGGTGCATGAGAATGCTTCTTAACCATAACAGAACCCTATGAATATCTGCTCAGAATTAAATTCCATTGTATTTCATGGGACTTGCAGAGCAATTCTTACTAGGCAGATATACCAGTATATTTCCTGTGCAAATTAAGCTGCTCAGAATTAAATTCCATTGTATTTAATGGGACTTGCAGAGCAATTCTTACTCTTACCTAGGTGGGGGGGGGCAGAGAGGGGCAGCTACCCCCCCAATCAATAACAAATGCATAACTATCTGAGGTTCTGCCCCCCCCCAACAGAAAGGTCTGCCCCTCCCCCAAAATCCTGGCTACACCCATGGCTGCATCCTAACTCTCTGGTCTGGGTGGGGTCAGGAAGCAGTGTAAACCTTCACTGTGTGCCCTTGTATTCATTCCTTTTGGGGTGAGTATACTAACAGCCTTCCAGTAGCACCTTAGAGACCAGCTAAGTTTGTTATTGGTATGAGCTTTCGTGTGCATGCACACTTCTATTTTGTTTCGACCAAGGCAGACCAACACGACTACCTACCTGTAACTATACTAACATCTGCAGTTTTGGTGGTGTAAGCTACCTGTGGATGGAGCTGGTAAATATGCAGTGTATCTGTTTCTCCCTTACTCCACCCATTCCCTACTCTTGACACACCCCTTTTTCTTAGTGTAACTTGGGCTGTCTTAACTTGCACCGGCAGTAAGCAGGCCTTTCCTCAGTTGGAGTAGATAACTCCTAGATAAATAATTTACTTAAGATTCACCACATCCTAACCGCTCCCAGTAGGAGTGGGGGTAGGATTGCACCTGGGTTTTGGAGAGTTTGAATTAACTCTCAGTTAATTGTGTATAGAATTGCAGCCTTCAAGTGTAATCATATATAGGCTTACTTGGAAATAAATCTAATTGACCTCAATAGAGCTTGTGTCTGAGAAGCCATGTGTGCGCAGGAAACATTCTCATCCTGATAACTTCATTGATAACCTTGTTTAGTCAAGTTTTGTGTGGCACTTGGCAAAATTACCAGTAATTTGTATCCTTATCATAAATATGTTTGCTTGGAAGTAAGCTGTAGCTAAATAGGGTGTGTATGGTTTCTGTGTGACATAGCCAAGCAATGGAGCCTGAGGTCAGCTGTTCAGATCTAGGCACTCTTTGTTCTCACTTTATAGGAATCATTGTAAATGTGTAAAATTAATCCATAATATATTTGTTCATCTTTAATATGTCAAAAGGCTCTGTTTCTGCTATAGCAGACAGCTACCTCTCCACAATAGCATGGTTACTATAGCCTTCATGGCTGCTCCTACACCAGCTTCCCCCAGACTGGTGCCTCCAGATGTTGTTGAACTCCCAACTCCCATGAGCCCCAACGAGCATGGCCAATGGTGACCATGGTCATTATTGGGGATAATGGAAACTACAGTCCATAATTTCTGAAAGGCTTGGGGAAGAGTGTCCTACACCAACCTGGGAGCATTTGTATCTTCTGCCCAGGTGCTAGAGTGTTTGTGGTGTGTATTAAGTTCACCCAACCTACAAAGGCAACGGATAAACTCCAGGAATGACATGGAAACAACTGCAGAGCTTGCAGCAGCCATGATACTCTGGATGACATGGAAAGTGACCAAAGTGTACGGGTGTTTGGTTTGTGAATCTTTCTTCAGATCCAGTGCTGAATTTTCATTGACCTATAATGGCTTGCTACTAGGTCTCTACAGCAGTGGAGCACACATGAACACATGACTAGGTATTCTTATCTGTTGCCCTTTTCGTGACACACAGTTTTATTATCTGGGTGAAGTCTGGACTTTGTAGACTGTCATTGGGGTTTTCTAACACACAGCAAAATTCTTGTGTTTCGGGGTAGAGTAAGCTGTAGGAAAGTAGAATTCTAAGCTTAAGTCTTTGTTTGGAGAATTGTCCTCTTGTGTAAAAATCAATCTTAAATACACATGTTTTACTATAGCAGTCAATATTTATAAGAGCATTATTTTGTTTATGTGGCATTACCAGAATTATTAATGCTAATTCCACTGATACTTATTTCCTTTTCAAGAGTATACTCCCATCTTAATCAAGATCATACAAGTTTAGTCACATATGTTAATCATGGAAGGCATTAATTAGGCTTTTATTTGAACTGATCAGCATCAGTGCTTGGCATTCCCTAACCTTTTTTCACCTTTAAATGAGAAGTTATTGTATTTCTGGGTATTTTTTCAGGGAAGGGTGAGCGTTTGTGAAACAGAGGTACATTATCCATGTTTTTGTTTGCCCATTCTCTAGGTTAATAGCTGCTTTATGCCTTCATGAGCAGCATAAATAAGAACACTCTTCATTGAATGGAAAGCGGCAGATAAATCATCCTTATCAGCTCCTTTCATGGAAGTATCAAAAAACAGATATAAGGCATAATGGATACTTACGATGTTTCCTTAATGGGAAGGATTCCATTACTGATTGCGGTCTATGGTCAAATGTAGACATATTTCAGCTTGTCCCATGGTTGCTCCTCAGATGTCTGTGGAAGCATTTTGGAGTAATGCCTTAAACCCATTAAGTCTCTGCACTACCTAGCTGTCTTTGCAATTTTATTAATTGGCACATCATTGAGAGCAGAATTATTTTTATGTTTGCATTTTAATTATTTGGCAATATATTGTTTATGTTACCAAAGCTGTAATAGTGCACATGTAACTGACTTGGATAATTTTCTGCTGTTTAGCAGTTACTTTAGGACACCCACCATATTTTTTTGTTCATACTTTGCTAATTGCACTGTCTTCTCAATTAGATCTCATTCCAAGATCAAAATGGCTCATAATCTTGGAGGTGTATTCCTAGTGCTAAAATTAAGTTAATAATTAGAAAATGGTAGGGGGAAGGTGACTAATCAAGATAAAAAGGTTCCTGGAAGCAAATAGTATTTACTTTTAAGTATTAAATAATTAGACAGAGAGTTGAATCAATAAATGTTTCAGTATTTGAACCCTTAGGGTTATATCCAACATAGCACTCTGTGAATGTTCTGCAGCACAAGGATTTCTGCTTGTGCAATGGAATGTCACCCACCTCTCAGTGCATGCCCCAGAAATCTGTTCGGCAGATCCCTCCAACTCTCTGGAGCCAGATTTGGGGAGGACACAGGGTATGTATGCACAGGAGGCAGAGGGGGGCAAAAGTCCTGCTGCTCAAATGGAAATGCCTGCATTGATGGGACACATCCACAGGTGTTTGTTTTTGTAATTGTGATGCAGCCAAAGTTTGTACCTATCTGGTTCAGAACAAAAATTTGTTCTGCTTGCAAAGCTTGGATTTATAATGGATCTGGTGTTTTACATTTTAGAATGTAAAATGAGATTTAGCACATGTGCACATGTAAAATGAGATTTGGCACATGTGTTTTGAAAGTTCTTTCTAACCTGTGCTTGGTGGCAAGCAACTAGGCAAAAATGAGAACATTTTTAGAGGCCCTTTAAAATCAAGCAATACGACAAGAGGCATTCGTGGACATGTGCCATTGTTACCAGTTGGGAGGGAATTTCTGTGGAAACTGAGGTTTTCCCAATAGTTCTCCAATAAATATTGTAAATGCCAACAGGTTCCAAATTGAATTGAAGGGAGTTTCCTATTACCAGAAACAATTTGGGAATGAAGAACAACAGTGTTACCCAATTACAAAATTGCACTTAGTGAAGTGCATTGTGAAATAAGCAGCAAAATGTATTCCAATCCACATTTTGTGGTACTGTTACAAAGCTGGTAAAAACATCTCAATAACCTAGCACAGAAATGCTGGTGATATCTTAACCACAAAGAGATGGGAAAGGGCTCTCCATCCCTCACCTACATTAACTCCCCACCCCACCCCTTTCATCCCTCCTACACTCGTAACCATGGTGTGGCTGTTGCATCTGCACAGACGTATGTTAACCAAGGTTTGCAGGGCTAAACTGGGTTACAGCTAACTAGATGTAACATTGCACCATGAGCAACTGGCATAGCAAGAGAAGGAACATGTGAAGCCAGGGCCTGCTCCTTAAAATTAAAACGAATTGATCTGCAGTGTTATGTTTCCATTGATCTGTTGGAAATGTTTTTGAAACCTTCTAAGGCCTGTCTATTGAATCAGAGACAGAAGCTTTGGTGATGCTTGAGAGAAGGTTAAAAGGGTTCCACAGTGTAAAAAAGACAGCTAATCCTTGCATGTACATGTTAACTCTGTAGGTACCTAAGACTTTGATAATTCTGAGTTGCCAGTTTCTTTTCAGAGCAGTGTTAGGATGATGTGGACTATTGTTAGCTTTGGGTTTAGTTTAACAATGCATTTTCCAGGATTTGTGATGGTTGGTTTGGGGAGATGCTCAAACAAGGTTTTTTTCCTTGCAACTGGATTTGTTTGCATTTTGGGGGTGGCAAAGAGTAGCTTTAACAGTGGAGTAGTCTGAACGAGCCAGTGGAGTTTTCCTAGCAGCTAGACCACTCTGGTAAGTATGTCTGCTCTTGAATGAGAGAATTTCAATCTTGAAGAAGGTCATAAAATAGATCTCATAAGTAACATGCACATTATTGGCAAACACTCAGTAAGCTTTCATCTCCTGCATTTCCCCCACTTGATATGTCAAGAGTCCTAGAGTATGTAGTGGACGTGGTTACATAGAAGCTAAATTTGGCTACATGACTGAATATTTGTTTAGGTATACAGTGGTACCTCGGGTTAAGTACATAATTCATTCCGGAGGTCCGTACTTAACCTGAAACTGTTCTTAACCTGAAGCACCACTTTAGCTAATGGGGCCTCCTGCTGCTGCCGCGCCGCCAGAGCACAATTTCTGTTCTCATCCTGAAGCAAAGTTCTTAACCCAAGGTACTATTTCTGGGTTAGCGGAGTCTGTAACCTGAAGCGTATGTAACCCGAAGCGGATGTAATCCGAGGTACCACTGTATAGCCTTTAGTGAACTTTAAAATCAGGGTGTGAATTAATATAACCCCATTTATAAACTTGAGTTAGGATGGTTTAGGGCTGGAGAAGGTAGAATATTGAATGTTGGCAGGGCTTCCTCCCACTATGTCAGCTTTGCAGCAGAACCAGTTGAACATCTTAAAACCTCATTTTGTAACAGTGTGGCAGTGTAGCTACTGTCCCTGCATATCTGATTGCTGACATAGCAAGTCTAGAAATTGGGCTTTGTGCTTGCTCAATTAATTTGCCAGATTTAGTGATTTAGGGACTTGGGATGAGCACTATGACAAAAAAATGTTGGAAGGCTTGTTTGTTTCTTTGGTTGACAAAAATGTATCAGGATGAGGATGCACATTTCCCCCCGCCCCCCAAAGCATATTCAGCAAGTATCAGATTAATATGCATTTTTTGCTTTGAAATATATGCTCATGTGGCCTTATGTTCTGCGAGCATAAATGTTCAGGTGCAGGTCCATAAAAAGTGGTGATGTCATTTTAAAAGCTACAACGATCTCTGATCTTGTGTGTGTTTTCTTGAAATTAACTCCCACTAAACTCAAGGGACTTGCTCTCAAGTATGTGCACATAGGATTGCAGCCTTAGGCACATTTGCAAGTGACGCCTACTGAACTTAATGTCCTGTCTTCTATGTAAACATGCATAGGATTTGACTGTACATCTATTGTACCAAATTGAAGGGACCACCAAGTAAACATCTTTATGATCAGGCTGGAAGTTGGAGACTATGCCTTGGAAGAAATATAGTTCTGGTGATGCAGTTGCAAAACAAAGTCCTAATTTTGAGCTCTTAATCTGAATGCACTAAACTGCAGTTTTTATTCTGTTTTCGAAAACCAGGAACTCTTCATAGTACCACAGATGAGGGCAATACGCTACAAATAGGAAGTCAACTAGATGAACATTACTCTCTTTCAGTGTTTTTATTTGAAAGGCTAAAAAATTAGATTAGCAGGGTAAGGTGTCCTTTTGATCCTTTAAAAATTCCACTATTTATTCAGGTACAGCTGCACCATCCGGATTAAGGAAGTTGTTTGTTCATCTCTTCTGTATTCGTTTTAAAGCTATTCACGATTTTCCCGTTTTCCTTCATCATGGCATTAAGCAAGTTAAGGGTTTAAATTAATGTTTTCCTTTTGGACTTGGAATGCATTTATGTCAATTACCGCCACAGTTTTAGAAAATATATCTTCCCCAATCCCATGTTTTGAAAGATTGCTTCCTATCTTCCGGGATGTTGTGAGTCATTTCCTTTTGTGTTTATGTTGAACACTCGTGCACCTGAAAGGAGGGAAAAATCACAGGCACTGAGCAAACAGAATAGGGAGAAAAGGTTTGCAGTGTAAGACTGAGAAGGTGGAAATGCTGTATTCACTTTTACACGTTGCCTGGTGCTCTTTAGATTCAAAATGATAACCTTTATAATGAGGGAATTTTAAAAAAATATGAGTTTATGTAAGAAAAAAGTCAATGATGGGAGGGAAAGGAGACAGAATATCTGTTTGGCATTGCATAACAAAAGAAAAGACATATAGTTGGTCTGAGAAGTGCAGAGGTTCAGGGCATGGCAGAAGGCCATTGAGACAGGCATTCATGAAGTTCCTCTTTGTGTCCACGAAGAGCAGCTCTTATCCAGAAAACTTATGGACGATTCTGCATTTGTGAGGAGCGACTGGAAGAGAATTTGAGTATCCTGTTTAAAGGAGTCTGGAGCGCCTTGGTGAGCAGATGGGCTGTGCCTATTAAACCCAGCTGAGTATGATTCACGCTTGACATGTGTGGGAAATGCACCTCATGATATAAATAAAGGAAAAGGCAAGTTTCAACCTGAGTTAAATTGAATTGTCTGAGACGGGTTGTTGATTAACGTCTGAGGCTGCTGAAAAATTATGAAGGGGTTTTCTATGAAAAGGTGATGTTCTGTGATATCATAGATGACTATTCCATTTAATTGCTAGGAAACCAAGATGGGGAGATGCTTGGTTGCTGATAGCCACAAAGTGAACTTTTGTTTGAGGATAATCCTTAAGAAATTAATATCTGTCCAGAGTGCTACTTGAGACAACTTGAGGATGAAAGCTTTTGGTGTAGTGTTTTTTTTTTTTAGTCTTTGGATTGGAAAAAACATAGTTATTTTAGAATAGGTAGAAGAGATTGTAGGCATTGTTTTAAAAACCATAAATTAATAGATACATTATGATGAACCAATAGTACACTGATATATGGTGGCCACTGAAGTCCAACACTATACACACAAGTGGATTTTTATACTGAATCGAGAGGATGTTGTCTGTATGAGCACAATGTGTAATTATCTTAGTGAGAGGGCTTCGCTTTTATGTATAGCCATAAAGGAAAAGACACAGTTAGGATTTGAATCTGTAGTCTTTCTCAAACTAGTGAACTCATGTGCCATCACTTGGTTCGGGTTGAAGGAAGGAACTACAAGGCAACAAGTCCAGGAAGTTCCTGGGTGTAGAAGTTTCTGAGCTGAGCTTCCTCTTCTGCCCTGAGCATTGAGAAACATGTTCTTGCAAGCTACACACATCGTCATATTGTTCCTTGTCTGCTTCTGTTCCCACTCACCACCTCAAAGCTGTTCAGGAGCAGGGACAGAGGAAGGGGTGTGTGGTAGAGGTGGACCACCCAGGGTGTCTTCGCTGAAGAGGGGTGACATTTGGCAGGCCACCTGCCTGCAACTCCCAAGCCTACCCCGAGCCGTCGGGGGGAGGGGGAGATGCGCTGCTTTGCCCCTTCCCCCTTTGTTTTGACAGCTCAGGGGAGGCTTGGGAGTCACGGGCGGGTGGTGCAGCAAATGTCTGCCATCAGTGGCTCGCTCTGTCCCCAGTTGCAGGGCTTGTGCGCCGCTCCGTGCACCCGAGCGGCTATCCTGTGCCTGGGAGGGCAACCTCCGCACCCCGCACCCCTCGGGAGTGCACCCGTCCTGTGCAGCTCAGGCATATGCTCCTCCCCTGTTCAGGAGTGGGTTCTGAAAAGCTGTAGGATAATTGGAAAGTTGTCTGAAGAAGGACATAGGTTTATAGTGTCTTTTATATGAATTGTTTTCCAGACTGCCGTAGGCTGTGCAATTTATGTAGCTGTTTTATGACTGAAAAATAGTAGGTCTGGAAGATGAATGTTCTTTCAAGAGATGGATGAGGGATCACCATGTCTGCACTTGTTTGCCCCGTACATTACGGAAATCACCGAGCATGAAGTTGGCAAGTTAGCTGATGTTAAAAATACATTCTAAGTTCAGGGTGGTGGTTGGTGATTGGTGATAAGCTTAAAATTAACAGATGAGTTGTGGATGACTTTGACATGGAGCAGGTGAACAGAAATATTTTAGGGATGTAATTCCATGAACTGCAAAGGAGACATTCATCATAAAAAGTACTTCATCGTACAGGTCATAATGAATTTCTCGCATGCCAAAGGAGGAAACTTAGTAACTTCTACAATTAATAGAGAGAAGGTAACTGTTAAAATTTGTGGGATGAAACTGTGGGGGTTGGAGGACTCACAACCTCTTAGAAATGATTGAAAATATATTAAAGTGATTCTAAGTTGGCCTGAGTGTTGCAAGTGGAAGGTTACACACAAAGTCTTCCTCTTACAGGGGGTAAAGCTGTAGATTGTTTCCCCCCAAAAGGCATGTAAGAATAGTTTGTAATAAATAGCTGGATTAAATGGTATGGGACTTTTAGTTTATGCAGCGCCTACAGATAAGTTTATCACAGTGAATATGGAGACTGCAAATCCATTAATTAAAGATAAAATATATGGCAGGGTTAGTTGCTTAGATGTGGAAATAATTCAGATCCTTGAAGGTGGATCACATCCAACAAAATCGTCTTCGAAGCTCAGACTTAGAGGAAAACATCTACCTGACTATATTTTGAAGCAATATCATTGTTTTGATGGCATAAATTAAACTTTTAGTAAATCCAACCTTGTGTTTAGTACAAGGTGCACTTCATGACATTGCCTTTCATTGTCTGTGCTTGACCTTTTTATTAGACTCCTCAACAGAAATTACTCAGAACGTGAATTAGAAATGAGCTAAAATATTTTAATCTATTTGTATTTTTTCATCATCTGCTATAAATTAATATTTAATTAATGAAACAGCAGTGCTTGCAGTTGCTGCTGAGAAAATAAGTGGTTGAAGCTTTTTGCTTTTGCTTTGGAGACCACCTGCTTTAAGACATCCCTCTCTACTGTTAGAGTATTCAGGGCAGATTCCAATATTAAAAAAAAAATTACCACAAAACTTTCAAAAATATAATACCTTGCATGGAGAATTTTACATCCATCACATTGCACATGAAGTCCCATCACACACATGCTGAACACATGTGATGGGGTGGGTACATGACCACTGGATGTGGTTGTGCCGGGGAGTAAGGTCTCCTTGACCCATGGAGTATGGCTGGCCTGGGATCACTTGTGAAACTGTCACTGAATGAGATTTGAACCTGCTTATCCACAGTCCCAACTGGATGTTCTCGTCTGGTGAGCTACACACTATTCAAGTTGCACATGGTAATTTATGACTGCCTTGTAATTGGCTTGGTCGCCCAGAGCTAGCAAAAAATCTGTTAAGATGCCAGGTAGGAAAATTTAATTTGATTTATTGATTTTCATTAGATTATCTTGACCTTGTCTGGCTGCAGGCTCCTCACTTCCTTCTACATATGATGGCATACTCTCCAGAGGCAGAAAAGGAGGAACCAGATGTGTTGACTAATTATGGCGTCTGGATGTTCTGATAGTTTTTCTTTCTTTTAGGATACAGATGACTAATATACTTATGTGTAGGATAGCAGATACATGAAAAAGTTTATTGGCTAGTAGCTACAGTTTTGTGGAATTTTTGCAAAGTTTGCTTAAGCATTTTGGGGAGAAGTGAGTAGAAAGAGGTGCAGTCAAACTACAAAATGTGGTTGTAATGTGATATAAGATTTTTTTTAAAAAAAGGTTTTCTCAGCTTATATTTTATATCTAATACTTGGTATAAATTATCGTTGTTAGCATTGGTTGCCATTCTTTCATGGCTAGTATGGAAAGCATTTAAAGGACATGGTAACCACAGTTTTCCTTCCCACTGCTATATAATTTGTTGATCATGAACAATCAGATAAATCAAATTCTTCAATGCTCATCTCTTGAACCAGAATGTATATTACAAATTGTGATCAACGCTTATTTGTTGTTGTTGTTTAGTTGTTTAGTCATGTCCGACTCTTCATGACCCCAAATAGCAGTAGTACAGTTGGCTTTTTAAAGTTTCATCCTATATTTATTTGATCAGTATTGTTAATTAGAATCAGTTAGACCAACCTAATATTTCTCTTCTTTCTTCTCCCCTTCTAGAAATTAAGAAGCCACCAGTGGCCCCGAAACCAAAATTTGTGGTGGGACATAAAGTAGTGCCACCTCCTGTGGCACCTAAACCAGATGTTGTCCTTGCAGATGTTTTACAACCCACAAAGAAAACGAAACCAGCAATAGCACCAAAACCAAAGGTTCTCAATTGTTCGCCTGTTCCTGAGATTAAAACTGTGCCATCACCTTTAAGGAAAAATTCCAAGAGTTTAGAAGAATGCAAAATAGACTCTTCTGAGTACTTGGTTCATTTGAATTACAAAAATGGAGCCCCAAGAGAAAATACTGCTTATATTATATCTGTGTGTTCATGCAGTTTTGAATGCATGCATAAATTTGGGAATGGGGAGAATACTTGCAAAAATCCAACCATTTTTGAACAGCTGGAAAACTTAGAGAACATTGATAGAGCTGAACAACCATCATCATCTCTGAAATCTAGAACAATACTTGATAGCCATAATGGTAAAAGTATACATAAAAATAGGGTAATTTTAAAGGCTAATTTTTTAGATGAAAAGCTCAAAGATGTACTAACACAAAGTGTATGCCCCAATAACAGCTGTTTGAAGCAAACACCTTTGAACAAATTTGAAAAAGATAACATGAGTAGTTATAAAAAGGACATTAAAATTGAGTTTACAGACCTGGTTTCGCCATCATCCAGTTTGGAGGAAATGATGGGCAATTCAAGCAACCATGCAGAGATACCTGATATCAAGTCTGCAATGTCAGAAAATCCTCTTTTGACTGAAAATATCAACAGTTCCTGTTGCTCGCTTAACACAGCACCTTTGGAAAAAGTTGATACTAGTGATTTGCACGCAGGCATCTCCACAAAAGGGACTGATGAATCTTTATCTTCATTAAAAGTAGGCTCTGCACCATCCCCTAAATCTGCCCCAGTTCCAAAACCAAGAAAACTACGTGCTGCTCCATGTTTAATCCGGCAAGATGGCATAGATATCTCAGGAGAAGGAACAAAAGAAGCACTTCCTTCAGACTGCAGTTCTGCTGGGCTTTCCGAGCGTGCTGTTAGAAAAACCACAAAAATTAATGTTCTTTTTCAAAGTGTTTCCTATAACAACCAAGAACTTATACATGCACTTGATAAATCAGAGAGTCCTTCATGTGTTGCTGGGAAAATGATTCCGGAGGCAGAATCTGCTGAATCTGAAGAAATGATCCAGCAAAATGTCTTGCCTGAGGTTCTGCATGAAAGCCCTCACCCAGTAGGAAATACTGAGCAATCTTTAGACCTTAACTCAGTAAATCCTGCTGACAATATAATGGAACATAACTGCATGTTGGCTGCTAATGACAAAAAACCTGGATTTATAAGGTGTAGTAATCTTTCCATGAGTTTGCCTAAGCAAGTGAAATTATCGTGCAACCAGCATTTGCCTGCCTTTCAAAGCCTTGATGATTTTGCACAAGAGAAGGAACATAAAGATGCTGAATATAAAGATGAAAGTTCACCAAGAGTTGTTCCTAAGAAGCCTCAAAGGCACAGCATCCCTGCAGCCGGACTATTGAAAAAAGCTGCATCAGAGGAACTGATAGAGAAAAGTGCCTACATTACTAGTGAACAGAGAGATTTAGATCCTCCCTTGGAGCGACCTCGTATAAGGCATTTGTCAGCCAAAGAACAAAGTACTTTGCAATCCTGTGATACTCCAAAGTTGTCTTTGGAGAGACCTGTTTGGAAATTACCTCATCCCATTCTTCCATTTTCTGGCAATCCGGAAGCCTTAAAAAACACCAAGAATGCAAAAAACACTCAACTTGCAAGTGCTGTGACAAAACCTCGAGCCAAATCCTTGTCTTCTGTAGATATGGACAGACTACACCCAAAAGAGCCCCCAAAAGAGCCTCAAAAGAAATATTCACTAAAGAAATTCCTAAATATGAAGCTGTCTGTTTGCTTAATGAAAAGTGACTTCCAGAAATTTTTGACCAAGGGTAGCCAATCGGCGGATAACAGCACTGTTACTTTTTCCAGTGATGAAGCGCGTGGCAAAACTCGGAATGCAGCTAGTGCAACAAATGGAAGGAAAACTAAACCCTCAAAGGCACATTCTGCAGAAATGGGCAGCCTATCCTCACAAAAGGGAAAGCAGAGGTCCAGGGGTCAGGATGAATCAACAAATAGCCAGAGATCACAGTCCTTGGATGAACAGAGTTTCCTATCGCAAGGACATGTGAATTCTCTTACTCATGACTATGTACCAGAATATGAAAATGTGAGCCATTATGAAGAAATCCCAGAGTATGAAAATTTACCCTTTGTGCCAACTGATAAAAATCCACCTTTTGAGTGGCACAATTCTAGCAGTGCTGAAGACCACGATGCCGATGTGTATGAGGTACAAGAACTGTATGATTCAACAAGGAGCTGTTCTGAGTTTAGCAGGTAGGATACTGGAGTTGGGAGCAAATCATATACATTTTGGTGTCCATCTACACAAACGGTTGGTTAGACTCTTTCTGCAGACTTTCACAATGCAATCCTGTGTGTGTCCTAGTATATTCCATCTGACACACTCCCGATTGTATCCTCAAGGACTGGGAAGTCATATTTAATGAATTACGTTGGCCATATCGCTCCATATTTTTGCATCCATACATGATCAGCAGAGATGTTGAATAACTTGTCATTTTGGAAAGTGTTATTTCTTAAACCTCGACACATCCCTGGTTAGACACTTAATGTTGATTTAATGCTGACTTCTTGAGACTGTGACTAAATAATGTCTGTAACCTAATTCTTCGTCATAGCCCAGTTTTGCTATCTTTTAATTCTCCCCAATAATTCTGGTTATTTCCCCCATGCTATTATTAGGCGTGACTGGGAAGACAAAGCCTGTCTTTTATGCATAAACTGGAGAAATGGTTCTCCAAGGAAATTGCCATCTCTTACTGCAATATTTTAATCAGTGTTCTTTAAATCTTTAGCTGAGTCAGGTGGAAAGGCAGATATGGTTCCTTACATTGATTCCCCACAAAGTAATGTTGTTCATCCCTGCCCTCTTACCTGCTGTGCAGAGGAGACCTCCAGGTGCTTTTTCTCCTGTTGCAGCTGGATATGTACACCTGGTGTATGTGTGCACAGGCATGTTCAAGGAAGAGTTGGACATAACTTGACTGCAGGGAACCTTTTTAAAGCTATACACTATATGTCTTAAATTGTTTGTACCATATACAGCCCAGGGACTGTTAGGCATATGCATGAAGTTTTGAGTAATTTCCACAGGATACTTTTACCAATTCATACATTTCTCAAAGAGGAAGGAAGATCTGCACCCCAGTGCCCAGATCACCCCACCATAATGTGCATGTAAGGAATAAGCACCCTGTTTTATTTTGTTTTAAAATAGCACCATAAACTTTAGCAAACAGAGTAAAAGTTTTTATTAGAAGTAAAGAGTAGCTGAAGTGTTCTTAAAATGTACAGTGTGAATAAACCTTCCGTAAGTCCTAGGACAGGGGTCAGCAAACTTTTTCTGTAGGGGGCCGGTCCACTGTCCCTCAGACCTTGCGGTGGGCCGGAATATATCTCTTCTCCCTTCTCCACAGTACCGGACGAGCCCCGATGGCTGCTTACCTGTGCCTTGCGAGCGGCAGGGGCTGGCGGCGGCCGCGGTGGAGGGATGATGAGCAGCGCTAAAGGGCTGGCTCCAGAGAGGGGCTGCTTAAAAGGGCGCTTAGCCAACTGCGGCTCAACAAAGCGCAGCCCCCTTCCTCCTCTAGGCAGGGCGGGGAGAAGCCAGGCGCTGCTGCAGTGTTTTTGCGGGGGGGGGGGGGATGGCACAGCCTGAATGATCAGAATCCCCATGTCGATCCACGCGGCAATTCCCGGACTGTCCACAGGCTGGATCCAGAAGGCAATTGGGCCGAATCCAGCCCTGGGCCTTAGTTTGCTGACCCATGTCCTAGGATATTCATTTGAACCCTGTCACATTTGATATCGGACCACAAAATTTTAATAACAGTGAACAGCTTTCACCAGTAATTTGCTGTGCCAGTAACACAAAAAATAACAAAAAAAAATTACCACTACCCCTTTTATTTTAATAATTAGTAGTAGCATTCTTCTTAAACCATAAATTAGTTTGCTTTTTAAGCAGTACATCCTTTTATAGAATTCTGTTCCAATGGCAGCTTCCCTCCTGGACTGAGTAGCAGCTTAGTGAGAGGAGGATTGCCAAACACCCCCCCCCCCGAAAAAAACATGATCTTCCTGTAAGAGCAATGTCCTACGACACGATCACAGAAGACACTTGTAACTTAAAAGAGAAGCGGAAAGTCTAACAAAATCAGAATGGATGAAAGGCCTCTTTGTACGACTGGACAACAGCCTTTTCCTGTATGTTATTTTCAGCAACAGCTAGCTCAGGAAATACAAGTTAGTATTAGATTCTGCCCGCTCCTCTCCCTTTATGGTGACATTCTAATCCCTGTTTTAGAACCCCTGATTCTTGTTATTCTTTATAGTAAATCAGATTGTAGAAAAGGATTTCCTATGCATCTTGGATAAGGAAAGGATTCCACTCCCTTCAATACTGAAAGCCATGGGAGGTCGTAGAAATTTAACAGCAAGAGTAAATGGGTTCAAATGTTTTTTGTGTGTTTGGTATTGTACTAAGGTAGTATTTCCAAGCTGTCAAAAACTGGTGCAAGCCAGGAGCTTTCTAGATGAGCAGATAATCATATGGCAAAACTTTCAAGCTGCAGGTGGTGAACTGCAGCAATGACTGTTTCACTTTATTAAAAACCAAAATACAAAATTCCATGCAGATGGAAAACAAGAGCTCTGACAAGAGTTAGCCTGGTCTTCTCCTTAACATGCTAGTTTTATGTTTGTATAATTGGAGGTAGGGTTATTCTTATTATTAGTGCCATTTGTCTAAATACCCTCTCTATGGAATTGAGGGCCATTGTTAACTATGTTGGAGCCATGGTCCAGGTGTTTAACTAAACCAAACCCCTCATCATTGCGACTCAGTCATTTTGAAGATTAAGTTCCCAGGGAGATCAGAATGAGTTATAGCTGTATACTTAACTAGTAGGGATGGGTGCCAAGTAAGGTGCACATCAAGGCAGGAATAGCATGACATTAGTAGCACATAAAAAGACCCAAAGCAATGCCAAGATACTGAAAGCTGACAAAAGCCCTGTGGTGTTCAGACCTGTTTCCCTTATTGCTTTTACAGCTTCCACTAATGTGAACAATATGGTAACTTAGGATTTATTTAGACATGTCTGCACATGAGTTCTTCCTTTATTCTCTCTGTGCATAGAAATGCAGAGTGCTGATACCTATGCTTTGTTTGATAAGAAGCTAATAAAATATTAGGGCAGGGGGTTGCTCTGACATTTTGTATGCTATGCACAGCCAATAGATTCTGTATAGCACTTCCATATTGTTTTTCTGGCTATTTGGATAGCTACATGGGGATCAGAAAATATGCTAGCAGGAAATATAAGTCCATCATCATTCTACTGTGAATGTTGTCATATAACTATTGCATAGACAAATGTTGTTAAGAAGCTGGTGTTAAGATGAACTGGGATTAGATTATATGCACAACACATCAAACACACTTCAAACCATAGTTTAAGATCCTAGTTAGTAAACTGGCATTAAACCACACTTAGCTAGTTCCCAGTTATGTCTGAAAGACCTGACTAGCTAACTAGGATTGAGGTGCTAGCCTGGGGTCCTTTGAGAGGCAGGGCGGAGTATGAATTTAATAAATAAATAAATTCTAAAGGAAGGAAAGGAGATAGTGGTCCCTGTGCTTATTCTCAGATGCTAAATTATGGTTTAGCTTGTTGGTGAAGGTAAATCTGAACTGGCCCAATATGTACCTGAACGTTTTGCAGCTTTCCTGTAGCAACTATCCATAATATTTATAAGTGGACACATTTTTATTCACAACCTACAGCATGACACCCAATTAACAGACCACATTTGTATTTTGTTTCTTCTCTCCTTAAAGGAGGGGTGGGGTAAAATTAGGATGGCTTCACTTACAATGGGTTGGGTTTGGGTTCAGTTAAGGATCAAAAGCCACCAGGGGATCCTTTGTTGCTACAATAAATTTTTATATAAGATTGAGTAGCACAGCCCAAGCTATTCTGAGAAGCCAGGTGAGGTTTGAAAGGCACACACTCTGTAACAGTTGATGTTGCGATGTTGGAGCATGCTGGGTGCAACTTGTCAACTGCACACATCCTCTGCTACACTGCTGTTGATCAAGACTAAATTTTGTTTCATTGATGGGGCACCTTTTTCAGTTAAGTGACCACTAGGGTTGACTGTGCAGCCATGAAGATTTATTTATAGGAATCAGGTGTGCCTTTCTTTAATACTGTTAAGTGTACAAGTTTTTTTTTATTTTTACTCTTGCTAAACTGTCTTAATATGTTTAGGAAGTCTTCATTTGTATTATGTGAACTTGACAATTCTTGCAATAATTTATGTGGACTTGCATGCATCTGAAGGTGGCACAAGGTAAAATTGTGTGTAATTGATAGGTCTTTGACACACTTAAGAGAGTATCCAAATGAGACTTCCAATGAGTATTTACTGTATACTGATAAACTAGCTGCTGGTTATGCTGTTAAGTTGAAAATAAGTATCAACTCCCCAGAATTGAAGCATCAGATTTGATATTACGGTGTGCAGATGTTGCTATTTCTTCTTGAAATGAAAGGTGATATATAAATAACAACAACATTATTTGTACCATAAAATAGTTTGTACACACACTCCCAACTATCCTTCCATCCAAGCAAGCAACATTTATCACAGTTCAGGGACACATTCCAGGCAGGTAGAAACATTCAAGGGGGGTGCAAAGCAGAACCAGTGGCGTAGCGTGGGGGGTGCAGGGGGGGCCGGCCACACCGGGCGCAACATCTGGGGGTTAGGGTTAGGGGGCGCAAATCCACGGGTTAGGGGGCGCAAATTACTTGCCTTGCCCCGGGTGCTGACAACCCACGCTACGCCACTGAGCAGAACCAGTGGCCTGAGAAGAAGTGCTGTGCTGGGGGAGGGTGTAGTGTATGCCTTGGGGGCCAGGAAGAGAAGTCACCTTTGGTCCCAGGCCTGAGGTTCTCCTCTGGACTACTGTGTCAAAAATGCCCACTGTTAATCCCAGTAATCCTGCATCTTTAATCATTGTAAAAAGAAATCTTAAGATTTTGGGTCTAGCGAGATAAATTTGCCTTGCAAAATGTCTGGTAGCAGTCTCATTTTCTGTTGAAATTATGCTGAGAGTTGTGGTTGGAAATATTTTACTCTACATATTTCCCTGGTTTGCTTTTTTGTTACCTGCTCTGAACTTAAAGTTAATAAGGCAGCACCTAGTGCAATATTCTTGCATTGTGATTGAGCTGATACTTTTTCAAGAAGTGCAAAGTCTTTAAGTTCAACGAAAGAGACTCTTGCTGTGGCGTGTGTGTGTGTGTGTGTGTGTGTGTGTGTTTGAGAGGTAGCTGGCTCACATGATATAACAGGGCATTCTTACTCAAAGACTAGTGCAGTGATTTAATGGTGACTTGTTTCACATGACTGCTAATGCAGAAGTTTCTCTTCCCAAAATAGCTTATATGCGGTAATCCTTGACACTGAAAACGTGGGAGATTAATATTTCAAAGGAAGTGGGCACATTGTACATTTCGTTCATTTTGTAAACTTATTCAAGGATATTGCGTAAATTTGAAAAACTGGTATGAGGTCAGGAGTTCAAATAAAAAAGGAGCATTGGACAGATGTTTAAAAGAGATTCTATCGAATTAATAAGAAATCTAAGGGGAGAAGATAAACATGGTTTCAGGTGTATTCAGTTGCTTTTAGGATTGCTGCACCTCTGTCACTTGCACAGTAATGTTGTGGACAGATGTAAGCCATGAGTTTTTCTGCTAGGTCTTTGTTCTCCGCTAAGACTAAGGTGTTGGGTCCTCTCCCTGGACAAGGCCCTGAGTGCCTTCTCACAGTGGCCAGGGCTGTGCTGCTTAACACGTCATCCTGTCTTCATAAGGATCCTCAAGTAGTTTGTCATGAGATCCAGGTTTCAGAACTTGGTTGCTCCTAGAATTGGGAATAACCTTTCCTAGAGGTCAGAATGGGGCTTAGCACTAGATGAGCATCGGGAAGGTGTCTTCCAACTCTGATTCAAGTTTCTGCCTGACTGAAATGTGTCCTTGAACTAATAATAATACCTACCCCTAAACTTTGTCTTTTCTTTCATAGTTCACTTATATCAGACTTGCTGTACAATGCATAAGACTAGCAAAACAGTGTGTCCTGAAAATATTGGCACGATTGAGCTACGTTATAGCACTTCATTCTTTGCCAATTATTTCTAGGCCAATTGATTTGGAAGGCAAAAGTAGTTTGAAAGAACTATGCTCCCTGCTCCTCCAAAATATTCAATAAATGTCTTACTAAGCAACATACTTTTTAAAAATCATTTGATTATATGCTAGCAATAGAGGAACAAGCACCTTCATGATGTCAGGGTGGCCTTCCTCTCTGAGTTGCTATAAGAAGGTGGGTGTATCTAATGAAAAGTGACAGCATCTTGGGTCCTAGCAGTGTGGAGTCCCCAGGTGTCACTTAAAAAAAATTATTGTGGCAGCTGTCAGAAAACATTTTTGTTTGCATGACGGAGTCCAGCCGTCATGAGATGGCTTAGCATAGAAAAATGACACAGAAAGCCAGCAATATTTTCATGATGGTAAGAGCAGATCCTCTCTCTGCTCTCCCCCGATTTATTCTCCTTAGTTCTCTCCAGCCGCATGGCCGTTTGCCAATGTCTCACGTTACCTCATCCGGTCAAGGCTTTTATTACACACATCACCATATAGGGTCATCACTGCCCAGAGGAAACACAACTCCATTTAAGGTCAATACATTCCAATACATTGTAAAGCTCGGAGTGCTGGTCAGCCGAGGTCAGGGAGCACCCTGCAATATTACAAGCCTCTGCTATGGCTTTATGACTCCCACATTTGCAGACTTGAGCTGACTTCTATAATAACTAGTGTGTGTATAAATATATTATATACATTATCACTGCAATCCTATACATGCCTGCTCAGAGTGCCCTAGGAAGAGGGATTGGTTGCTAAGCCACAATTTCTAAATTGTAGCTCGGTTGCGGGGAATAGGGGTGTCCTAATAACTCTCAACTCTCTTAAACTATGGCTCCCATAATTACTTGGAGGAAGGCATGACTGTATAAAGTGGTATCATATGTGTAGTGTGTATTGGGCCACGGTCTTCTAGCGCCACTGTGCACTGTATTGTAAAAATATGTCCTTGAATCCATAAAAAACTAAATTAAGGAGGACACCTTTCATGGTTGTGTCACAGAAAATAAACAAAACCATGCATATAGAGACATCCTGCGCTTGCTCCCAAACATTGACAAAGATACATTTTTGCATCTGTCTGGAAAATTTAAAAGGCATCCACCAGGATGTTTAGTTTGTAATGCTCTTGGAAGGCCATTATAGTAACCGTGAAACAGTCTTAGTAGCAGATCTTAAGTGGATTGCTGTCTCATTTCTTTGGGATATGTTAAAGAATTTAGGATTGTATTAGCAATGAAGTAGCCTTATTTAATGAACAGTGACTATGCCTCAGCCAAAGCATTATAATACAGTGTTTTATATTGTAAAACAATTGTTTCATAGGTCCTCAGTAGAAGTACTTGATGGCTCTGATTTGGTGTTGGAAGATGAACATTCAGATGATGAGATGCTACAGAGAGATGTTGACAGCTCTGATGATGACGATGATGACACAAATTCAGACTCTAGCAAAGGAGAGCCTGATACACAGGAAAATAAGCAGGTAGATATTGTGACTTGGAGCTTAGCTAACTTTCTAAATGGAGAGAATTTGGATCCTCTGTGAACTACTACTGGCGTATAGGAGCAGAGCAACATTTTTCACCATTCTCCCCTTTCTCAGTCACTTCCTCTCAACCAATGCTCCAACCCTCCAGAATAGATTTTTGAGGCATGGTGAAAACACTGGTGGGAGTGGCCTGTTAGAACTTCTACCAGTGGCACATTAATTAGGATCAAAGCAAATGTGTTCCTCTGGCATTCTAATGTTAATTTACTTCCTCCATTTCTGTACGACCTCTTAGTATAAATACAGGCAATTTGTCACTCATGTAACAGCGCAGAAAATGCACCATTTTCAGGACCAAAAGAGGGTGAGGCACAATGGGGAATCCCCACTTGCACACATTCTGGGGATGTGAGCAGCGGCCAGGAACAGAACTCTCGCGTAAGTGGTGGTTCCCCTGTATCCTCAGCTCAGAGCAATAAGAAAAGTACAGTAGGAAGCAAACAATAATAACATTATAATAATTAAAGTTAAAACATTGAATGGAATTGGTAGGAGTAAAATCATCACAGTATTGACTGGGCAAAATAACACTTTTCCATTAGAAGGATGTTTTGTTTTTTGTCTCCATCCATCCTTGGACCCAGTCCAACTCAGCCTCCAAAGTTTACTCAAATTACTGCACTTGCCTGTTGCTATTAGGAATGCCTGTTGCCAGAACTTTATGAGGCACAGATATAGTTAAAAATCTAATGATGTGCATGGAACATCCCTGGAAAGTCATACTGAACAATTCCATCTTCATTGGAAAGCTTCTTGTGTTTCACAGGACATGTATTAGTATACATGGAGCTTAAGACTTAATTGGCAAATATCATCTTCTTTCTCGAGCTTGCCTACCAAACATTGAATCTTGCAGTTGAGGATTAAATTTCCTTCCTTCCTTGACCGTTGCAAAACGTTGTGCAGCTGCAGAGAAAATTAAAAGCATGTATAAATTGTTAGCCAAACAAATATATATTTCTTAGCCTTGCCAAACTCTGATTAAAAACTGTTTGAAAGTGAAGACAATCAACTTTTTTAAAACCAGAGGCTGCGTGTTCTCATTATTAGACCATAATTGGAGAACTTTCAGTTTCCAGTTACGCTCAGTAACATCATCCTGACTCCAATTTCTTTCAACAGATAAGAGGTGCCATTTTTAAGACAGACTCCTAAGTAGGTAGTAGTGGAGGCAACTAGCAATTAACTGAACGTTAACATTTTTTATGGCACCTAAACATGAATTCACTTGTACCCTGAATACTTGAAAGTGGAGATGAGTGTCACCCCCCTAGTCAAATTTGATTGGACTTAACTGTCCAGAGGTCCTTTACCTTTTTTTTTACTTGAATACAGAGTACAGAGCAATAGGCCAATAAAGTTGTAGCAGAAAGAAACTAAGATTTAGGGCTGTTGCATTGTTTTTAAAATAGCCTGTCTGCATTCTACAAAGTTTAATTTTATTTGCAGATTAAAGCAGCTGGGAAGAAAACAAAAGTTTATCATATTGCTAAAGAAATAATGAGCTCAGAGAAAGTGTAAGTATTGGTGTAAAATTTAATAATTTATGCATGGAAGTATGTATGTTTTTCCTTTGCGGTTGAGATAATATTTACTGTTCTTGTTTTTGTATTAGGTTTGTAGATGTTCTGAAGCTTTTGCACATTGTAAGTATTTATTTCACTTCATAAGCATGTTTGCTTCAAAGTTAATTATTTATGAAGTTCTTTTCAGAAAATGTATTCAACTGAGTTTCTTAAATGTTCATTCTTTTTTTAAAAATAGCCTAATGAAACAGCAATTAAATATCAGCTCCAAACTCCTGGAATGCTTCCTAATGAATAGAAGGAATAGAATGTTTGAGGTGCATTAATTTTTCTGTTGAAGTGCTGCAGGAAGTTTGAATGTTACAAACGTGCTTAGAACGGGTACAAGAATATTTCTAGGCCTGCGGATGGAAAGGTGGAAGGTCTAGCTGTCAGAAATCCTGGTGCATTCCCAGTTTGGTCAGAAATGCAGTAGAGCAGGAGGAGGGTGCTCTTTTGTGATTTGTTTTTGCTTCTGACCTCTGAATGCTCTTGTTTGTGTGCGCACAGGTGAACTTTTGCACACTAAAGAATATATTAACACAGGTTTAATTTGTTTATGGTAGCTTTTGAGTTGCCAAGTAGTCTTTTGTGCTGGGAAAGAAAATAGCACACTCTTACCAGCTCTGTGAACCCTGCCATGAGGCTTCATGACACAGTTCATGTAACTGAGGGGGACAAGGGCAGACTCACCCTTTTAATGCTGAGTTCAGATTTATTGCTTCCTGTTGCCATACACCAGTGAAACAGGTTGTCACAGCCCTATCTTGCTGTCATTTTACCTGCATCACCTTGTGTAGGCTTGTTCGTGTATACATTGAAGAACATCCAAACTGAAGGAAATACTGAAAAGTAATACTTTTAGGGTGTGTTAATACTTAGCTAGGCATTAAAGGAATAGAGTTTTTCTACAGATTGTTTTCAAGAATTACAAGAAATATGTGAGCCTGACTTACTAGGCAGCCAGGTTTGAACCTGACGGTTCAGGTTTCGCTGATTCTTGGGCAATCAAAGTTCAGAGGCTGAGGATTGCTTGCTAGGTCAGGGCTTTTTAAATTTCGCAGTGAGTCTTCCATTAAGTAAAGAAGAGCTGTTTGAATCTCTCCAGATGAAAAGCAAAGATCCCCACAGCCAGTTTTTTCTTCTTAATTTTAGGAGTAATTGGGGATTGTGGAGTCTGGTGCAGCTTTTTTAATTCTCAGTAGGAGCAAAGTATAGTTTGATGATTCAGATGTAAAGGAAAGCAACTGATTAAAGCAATGTTCAAAATGGGAGGAAGAAGCATAGGTGCGTATGGATCTTTCATGTCAGCTGAGACATTGACTTCACCAGGATTTCTCTTTGGTAAATGTACTGGGCTTATAACCTCACAGTCCCAGTTAACAAAAGATTCCTTTGCAAATCACTTTCTGCTAGCTCTTCTAGTTGGCCAGTAGCTGGGAAGTGTGACAAAAGGACTTTAAGGTTCTAGGATGTGTATCTATGTGGATTACATGACATCAGGCATAATGAAATGCAATTTATATATAGTAGTAAGTTTTTTTAATTTAAAAAAAGATGAAAGGCAGTATTCGATTACACCACTGCTCCAACATTTCTTGCAAGATGATGCAGAAGTTGTTGGGGTTTTTTGCTTTAAATTGGCAGTATATGAAACTGTACCTTACTAGTCTGTAATTCAAGACTGCAGCACCTGTAACCCATTAAAATTTAATAGAGTAATTGAGCCTTTCCTGGGACTCACCTAGGAGCCACATGGGCATGTTAGAATCTGCATATACATGTTAGAACCTGAAGTGACTAGGCAGTGGCTTCTGAAGATGGACAGATGTACTTTTTATATTAAGAATGAAGAGGGAAACGTCTTCAGTGCAAAGTGTTGCACTGCTGGACGCCTGTAACGAATTTTGCTTGGTTACTTTGTAAGCAGCTGCTTGTAAAAGCTGAGAAAAATTCAGTGTGTGGCTTTCCTCAGCAAGGCAATGCAATGGTGGGGTAATCTGTATCTGTTGATTTGCTGCCTGTCTTGCAGCTCTAAAAGGCACCAGACCTCTCTGTTAAGAAAGACAGTAAGCTGCAGTATGCGCTTCAGAAACGTGATGAATAATTTTCTCGTTTCTGGTACAGCACAAACAATTGAATTTTCTGCCTTGCCTGCTCCTATTACAAGATAGTTTTACTCCATCCTTTTGTGAGAGAAAGATCGCATTATGTGCTGCACTAGGCTCAAGAGTTTTGGATCACTGGACCTGCAGTTGCTCAGGCAGAACGTTTTGCTTTTCCACATAGCATGAAGCATACATCTGTTCTTGTTTTCTTTTGCGGGCGGAATGTATCAGATCAATAGGGAGAAGGAATAATTAGTTGCAAGTCTTAAGCCAAAACGAGCTAGACCTCACAATTATTAGCCTTTGACTGTCCTAGATTCATGAATAAATGCATTCAGGATTGGGTCGCAACATAGGTCTGGCTTGTGCAAGTTAAGAGTACACACATTCCCAGCATATTTTTCCTCTTATGTTTTTAAAAGTGTTCCCTGTTAAATGTTATGCATCTTACGCTTTGCTTAAAGTTCTCTGGAGCTCCTGTGTTCCATCTGGGTTCGATTAGCTATAGTAATTCCTCAGCTTATTTCTCTGTGTGAAGGCAGTGTTTGAAGGTCACCCCCAGGATGTAAAAAGGCTAGTTAAGTTTTGTGTCGCCAGTTGGCTTACAACATACAAAAACACAGCATTTCCATATGAATGAGGCCATCTGTTTCCACTGAAACCTTGTGCAGCTGAGTCTCCAATACCAAACCGTACCTCTGTTCCTTTCTGCTTCAAGTCCTCTAATCTTAATAGGGGTTGTAAGGAAAGGAAAGTGCTGACCAGTGTTCACCCACCCCCACACATGTTGCAAAACAGCTGTGCGTGCATTTACATAATTGCTTTGCCTTGTTTAGATTTGTACATTTCTCCTTATTGCACTGTTTACATAAAGTATTGCTTGGCTGGCAAAGATGAACTGAACCCGCTCAGTGGGTGGGTTAAGTATGTAAGGAGATGGGGTGTTTGATCTTCCCCTTACTCCACAAAATAAAAGACAGAGAAATTCAGAAAAGAGCACCTTTTTTGAGTATTTGGCTCCATATGCAGCCACTTCAAACTGTAATGTCTTCTGCTTCCCATAAAGTGTCCTGGAAGCTATAATTTAAGGAGTTCAGCGTTGTCAGGAGACACCCATTCCCCTCAGACAGACACAATTGCTAGTGACTTAACAATCCATTCCACTTCCTGGGGAACTCTGGGAATTGTAGCTGTTTGAGGAGAATAAGGGTCTCCTAAGAACTTTCAGCACCTTTGACAAAATACAGTCAAACAGCTTTCCATTCTATTAGATCAGAAAAAGAAATGGATTGTGGCTAAGTATGATATTTTCCAGGCAAATTTTCTCCAGAAGTTGTACCTATTTTCTCCAGTAAGATTAAGCATAGGATCAGCTGTGCCTGAACTTCCCTTCTTTTCCAAAGCACAGAAGTGAGAGTGTCTGACCTTGGACTGCATATCTGGTCCTGGGGAATGTGGCCAAATGGGCCTTCTGCATGTATACAAGGGAAATAGTGTGACCTATATTAGTTGCTTGGAGACCAGATTTTCAGAGGCTCTTTGTGTGCCTGTGTTTGTACCCTAACAGGATTTCCGGGATTCAGTAGCACATGCTTCCAGGCAACTTGGAAAGCCAGTCATTGAAGACAGGATCCTGAACCAGATCTTGTACTACCTACCTCAGCTGTATGAGCTTAATCGGGACCTCTTGAGAGAACTTGAAGAGCGGCTGTCCCACTGGTAACTACATATTCAGAGCATAGATTCCTGCTTACTTATTGGTTAGAATATTGGGATATTCAGGCTTCTAGTATTGTGTGCTGTTTTTAGACCACAAAGTTGAATTACGAATATATGATGTTGCAATGCAGCTATTTTTGAACTGAGATTTTCCCTGGATGCGTGTGTGTGTGTGTGTTTATGTACTCACATATATTAGTAGTTTGCAGCTAGATTGGCTATTGGGGTCAAAGGTACTAAGTTCCTTTCCCTCTTCATCTTTACTTTCTATGACCAAATCACTCCTGACTAAATGAGCCTTTTTTAAATGTCATTTGACCCTGCTTGGCTGTGTTTGCTATTTTTGCCATAGGCTATTTGGGTGATTGGGGCTGAGCCAGGTCAGGACTATGACATGGGAGGAGGAAGGCTTTAACTATTTGTTCCACCATACTCCTAGTCAAGCCTCCTGCTGCCATTTGGCTGCTAATTGCAGTGGGAAAATAGCAGCCATTGGTACCAATGGGTGCTTTCCTCCCACTTTGAATAGCAGGCATCCCCCCACATCTGGACCAGGGCTGTGGCAGAAAGGGTTAAAGCTCCACCTACCCCAAATGTCTATATGTGAAAACTCTCTTTCTCTCAAGGCCAAGCAACATTAATAGCATCGTGTTTTGTTAGGGCCTGAGTTCTGCTAGGATGGAAAAGGAGATGGAAGAAAATCTGAATTTTTGTCATACCTTTTGTTCTTATGAAGCCAAGTCAGATAAATCTTGACTAGGCTTACAAGGGCCCCTCTTTTTACCTTGAAGGGTATATATGAAGAAGTGAGGCTTGTCCAATGGCCAGGTTTAGCTCAAAGGCTACTAGCTGCCCCCTTCTGATTTAGATGCCCGTTTCAATAGCAGTCCTCTGGAACATGTGGTTAAATTGCAAACACTTTCATTCTTAACACATGAAAGGGACTGAGCAGGGGGTCGCAGAGGAGGCCTGGGGGTGGGCACTGTTTTCCCAGGATGGAGGTTGAGGTCCTTGTGTAGAAGGAATAGAAAGAGGGAGAAATATGCCCCCTCCGTCATGCATTCTTCAGGTTTAAGTTCTAATTGTCCATGGTGTTAAATTCTAGGATTGACCACCAGCGAATTGCTGATATATTTTTGAAAAAAGGACCATACCTAAAGATGTATTCAACGTACATCAAAGAATTTGATAGGAATGTAGCTCTCCTAGATGAGCAATGCAAGAAGAACCCTGGGTTTGCTGCTGTTGTTCGAGACTTTGAGGTAATGGAACCTTTTATCAATGGTGTCAGATGATACATTCCATCTTTTGACTTTAGTTTTTTCTAAGGCCTGGTTTGTACAATGCCAGAATACAAAATGCACGCACATGTCTCTTGTCGGATATAGTGTACATATTTTTTTCACTTTTGGTCCCTTTTTAAAATGCATGTGAGCAGAGATTCTACACATCCCCCATAGTAGCTTGGATCTTTTTTAAAGGATCAAGAAGCAAGCGATAAGAATAACATCTGGTAAGCAACACATGTACATCGTATTTGGGCATAATATGTAACTGGAAATAAGTAAACATTCTCTTTACGATTACTGTATAACCAAAGTTCTGCAAGGGAAGTACAGCAGAGCAAACGACTGGAAATTTAAAACACCCAAGTCAGAATTCTAACTGAAACATTCATTCTTAAAAGCACTGATTCTTCAAAGATACAATATCATGAAGAGTGTTTTGGAATCTCTTTGTGATCAAAAGATTTTGTTTGCCATATTGTAGTTTACAAAATGTATCTAGTTCTGTTGACAAATTTATAAAACCTATACATTTAATGAATTGGCAGAACCTGATATGGAAAGCAACAATCAAAACTGATATATATTTTATTTTATGAAGTTTGATGACTGTGGACTTACAGCTAGCAAGGAGGTTCGCATCAGATGCAATTTGGCAGCAGCATTCTTTGTCTGTTCTTTCATCCAGTGAAATGTATAACTGAGGTTAAGAAAATAAATGTAAACAAGAAAGGAAGTAATATTTTCTCTGTTAGTGAGGCTCTCATCAGCCCTGTACAAGTCTTCTGTCCGCAATAAATGACTTTTTCAGGCCATTTGAACTGAATGGAATGTTAGAAGCCGGTCAAGCCTCTTGGCTGAGTCTCTTTCCATTTGAGATTCAGTCTTCTGCCAAAATGCAAATCCAAAGCAACGTGCTGCCATGTTTCCTTAGTTATTGCTTGTTGAGTCTATACCATATGTTGATCTGAGGCACCATGCGTTCATCTAAATTAGTCCTCAGATTTGTAAAGTCAGAAAATCCTTATTTTCTATCACACTTTGCTGCTGCCTGTCTGCTTTGTATGTGGCGCTAAAGTAGCCACAATTATACTTTGCTCATATGGGGGTGTGGAGGAAATGATCAGAATGGTGAAGCTGTTGGTGTCATAGCATGCTGACATGTTGGCTAAATTCTACATCTGTATAAATGTGAGCCAGCCTAAAGTCTTCTATTGGTTGCTTGTAGGGTGATCATTTGGGGCTTTTTAGTTTAGAGAAAAGGCAAATAAAAGGGGACATGATTGAAGTGTGTAAAAGTATGCATGGTATTGAGAAACTGCGTAGAGAAACATTTTTATCCCTCATAATCAGGGCCCCAGAGTAAGACCTTTGGAGACCCTAAGCACTTAAAAGATTTTGGTGCCCCCATATAGATCTAATTCAGAATATTGTTTCATTTAATGGCTAATTCAGCCCTGCTCTTAATACTAGAACTCGGGGACATCTAATGAAACTTAAATGCTGGAAGATTCAGTACAGTCAAAAGGAAATACTTAACGTTGCCCCTTCCAACTCTACAATTCTATGATTCTGTGATTCACAAACGCATCATTAAACCATGGAATTAACTCCCATAAGAGGCAGTGATGTCCACCAATTAGATGGCTTTAAAAGAGGATTAGACAAATTCCTGGAGGATAGGGCTATCAGTGGCTACCAGATAACTATGCTCTACCTCCACTATATGCTTCTGAATACCAGTTGCTGGACTAGATGAGCCACTGGCTTCATCAAAACTTATTTCTGCAAAGGCAAAACCACAATTGAATAACAGCCCATTTTTTAAAAAAAGAAAGAAAAAACCAATACAGCTTGCAGACAGTAGCAAGAGTAAACTATTTGGTCTGGTTCAGGCAAGTTGTTTTAAAAGAATGTTAAGTTTCAAAATCCTGGGTGTTTTCTTTTTCAGATGAGCTCCCGCTGTGCGAACTTGGCACTGAAGCACTATTTGCTTAAGCCAGTTCAGAGGATTCCCCAGTACAGGCTGCTTTTGACAGGTAAGAGCTAAAAGTCAATGCTCTACAGGTAGCAAAGCTCAATTCACTAAGAATATTTTTACCTGAATTCAAATGCGCGGAAAAATTATTGTACAGAGAAATTCTTCTGCAGTGGATAAAAATGCAAAGGAAGAGCACAGCTGATTCTTTTTCGTCTTCTGCTGAATAAATGTTGATGGTGATAAGCATCAGGGCTATGATGTTATGCTATGTTTCCACAGCTGTTCATTCTGGTTCTGCTGTTCAGGGTAGAACAGTATTGATTTCAAAAGGGAAAGGGAAGCTCTGAAAACTGATATAATATAAATATTTTTCTTATACCAAGTGTTGATCCATGCATATTCTCTTATTTTGTTCATGTTGTTATAGATTTAGCTATAGTTAAAAAAACAAATCCATACTCTACTACTCCTTTGTAAAATTGACTTTCCTTTTTTTTCCTATTGCCATAAGGCAATATAAAAACATTTATTAGGATATATTCCCTATAGAGCATGGCAGGACTTCTGTGTAAACACGCATATGATGGCACTGTAACAGAATCCTTGGTCTTTGATGTTGACAGTAGTCTATGGATTCTGCATAGTCCCACCTTCCCACCTTGGCTCCTTTCTGCTGTTTCCTTACCAGTGTGTGGGAACTTCAGCCGTCTGTGGACCTCTAATATGTCTCACCTGAACATATAATCCCTTTACTATGAATCTACACAAAAAGTTGCATTGAAATTTCCTGAATTGATGGTCACTACATGCGACCATACACATTAGCGTTGCCACGAACCCAAAAGTGCCATGAAAAGGGTCAAAAATGGCCCTAAAAGAGTGTGAAAACAGCAAACATGTTCAAAAACAGAGTGTAGCAGAAATATCAGGTTTACTGCTAAAGATGCAGAGAACATGATTTACGCTGAGTTAGTGAATTCCACATTATTCAGACTTCCTCACTCTATTTTCTTTTTCTTGTGTAGTGTAAGTGCTTTGGCAAGTCAGGAGCTGTAAATGTTGGGTTTGACGTTATTGCTCTTGGGCTTTGAGAAAGACCGTATAACAAAATGAAGAAGAAACTAATTTCACAACCTGTCTTCTGCGGGTCTTCTGAGCATCATTTCTGTTAAGAAGCTCCTCAGCTGAATCCTCAAATATAGGACTCAATGAATAGTCAAGGGTGCTAATTACTCTGATGTAGAAAAGGGATGTGCACACCAATTTGTTATACATAATATAGCTTGTTACATAAAATATACTTTCTCTAAAACACTTCTATACATATTGGGTTAGAGCTTTTCCTTCCACAAAGGAAAAGACCCCTTCATTTATGAGATACAGGAGAAGCACTCTCCAGAAGAAGCAATTTTTGAAGATTCCCCAGTTCCCCTGCAGCTCATAGCACTATTTCCCATAGTCTTCTGGAGGGTCCACTAACCCTCTGGAACAGCTTTTCTGGAGCACAGGAGACTACAAGTGAGAAGGAGAAATAAACAAACATCACCTTTTCATCCCCACTTCCTGCAGCAGGTAACATAGATCAAAAACCTTGCACATGCAGGATCTCGAGTTGAGCTCTGGAATGCCCTAGCTTAACTTAATTCCTGACAGACTGAATTCCAGGAGCAAAACACAGCAAAATGAGAAGGCCTTCCTCTGACTCAAGAGTGTAGTCATTTCTTTCCCTTCCTCCTGTTTATTCATATCCATTTGGCCTTCCTCACCTTTATCCTATAAACTATTATTATTTGTCGCATCCTTCTCTAGGGCTTGTCTGCTTGCCAGAAAAATATCCACTACTTTGCTTTTTCTCAGCTGCTGTATAAATAGCAAGATTTCTTTCACTGCTGCTTATGACTCTGCAAAAATGCTGTGTTTGCCTAGAAATTACCGTGTGGAATTTTGTCCCCCATGTTGTCATTGTGAAAAAATCCAAGTCTATAACGTAAACTTATAGTTAGTGCTTGAGGTTGAAGAAGAGCAGTGCTAATTACTGTACTGTAAACTCAGAAAACCACTGGGGAATAATCACCACTTCTGTGTGAGAGATCTGCATGAACACGCAGTCAGAAAGATCAGCCAGACTGCTGCTGTTAATCATCCCCGACTGGCAGAGAAGTTATTGAAGGGGTGGTGGCTGGAGTACAGCATGCTCACTCTCAGAGGATGGTCTGAGGTCACATGATGCAGCCACCTTGCAAAAAAAGCTAAGCAGGTCTAGGTCCCCTCCAAGCTTCTATCATGAGATCCACAATGGAAATAATGGTGCATCATAAGTGCAGTACAGTGGTACCTTGGGTTACAGACACTTCAGGTTACAGACTCCGTTTACCCAGAAATAGTACCTCGGGTTAAGAACTTTGCTTCAGGATGAGAACAGAAATCGTGCGGCGGCGCCAGCACAGTGGCAGCGGAAGGCCTCATTAGCTAAAGTGGTACCTCAGGTTAAGAATGGACCTCCAGAACAAATTAAGTTCTTAATCCGAGGTACCACTGTAAATAAATCACCTTTTGTATGTGTTAGCAATCCCTCAGAGGTAAAAGGCTGTCCGGTCTGCCCATTCAGTCACAATCTACTTGTGTCTCCTGCCACCCATTTTAGAAGCTTAACAGCATTGCACTTGCCTGGCTGTGTTTCAGTCTGACCCCTCCCCCAACCTATTCTTTCTTACCAAGATGCTTGCTGCCTTCTGGGGGGGAGAAGAGAGCAAGCACCATATTTATGCTGACTTTATGTTTAAAAAAATCATAAACCATATAACAAAAAATAGATTAGGGGGCACTATACATATGCATTTTAAACCTACAAATATAACATGAAACCTAAGCAACAATGCGATGGAACTAAGGGGAATAAAATTATTCAATCATCTCAAAGCGTCATAATTTAAAATGCCTGGCATATAGAAAGATTCTAACCTTTGCACCAGAAATAATACAGTGTTGGTGCTCAGTATGCCTTCCTTGGGAGGGCATTTCAATGTTTCAAGAAGCACCAGGGAGAAGATCCTCTCCTTAATATATGCATAAGGCACTTCTAGAAATACCATGGACCACTGCTTAAACCATGTGCATTCAGAGTACATTTCAGCTACATTAAACATGTTTAAGTCCCTTTGAAATCAGTGAGTGTGAGGACTTTTTGTAAATGTGCAAACCTTTTCAGAGACGTAATAATCTTATAGCTCAACTGGGCCACCTAGAGGTTCATTGTAATAACTTCATCCAGTTCTCTTCCTTAATAACATTTCTCTTTCCACAGATTATTTAAAGAACCTCTTAGAAGATTCGGCTGACTTCAGAGATACTCAGGGTAATTGCTTTTATAGTAGTTAGTCCATAGTTTAATGAAAAAAATACATCTTCTTGAATTTATGGGTGTGTGTCGTTTCATTGGTGGCACGGCCACAACAAGGCTGGATCCAGAGTTTCTGCAAGGGAGAAAGTTTCACTTTCAGGTTTCTTGGGTTACACTTCTCTTGCAGTGGCCTGAATGTTTGCTCTCAGGATTGGGGTGCATCCTCTGAACAGCAGGAAAGGTGGCATAGGAAGCTCCCAGGGTGAGGAAATTGCCAGAGATTTCCTTGCTTCACTTCCAGTCATGTTTGTTTGTTTGTTTGATTAATTAATTAATTATACCCTGCCCATCTGGCTGGGTTGCCCCAGCCACTCTGGGCATCTTCCAACATGTATAAAAACACTTTTTTTTATCGGTGGGGGGAATTAAATACCTCCTGATCTAAGCACCACTGGTTCAGGAATCCATGAAGATCAGAAATAACTTCTACAAGGCCAGTGCTAATGCTCTGTGTTATATTTGCTGGCTATTTTAAGGCTACAGAGGTTCCTGATATAAAAACACTGAGGGATCATGGGGTATGAACTCTTCTGTGTCAGGGGGCAAAGGCCATATTATGTTTGACTGCAGACCTTCCTCAGGCCTAATGTAGCCTGATAGCTTTTAGTTGCCTCTGTTGAGAAGATAAGCTTCTTACTCTCACAGTTGGGAGGTTTAAAATCTCACGCATTCTTTCCTATTTTCCTGATGTTTGTTGATGCTGTGGAAATGTATCCCCCCCCCCACACCAACTACTGTTTTAAGATTTATTCCAGTGTCTTTACCTTTTCAGATATAACAACTTTAGAAAACATACCCAAAAAATTACCTTCCCCAACCCTCCCTGTTGAGCACAGTAGTGTCATTTATTATTATACAGATGTTTCCAAATTAAATGAAGGTGTCTTGCCATGTCCCCATGAGTAGTGAGTGGTCGATAATCATGTTTCTTTGTTAATGTATATGAAATAAATCTAAACCATATTGCATAAAAAATTTCTGTTCTTGTATTTTCCCCTTGATCTTGAACTTTGTTGGTCAACTTTTACATTAAGTGTGGAAATACAAGGTCCTTTCCATTAAACTTAGGTGTCTTTAATACTGACACATACTGTAGTCAATGCTGAAATACATTTTGTTTTGTTTTCAAGATGCTCTTGCTGTTGTGATAGAAGTGGCTAACCATGCTAATGACATCATGAAACAGGGAGTAAGTATCTCAGTTATGGAATAATAATGGTGATAATAATTATGATAATAAATATTATTTATCTATTAATCTCTTCCCATGAGGCTTCCTGTAGTGATTTATGATATAATATTAACATATATAAAAGCCACATATATAAGAAAAGTCAAATGAATAACATATAATTTTTAAAGCATATATATTATATCATCCATTTAAAAGAACAGCCCATATGAAAAATCAGTTCAAATACTATACAGACAAAAACTGGGATAAAGACTTCCATTTTGAAGGCTTTTTGAAAGGACAGTTTAATATGGTTTTCAGCAGCTTTGTGGGGTTTTATTTCTCTGTCTGTCTGTCTGTATTTTGCCATTTTACTTTAGCTGTATACTAGTAAGCCCAACCTTGTGGATATCAGTTTGAACCATGACACATCTGTGTTGCCTGGAAAGTCTCTTTACAAATGAAAAACAAGGGAGGGAACATGGAGCTTTTTACTGTTATGGGCAGTGTGTGTTAAATTGTGGAGGCCTGTGTGTAGAGCTAACCCTGCAGTTTTAGGCCCTAAGGCTTAAATCTCCTGTGTTCAGCTCCTTTAATTCAGCAAATATTACTTTTTGGATTTGTGTAGTTTTTTTCATACTGGTACACATCATAGAATATGGAAGTGTGTTTGACTTCAACACTTCTAGAGCCAATTAGAGTGAGCAACCTGTGTGGCTCCCTGGTGTTCACAGAGGATTCTTCCGCCATGGAACTTTTCATCAGTTTGTTTACAAGAACTTTATTTATGCTTCCACCCTCTAGGACAACTTTCAGAAACTTATGCAAATACAGTACAGCTTAAACGGTCATCATGAGATTGTACAGCCAGGGAGGGTAAGTTCACTAACAAGCAAACAGTAGGTTGCAAAAAGCAAACAAACCTTAGTGTGTGAAAACTACTTTTATGGCCCATTTATAGGTTTTAGTTCTAAAAGGGAAAAGGAAGATCTGGGGTTTCTTTTTCTTTGTTTCATCAGTCACCTCCATCTGTGACAGTAACTCTTGCCTCTGCAAAGGCAAAGGTGCTAATTCCTGTGATGGGAATAAGACAAACAAAGGTTTGTGCCACTTCTGTAGCCCATTAGTCTAGTTTGTAGTGCACTGTGGGGGTCTGCTTAGACCAGTGATGGCCAAACTTGGCCCTCCAGCTGTTTTGGGACTACAATTCCCATCATCCCTGACCACTGATAGCTAGGGATGATGGGAGTTGTAGTCCCAAAACAGCTGGAGGGCCAAGTTTGGCCATCACTGGCTTAGACCAACCTTGCTCAACCTGGTGCTGTGCAGATATTTTGAACTACCAACTCCTATCATGTTGGCTGACTGATGGGAATTATATTTCCATACGTCGGGAGGACACTAGGCTGGAAAAGTCTAGCTTAGGCCAACCAACCAAACATTTGTCCATAAGAGCAAACTCCTAGGGGCTGAGGTCCCTTTGGCTTCCCCAATAAAATATTTGAGGGGACCCCCCCCAAAAAACATTGATGGGTATTGTCATACAAATGGTGTGTGTGCATCAAGTCATGTAATTGATTAGGTGGGGCGGGGCTTACCTTCTCCCCGCCCCCCCAATATTTTATTCAAGTTGGCACCCCTGTATTTGCCCAGGCCACATTGCCATACTGCCTCTGGGCAGAATGAGTAGGTCCCATTCCCACTTGACTTGCAAAAGCAGCATCCTGGCCTTACAGACTACTTCTAGTACTAGGAGTAGCTGTTTCTCTCCTAGCAATCCCACCATCTCTCTTTTAGCGGTGCCCTTTCCTGTCTCTGCAGTATTGCTCTGTTGTCTTATTGGGCTCTTGACTAGTATGTACTTAATACTATGTTTGAAAATGGAACAGCTCTCACACTCTCCTTGGGAGAGTTTTATACTCCTAGCAGCTGACTACATTTATTTGCTTGCTTGAATGCCCAGGTCTTTTTGAAAGAAGGAACGTTGATGAAACTGTCCAGGAAGGTTATGCAGCCACGAATGTTTTTTTTGGTAAGATGCCATGGATGTTTTTACATACCTAATGCTAGAGTGATTTCATAAGGGTGCAGTCTGTCCCCACTGCAATTTCAAAAACAAAAGCTAGCAACTCCAGTTAATGGTTTTGAATAATTTATATTTCAGTTTATACTATCATTGTCTCCTTTTCACAGTGGTTTTATGAATAAAGCATCTTTTCTCTCTTGCTTGGTGGTTTTTATGTAGCATTTATTTTTGAAAAATGTTCTGCTCAAAGTCTGAGGTTCTTTTTCAGATGCATCAGGGTCTTTGATCAAATACAATCAAGGCAACTATTTAGCATTTAGCTATACTTGTAAATATTTTTTTTAATCTATCCTAGAATAATGTTATTGAAATGATTCTTTGCTTATCAAGGAAACAAGGACATACTGCAAAAGCAAGTTTCTAATATTTAAATTGCCAGATCTGAATTTGATTAAGCTTCATGCATTCAACATCACTTGGGTGAACTTTGCAAGAAAAAATAATAATGGTTGTTGTTGATAATGATGATGTTGATGATGATGATGATGATGATAAATGGAAGCAGCAGGGTGATTTTAACTCCATAATTTTGACTGGTCCCAGTGAATTTTGGCCACAGCATGGCTTCCTGTGCATGGAACTTAATGAAATCCTTGTGCTGAGTAGCCTACACATGGGGACCTGAGGAGAAAAAGGTCACAGGATGTTCCTAACAGAGAGGACAAACTTGGGTTGCCTTGCCTGGCTACAGAATATTGTTATGGGCCCTGCATACCTAAGGTGGAAGGGAAATGGACCCCCCCATCCCACCACTTCTGTCGTCATCAAAATGCACACGCGCGCGCACACACACACACACACTGAAAGGGGGGCATTCTGCAAGGCCTTGCTACTTGTCTTTTCTGCCCCAGGGGCAGGAAAAACAAGAACAATGGGGGAACAAAGAAGGCAGAAAGAGGGCAGAGATGGTCTTTTGCACCTTGCCCTGTGTCAGTGGAAGTTGATATGTATAACGTACAAAAGTCCCTATATGTTACATGTAATTTCAGTTACTTTTTAAAAATATTTATATTGCAGTTTAATGATGCTCTGCTGTATACAACTCCCGTACAGTCTGGAATGTATAAACTCAACAACATGCTGTCACTGGCTGGAATGAAAGTGAGTAGATAAAATTTCTTCTGTAACATGTTTTTGTCACTCACAGCTTGAATGCCTGCCCAGACATTTAATGTGTGCTAAGACATACTAAATGCTGATAAAGAATACAGTCTTTCATTTACTGATAGCCTTTTGTGCTTGTAACATGTTTGTTATGTGTATCTTTCCCTGCTTCACTAATAGTCCCAGGGTACATTCATAGATAAAGCAATGTAACATCAAGTCAAAAATACACAGTCTCATAAAACTGTATTAGTTTGTGATCAAAACAATTTAAAACAGTATTCAGTTGAAGGAAGATACCTTATCTTTGTACAATACAGTCCACCACAGTCCCCGGCCCTTCCCCAAAGGCTATGCCAACAAAAGACATACTGTGCAAGATCTGTCTTTGAGGAACGAGCACTCCACAACTTAGGAAGGGGAGCACTGCAGAATAGGCCCCCTCTCATGCTAAAAAATGGTCTGAGAAAAAAATGGTCTGGTTTACGTGTTACATTAAGACAAGCCATGTCTTAGCATAGCACAGACACCCAGGGAGGAGATCATGGCCACTTTGCCTCTCTGCAGTAATTTTGCTGCTGTACCATGCTGAATTTAGCCATGGCTTGGTTTGTTGTTTGAATGCAGGCTTGTGGTTTAAATCCCTCCAGACTAACCATGAGCTGTAGCCGAGGATTGTTGTTGGTTTATGGCTCATGGTTACTCTGGAGAGACCAGAACTACAAGCCCAGATATGGATGGCATGCTAAACCAAAGTGAAGGACTGAGGAGGAGTGAATCTGCCACGATCTCGTCCCTGGGAGTTGGTATCTTCACTCTTAGGCATGTTTCAGCTTACTGTGATGTGCGAACCAGGCCAAATATTTTCATCATTCCAATATCTGGGCTTCCCAAATTAAAAGCTATTTTTTCTCCTGCAAATGTTACTCCTTTTGTGTGTGTGTTGAAATTGTCTTCTGCTTCTAATTTCTGAAACTACTGTACTGGTTTGTTATGCCTTTTTCCTTTGCTAAGCCTTTTGAGATGGCAGGTTGACAGAACATTTGTTTTTCTTGTTTTACAACTGGATTATTCATTCTTTTTCCTTCCTAGGTTAGAAAGCCAACCCATGAAGCTTACCAGAATGAACTAAACATAGAAAGTGTAGAGCGATCTTTCATTCTGTCAGCAAGGTATGCCTTTAGGCACAACATTATGTGTATTTTGATAACAAAGTATTGCTTAGTGCTTTCTCCTCAATATTTACTGGTTAGTTACGGTAAATGTTGTGATAAAAGGATAAGCTGCTTAGTTATGTTGGGTGTGAGAAAGTTGCTTTACAATCAGCTACTAGACCATGTTCAATGTCTTGTTGTTAACATATAAAGCCCTAAACAACTTGGGACCTGGTTACCTGAAAGACCACCTGCCCTTAAAGAGATGTGTAAGATCACATAGATCAACTGGAAAATTATTACTTTACAGCACCCTACAGAATGTCATAGGGTGGTGACCTGAAAACGGGCATTTTCTGCTGTTTCCCTGTAATGTGGAATGCCGTTCTCTCTGCCATACATGAAGTAGCGACCATCAAAACTTTTTGCCCAGGCTTTTGCCCCAAGAGATTGGACCCTGATTTATGTGTTTGAATCTCCTGTATTTTGTTTGATTCACTTTTATATGTTTCTCTGTTTATATTGCTGTTTTATTGGTTTTACATTATGCTTTTGTTTTAATGATGCATTACTTGGTTGTTAGACTGTAACATTAAGTGGTATATAAATGCTTTTAAATAAACAAATTGCCATATGTGTTTTACCCCCAACAGTTCTGCCACGGAAAGAGATGAATGGTTAGAAGCCATCTCCAGGTCAATCGAAGAATATACAAAGAAAAGAATCACTTTTAACCCCAGTAAAAGTATTGAAGAGGTATGTCCAAATTGTTCTGGTCCAAATTGTTGCTTGTACACAGTGATGTATGGCAGTGATGGTGATTTGGGTCCATAGACCTGTTATGCATGCCAAAGGCACAAGTGTTTAATGTCAGGAGAAAAGGCCAGTTGTTTGTCCTGTGTTGATAACTGTTACATAGCTAGTGTGTTACTGGAGAATGATTTTCAGTAGTACATTAGGAGAAACATCTTAACAGTAAGAACAGTTCAACTGTGGAATCAATTACCTAGTAGAGTGATCTTCTATTGAAGGGCTTGTGGGCCATCAGAGTCCAACTTGATACTTGACCCAGGAAATCCAGAGCTAGGGCATAGCCAACAGATAACCTCCAGCATGAAGACCAGTGAAGGAGAGACCATTACTCTACCAGGTACTCGGTCCCATTGTTGAACTACTCTTACTATAAGAAGTTTTAAGAAAAATAATAGGCGTGGGGAACCTCTGACCTGCAAGCATAGTAAGGCCCAACAAGGGTTGTGATTTGGCCTGCAGGCCATTTTCTTCAAATTGCACTCACCTGTAATGTCAGATGTGGGGCAGGTAAGGATGTAGCTACAAAAGAACAGTTGGGACCTTAAAATAAGCTCCTGATTGTTCCTTTGCATGTGTGGCTCACTGATGGCTCCATTCATCTCAATGGCACTGTGAGCCCCATTGGGACCAACTGCATGAAGGAGTTCTCTGTCAGGAACTCCCTTGTGCAGCAGAAAGGGCTTGCGGTCAGCAAAACCCACTTTGCCCATTTGCTGGTGCGATTTGGAATCAGCCTTCACCTGCAAATGGACATTTTTTTTCTCTCTACAGTGTCCTGCCCTGCTGGTAGGTTTTAGTTCCCCACCAGATGCTTGATAGTAAAGTAACAAATTAAAACATTTGTTAAAACATGCTCCTCTTGGGGGAGTTTTCTGCAGTTGAATCTCAAATATATGCAATAGGCCCAAATGATCTCCTCCCCCTATGCCTCCTTGATGAAAGCTTTCTGTCCCGTTCCCTTCCCACACCCCCAAATTCACACTGAAGTCTGCTAAAAATAATTCAGTTCAATTTCATCACCTGGTGAAGAGTTGTAATATGTACAGCACTAGTTAGAAAACTAGAACATCATGGTGGTTGTTTCTTTAAATCTGTAATCATGTGAGATTTTCTTTCCTCTCTCCCTTAGGCAGACCCAGAAAAAGAGACCGAAGATAGTCCTATAGGGTCAAAGGCGCCAATCTGGATTCCTGATACTAGAGCTACCATGTGTATGATCTGTACTAGTGAGTTCACACTCACATGGAGAAGACACCATTGCAGAGCATGTGGGAAGGTTGGAAACATTTCACAGCCTTATTGTAGCTATTAATCAAAATATTCAGTGGTTGGACTTGACTGCTCTGCAGCCTGTTAAGGAAATGTTGCAGTTTTGATAAGATCACACTGCGGTGCATTCAGTGAGCCGGGGAAACTTTCCTATCAGTCAAGCGACAATTTTGGCTTTTCAGTCTAGGGGGGAAAGCAAGTAACGGGGGGGGGGTGGGGGGACATGATAGAGATGTGCAAAATTATGTATTATGTGGGGGAAGTGGATACAGAAACATTTTTCTCCCTCTTTCATAATACCAGAATCTGAATGAAGCGGAATGTTAGAAGATTCAGGACAGAGGATATAAAAAACGGTTTTCATACAATGCATGGAATTTGCTTCCCCAAGATGTAATGGTGTCCAGAAACTCTGACGGCTTTAAAACAGGATTAGAAAGAAATCAAAGAGGATAAGTGCTATGACTGTCTGCTTGTCAGGGTGGCTATACATAGCTTCTCGTATTGAAGGTGACACGCCTTTGAATACCAGCTGCTGGGGAGCCTGAGTGAGGATATTGTATAGGCATCTGCTTAACATTGCGGAGAAAGGATGCTGGACTAGATGGGTCATTGGCCTGGTCCAGCAGGACTCTAATAGGAAAGCTCTCTGATTGTTTTGAACCACATATCTTAATCATCTTAAAATGCTAACTAGAGGTGTGTGGTGTGTGTACTTCATGTTTCTTTTTCCTTTCCAGATAATCTGTCAAGCTTGTTCATCAAATAAGCATGGGCTAGACTATATGAAACATCACTCTGCAAGAGTATGTGACCATTGCTTTAATGAGTTACAAAAACAGGGTAAGGTAAAAACTTTGTCTAAACCAGCTTTTCAATTTTTGATGCTTCTGTTTTTGCTACAAACATATTTTAAGGGCATGTAAACCCGCTAGGTTGGAGCTGTCTTCATTTCAGCATGGCTTGTAGTGGCACAATTTTTTGAGGATTAAATAGAACAGAATCAAATTCGCAAAAGAGAATAATAATGCAACATCGTTTTAGTTTTAAACAATGTGGTTCTCCAGATGAAAATATACTTCTCAGATTAAATATCCTTTCCTGCTTTGCTCATGTTTTACATAAGTGCATGGATTAACTCGCATTGCACTTTACAGTTGATTTAATATGGATGGCAGTGTTAGTAAAAGCTTACATCCATTTTGCAGCAGTTTTGCAAGAGAATATTGTTTTAATCATCACCCCCAAATACTGTAGTTGTCCACCATCATGCTGTGTTCAGAAGGCAGGCTTGTTCACTGAAAAGGGGACCATAGGTTTAAGCACATTCAAAACTGCAATATAATTGCTCTCATATGTACAGATAGTATGTGAGAAACTAGAATGACAATAATCTCAGGGTGGGCTGATGGTGTGCACTTAAAACTTGCAATTTGTGAAGAAATTCACTTTAAATTGAGGTTTCCATTTGTATGAAGTACAAAAGTAACTGTTTCCATTTCAGATAAGCTGAATACACCTCCTAAAAATGGTTCCCCAGTAAACCACAGAACTCCGTCTAGCACCTTATCCACAGTGTTGCACAGTATCCCATCTGGAAGAAAGCAGAAAAAGATCCCAGCTGCTCTTAAGGAAGTATGTGTTACATAGTCTAAGTATGAAATTATCTGTTTTTATTAACGGCGTCATTGCTAATCTTTAGTAAAATGCTTTTAGAAGGGATATCTATTTGAGTGGGGCATCTTACTTTTTTTAGTATAGACTTATAGTAGGACAGATAGTTGAAATATATTTAGTCAGGTGTGGTTGAAGATTAATTAGCACTGTGCTGCTCTCTTGGTGCAACCCATTGCTGCTATCAAATCTCCTTCTCTGCCCCAGATATTTTATTGCCCTGTGTTACCTGTCTCCAATTCCTTCCATGGCTAGGGAATTTGAATTGTGGGAAGCATGGTGGAATAAAACCTTCCTCCCTCTTACCTCTTATTATGGGACCAAGTACATGACTTGTTAGATTTAAGCCAGGTACAAACCAGGGATCCCAACGCTAACGTTTAACTTTCAGAGTTAAACTAAACTTTGCAAAAATTCTTCTGGGCACATAGATGGAAGAGATGACTATGTGAGGTCTTTGGTTTAGTATGTAGAAACCTGACCATTATATTTCTTGTGCTTCTTGCAGTTGGTGAAATACCAGTGATTTGCACAAACATTTCTATTTTGGTCACCAGGTTAAAAGAGTGGGAAGGGCTGTCCTTCGTACCTTCCTCTCTACTTGCTTCAACATTCTTGGGCAAAGTACTTGTGCTCCAGTAGGCCACATATGTTGTTGCAGACTTCCATTTATACAGTTGTATTAATATTCTACTGCACCATGTGGGAAATGAATAGTCACAACGCAGCATTCCCAAAGTGAAAGAGAGAAATAGAGTCTGTTAGGAGGAGGAGACTGTTCAGGAGACTCATAGAAGAGTTATAGAAAGAGATGGCAGAGATGGGGGGAGGCTTCCACAACGCTGGGTATGATTTTTGTGAACGTATGTTCATGCAATATCAAAATTTAAAAATGACTGGATAATTATTTGTTAAGCTGCAAAAAGGAAAATATATTTATGCATATGAATTGCTGTTCTGTCCCATTTCAGTTGAATATTTACGGTGCTCATATTTAGCATGGTAGTATGCTATTTCTTTGCATATACTGATGCAGAGCTTTCGCAGAATCTCAATTAGGCAACCTTTCCCCCCTTGTCTGCTTCCCAAAGAAACATCATACAGCCTGAGGAATTTCATGAAACAAATTATTTATGTAGCTTAATTGTGTCCATATACCAGCTGTTGCTGTAGGAAACCTTTTAGCACCCCCTGTTGTTTGGAGTTACTTTAATTCTTGATGTATTCTCTGTGTGTATTGCACATGCACGTTCCCTGGATGTTACGTGCAGTACCTTCAATATGCTGCCTTGATAGATTGTTGACGCAGAAAAGTGCAGTGTGCAGTTTGGCCCATCTCTCTCTCTAGGGATGCTGTCTTACTGCCAATTGATTTTTCATGCTAAAGGCATCTCTTTCTGGAAAAGTGGTGAATTTATTTAGAATACCTTTTAGCTTTATTACCCTTTATAGCTATGTCCTGTTGAAAATAGTGTTGGGTGCTTTCATCCATACTGTTCACATTGAACTGTACTTGAAGCTGCAGTTAGGAATTTTAAAAGGTGTGTATAAATCCTCTCTCTACAGTTTGCATTAAAATTATCATCATAGGGTAAAATCTAGGAAGATGCATCTATTGGAAAATATTAATTAGAACAACAACTTTCTTTTATAGCACTTTCTGTCAGGGGATACACCTGGCATGCCTTGCAGTCACTCGCATTGTTCTGATTTGAGACTAACAATCCTTTATGTCCCAACTACTCATTCTAATCTAACCCAGTCGTCCTTGCCTTTTAATAGTCACTGGAATCATCTTGTGGTAGCCTTAGGTTACTAAAAATTTATTACTCATCCTTCTGAAGAACAGTGAAAATGAAAAATTGAGACAATTTCATGGTTTGGAATCCCTCTTGGGATGTAACAGACACCTATTGTAGGAAAGCCACTTTTTGGAGAGAATATCTGCATTGTGGGAGTAGTAGAATATCTGCAATATGTTTTACATTGCTTCACCTTAGCACGTGCTCAGCACACATATGGAACATACAGCATGCTCAGAGAACATTGTATACCACCTTCCATTTCAAGGAAATGTCTCCTCTTCCTCCAACTCTTTCATTAACTAACTCCTAGTTTGTACTGAGATTCTTGATCATATTTATTGCTATATTTCAAGGTGTTCAAATGAGTTCAAGGTTGTATTCAATGGTAGCCCTGCTCAGAGTAGGCCCAATGAAGTTAATTTACACAACTAAATTAGGTTCATTAATTTCCATAGATCTATTTTGAGTAGAACTTCAATTCTGCTTTGAAATGAGTGCTGAAAGGATTATAACCAGTCCTGGAAAACACAGCACGAGTTACCAGGGCCTAGCAACTTACTGTAAGAGCTCAGGTTTTCTCAGCTGGAAATTGTGGCATATCCTTAGCATCATGTATAATGTTATGTTATTTCAGGCCTTTTTAGCAGGATTATAATAAATATATTGATACCAACATTTCCGGTTAGATAAAGAATGTTGGTATAATCAAAACATTATTTGTTCAATCTCATGCACTCTTACGAGTACCATGTTTGTTCTAATTTCAGGTATCTGCAAGTACAGAAGATTCTTCAATGAGTGGCTATTTATACAGATCAAAGGGCAGCAAAAAACCATGGAAACACCTGTGGTTTGTGATAAAAAATAAAGTGCTCTACACCTATGCTGCTAGTGAGGTGAGAAATCAGATCTCACAAGTTAATGTAGAAGATTGCATGGTTGAATGAGTGGGATGCTGGGAGTGGAGTCTAAAGGCCTGCTCAGACACGGGGGCTTTCAGAAAACCACTGACAATAGTGGCTGGTGTAAGGGGACAGAGCTGCACTCCCAACACTGGTGGTGCTATAGCTTGCTTGGGTGGAGGCAGAGTCGGGATTCTGTAGACACACTGATCAGAGAACTGGATTGGTTCTGCTGCTGTATCCACTGCCTGCTCCTGCTCTCTGATTAAATAGACAAAATGAGATACAAATGGTGTTGAAATCCCATAAGGAAACCTTAAGATGCATCCCACGGACCTGGTGCTGCCTTGATATTGCACAAAACACTTTTTTGTATGCTATTGACACTTCAGATTATTTTGCAAATGGTTACAGTAGTTTTCTTTGTAAAATTAGGATGTGGCTGCATTGGAAAGCCAGCCTTTATTGGGATTTACAGTTGCTGAAGTCAAAGATGAACACTCGGAATCTAAACTTTTCCATTTGCTGCACAAGAATACTTTATTTTATATATTCAAAGCGGATGACCCCCATTCAGCACAAAAGTAAGTGAGCATTTTTTAAAAAAATAATGCTAATTAAAAAGTCTCATGATTATTTTCAAAGTTTGATTAGGGAATTTATATCTATACAGTTTTGTAGAAGTATATACAGGTATGATTGGCCTGTCCATTTCAGTCAGAATAGGTTCCTCAAGTTTCCTTACAAAGCCTCTGCCCTCCTCACAAACTGCAGAAAATTAGGGAAAGGATTAAAATGCCCCATCCTTGCACTAGGCTTTTGTAGAAAGAACAAGCAGGAACTTGCTGCCTCTGCAAGTGCAGAAGAATGGGAGAGAAAACTACATATTTCTCCCTAGACCCATACATTGGATATCAGCAAGCTGTATGCTGGTTCAAGACTGCATACTGCTCAAAATATACTTTCATTCTAATCTCATAGTTCTTTGCAGTTTTTATGCATAATTTTGAAAGCTATTCAGTAGTGTCTGTATATACTATACTTTTCTGTGTATAAGACTGTTTTTTTACTCTAAAATAAGGTTCAAAATTGGGGCTCGTCTTATACACGGATCGTATCTCCCCCCATTTTCTTAAATCAGAGTCCTCCAAAATAGGGGGCATCTTATACATGGGGGCGTCTTATAGACTGAAAAATGCGGTCCTTTATAAATATTGTGACAAATGGAGTTGAAAGTTTTCAGTTATACAAGCTCTGGAAACCATTCTGTTTGCTCAAAATATATTAAATGCTTTTCCTTTTCAAACAGGTGGATAGAAGCTTTTCAAGAAGCCACAATATTGTAGCATGCTTGCTTTGTTACTTAAAGGAAAGAAAGTCCGATGACAAAGTCAATACTATGGTTCTGTTTATTGAAGAGCCATCACATTTTACAAGCATCAACCTAAACAAAACTGGATTGTTCACTGGCGTAACATCTTTGTTCAGGAGTAATAATTTTTAAAGAAATGTGTATACTTGTCTTTTTGTCATACAAAAAGTGTTATTTATTAAAAACTTTGTCACTGTTTTACTTAATGGTCAGAATCATTTCTGAGATTCACATTGAATTCCAAAGTGTCCTTGACCTTAGGGAATTTTGTTTGTTTGAAAAGTTGTAGCAAGCCGTTGCTCCTTGGTTTGTCATGGGCACAATTTCAGGCTTCCTGTTAATTTTGCTTTTGGAGAGTTTAAGGAGCAAGGCTTTTCAGCAGGCTCTCTCAGGCCTCTCCTTATGCTTATTTTTAATCTGTGATAATTTGACTGAAATGCTGTCCAGTCTTTCTCAGTGCAAGGTAGATTAATAGTTTCTGAGCCCTTTTTAAGTATACATATAGAAAGATTCATGAACATGTAACACTTCCATATGGGCACTTAAACTAAATTACTTCCATCGATCATATGCTGTTCTCGGCTGACTCCAGAATAGCACAATGAAACGATGAGTCTGTGTATTCAATTTCACTTCAAAGAGGGCCTGTTAATATCCACTTGCAAAAGTCGCCTGTTAATTCCCCCCGCCCTTGTTTTTAAAGGAAAGCTGAAAGGATTATTATTCTACCTGCCCGTGCAACATTACACCACAGATGGTATCAAATCATAAATACCAAAGTGATTTTAAAATTAATATTCATTGTATTTTCCTGAAGTGTGAATTAGATCATTCAAGCAGGATAAAGCTTGTTTTCAGCATGAGAACTTTTCCTTGACACATGCTTCCCCACAGAAACAAAAGAAGGTCACATACATACTGTAGAATATGATAGCTAAGGGCTTAACAGGGGATTTTTAAATTTTCTGTACTATTTTAACACAAGCTGAAACTGGAATTCTAGTATCAAGAATGCACAATATTTTTGAGGAATAACATTGATAAGGAATGTCATTCATTCTAGTTTTCATTCACAATTTGATCTGCTGGACACGTCAAAAATTCTTTCTATTGTATTTTTATATTAGCAAACTGTTACTTAAAATGAAAGCACTCAATTAGTAATTGTATATTTATTTAATATTTGGAAAATGTGTGTATATAATAATTGAAACTAGTACTACTACAATGTAGGACAAGTCAGGGAAATAGTATTTAGAACATTAGGAAGGTGGGTAATTATGCAATTCTTGTATCTACGCTGAAAATATCCTGGTGGACATTTCAGAATAGGATACTTTGGTGTTCACCAAGTTGCTTGTTCGCATCATTGTTCTTAATTATTTTTACAATGTGGAAGAATAAAACATCTGTTGAGTTTTTTGTTTGCTTCTAGTACAAGGGTTGTTGTATCAAAAGCATCACTAACAGAAAAATTGCCTTGTTGCCAAAGATGAGCATATGGTCCCAAAGATTTTGCTTTATCTTTGGGAATGTGTATTTTTTATTTTTAAATGTATTGGCTGGCCTATGTGGGATAAAAAATAACTGATTTCATGTTAGTAGGTGTCTATTTTCAATGGGAAAATTCAAAACAGAGGAACTACTTCCGTATTAAAATGGTTTCTTAACTGAGGAGCTATTCTGTATAGTCCAGCTTTCCCTAGCTGGTGCCTTTGAGCTGTCGTTGGACTACAGCTTCCTTGATCCTTGACCATGCTGGCTGGGACTAATGGAAATTGGGAGTCTAGCAACATCTGGAGTGCACGGGTTGAAGGCTGGTACACTCTGCTCCCACCCCACAGTCCCACTTTGTCTTGGACCATGTACAGAGTGTGCTATACACTACATTTTTTCCCCAACAGTGAACCCCAAGGTGATTGCATAAGAGTTCTTAATAAGCAGGAAGAATGATAGCAAAATACCAAGGAGCTTGCTAGTATAGGAATTTCGCCTAAAGCAGAAGTGGGAAGCCACTTTCAGCTCAAAGGATGGAATCCCAAAATGGCCAACTTTCTGCAGGTCCTATTGACAGCTGGGTGGGGCCACCCACGTGGCAATTACCTGGCATATCACATCAGTTGATATGAAATATTGAGAGCACACTTTAAAGTAGTATTCGTCAACCTTGGGTCCCCATCCCCAGATGTTGTTGGACTACAATACCCATAACCTCTGACCATTGGCTAAGTTTGCTAGTGAAGATGGGAGTTGTAGTCCAGCAGCACCCAAGGTTGAATAATACTACTCTAAAGCTTGAGTGTACTCCCAGTTCCTCCTTCACAGCCATGCCCTGATTTTGAGCCTTTTTTCTGAAAAAGGCACTGTGTTCAAAAAGCACTGAAGTCAAGTGTGACTACAAAGGAAGAATTGGGAGCACACTCAGAGACTTGAGGCTGATATGAGTTGTAGCCCCAAAACAGCTGGACAGCACTAGGTTGGCAGAGGCTGCTCCTGAGTATTTGAAAAGAAATGTAAGACGGCGAATACCACTACCATTATGAACCAAGTAACTAACAATATGTGGTTGCAATCTAAGCAGCCCCTTTAGCCTTGTTTGAGGGTGCTGGGCCTTTTCACTCTTCCCCCTGCTCTTAATGGAAGCATCTTGGTGCTGAATCTGGAAACATTTTGACGTATAGTTCAGAAATGGCTTGGTCAGTAGAGCTGCCATTAGCGGAAAGGGAGAAATGAATCAAAAGATGTTTTGTGCGCAATGTTGTTGCAAGATGACCTTCTGGGTTCTGATTTATTTAATTACTACTGCTGTGGTCTGGTTTAGAGGGAGTTGATATAGTTATAGTGATTTACTCCTTGTCAAGTAGATGCTATAGAATAGAGCAAGCAATATTGTTTCCAATTAAGTGTCTGCAAAAAAGGAATGTGGTATGTTTATGTAATCCCTTAACAATTTAAGAAATATGCTTAACAGGTTTCAGTGGTCTCAAGTGTAGAAGTGTCACAGAATGTAAGAGGCACTGACAGTTTTGTTTCAGCTACTGTTCTATAATTTTTCAAGTGCTCTTATAGATTGTACTGACAATAACTGAATGAACAGAACCTTTAATGTTGCAAATTAAAACAACTGAAAGTAATCAGAAATACGTAGTTATGTTTTTATCAAAATAAATTTGAAGTGTCTCTCTCGCCCAGTGGCAAATGAGTAAAAGCAGAGTCTCCTGAATATAATAAACACTGTGTGTGTATTGATAAAATATTACACTTACCTGCTTGCCCAAAATATTCTGGCCACTAAATTTGTATTTGACAGCCATATGGCTGACAATGTTTCTCTGCCCCCTGTGCACTTCTTTCTGAAGAAACCTAGCTTGGGTCCTGTAATGAGATGCCTGCAAATCAGTCACAGTTATGGAGTTTGTGTGTATTTTAAAATACAACAGAGATGTGCTATACCTGGGCGTATTTCTGGCAGTTTCTACTGCACTGTCAGCCCCCCAGGATGCTTGCTGCTCTTTTTAGCAGCCATTCCCTTAGAAGAGCCTTGTAAAATAAGTAATTTGTAAATAAAATGTTGTAATTTTTGTTGCATATTGATTTTAATTACTGTACACTTGTCTTCATTATTTGTTTTGTAAGCCACCAAGGAAGTATTTATTGATGGGTGGCTATATAAATTTAATAAATAAATAAAATAAGACCATACTAGTCTACAAAATGTTTTATTAGTCTTCCAGGGCCAGGCAAAAGAGGGACAGAGTTTTGCATTTCTATGTTGGCCATGGAGAGGTGGTCCTCTTTTGGCAACCCACGTGGTTGCTAAGTTGGACACAGAGGGACAAAGCAATCCATCCCTCTTCAATCAGCCTGACACTCACACCCCTCAATACAATTCCTTGTCTATCACTTAAATACAAGGCTACACTACAGTGTATACCACTACATAGGGACACGGGTGGTGCTGTGATCTAAACCACCAAGCGGTTTGCCAATTGGAAGGTCTGCTGTTTGAATCTGCAGGACAGGGTGAGCTTGTGTTGCTGTCCCAGCTTTTGCCAACCTAGCAGTTCAAAAGCATACCAGCACAAGTAGATAAATAGGTATTGCTGTGTCGGGAAGGTAAATGGCGTTTCTGTGCACTCTGGCACTTGTCACAGTGTCTCGTTGCACCAGAAGTGGTTTAGTCATGCTGGCCACATGACCCAGAAAGCTGTCTCTGGACAAACGCTGGTTCCCTCGGCCTGAATCGAGATGAGCACCGCACCCCCGTAGTCGCCTTTGACTGGACTTAACCGTCCAAGTGTCCTTTTACCTTTTTATATCACTACATGCAGTGGCTACATAGGACTATGTATGTTCTACAGTAGTTTAAATCCTGGGACTCCCCAGATTGTCCATTTCTCTCCTAACAGTATCTGCTGCCTAGGAAGATGGGCTTATCACTACCCACTTCCATTCAAACACTGAAGATATAACCATTGTTAGCAGGAGGCTGATGAGGTCAGTACCCTCAAGCCATCTTTGGGGTGCTTCCCTAATTTCCACTCCTCAGCAAAAAACTCTGAAAGAATTGCCTGAGGTGTCAAGGGGAAGAGAGGAAAAATGATTGACTATAGCTCTTAATATATTGGCCATGCTGGAGCATGAGCAAGACAGAAGATGTATGTGTAATACAGATCCAAACATATAAATACATTGCATTGGGCAAGCACAAATCTCTTCCTAGCTGCCACTGCTCATAGCAGGAGCTGGGGACAAACAGGAATACAGTTGACCTCATGTCTTACATTTAAGTTTCCCATGTGGATCTGATAAGCCACTGCTTGGAAGCAAATTGCTGAACTAGATGGAGCCAAGTGACTTGCACTCACTTGGTGCACAACCAGGGCTTTTTTCCCAGCTGGACCTCAGTTCCAGCACTTCTCAGGTGGGTGCCATTGACATTATAAGAGAACAAGGGAGGTGTTCATGATGAGTTCTGGCACCTCTTTTCTAGAATAATAGCACTGTGCACACCTAACTCCAAAACACTACACTATCCGTTTATTGCTGCAACATCTGTTTTTCTGAAGGCAGACTACTGACTGAGACAAGTGACCTGCTCAAGTTCATAAGCAGGTCAACAGAGCTCCCAGATGTATTTTTCAATTAAATCATGAATGACAATGGCCAAGTCTATCTTCTGAAGGAAAAGGGGCATTTTTTACTCCCAGATAACTGTGTACAAGATTGCAGTCTTGCTCACCATCAGCTAAGCTTTCCAAAGCAGCAGCACACTGAAGCTGAGGTGAGGGAATACATCTACATCAAAGGTAAACTACACACCCATCCTTGGCTCACTTGCTTCCCAAGCAACAGTACTACTTGATTGTTTACTCACATCTAGATCTCCAGAGGTCCCAAGCAGATTCAGTTTTTACAGTGACTCATTAAGGGACAAGATACTGTTGTTATCATCATCATCATCATCATCATCATCATCATAATTTATTATTATTTGTACCCCACCCATCTCTGGGCGGCTTCCAACAAAGACCAAAAATACACTAAAATGTCACACATTAAAAACTTCCCTGAACTTATAAGAATTCTAATGTCTCAAATATAAATTAAATGTTCATAAATGTACAAGGCAAAAACATACCTAAGTATATAAACCATGTGTCTGAAATAATACAGGAGAGCAATCCTGAAGCCATTTTGACTCCCCCAATGACCTCAAATATTCCTCTGCAGTAAGGGAGGCAAATGGGGAAAGCCTTCCCATTGTCTTTTTGCTTGCAAATCCTGTCTTAAGGCTGTATTTGTGTCTGAATAGGGTGAGCCTGTGACCTGGATTCAGGAACTAAAGTGTTAGCCATCACAAAAGAATGGCCAGACTACCCAGATAATGAAATCAGTGACCATCATCTTGGCAAACAGGATTTCTGCTGTAGACCGCCTCCTTCTGTGATGTATGTATGATGTTTCAGGGGGCTGGTCTTGGGCTACAGGGTGGGCAATTTCAAAAGTCTATATAAGGACTTGTGCACCATTGTTCAGGGTTCTCCTTCCTCCTGCCTGTGGTGAGTGGGAAGTCCCTGTTGCAACAATTCCTTTAATAGATCAGGCTTACTTGCCGCTTTGCTTCTCAATATCCTCTGGTTGGTCTCTGGTACTTTCTCCTGCTGATAGGGAACTTTAGGAGGACTCTACAGGCTCTGGAATACCCCATAAGGGGAAAGGAGCAGTTTTTTCTTCTAACAGTACCAATGTCACAAGTGTGTATTACATTACATGTTAAAATGGTGTCATGTTTAGTTGCAAGTTGCTTTGAGCAAGATAACATAACTGAAGAATATCATCATCATCATCATCATATCTCTTGAAATTAGGCCTAAGTACATGTAATGATACTGAATGCCCCTGCTTACTCAATGACTTCTGTCCTTAAATCCCTTTATTACATTTAATTAATTACATTTCAGTGCGTCTACTCTGATCAGCACTAACACGGGATGCAACCCATAACCTGTTCTAATAATTGCATACTACTACAGAACATTTTGTTTATAATAAATATGTTAATATTCTAAAGATGTTTGTTGTTTTATGTTTGGTTAGCACAGTAAAGGGCTAAATACTGAAACCCCAACAAGGCAGGCTACGTGCACCCTTTTACAAGGGAGGCTGGCTTTTGGCCCTTCAGATGCTGTTGGACTACAACACCCATCATTCCTGTCCGTTGGCCTTGCTGGCTGGGGCTGACGGGAGCTGGAGTCCAAAAGCAACAAAAGCCCCGAGAGCAAAAAAACCTCTCCGGTTGCAGATTCGGAAGGGCTGCTCTCGCTGCCGTGCCCGCCCGTCCCAGCATCGCTATGACAACTTCAGGCTGTGTGTGTGTGTGGGGGGGGTTTCTTCTCTCCCTCCTCTCCTCTCTCCCCGCCGGCACGGTGACACTCGCCCCGCCTCCGCCATGGGCTCGCTTTGCGCAAGCGCAGCCGTGCTGATGCTGGTGGCGGCGGCGGCAGCTGCGGCGGCGGTTGGGGGAGGGGAAGGCAGAACGGCGTTACGCCACGCGAGAGACGGGGCTGGACCGAACGCGGGGAGCGGGGTCACGAACTCTGACCTCCCAGATCCGGACCCGCCACCGACAAATTAAACCCCAAGGAGCTGCTGCTGCGCCGCGGCTGTCAGGTATGACGCGGAGAGGGCAGCGGGGAGGAAAAGGAGGGGCTCCGGCGGCGCTGCCCGAGGCCTTCCCGGTGCGCCTGGGCCTCGGCTGGCGCCTCAGGGAGCCTCCTCGTCGGCGCCTGCTCTGTGCCCTGCGGCGGCGGCGGGAGGGCGCCGTTCCCATGTGGCGGCGGTAGCAGCAGCAGCTCCTCCTGCTGCCGCCGCCGCCCCTCTGACCTTTCACCCACAGGAAAGGCTTGCGTCTCCCCTCCCCGGATCCTTGCCGCGCCCCGGGACCCGCTCCTCTCCTCTTCGCAGGCCCAGGGCTCTCCTGCGCCGAGGCTGATGGAGCCTACGGGGCACGCAGCCCGGCCGCCGCGCGAGGTGGGAGCGGGTGGCGGCGCCGGAGGTGCTCAGTCTGGCTCCGCAGCAGCCATTTTGTGCGAGCGAGTGACAGCGGGCTGGGCCCTCACCGCGCTGCCCCGGTCGCTCCGGCAACAGCGCCCGCCTGCCTGCCTCCCTCTGGCCTGGCTCTGGTCCTTGGCTGGAACCTGAGGCCTTGTGGCCTCTCAAACGGCAGGTGAAGGCGGCGCGAGGAGCTTGGGCGTGTGACGTAGGAAGCAGCTGCCTTACCCCGAGTAGTCACACCGCAGGCCCTTACTAGCTCAGTATTGTCTACACTGACCGGCAGCGGCCCTCCAGGGTCTTCAGCACAGGGGGCATTTCCTCCTTTTGAGATGCCGGGGGGTAGGGGGGGTTGCACCAATGGACCTTGTGCCCGCGAGGCAGATACTGCGGCACTTCCTCGTCTGTTACAGTATGCTGTACTAAAGTTACAGGTGGAGGAAACTCACCTGGTTGAAGGATCCTCCATACAAAAGCGACAACAGAAGCTCCCGCACGTGGGTGTTCAGTGTTCGCGGGAGGGGGGGCTTTGCCCTCGCCTTGTCTCTTGTTTGCCAGCTTTCAGTGTACTTTTCGCAGGGGAGTGTTCAAATATTTATAGCACCTGTAGTCTAGAGTCGGGTTTACCACTTACAGAAATGCTGCTTATGAAAATACAGCCCAAGTGGTAGCCACTAGTCATCCTTTGTTCCATAATTTTGGATGATTAACCAATAGTGGAAAGATAAATCATTATTTTCCTCCTTGCCCCTTTCCTATACATCTGTTTGTGTGTGCAATGGTGGCTCCTTTGAATAGGGAGTGATAGCTTTATTTGGCCTCGGTTCATTTCAGTCTGTGCCCTTCAGTTATTACTTTCCTGTTTGACATACTGGAGAGGCTTGTGGCCCTGGGTGCGGTATTTTTGGTACAGTGAAAAGGAAGGTCATACCTTTTGCCATGTGAGAAAGTGACACTAACAGCTTTCCCTGTCTTTCAATTTACCCTTCTTAACGAGTCTTGTCAGATGGTGTGACTAAGTGGCTGGAAAACTGAATTTTATTTGTAACTTGCAATTAAAAATGTGTAACTTGTAATTAAAGATGCTTAATATTGAATATATTCCTTGGATAGGAATCATGATCTGGATTAGAAGATGATAGCTGATTTGTTTTCTTCCCCACTTGGAGATAGTACGCCCCTGAATGCCTGTTGAAATGCTCAGCCAGCTGTTCTCATGTGTACATATGTGTATAAGATCTAAAGTGGAATGTAATCAGAATTGAAATAATTTACAAGAGTTGTACATTATAGATTGCTTCTGTATCCATGAGTTGCACATGCTTTATTTAAAATATTTTTAGGCTGTCAATCAAAGCAGATTCCAGTGGACATGAACAAAACTATTCATACCAGATACAAATACAGCATATCAACATTCATAATGGAAATGGCTTAATGGCAAAAAGAATCAGCAGTAAAACTTTCTTGTTATGTGAATCCTTTACATCCATCAAGTCTTTCAACCAGTGATCTACTACTGCATGCTGTAGTGTAAACCACCCATTGCTTGATGCATAAAATTAAAAATGTCTGGAAACAAAAATGATCTTAATTTTTCTCTACTTGTTAAGAGGCTTTGTATTTAATAGTTCAGTTATAAAATATATTGTATAAAATTGTAGCAGTACAGTAATTGAATGACTGTTACAGTTAAGCACTTCACTACAGCAACTCAACCCAACTGAGTTTAAAACTTCTACTATTTTTAACTCAATGTGGGGAAAATATATTACGCTAGGGTTGCCATACATTGGAATTTCCTGGACACACACAGAATACTGCTGTCGAAAGCAGTGTCTGAGCGGAAATCAAGAAAATGTCCGGGAAAATTCACAGATATGGTAACACATGGCAACAACTTTTGTGTCTGGATTCTCACTTACTGAAATATAGCAACCCTAATTAAGCACTTACATATGCATTTTAAATATTTTTGTATGCCACCTTGAGCTCATTGATTATCTGCAAGTTCTAGTGTTATTCCTGCTCTCTGGTGTAAAATGGGACCTCCCTCTTTTTCATGACTCCTAAGGTTCCTCATGCTCCTGCCAACCTAGCTGTTCGAAAGCACGTCAAAGTGCAAGTAGATAAATAGGTACCGCTCTGGCGGGAAGGTAAACGGCATTTCAGTGCGCTGCTCTGGTTCGCCAGAAGCGGCTTAGCGAGATGAGCGCTGCAACCCCAGAGTCGGTCACGACTGGACCTAATGGTCAGGGGTCCCTTTACCTTTACCTTTAAAGTTCCTCAAGAGTGTTTGGTGAAGTACTTGGCTAAAAGCCTTTTGTAAGTCTTAAGTACACAATGTCAGTTGGATCACCTCTCTCAATACACTTGTTATCGTTAATTCTCAAACATGATTTTTAAGCAAGAGCAGCCCTCCAAGATTAGTTTCCCTATATTAATTAAAGGTGCATCTTCCCTTTCACTGTTGAGCTATTCAGCCAACTGTTAATCGTTAGCTGAAGTATTAGTTCAAGTTTCTTTATGTCATATTCTCCAAAGTACAGTAACTCATAACTAGAAACCAGCTGGACTGGAAGTCTAATTATATTCTCAGTTTTCCCAGTTTGAATTTTTAGTTCTTGCCAATTTTTCAAAACATCCACTTCTATAAACATTGTCATTAGACCTCAAATAAGAGCACATCACCAGCCCGATAGATCAACATTAACATACTGCATCAGAAGTTATTTGCATTCATGTTGTCTCTTAAGTTTGAGAGACAATTCCTGCATGGCAGGGTGTTGGACTAGATGATCCATGGGGTCCCAGTCCAACTCTTACCATTCTATCATTCAGTGTATCAAACTGATGTATTAACAACAACAATCACAACAACAAAGTTCAAACATAAAGCTGTGTGTGTGTTTGTGTGTGTGTGTGTGTGTCTAACATCGCAGTCTGGATGGAAAAAAGTATAAAGATACAGCACAGCTCCAAAGGGATAATAAAATATGAACCCACACAGCAATTCCCTTTACACACAATAAAGGTTTATAAAAATAAAAGTATTTTCCACCTGTGAGTTCCATTATTATTGAGAATAAAGGTTCAATATAGTGAGCATTTTTGACAAGATGCACACACTGAAACAAAATCTGAGTTTGGTGAATTTTTAACATAGCACTAAGAAACAAAATATTTCCTCATATCTATTTCAACTACAGTATGTCTATCTTTGACTATATAAAACAATTGAAGACAGTCCCCACTCCCTGTACACCAAACGTGTTTCACATGTACAAGAGTCTTCCTAGAAACCTAAGGTAACTGATGAATTGAGATCCACTGTTGTTGGGAATTCAACAAATCAAAGAAAAGAAAAGAAAATTTAGTATGTTAATGAACATTAGCCAGTTTTGGCAACACAATACAGCTCCCAAGACTCCACTTTCCCTTTACCTCCCAAGGCTGAAAGGGAGAAGCTCAGTACAGATTTATAGACTGAAGAATCTAGCTTTTTCCAGCTAGATAATGTCTAGACTGCACCATTATGAACTTGATGAAACAGTGCACATCTTCTCACAAATCTGTTATGTTTTCTTAAGTTCTTTATTTTCTGCAGATAACTGCCTTATAAGTTGATTCATATATTTATGAATTAATAATGCTATTGAATAGTTTTAAGTAATTGCTGATAAAATCTTAAATCATGTAATTAAATGTTCTCTAAATCTATGTAGATGGTACTTTAATAATTATTTGTGGAACCTAAAATTATAAATTATTTTCATTCTGTAAACAATTCCAATAAGATATTTGAAACTAAAATGATCTCATTTTATTTAATTATAGGAGTTTCTAGAAATTGATTATGTACACCAGAAGTGGAGTATAACATTGGTATATAGGTAAGCAGAATGCTAATCTTTGATTCCATTAAAAAAATTAAAAATGCAACACTATGAGTCATAAAGTGTAGGATTTGGTCCACTGTACATAAAATGTACAGTGGTACCTCTGGTTGCAGACAGGATCCGTTCCAGAGGTCTGGCTGGATCCTGAGGTTTTTGCACCGGAGAGACCACTTCTGCGCATGCGCACATGGCAAAAACCCAGAAATATACTTCCGGGTTTGCTACTTACATATCCTGAAGTTTACGTAACCGGAGGGATACGTAAGCAGAGGTAAGACTGTACTGTATATTGGTTAATAAGGCAGTTGGTCAAGGGTCCACAAACCTAGTTGCCCCTTCCCTTTCTTGCTTATGCCGGAAAATTCCCCTATTGTGAGTTCTCTAGAGAACAAGAGGTTTATCAGTGTAGAAGGCTGAGGGTCAGTACTGCTTCCCTCTTGAGTTTTGACAGAGGCGAATATATTGTCCGATATTGTTATGCAATAGACCTGTACACCACCACTTTGTGCAATATATATATATATATATATATATATATATATATATGGAGTGTTAACAAGTTATCTGTCTGTCTGTCTATCTATCTCCCCCACAAGAACAAAGATTTTATATAAAAACAGATAAAATAACTCAATAAAAAAATTCCTATTGTAATTCATGGCTAATTTTCAGTTCTAAGCAAAACTCAGAAAACACATTTTGATTGTGTATTTACAAGTGCATGAAATGTGAGCTTTGATGAAGGGTGGGATATAAATGTAGTTAATAAGTAAAATAAAATAAAGTAAAAAATGTTAATGACAACACATATGTTTGCAAGTGCTCCAGCTTTCTAAAACATGAATTGATTACCCTTTTCACAGAGCGCTTGAAGATTATAGCAGTGAAGCAACAATTAAATATTAATTACACTATTTGTGATCTTGTGGCTTTCCTGCAAAAATAATGAGTCATAACCTTTGTCTCAATTATGCTGATTATTTAAGAGAAGTCTGTAGAAGATGTGCAGAAAGGTTATCCAGAGGGAGATTTATGAAAATAAATTATAAGTGAAAATGTTTCACTTGTAATTGACAAACAATTGGCAGATGGTTTTCTGTTCAGCTGGAGAATGTTTGCACATGATCCTGCATGGATAAGGTCTCTAGTAAGCAACTAGTTTGAGAGAGAGAGTGTTGGGAGGTATTTGGGGAGGTAGGAGAGAATGAAGGCAAGTGGCTGCAACTGCTGCTACTTCTGTGTACTTCTCTCACTTGCTGATTAAGTCAAATGTAGTGCCCCATTTGATTATGGTATGTTGAAATCAATTAGGGGTATTTATGGAGCTGCATGGGAGAGTGTTTGCTTACTGATATTTTGATGATTGGTTTGTTTGTTCACTCCATGTAGCAATGACAGTGTCTCATCTGTGCAATTAGTCAATATGAAATATTTTGGATGAAGAGCAAGAGGGATGTTTTGTCAGAGGAACTGTTTACCCTGCCAAAGGAAAGCAAACAAAAAGCACTTAAGATCTGGCATGTTATGAATGGTCTAAAATGTATGATGTCAGGAGAACCCAAGTGGCAGGACATAGTATTTATTTATATCTCATCTTTCTGACCGTGGTATCCAAGACAGTTATTTGTTTTGCCATTGATGTGGTAGTTAAAGAAAGGCAGTACTGCAAAAGTATTTTCTAGAATAAAAATATTTCTGTCTACTCAAAACTGAGGTACCACTCAGAAGTAACTATAGCAGTATTGTAAATAAACCCATGTATGTTACTGACTTGCAGTTTACTTTTATACTTACCTGCTGTTTCCCTGCTGGCCATGTAGGAGGTCCCCTCTTCAGCATCTGGCATGGAAACGCAGGCTTTGATTCTTTTGACCTGCTAATTTAAAAAGTTCCCTTCTACCATGAAGGAGACTTGCTTTTCTCCACAGCTAGCACAGAAACCAAACTTGTCGTCCACTAGCACACACGCCTCACCAACATGGAATTCCTAGTCTAGGGGAGTTGTTAAACGTAAGGCTTAGCTATAGACACATCACTAGCTTAGCAGTAGTGCGGTCTGATTTGTTAATGCGATTGCTGTGTATTTTAAGAGTTGACAAACATTGCTGCTTTTCAGAGCCCTGCTGCTGATGTGCCATCAATAAAATCTTGACAACCATTGCTTGCTTTTGTTCTGGTTTTCTCTTAAAAACCTCTGTTTTGCAGGAAACACTAGTGACTCAAGATCATGGCAACTATTGAGGAATTGGCCCATCAAATTATTGAACAGCAGATAGGGGAGGTACGTGTACATTTTTACACTATACTGACTCAAGTTGCTATATCAAAATGTCCTTGGTAATTCATTGTCCATTGCTCTGGAATATATTGCTTTTTTATTTATGTTAAAGATGCTAAGTTGCATTCCAGAAAATTCTAGTTGATATTGATTTTGTTTGATAATTCAGCAAAGTGTTACAGTTTGGAGAAATAACAGCTGTCCTCCTTTGGAGAAGGTCATGTTTACTTATTACAAAGAACTGCTTCCACTAGTTACTCCTGTGTCTGGATACCCACCTAGCTTGATTATCTACAGCAGATACATTCCAAGTGGCTTGTAAGCAAGCTAGTTGTGTGTATGTAATGGCTATTCAGATACAGGAATCTCTTGGGGCCAGGGGCTGAGTAACTAGGAATTGTGCTTAAAGTGAATCTTAAACAAGTAGCCAATTCTTAAGCACAGCTGTCAGTGATTCTGTTCTGTGATTGCAGGGAATACAAATGTGTAGAAGGATTGCTCTAACACAGTCTTTAACTAAGACTTATTGGAAAAATCCACTTCTGTGGGGGATATTATTTGATAGCTATCAACACTGATTCCTGAATTAGCTTCTTGTGTGCTGCTGCAGTGAAAGAGCAATTTGACCCATTTGCTGTGCCTGCCAAACTTTGCTCATGTAGTTAGTCTGCCTTGTTTTTTGTTCTAGATAGCACATTCCCAAGGATCTGTCACACAAACACTAATGGATGGGACGGCACAAAGAATTCAGATTGTTCCTGCTGATACAGGTCTCTCCTTACCCCAGCGCATACAGGTACAGTCGGCCTAAAATACTTAACTAGTTGAAAAATGTGTCCTGAGCACCATATAACAATAGATTTCTGAAACAATTGAACAATAAGTGGAGACTCTGTGAAACTTACCCCATTGTGCACTTCTCCCACAACCAAAGCATGGTGTTAAAAGCACTGGATTTAACCCAAATGTGATGTTCCTCTGTGTGAGTGTGACCAATGTCACGCCCACCACCAGCATGCGATCCTTGGAGAGGTGGCATGCCATAAATATGGCCCTTGGGCCAAAAGATATTGCCCTCCCGTGGCTTTTTAGAACATTAGATTGTTTTCCTAGAACACCTTGGGAAGGAAGCTGAAGCCCTGAAACTTCAGGTCAAATCTGAAACCTGGCAACTCTCAAGTTTGGGGTTATATTGTGAATGCACACAATACATGCTTTAACAAGCTTTACTAAATTAATCTTAATTTGTGCACTGCAGGTTGGTTTTTCACCATTGTGGTATCCATGTTCCCATAGTTCCTGGAAACAAAGGGTTATATGTAATCAAGTCAAGCTCAAAGTAGACCTATTGAAATAAAAGGACTTGAGGTTCTTTTATTAATGTCTACTCCACGTATGACTAATGCTGAATATCACTCAAAATGTATGACTTTAGGAGAGATTATATTGTGATCTTTTACAACTCAGTGCTTTACAAATGAAAATGTATAGTGTAAAAAGCTAAAGTGTCAGATTTCTCCTGCCATAGTGGACCTCATATCACAGTCTCCAATCCTGTGCATACTTACCTAGGAGTAACCCTCCTTGAAAACAGAGAATCATTCTTCACAAATGTTATGTTAGAATGAATTCTGAAGAATTCAGCATCTAATTTCCAAGCTGGACGATTGTGAAGCTTTTTTCTTTTTTTTTTTTGCAAATTTTTTGCACTCCTAACTGAGTGATCATAACACTAGGTGAATGAGCTAGGATGCTGATTCATGTAATGTATGCTGCAGCTATTGAAAACAGTTAATATAGTTCCATTTTCTTTAATCACACTTGACTACACCATAATTCCACTAGACACACCTTTTAATCATAAGCTACCATAACTTGAAATAAATGTGTCACCAGATTGTCACAGATCAGCAGACGGGGCAGAAGATTCAGATTGTTACAGCACTTGATCAGACTACAACAGGCAAGCAGTTCATATTAACAAATCATGATGGTTCTACCCCAAGCAAAGTGATCCTTGCAAGACAAGATGCCACTCCAGGAAAGGTTTTCCTAACAACTCCAGATGCTGCAGGAGTCAACCAACTGTTTTTTGCATCCCCAGATATATCTGCACAACATTTTCAGGTATGGTGTCTCATGCTGTTAGGACTTATCAAATTACTTTTGAGACCTAGACTTTCCACTTCATGCTCATGCTAGTCCTGCCTTATAAGCTGCAGTGCAATATCCTGTATATGTTTTGTGGATTGATAGTCCTCTTATGCATAAGAAAGTAGCTTATTTGCTGTCTTGTGAACTAATAATATTGCAGGACATGTGTGCTTTCTTACTGGAAAAGGAAGCAATATTCAGAGAAAAATGTTTTAATTTTTTTAAGGTTCACAAAATGCTGGTTTATTGCTTTGAAAGGCAGCCAATTTTATTTATTTATCATTATTTCACTCACTCTCCAAGCAGCTCAGATTGTCATCTGAGAGCCCAGCAATTTGGCACACTTTGTCCTTCTGTAGAGCGACATGATTGGTCCTGTGTCTCAGTGCTGTGGTTCACTTTTTTCCCTACTTAGTATTTGTTGTCGTTTAGTCCTGTCCGACTCTTCGTGACCCCATGGACCAGAGCACGCCAGGCACTCCTGTCTTCCACTGCCTCCCGCAGTTTGGTCAGACTCATGTTTGTAGCTCTGAGAACACTGTCCAACCATCTCGTCCTCTGTCGTCCCCTTCTCCTTGTGCCCTCAATCTTTCCCAACATCAGGGTCTTTTCCAGGGACTTTTCCAATACTTAGTATTAGATTCATTTAATGCAAGGGTGAGAAATTGGTGGCTTTCCACATGTTTGAATCAGACCTAGTTAGTATGGCCTGCCTGTAGCCATACAAAGGCTATAGTCCAATGAATTTTGGAGGCCCAGAGGTTCCCCATCTCTGGTTTAATGTTTTCTAATATATTTATTGAAGAAGTCGGAGGAACTGATAAGTCATTTATTTGTTTGATTGTTTTCAGATTTTAACAGACAATTCTTCCATAGAACAGACCCTAAATAAAGTATTTGATCTCTGTGTTGTTTGTGGAGACAAGGCATCAGGTAAGTCGCTATGTAGTTCTACTATGCAAAATTTAATTGGCATTTCACTCTGTAATTTAACTGTTTTTGTCGTGTTTTAAACAAACCTTTTGTACTAGGACAGCAAGCATAGTTCTGATGTCTTACAAGTTCTTTTGAATATTAATAAGCCATCATTTGTTCAACACAACTAATTAAGTCTTTCCTAGTATAGTAATTCTTGTTTTTAATATCTGATTTCATTATAAATTTTAATGTAGATAGCATATGTAAACTGAGAGGTTGCAATGGTTAAGCAATATATAAAATTCTATTAAATAAATACAAATGTACGCAATTTAATAAAACATAAGAATAATACTTCATAATTAATGCATTATATCATGTATTCAGGACGCCATTATGGAGCAGTGACATGTGAAGGATGCAAAGGGTTCTTTAAAAGAAGCATACGAAAGAATTTAGTGTATTCATGCCGTGGGACAAGAGACTGTGTGATTAACAAACATCACAGAAACAGATGTCAGTACTGTAGACTTCAGAGGTGTATTGCATTTGGAATGAAACAAGATTGTAAGTATGAGTGTTTATAGGTTTATTGTGGGGAGGGTGATAATTATTGAAGGATTTATTTGTTCCTATGTGTTCTTACCCAGTCTCCACTCATTACATTCAAATTAGCAGTTGAGAATTAATTGAATTTTTAGTGACAAGATGCTACTGATGCTACAAAGACTTAAATTATAGAATTGTCACTTTTTGCTCTGAAGTCCTATACATGAGTCTTCAAGTGGCAAAAGCATATTGGCCTTTCCCTAACATTTTTGCTTACATTTGAAGATAAAAAGCCTTTCACTATTTCTGGAAGACACTCAGACTTGGGATTTGACAAGATCTTCCCCACCATCTCATAAAACGCTCAATTTTGAACAGCTGTGAAAAATATTTCTATATACAGGCAACACCGTGTTTATGCAGGGGTTGCATTCTGGGTCATTGCTCATGTAAGCTCATTTTGCCCCTGTCCCCTTCCGCTCCCACCCACTTCTAGGGCCAAAAGTATTGTGTGCATCAGTGATCACATGTGCTTTGGTCACATACAAAACAGTTGTTTCCTGTATATTGTGGTTGGTCATATGAGGTGCAGTGGCTGTACAGTTGAGAGAGACTTTTGATTTACAGTACTGCAGTAAGCAGCAAAATCAAAAGTAAAAATTTCTCAAAGTGGTGGTGTTCAAACTGCCTTCCATGTTCCTGAATGATCAGTAATTCTGAACAAGCTTCTGCAAAAGACAGTTTACTCACCACTATCATCCCTCTGTGTCACCCAACCAGAGGGGTGCTTTGGTTGTATTAAAATACAGATGGGGAATCCCTTTAGTTCTATGGACCAGATCCATATCAAGTTTGGCCTCACAGCCAAATTTGACAGTTGGGTGGGACTGCCCATTCACATGAAGTCATTATTACCTCACAGGATTGACATGGGGGTTGTCCACACACCTATCAAAATCCCTTGTGCAGGGTTCCAAAGTGTCTGGCAAAAGGCATGTGCAGCCAAACTCAGCAGAATTTAACCTCCTCTCATTAGCTGTTGAGTAGGGGTTGAATCTTGCTGTGTTGACTCACACAAACAGCCAAAGAAAGCCTGTAAAGGAGTTATGTCAGTTGCTGGGCATGGTTTGGGGGAAATGACCTTGCGGTTAAATTGGATCTCCTGGCAGGCCAGATGTCCCCCATCCCTGTGTTTTAGAGGGTGCACTCAGTTTATATAAGAAAACAGTGAGACCGAAAGGGCCAAGCTGTACCCCACAGGGACTAAATGCTTAATCTCAAACTCCTGCAAATTTAAACTGTTGATTGGCAACTGTGAATAAGATTTCCTAGAAGGTGGAAAATTTAAAAGCACCTGCTGGAGAGACTCTTAAGCAAACAACAGTATTCCTATCAAACTTACTGCTTTGTTCAAATGATGGTGAATGTATAAATAGGCATAGCCCTTCAATGTTTTTGAGTATCTATGGGTTAACAGACAACATTGCCAGTGCTAAGAGACTGGAAAGTATTTAGATATGAGCTGTGGGATTATGGATTTCTGCCTGAAGCCCTTTTCTTCTCATGCATGAATTCCTTCCAGTGAACTTAACCATAGTTGCATCAAGCCTAAAGTAAACGTACTAGATTTTGGTTATGTTTAAAGGCTAGGGGAGTTAATACACAGGAGGGTAAGAACTGGAGGGATGGGAAGTTCTGTCCTTTGTCTTAAATCTCTGGTCATGGCTAGGCGATTGCAAGAAGTGTTTTCAGTGAACAGAAAACAAATTTGTTAGGATTAGTTTATTTAAACTACAAAGTTGACAGTAGAAATTGAAAAGAAACTTGTTTTTAACAGCTAATTGTGTGTGAATTTTGGATTGTTACTGATAGCTCCACACCCTTTTGTAGCTGTTCAGTGTGAGAGGAAACCTGTTGAAGTATCACGGGAAAAGTCTTCAAATTGTGCAGCTTCTACAGAAAAGATCTATATCAGAAAAGATTTGCGGAGTCCACTTACAGCCACTCCAACTTTTGTAACAGACAGTGAAACAGCAAGGTATGCAAATATGGCTCTAGATTAAATAGTTTTGTGGCAGTTTTTTTGGTCATAAGCAAACATTTTTGCCTTTTTCTTTCAGATCAACAGGAATGTTGGAGTCCGGAATGTTTGTGAACATTCATCAGTCTGGTATAAAAAATGAGCCTGCAGTGTTGATGACTCAGGATAAGGTATATGATGCATTAATGAAATAAACTTTAATGGATTCACTTGTCTAAATATTTTGTAGTAATAACATTTGTTTGGCATGCTTAAGGAATCAATGTTTCTTCTGTCCACCCCCCCCCCACTGTGTGGTCCTGTTTTATAAAACAACATTGAGGTATGCACAGGAAAATGTCTGCAGGTCCTTACGGCAGGGAGCAGGGCAGAGGCAGGAAGCTACCTCTCTCTTTCCTTGTGTCTTCTTTCTTTCTTCCTACCTGCCTTTATTGATTTAAGGATAGAGGTAGCAAATCAAATTGCTTAGAACTGTGTTCTTCTGAGCCCAATACAATCTTTTGGGGTCACTGTGCCATGGATGCTTCAGTTAAACATCCTAACTAACACCCTCAACTCCAGCAAATGCTACTATCCACCCTTGAAGTGTACACCCTGAAATGACATCAACCATGTTTCATCTGCTTCTATAAGAAGCCTGCCAATCTTCCACCTCCACTCACCAGAGATCACGATGGGCGGGGGGGGGGGCGGGGAGAGTTGCTAAAAGACAAAGTTTGGCTCAGTTAGATTGTCTATATTAGCCCCCAAAGCCAAACAAGTTCGTTTTTGAACTTTGGAGACAAACTTGACACTCTTCCATTGAACTTAAGATTTGGCAAGCACAGGGTTTTTTGCTGTCTTGCACTACCATGGTCATTGCCAGTTTGAATCTTCTTTCTACATCTTCTTAAAGACATACTGAAATCTTCTTTCAAATCCCTGCTTCAGCTGTCTTTCTTATCACTGGTACTCAATAACAAGAAAGAGGGATTTAAAAGTGGTGGTACCCTGGAATATCCTCAGTCAAGTGTTGCAATCTTTTTGGAACAAGGCAAAACTGTTGTTGTTTCCCCAGGCATTTTAATCCGCTGGAAGTTACTGCTTTATTACTGTACTACTACAGTCATTGATGATACACTACCCTGAAGTTGGGGGAAGCTGTTTTAACATGTATTAACCAATATGTTATCTGAAAGTATTTATGAATAAGAGCTTGTCTTTTTAGTGCCACAGATATGCTTGCAACTGAGATCTCTTCTCTAATCATTTAGTATAGGTTCCACTGTAAGATTAATTGTTGTGTTAAAAAACATTAACTCTTTGCTTCCTCTCCCCTCCTTCTTAGGTTGAAACATGTCAAGGAGATTTAAGTACTTTAGCAAATGTGGTCACATCATTAGCAAGTCTAAGCAAGTCCAAAGACATGCCCCAAAGTAGTCCCGAGCTGTCCATGATAGAAAGCTTAAGCAATGGAGACGCATCACTGTCTGAACTTCAGCAAGATGAACATTCAAGTACCGATGTTACAAGGTAAAAGAATGGTTGCATATGAAAGTAGTAAATGGTCTGACAAAAACATAGGAACAATAGTAGGCACTTTAGCCTCCAGTAGTAAGTGTGATAATAGCATAATGAGCGTCAGCTATTTACAGGCATGTTCAGATGCTTTAATCAGCCTAAATGTATAGAGTCTAACACAAGAATCTGGTTCAGACCCACATATTGTTAGGCAGAGATATGCAAAAGTTTTGTGCCCATGCATTCATGTCCTCTCAGGATCCCTTCCCTCTTTTCTTGGTACACTGTGATTCTACAGTTACTGGATTAATTAACCATATGTTTCAGTTACACATGAATTGAGAAACTGTGGTTACCAGAACAAGCCAAGACTGTAAATCACTCTTTGAAATTGGTTTGAGATTCTGGCTTGTTCTGGTATGGTAACCACAGTTTCTGGGTCTTATGGCTTGGAAGAAATACTTCCAACTTCTTAAAATACAGTATTAATTTGTAATTATACAAATCGCTTTTTATAAAGCTGGCTGTGGAGGAAGAGTGCTGGTTATATGTCACTGTTCTTATTTCTGCCAATGATGCCCCAGAATGGACTTGTGCAATAGGAAAGAATGATTTTAATAATGTGAATTATCAGCATCCTGGTGGTGCCTGTTCACCCAGGCCCCAACACTTAGTGATATCCCCCCTTAAAAAAGCCAAAAGAAGCCAAATCAAAAACCATTCATTTAGTGGCCGTGCCTTTAGAACCACACAAGTGGGCAGCATTTCTCTTGCTTCAGGACTGGAGATTCCTGGGAACCACAGGCATGTTAATTCTCATTCCTGCTTTAATTTGGTTTAATGTGTGTTTTCTGGGCCTGAAATGGTTTTGTTTTGTTTCACTATCCTATCCAACTTGACTGATCTTACGTTTTCCATATATTATTTCTAGGGCATTTGATACTCTTGCAAAAGCACTAAATCCAGGAGAGAGCGCATCATGTCAGAGTTCTGCAGAAAGTATGGAAGCCAGCGCACGTTTGGTTGGTGAAGAAGCCAGCATGAATATTGTTGAAATAGAAGGCCCACTTCTGAGTGACGCTCATGTAGCTTTCAGGGTACTTAATTATTATTTATAACCCCAGGCTATTTAACTTTTGTAGAGACAAATTCAAGCCTGTTATGTGACCTTTTTAAAGAATAACATTTGAGGAACATACTTGTTTCATATAATATGTGATTGTCAACTACTTTGGTTGTGCAGTATTGTTACATACAAGGGGTAGAAGGTTCCTGGGGGAAGCATCTGTGTACAGAAACTCCTGTTTACTTGGAGAAAGAGCTTTTTCGTGTGTTTAGGGTGAGGACGGTCAGCAAGAGAGCAGAGAGTTCAAGGAAAGGTTTCTGGGGGAAGCAGATACTTAGAGGAATAGGAATGTGTCTGAAGAGAAGCTCTTGGGCATACTTGGGGTGAACAGGGTCATTTAGAGGGGAAAAGCCTGCCTGTTTTAACTAGATTTGTTATGTTATCAATTCTATCAAAGTAGATAAGCCTGCTTGTACTTTATTTTCAAAAGGGCTGCACTGAAACTTTTGCTGCTTTTACGTTTGAAAGTCATTCATTTATCTAGGGCAAATTGTAGAGCACATATCATGAAGTTTTCCAGTCCTGCGTTTTTAATATTATAATAAGCATTTTTCATTTTCTTTGAAGTTTTCTGCTATATTATTAATATCTGTATTCTTTGAGACATGACAAGTCATTAATTGTTTTAAACTATACTTTTGTAACAGCTTACCATGCCTTCCCCTATGCCTGAGTACCTGAATGTTCATTATATTTGTGAATCGGCTTCCAGATTGCTCTTCCTATCTATGCACTGGGCACGTTCTATTCCTTCCTTCCAAGCTCTGGGGTGAGTATTGAAAAAATCTCTTAATGTAACCAAGGTTTCAAAACAGAATTCCTCCTGGTATGGATGTAAACTTCATTTTGCAAAAAGTTTGCCATTTTATCTTAAAAATAGTAGATGGAGTTCAGTTGGCATTCTTACACTCATGGAAGGACTGTAGATTCACAGACACCTCTTCTAACTCAAGAGGTGGGGAGTTTTTGCTGACTCTCAGTGCCCCCTGAAAATCAGCTCCAGAGGGAGACCTTGAGGAACAGAATGGAAGGTGGTGTGGCAACTTGCAACTTAGTCATGCTTTTATTTATAAAATTTACGTGCTTGATTCCTGTGTTGGTCAAATATTCGGTGCTCAAAGACTACAATATAAATATAAATAAATATAAAGACTTCAGTATAAATAGTGGCAAGAGTGGCAACCCAACTAAGTAAATATTTACATGATTCAAAGCCCTGCCTATACATTTCATTCTTTTCTGCGGTTAGGAAACCTGAGTGTGATCAGAGTTTTCATGTTAGGTATGCAGAAAGTTCGGTTTCATAGTAAGAGAGGTCTTGTCTGCCTGTTGATTGTGTTGAATACTTGTGACTACATGCACTATGGCCTGGTTCACACGTTACACTAAGCCAAACCATGGGTTTGCATGAATGTGGGCTTTTGGTGAGGAGCTTGCTGCTTTGCTGTGCTGAGCTAAGCTAAGCCAGTTTAGTTGCGTGACATGTGAACCAGGCTTGTATTGAACTGAACCAAACAGTTCCATTAATATAGTTCTACTTCTTTTTAATAGGCAGGATAACAGCATATCATTAGTGAAAGCCTGCTGGAATGAACTTTTTACACTTGGTCTTGCACAATGTTCACAAGTAATGAACGTAGCAACTATATTAACGGCATTTGTTAATCACCTTCATAATAGTTTACAACAAGGTAAGACACATTGTTACAAGTCTCAGAATTGGTATGGATGTATGGACATTGACTTGCTTTGTTATTGATCGATCGCTACTGAAATAAATGCATTTTCTTATATTCATTTTGTGCCTTTCCCTTTACTTGTGGAAACAGCTAACTAAGAGCCCGTATTTGCAATGTTTTGTATTCACTTAGATAAACTGTCAGCAGATAGAGGAAAGCTAGTGATGGAGCATATCTTCAAACTGCAGGAGTTCTGTAACAGTATGGTGAAGCTTTGCCTTGATGGTTACGAATACGCTTATTTGAAAGCAATCGTCCTCTTCAGCCCCGGTATGTAAAAACAAGAAACTAAAACCTTTGGCCCTGTTCATTCAGTCTCTTGCTATGTTTACCAGCTTGCTGTTGGAGCAGATGTGCTTAGCTACTTTACTTTGAATTGTACCATCTAAATAGACCAGGCTGGGTTATTTGTGCTAAAACTAAGTGTTTCTGGGCTTTTTTGTCTGATTTCATGTTGGGTGTCATTTTTATGGCCATAGCTTGGCCCCTTTGGGGACATTTCATTTAGTGTCGCAGGTTAACATTTCTACATAAATCCACTGTGTGAGACTATCATAGTTTGGGTGGTGGCCTGTCACCAGTATGCAGATGATACCTAGTTCTGCATCTTATTAACTTAAGCACCCATGAACAGCTATGCCTGTTTTACATCAATGTCTGGAGTATATGGATATGGTTAAACAAACTTAAATGAATCCCAAAAGAGATAGATAGGTTTGATGCTGTTAGGTAATTGTAGTGGTCTAGATGGCGTGGCAATCAGCCAGTCTGTGGTCTGTGATGGTTGGGGTGGCAATCAGCCCATCTCAGCAGGTGTCCACTGCAAGCATCCACCTATACCATCTGAAAAGCTTGGGATACCCCCTTCAGCAGTAGTGCATGAGAGTATTCTCAATGAAAGAGAACTTTGTCTCTTCCTGTTTGAACAGAAGCATTTTTTGCTTAACTTATGATGGGTGGGTTTAATCTTGCTTATATCTAATGTTTTGCTTTTTTTTTTTGGATGGGCACAAGAAAAACAGGTGCTAAATAATATTTTATTATTGCAGTGAAGTTGCTTGTTTATTTACAGCTTTTATTTATTTTTACCATTTTATACACTAATACAATCATAAAGACAATTCAAGAAAAGAGAAGAAACAAAATAGACCAAGTGTCCATTGTATGATTCTAATAAAGCTGCTTTGCAGTTCATAGTTTCAGCTTTCAGCAGATACTGGACAATTGAAGTAGCAAAATTTGTTTTCATTTTGGGTCGTAAAAGAATATCTGCCATTATGTGTCCTTTGCTGCCTTTTATCTACATCTGATTTGCAGTCGATTTAACAACATACTTCATTTTAGATCACCCTGGCTTAGAAAACATTGTACAGATCGAAAAATTTCAAGAAAAAGCATATATGGAATTTCAGGATTATGTAACAAAAGTATATCCAGATGATACTTACAGGTATATATACACACATATCTGATTTTTTAAATGTTTCCTTTCAGAGTTGTATTAATTCAGGAAACTTCTGGGAACTAGTTTTGTGTTTAAAGTGTGAGAATATATTTTCTTTAATGGTAGGTTGTAATTTCTCTAGATAATGCTATTCCTTCATACTTTGCATATATGAAATAAATAGTAGCTGTAAGCTTTCATTTCTAGTTAAAGTTCCATTATTGTGTTTGCTTCAAAGTGGTAGGTCCTGAAGTTGCAAACTTAACAAAAAGGGTTTGTTCGTTCTTCTGGTTATACGTAGTCTGATTAAAATCACTAGGGTTTCCTAGAAGTCAAGCCTGTTGTCTGGTTTTATAAGCCACTGGCAAATGTTTAAAGGACAGAGCACTCGGCTCATTTTGGCAGGAGGGAACAAATAATACCCTTGCATGAGTGCATGGATCAGCCCCATATGCAGATCTTTCTTAACACACAATATATTTTGCTTACTAATACAGCTGAAGATTGTTTTTTGAATGTAAAGTTGTGTTACCCTTTTGTCAAATATGTCTTCCAGGCTGTCTAGGCTGCTTCTCAGATTGCCTGCTCTGAGACTGATGAGTGCTGCTATAACAGAAGAACTGTTTTTCGCAGGACTAATTGGAAATGTTCAGATTGACAGCATCATACCATATATTCTAAGAATGGAGACTGCAGACTACAATTCTCAAATAATTGGTCATGCTGTATAAAAGTTAAAACCGCGGATTCTATACCATGGCAATCATGGTAATTGTAAATGTACACTATCTCCAAGAGATAACAAGTTTTTCTGTGCAATTTTAACAAGAAAAATACAAGAAGGTGCAGCTTCCTCATTACCAACACATTCTGGAAACACAGTAGACTATCTTGACTGGTGCAGGATGATTTACCTTTTATCTGGTTTTCAAGAACTTTGTATATTGCTTTAGAATCTAATGAAAATCAAGAAGAGTAGTTCATCCTATTTTTGTAGTTTAGCTATACCTGGAACATGACTATAACAAATTCTAAAAAATGTAGAAAAACAAGCCTTTGATAATGGAGAAACTTCATCAAGGCATTTCCATGTGATGCTTTAGAAACAAAAAATAAACATTCTTCCCAATGCTGTATTTTCAGTATCTTGTTTCTACAAATTCATTCTTGTCCGTTTGATGCAAGTCTGAAATCCTGAACAAGGCAACTTATTTCTGATGTGACTGAGGGTTGCATCCCATGTTAGTCATACTCAGAGTAGATCCGCTGAAATGAATGGACATGACTAACTTCAGTTTATTAATTTCAGATGGTCTATTCTGAGTAGCCTAGGTGGACTGTAAACCCTGGACTACAAAGCTTTGGATATATTTCCAGTAGCTTTGGATGGAACTTAAACATTTTTATTAGCCAACTAGCATTTATTTAAATTGAAGATTAATTACAGAAAATCTGGAAAACTGGTTTGAAAGCCTATTAGTGCCCCAAAGCAATGATTATATTTAGATTAACTTGAGTCACAAATAGTTGTTATGTTCAGAGTTATATCCGCTGCTAATATGATTTAGGAATAAAAAAATTCTAGATACCTTAAATGTATCAGATAAGTATTGTGTGTTATTTCCTGAGTCCTGTTATATTATTTACGTATGCAAATCAGTTCATCAGTGCCAACTAGGTCTTTTTAGGAATATTTGTGCCCGTACATCTAGCTAGGAAATTGATTGATTATAAGCGTTAAGGTGCACATGAGCATATGAGCCATCTCACAGAAACTTACCAGTCATATTGGAATTGGATTTCCTTTAGCAATCCTGTCTTTTCCTGGAGGTTAAAACAAGTTTCAAGTTCTCATAATAAAATTCAAATAAGACTAGAAAGAGTTCCTTAAATGTTCATAAGGAGATAAATAAACCTTGATGGAAAGTATGTGTTACTGAATAGTACTCTGTTTTTCCTACACTGTAGTGATCACAGAATCCTCATAATTGCAGATTTTGTGTTTTCATAGTGTGTTTGCTACTGAGTATCTTCAGCCTTTGAAAACTTTTCCAGATGCACTTTGTGATTCATTGAAGGCTACTTCTTTTTTAATTACGGTATAGAATAGTTAATCTAGCATAAACACAAAATATTCCTTTACTGTGTCAAGGATTGTCCGTATAACTTTTTTTTTTTTGTAAATCTTGTTTTCACCTTTATTTCATGTGTTAAGTATTGATCATACTGAATAATCAGAGACAGCTGCCTCTTCTTGTCAAACTGTGGTATTTACCAACAAATGAAATAGGCCTTCTGTAATCTGGACAGCGTTATTTTTATCAAGGTTTTAAAAAATGATTTAATAAAAAGAGGTACCTTTTTATATACTTCAGAATGAGTCAACCAACAATAATGTAGTGAACAGTTTAATTTCTCCCCAAAAAGATAAGCATGCTTATGCACTTGGGCACATGCAAGCTTGTATCATACAATTGTAAATGATGTATTCCTGGGTACATCTTGTAGTTAAACAATTTATTGTTTTAAGTTTGTACAGATAAACTATATTACACATTTTCAGAATGCTTTCAATAAATTTGTTACAGCTAGTTCTCCTCCACTGTCACTGGAAATTGTTTCTGCATTTCATTCCACTTTTGTATACATAATTTTTTGTGGTTCAGTTTTTGTGTATGCATCAGAATGCCCCATTTACTATATTGTTGCTATATAATAACTACTGTAAATGTCTTGAAACCTGAAGAAGTGTAAATTCTATTTTGGCTGTATTTTTAAAAATAAATTGTAACTTTTATCATAGGATGCTGTTATCTCTTTAATCTCCTTTTCAATTAAAAAACAACCTAGTTCATGTGAGCTTTATGTACATAGATGCACTGTTATCTACTATCCTTACTTTTTTAACATTTTGCAGCATTGTGGTAGAGTGAATTAAGTATTATTTTGGCTCAGATGCATTCACTTTGCTATTTTTAGTTAAGCTTTCCAGTCATTGTGTATCACTGATACTTTAGTATCTGCGTTTTCATTAGTTTTTCTCTTTGTCCAAGTGTGTACAAAAATTCAGGAACTTGTTTTTAAAATTTGAAAAGTACTACTGCATGTTCAGTATAGCAGAATTGAATAACTTTGTTTACTGTACCAACATACTTTGGTAATACTAAAAAATTACAACAGATAAACCTTTTTTGTCAGGAGATATATCCAGCTTTGAAGAGGTTGCACCATTCAGATGATTAAAGGACTACTAGATGAGGATGAGTATATTGCAGAGGTGTTGTAACCTGCCTTCTAGTGAGCAATAGTCTCTTGCCTTGTAAAGACATGTCATGTTCAAGCCGTATGGGCTTCTCAGAAGCATCTGATGGGCCCCTGTGAGAAACAGTGTGCTCTTCCCTCCAACCATGGAAGCAGAGGATAGCCTTTAGCACCATGAATTTGTCTAATTCTCTTTTAATCCTCCCACAAGAAGTTAGACATCATCCCTACTGAATTTCAGATGGCTGGTCAAAACTCTTAGTTCAGGGGGCCTTTGCACCCTGAATGCTTCTCATATGTTTTACTTTTGTTTGTTAATTAGAGAATTTAAATTCTTGGAGTTTCAAATTCTGAAAGTTTAATTCATGTTTTAAAGTTTCTATGTTGTCTATTTTATTGCTGTAAACCGCTTTGAAACCTAAATGGCGAAAAGCGGGATATAATTTTAAAAAATAAAGCAAGCCATCCAGGTTGGTCGCTATCAATGCTTCCTGTGGGGAGTGCATTCCATACTTTAACTATATCCTATGTGAAGTCCTTTCTTTTATCAGTCCTGACTGTTTCAGCGTTCAGCTTGGTTGAATGTTCACAAGAGGGGGAAAACATTACACACCTCTCATGTCACTTACAGAGCAGGACTTCCACCCTCCAGTGACAGGAGAGTCCCATGGATCTATCTTAGGCTTCCTTGCACCCCTTCAGCATGTCTGTGTAGCATCTCCCCACTATCACTTGCAACAATCTCAACCCTTTCTCTTTTAGGTCAGGATATCTGTTGACACTGACATCAAAATACAGTGGGGGTTCCTCCCCCAAATCTTCTAAATCTGTGGTTCCCAATGTGGAGCACACACCCCACAGGGAGGCAATTTGATCTTTATGGGGAGCAATTCGAGAATGAGTTATTAACAGTTAATGGCCTTTTAGTCTTCTTCCAGGTGAATAGGAGTTCACTTTTTGAATAATAAGAATTATATGTCATGGGGGGGGGAGGCATCAGGATTTTAGAGATATGTGGGTGGGGCATGGCCAAAAAAGGTTGAGAACCAATGCTCTAAATAGTTATATTTGAACAGAAAGTCAAGGTTTGGACTCATTCGTGCCAGATTAGTATCTTGGAAAGTGTGAACGCAGTCTATATCGTTGAAGTTAACTGTTTCGTTTGGTCCCCCCCCCCTTTTTATTAAAGATTTCTTGGTTTACAAAAGTATGTGCAACGTCTCTTTTTTCAAGTTACATTTTCTATAGATCAGTTTCATTTGTTGAGACATTAGTGTTACATTAGGAAGAAAGGGGGGAAAGAGGTGGAGGGGGCATGGCGAGTAGGGGTGGGGTCATGTGGCAGTGTTTCTATTCTACTTAATAATGTGTGGGGTCTTGTGGTTTTGAATACACAGTCTGCAACACAGACAAATACATGTTTACTTAGAAGTGAGTTCCCCTGAGTTATTTTTGTGTCTGTGTGTAAATAGATATACAGTGGTACCTCGCAAGACGAAATTAATTCGTTCTGCGAGTTTTTTCGTCTTGCAAATTTTTCGTCTTGCGAAGCACGGATTCCCTGGGTATTAACGGTTTTAAGAAAAAGGAAACAAACTCGCAAGACGTTTTCGTCTTGCGAAGCAAGCCCATAGGGAAATTCGTCTTGCGAAGCAACTCAAAAAACGAAAAACTCTTTCGTCTTGCGAGTTTTTCGTCTTACGAGGCGTTCGTCTTGCGAGGTACCACTGTACACAGTGCTTTTTTCTTTTAAAAAAATGTTTAGGGGTACTCTCATTTTCCTACTCGAATTGAAATACTGCCCCACAATGAGGCCAAACTTTGATTCACAAAATGTTTAGTGGTATGTGTCCCCCTGTGTCCCCCAGACAAAAAGCAGTCATACACACACACATTTACCTGGGAGCAGGGGATTTAGGTTTGATGAGGTCCTAAGCTACTTAAGGTAAAGGGGCCCTTTATATCGCCAGCTGTCCTTTGTCAACAACAAATTGTTGCTGTTTTTTGTGTTGAATATATGCTATATGGTAATTTATGGCCCTAAGAGGTATCTAAAGCTATTTGCACATAACAAAATATGTATTTTATCAAAGTTATTGTTGAACTGAAATACAATTAAGAAGTATATCAACAGTGAAATAATTATTAAGCTCTAACTTAAAATGATTTTTTATTCATAACAAACTTAATAATGCAAACACATTGGCATTTGGCAATAACAAAGGTTCCTTGAGAAACTCAATTTACAAAGACTCATAATTGGGGGGGGGGGCGAGAGAGTGGAGCCCTAAGCTATATAGTTTGTTTAGCTTATACGTAAATCCGGCACTGCCTGGGAGCCATTCCCATAGGATGCACTTCTCAGTAAGCACAACGTACCGGCGATGAATTCCCTGAGAGCAAGAAAGGGCCGCCTCCTTCCCACCTGCGGGGCTCCAGGCTCTCCCCGCCGCCCGCCTCTTCCTTCGCTAGTTGCATCTGCTTCACTGGAACTGGAGTCAAAGGAGGAGGAGCCTCCTGCCGCGGCTGCGCAGACGCCGTCCTGCGGCGGAGCGAAGGAGGCGCCGGGCGTCTCTGGGCCTCCGGGAAGATGGCGGAGTACGTGCAGGTGATGAGGAGGGCGCTGCAGCAGCTCGGGGGTCACGGCGGCATTCGCGGGGCCGTGTTTCAGCTGCTGAGGTAAAGAATGGCTCGGCCCCTCCGCCGTGCGCGTCGGCTTGTGAGGGCAGGCTGGGAGAGGAGCGGCTGCTTGCGCTCGAGGGTCACCTTGGTAATGGGCAGGAGGAGCAGGAGGTCGCTGTCTCTGGTTGGCGTGGAAATGGGTCTCCTCCGCTTCTCTAGACCTTCCCGGATCCCCAGAGACGAGCAGGCAGCCCAAACTCCGTCGAGGGGATCAAGGTGGACCAGTTGGGAGACCTTTTCTGAAGCGGGGTCATTTCAAGGCTTGCGCCTCCCAGTCGTTTCGGGAAAGGGAAAGGAGGGCTGTCCGGATTGGAAAGCTTGTTATTGGCTAGATAACAAAGCGGACTTTATTTTTCCGGGATGTTTTGACACTTGAGTTCAGTACATCCTACGGTTGTCTTTAGTATTCCTAGCAGTAAGTCCTGCTTAACTCGGCAGAGCTGTGTTTTTCTTTTCTTTTCTTTTCTTTTTTCACTAAACCAATGAAGTGGTCCTTGGTGGGGAAAATGCCCTGCATCCAGTCAGTGAACTTGTAGAAATTCTGCAGATGTCTTGCTGGGCAGTTTTTAAGCCGAAAAGTTGGGGATATTTATCTTGCTCCATTTCCCCCTTCCCTACCACTACTACCCTGTGAGGCAGAACATCTTGGCTCTCTCTTTCTGTCATAGGCTTTAATTTTTAAATAAAGTTAAAATTCCAGAACATTTTTTTAAAACTGCATGCATAACAGTACATTAAAGGAATAAAGAAACTGCTGGTTATAATTCTTAGTCTATCATGCTTGTGGAGACAACAAGAGTAAAACAGCCACAGAAAAGTTCAATTATACAAGTAATTTATACAAACATAGAAAAAGCTTGCAGGATTCCATGCATAACTTTTTATAATTCGTTTTCTTAATTTTGTATATATTCCTACAAGAGTTTTATAGCATTCGCTTTCTCAGATTACAGTCAGTCAGGTGCATTTTATGAAGCAGACTGTAGTCCGTGGGTGTAGACGGGGGGCAGGGAGGGGGAGCTGCCCCCCTAAATCAATAAAAATAAATAAGATTACATAGCTAACAGAGGTTCTGCCCCCCCAACAAAAGGCCTGCCCCCCTAACAAAAATCCTGGCTAAGCCCATGCTGTAGTTCACGAATGCTTATACCATAATAAATTTGTTGGTTTTCAAGGTTCCAAAAAATTCTTCAATGTTTTTGCTGCAACAGATTAACACTGCTGCCTTTCTGGAAATTATAACATTGTCCTAAGGTGATTAGTAATTGGGGCGGGCAGGGAAGCATGCACACAAGTCTTACATTCAGAGCTCTGCAAAGTTAGCAATAAAGCTTGAAAAGGGGTTTTAATCACCTTTGGTTGATCACACATAGAAACTCTTCCAGTGAGTGGGAACCTTAGATTATCAGGGTTTCCAGTTGTGGGGAGCATTTCTAAGGGCATTCAAGTACACACACTTAAAAAGCCTCTTCATTCCTTTACACTGATCTGAAGACCAGCCCAGGGACATTGGGTTTGGGTTTGCATGCATCCTTATGTACCCATCCCATTTTATTTATTCTGTACTCCTGGGGAATTTCTATCACTGGCCATATACAATTGTTCAAGAAGCACGTTATGCAATAATTCATGCTCATTAGGTGCAAAATGACTGTCTTTTCAGTTTTAGTAATCAGAGTTGAAGCTGAGATTGCTTCTGGTCCCTTGACTTCTAGGACCACTGACAACTGAACAGAATTTCTAAAGTTGCCTTCCACAAAGTGAGACCATTGGGCCATCTAGCTCAATGGTACGTCCCAACCCTACCTAGCAATGGCAAGGATTGAATATGTGATCTTCTGCATTCAAAGTGCTCCACCATGGAGCAACAACAGCTCCTCATACTTAAATGTGTTCAGTATTGGGTAATTTTACTACTTCTGTTTTTGGAAACCTGCAGGGTCAATGAACTGAAGACCGGCGCACTAGTAGGTGTTGATAAATATGGAAACAAATACTATGAAGACAAAAGATATTTTTTTGGTAAGTGGATATACTTCAGTAATTTGAATTTAATCTTCTGAAAAGGCTAGGCTAATTTACACTTCTTCAGTGTGATTACAATTTAGTCAGCTCTAAGTAATTGTTGGTGTCAAGTAGGAGGATATAACAGTAAGAAGTCCTAGTGAGGTGTTGTCACAACAGGAACTTGGATTTATGCTCCTGCTTGTAAATATAGCATCTTTTTGCACTGGTACACAGATGTGAAGAAACAGAGAAAGCAGATGGTGTTCAGGGAGTAGTAGTGAGGGTCATCTTTTTGATATCACTATCTTTGCAGACTCATTATTTTTAATATTAAGACCCCCTTTCCAGTCTCAATACTTGGATTGCTAAAACTAATCCGAATTGCAAGGAAGAGAGGCTGCAGTGTCATTGGGTTACTTTGAGGGTTTAGTAATTGGGTTATTTTGAGGGTTTTTATTAAACATTACATTAATGGAAATTAATGTGCACTCTCCCACATATGCTGCTTGTCTCTCTGAGGTCCCTTCATGTGTGACCTTTTTCCTTCACAAAAATAATTTTGATGTGGGAAATAACCCAGTAACTTGTTAGATGCAAATGTATTAGATAATTTCGGTTTCCTTCAGACCATATACTCGTCACCTTTCCGGTCTACATGTTTTTAGTAAACTAAGCTCTTCACAAGTGACCACATAGACACTTCATCATCCTACATTGTGTAGGGAAAAAACATATATGTGAGGTGGTCCCAATGTGGATTCTTATCAACAAAGCCTTACTCCCTCGGTTTACTCCTTCCATGCCTTCTGCCAAACCAGTCCTTTCCCAAAAGTGTATTTGTTAAATGTGAGAATCTTGCAGGCACAATAATTAAATGTGAGCACAGAATTTTAACTTCACAAAATTTGAATTGTGTGTGGGGTGGTGGTGAGTGAGTACAGCCTTTTTATAACTAATAAAATTTCATAAATCTATGCTTCACTTCTTGGTTTAGTTGAATATAATTTGTAAATGTTTACTTATCTTCCTATTTAAGGTCGCCATAGGTGGGTTATATATACTAATGAAATGAATGGCAAGAACACATTCTGGGAAATGGATGGAAGCATGGTGCCCCCTGAATGGTAAACCAGCTAGTTTACTGCATGCATTTCTGTGATTATATGTTGTATTAACCTTGTGAAACAGTTAACCTCAAAACGAACCAACTTATCTGAGGCTGACACGCAAAAGCAAGGAAATGAAAATTTAATCCTCTTAACGGCACATCATCCCCTAATCTTCTGCCAGCAAAAGTACTTCACCAGTTCCAGGATAGAGCATAGATCAGGCACCACTCTTCTGTTTGAAAGGGACATTATGGTAAATGCATGCTTTCTGCCTGAAAACTGAAGATGTGCTTAGATGAGGGGTGGCTGATGTGTAGTTGCTTTTGGAGTCTAAACTCCCATCAGCCTTAGCCAGCCTGTCTGTAGCCAGGGAAGATGGTGGTTGTAGTTCAGCACCATCTGGCAGACCACAGGTTGGTCATCGCTAGTCTCTAGGTCACCCCTCTTGCAGTACTACCTAATTTAATGTTTCACTATGGTGATGCTCAAGAATTGTACGATCAAAGCCCTACTAGGCATAGACTGCTGGTCATGGCAGTTTTTGAATTGTGCCTGTTAGTATCAGTCTCCATACCACTTTCTCTGGAACAGTCTTGCTGGAATAAGTAGAGTTGTGAAGTGACATTTAAAAGACATTTGGTTTTTAGAAAAAACAATCTTACTGAAAGTACCATATTGGCCCAAATATAAGCCACACTTTTTTTCCAAATTCTGACCGTGAAAAGTTAAAGTGCGCCTTAAATTCGCGACCTTAGAAAAATTGGCTTTTATGATATTGCTGCTGAAACAGACATACAGTAAAAAAATGTTTTATTGCTGATTTGCGAGCTTGAGACTGTTGATTTGCTATTTACGGGTGTGAGTGCCTGCGGAATTGTAGCAATTGAATACCAACTTGTGATTTTAGCAATTGTACGGTAACTTTTGCGGGCTTGCAAGTTCAAAGGCTTAAATTGGCTCGGAGTTACAATTCTACCAACCGCAGCGAATTTCAGCTCGTAACCCAATTTTAAGGGAGCGGCTTATAGTCAGGTATTGTCTTTTTTTCTTTCTTCCCCTTGAATTTTAAAGGTGCAGCTTATATTCGAGCCAATACGGTATATTCTGTGTATAGTTGTGAAGTTGGATGTTCACATTCCGAATGAATTATCTTTTATTTGCATTGACGGTGGGGAAGAGGGGTCAGTCCACATGTAGAGATCTAGTATGGTCACAAGTAACCTTGTCAAGATGGTTGAACAGTGAGAAACAAACATACTGTACCTGTCCTGGTTTTAGTGACAGCTGAGTTCCTCTGTCATTTCCACCCCAATTAACACAATTGTAAGCTTACTGAAAATGTGTTTTCAGGAAGTTGCATTTTTTAACTCGTCAGATATTTGCAGCACTCAAAACAATTGATCTAAATATTATTTTAGTGACTACTTGAATTAGTTGCCCAGTGCCAACAACATTCTCACAGTATGCACTAATCTTGCTATACTTGTTACTGTTGGGTCACTTACTATGGGAAAAAGTCATTTATCGAACAGATGGGTCCAGTCTTACAATTATTTCACTCTGTGTACGCTATGAGGATGTATGGGGAAATATGATGCTTACTTCTAGAGGTGTCAGTGAATGGTAAGGAGGTTGTGTGCATAGTGATAGTGTACTCCTGAGTTGCAGGTAGCCAAATAATAATAATGTAAAATGTGCATGAGAGATTATATGCAGCCTTTTATAGCTCTTGAAACCTGTTGGATCATTTTTAATGGTTTATTTCTTCATATAGGATTTATGTGAAATAATAATAATAATAATAATAATTATTATTATTATTACTACTACAGGTGAACTTCACCTGAAGTACACGAGATGGGTTACAGTATAAAACCACAACATACATACATAATAGAAACAAAGCAATAAAACAATTCCCCAACACATTTTAATGATTGTTTAACCAGCCCAAAGGCTGTGGAGAAGAGGAATGTTTTGCTTGGTGTCTAAAGATATCTAATGAAGGCAGCAAAAAGCCTCCCTGGGGAGAACATTCCACAAGCAGGGAGCTACCACAGAAAAGGCCCATTCTTGTGATGCTGCCCTCCGGATCCCTTGTGTGGGAAGGCACATGAAGAAGCGTCTCAGATGATGATCACAGGATCTGGGATGGTTCGTGTGGGTAGAGGCATTCCTTGAGGTATTGCGGTCCTGAGCCGTTTGCCCTGGTGAGCAACCTGGCTGCTGAATTCTGCAGTCACTGCAGTTTCTCACTGAACTGCCTTCAGATGCAGCCCCGCGTATAAGGCAAGGTAGTAATGTAACCTGGAGGTTACCAGAGCATAGACAACAGAAGTTAGGCTGTCCAGATAGGGGCACAGCTCGGCTACCAGCCAAACCTGATGGAAGGTACTCTGTGCCACTGAGGCCACCTGAGCCTCAAGCAACAGCAGTGGATTCAGAAGTAGCCCCCAAGCTGCATACCTGTTCCTTCAGTGGTAGTGTAATCACATCAAGAGCAGGCCAGCCACTATCCATCTGGTCTAGGGAACCACCCACGTACAATGCACCAGTCATCTCTGTATTGAGCTTCATTTTATTGGCTCTCATTTTATCCATTACTGAGGCAAGACATCAGTCCAGCATATCCACTGCCACACCTGCAGATGTAAAGGGGAAGTAGAGCTGGGTGCCATCAGCATATTGCTTACACTGTACTCCAAAACTTCAGATTTTTCACTCAGTGGTTTCATGTAGATGTTAAACAGTATGGGGGATAACACTGAACCCTGAGGAACCCTGCAGTGAAGGCTCCATGGGGTCAAACAAAACTCCCCCAGCATCACCCTTGTAAAATGACCATTCAGGTAGGACCAGAACTACCAGAAAGCAGTGCCACCCACCCACAACTCAGACAGCCATTCCAGAAAGCTACCATGTTAGATGGTATCGAAAGCCACTGAGAGGTCAAGGAGAATTAACAGGGACACATTACCCTCTCTCTCCCCCCCCCCAACAAAGGGCATCATACAGGGTCATCAAAGCAGTTTCTGTGCCAAAACCAGACCTAAACCGCAGTTGAAATGAATCTAGGAAACTGATTGCCTCCAAAAGAGCATTATTGCAAGTAATGCTGTGTAAGGAAGTACTCACAGAGAGTCCTATTGTAACTCCACTGCATTCAGTAGGATGCATAATGCTGCCAGCTTTTGATAGTACCCATACACTGTTTGGAAAGGGAGGTAGTGAGAGCTTGGCTTCAGATACCAGCAGCAACAGCAGCAATTACCCAATTGTAGTTGATGATAGCTACCTTTTTGGTACTACTTGTATAGTCCAACAAGAAGGACCACCCACATAGGAGCACCTCCTGGATCGCCCTTTTGTGTGCCCATGACGTGTGTTCCATTGGGGCAACACTCTTTTTTGCGACATCTACTTGTCTGTAGTACTAATTTTCTGATACTAAATATATCATTTTCTGGCATATTTATTTATTAATGTCCCACTCTTCTTCCCAAAGGAGTCAAGGGCAGCAAACACGTCAGTGATAAAATAATACAATTAAAAATAAAATAAACATCTTTAAAAGTTAGGAAACATGCTTCTGCAAACAATAAATCTAACAGAATCTGCATGATTAAACTTCTTAAAATGTAACTGTTCAGAATGGTTCATGCAGTGTAACTTTTGTCCATCAAACATGGCTTGCTTTTGAAACTCTGTGCATATATGCTTCAGGGGCTAGGACAACATATTTATCAGTTGTGTGTTTGTGTGTGTGTGTTTTTCCCCCTTTAAGGCATCGTTGGCTGCACTGTATGACAGAAGACCCTCCAACTACACACCCTCCAGTGCCTCGTAAATTCATTTGGGAGAATCATAAAATGAATTTAAGTGGTACTCCTAGACAGTATGTACCATTTTCTACCACCCGTAAGAAGATACAAGAGTGGGTCCCACCTTCTACACCTAGCAAGTGAAAAGAAAGGAATATGGTGATCTGCGAAGCATTAGACCTACAATGTGAACTGTAGCTTTCTTCAGTTTTTAAAATAAAAGTATTTGATCAGAAACCTTCTGAAATCAGAAATATTGATGAGAAGAGAACTAGTGAGTAGCAGATGGCAGAAAATGCAATAATCTGTCAGACAGCAGTTGTGTATGAAATACCTTTTTGTAGAAGCAAGAGTCTGCATCTTTAAGACCAGAAAATGTACTATGGCATAAGCTTTTCTTGATAAAAGTCCACTTCAACAGATGCAACAACTTATGCCAATATTTGATGACCTTCTACGTATTAACACAGCTAGCACTCTGATTATGTTCTGCAGAAGTTTATTAAACCATCCACAGTCCCCCGCCACATTATTTTATCTAACTTACGTTAGTATGGATAGTAATGCTCCATGATTATCCTCTCATTATTTGGAACATGCAAGTTTTATTTCTGAATAAAGAGAGTGAAAAAAAGCTGTTACTATGGCTTCTTACCATATATCATTGATAGGATGATCTTAGGAACATATGAATGTTTCATACTGTGATAAAAATGCAGTGCAGAGTATTGAGAACTGCTGCAAATTATTCATGTCCTTTGAGAGCCAAAAAAGAAGAAACTGCCAAATTTATGAGCAATCAGCTTTTCTTATGCATGTGTTAGTGAAGCTGGTAAGTTTTAGGCATGTGCTACTGTCATAGCCCACTTACAACCTGGGGTAGTTTTTGCATCAAAATTGACCAGTGTAATGATTGGCCTTTGCCAGGGTGTACCATAGTGGCTAATAAACTAAGCTAAAAATCAGGTGTGCCTTGAATCTTACCTTACATGAGCTCCCTTTAAAATTCAGTAATTTTATTCAGGCCTTTAAAATTCAGTACTAAACTTTTGAACTCAAAAAAAGTATACTCAGTCCTACATCCATCGTGTTCAGTTTTCAGTGCGATGCTCCACAGCTTCTCTCTATTTAGGTGTGTACATACTAGCAATTATCCCTACACTTAGTTCAGGTCTATTTAAAGCTTTCCTGCTGCAAATTACTCTCTGGAGTATTTTGAACTGCTCCTACTGTAATTTAAGGTGCTGATGATATCACACAGCTAGTATGAAGTTTTCATTGGAAAACCCAAGGAGTCTACTGCTAAATCATAGGAACATTTCAACACAAACTCATGTCATCCAGGTGAAAGAATAGACTGAAAGTGGTGCTAGGAGGCAAGGAACACATTTCAAAATGCAGGAAAATATGGAATGGTGGCCTTGCCAAACAGCTGCAATACCTTTGGATTTCAAAGGCAAGCTTACTTGGGCATCAGCAACTGATGAAACGTATCTTGTGGTTCCAGTTCACAGGCAATTCTTGGCTATATTCACATTTCTCCACTGCAGGGGAGGTCTTTATCCCATGAAGAGAGAACACCATATAAGAGAGAATATCTCATAAAGTGAGAGCAGATATGCAGCTTTCCTCCAAACAGAAGAAAAAAATGCCTGGACATCTTTGTAACTGAACCAGCATAAAAAGTAAATGAAAAAATATATTCCTTTTTTATATAGGGCTGGATCCAAATGTGCTCCATCTGTGAATAGAAGGATTTGGAATCTAGCAGAGGATCCCTGCAGGAAGAAGGGGAGGATTTTGCCCATGATATGACCAAAACATTCTACAGAAGCTTTGCAGGGGAGGGAGAAACAGGTGAAAAAGACCTCCCTTTCTCCACTCTCAGCAGAACTCTGCTCATTACAGATCTGTATCCAACCAATAATGATTTTCTAGCACTCTTAGGATATTATTATACATTATCTCAGTAATCCTTGGCACTTCCATGTCAACCAGGACATTACTATCCTGATACTTTAGCGGAGAGAACTGACTTGCCTAAGGCCCTCGACTGAATTCATAAGTAGTTTTTCCTGCTTTCCATTTTTCACACCTCGCTACTATGGTACATTTCTAATGAGATGATGATGTAAAGTTGCCTTACAGGCTCAAAACCTTATAAAAGTTAAGCAGCGCTCATGTTTCCCCCCCAACAGAAGCTACCAAAAGAAGATCTCTGGATGGCATAATTAATATTTAAAATATTAAGTATGCTATTTCTTTCCACACATCTAAGAAATGATATCTTTTTCTGTAAATAGTGTCAGGAATGGCAGCAGATGAAAGAGAGGTGGGAGGCATGCAGGGAACAGTAAAAAGGCATGAAGCCAGGGGTGGGAGAGACAACATTTAAAGTCATTTAAAGCCGAGTATCTTTTCCCACTAAGCCTGATGAGTCATCTAATGGGAACTCAAAACTGTTTTCACATCTAATTCTTATGTGTCCAATCCACAGTGATCTGTAATGACTGAAATGGTCCTGATCTGTTTGCAACTTTTTCTCCATACTTTGACTTGCCTTCTGCGTACAACCAGTTCTCTAGTTGGACAGTTAATTGGATGGAAGTGCATGCATGCCCAAATGTTCACTTAAATACATTTTTTAAATTCTGTATTTTTTGTGTTGCCCTATAACTTACATTCTTTGGAGCCCAAGTGATTTTTCACACTAGGCTTAAGAGTTCCAGTAATCCATCCTTTTTATGGGCTGTTCTACAGTTTAAGGTTTTACCATTTTTCTGTGCATCTGTACTGACACTGCGGTACTGAACAACGGTTTATTTTTCTCTGTCCAAATGTTCCTTTATTTATTGCACACAATTTGCATTTAATCACACTATATAATTAAGCACCATAAACCAGGTATGAACGATTCTGCATCTGTTTGCCCAGAACAGCAGAATACTTAGGCAATAGAGCGGAACAGAAACAGGGTATGTGTGTGTTAACTGTCCTTTAATGTCTTATTACTTTATTGAGTAATGCGCTCATAATAAGTAGATGCAGTGAAAACCTTTTCCAGGATGAAGCCCTTGTTCACTTGAAGGCAGAGCCCTATTTCTGCTTTTAGCTCATCCCTCACTTTCAACATCTATATTCTTCTCTCTTGAACGGGAGCCCAAAGTACCAGCAGTATGACACTTGCTTCCAAAGTCTTCATACCTTGGCCTTCTGTACCTCCTTCCCTGTCACACCCATTCTGACATTCAGGAGGTATGTGCATGCAATGGAGTTAAGTGCTCATAAGTCACTTCTTGTACTGAAAAACAATTCTCAGTTGCTGATTATGGTTTCAGAAAACAGTTCTATAGAAAATGGGAGAAATGTGCCCATAGGATTCTGTGAGGAGATTCCCATATCATCAGCTTTGAGGTAAGTGACCATTATTAAATAGAGACTTAGTCCTGGGTCCATCCAAATAACTCCTAGTTTATTACCTATTCGGTTTTTCAATCTTCTAGTCTTGAATGTTAATCCATAGTCTGTAGTTCAAAGCATACTGAAGTCATTTTTGATTGATTCCTGTAATAAATCACAAACTTTAATTCTGGGGCCACTGCTTGCTTTTCACACGGGCCCTAAAACATGGCAGAATCTTGCTAACACAAGTAAACCTCACTTGTTCCTTGTAGTCACACTTTAACCTTCTGAAAATATTTGCTTTGTCAAAGAGACATACATGTAATTTATTATATCGAGTTTTTCGTTCCATAATGAGACTCAAAGTGAAAAAGAGCTCCTGGCCAGCTACTTGTCTAAGTACTAACTGCACGCAGATCTGCTTAGCTTTAGCCAGCAAAAGCAATACAAGTGTCTGTGGTTCCTTCCACAGGCAGTCTTACTTGGTTCTGCTTGAGCCTGCTTTTTATTGCAAATAATATTTTATTTTTTACTTTTTCAATCTGTCACACATAAGTTACCTGACTTGCATATCCAATAATTCTTTCTGTAGGCGGGAGTGAGCAGAATAATGATGATGATATTATTATTGTTATTCTAATTCGTACCCCGCCCAGCCGACTGGATTGCCCCAGCCACTGGGTGGTTTGCAACCCATATAAAAACATAGTAAGGCATTACACATTAAAAAGCTTCCCTATACGGGGCTGCCTTCAGATGTCTTCTAAAGGTTCTATAGAAGATGACTGGAGAACAAAAGGATTGCAATGATGCTGGTTTAGCAAATGCAGGCTAAATCAGTTTATTTAGTTTCCCCACCACCACCACCAAATGCAGCTTTTTCTCACTGTGATACAGGACAGGGAAAAGATATATTGCGGGGGCGGGAATCAATGCCCTCAAATTTCAACTTATATTCAACTTGTAAAAGAGTCAACATTAAGCGGCTTCAGACAGCTGGGACTTTGTGACAAACTGACAGGCAGAAGCCAATCAATCCACTTGTCAGAAGCAGAATTAATTGCCATGATACTGGCCTTTTGGGGGGTTCATCCATTCAGTTCCTGACTGACAGCGCAATCCTAACCATGTCTAGAAGTAAGTCTGATTGAATTCAGTGGGACTCTTGAGTAGCTATAATTTAAAAATAGTCCTGTAGCACCTTAGAGACCAACTAAATTTGTTCTGGGTATAAGCTTTCGTGTGCATGCACACTTCTTCAGATATGGCATCTGAAGAAGTGTGCATGCCCACAAAATCTTATGCCCAGAACAAACTTAGTTGGTCTCTAAGGTGCTACTGGACTATTTTTTAATTCGACTGCATCAGACCAACATGGCTACCTACCTGAATCCTGAGTAGCTATAGTTAGGATTGCACTGTAAGCTGTGTTTTGATCTTTCAAATTCATAGTCATCACAGCACCAGTAGCTCCTATTGACTCTCAAAATGCAAAGGTGTTCACTATAGTATGCTCAGCCTGGTGAGCAATCATGTCATAAATATATAGAGCGAATGAATTAGACCTTGGTTAAAGGAATACTGAATCATCGTGTAGTTAGCTGCAGCTAAGTAGGGCACAAGGAAAGCACCATCTATTTTGAGTTAATGATGCTTAATTTCTTTTTGACTCGTTGAATTTTAAGGATGATTACCTTCAGACAAATGAAGGCTCTACCACATGGAATTTTAGCTGTCATATGCTGTCATATTCAGCTGTCATATTTTGTAGATCACTATTTGTTCAACTGAGTTTCCAGACAAAGGCAATGAATGGATTCGGGGATAGTTTGGTTCCTAGAACACTGGTCTACAAATGGTTGGCTGGGACCCATTACTGAGTTGAAAGCTGACCTAAAGTATATCAACAGCAGCATTACCATTCTGCAAATACATAAAAAAATGAATGAGGTGTCGCCCCAAATGCATTTTGGGGCTAAAAGTGGGTCCCAGGTCTGAAAAGGTTGAAAACATGTTCTAGAAAATAAAAGGGATAATCCAAGCGGTACGAGCTCAGTGCAAAGGTGAGTAAACTGAAAGGCAGAGACAGCAAAACCTAACCACGTGATTTATCTGAACATGAGTACATCAGCTCAGATTAAATATAGTTTTAATGCCACTCATTTGGGTGTCCTGTGCACAGTCAAGCTTAGAAGGAGGCAAGTTCTCCATTTTGCATAACAGAACAGTAGGGCTGTATCAGTGGCATTTTGTTGTCACTGAGATTCACTACTCTGCCAGCCAGCTGTCCTCCTGACCTCATGTACAGTGCTAGCAGTAAATGACAGAGAGCATCTGATAGAAGGGGGAAGGTAGACTGAAAGGTAAATGTGGGAATGTGGTTGCACATGCCTTAATATCAGTTCTGCATTAGTTAATCACATGCTCATAGCTAGAGTGTGTTCTAAAAACAAAGAGGCGCAATGGCTGCTATTCTCAAAGATTACTGCACACTTTCCCTTCCTGGTTATCATTTAAGGAATGTGTCAAGAACTGGGGAAAATAATATATGGAAAGGAAACTTGCAAATTGCCTTCCTCCTGTTGCTGTGTTCTCCCCAAACGTGTTGAGTTTGGCAAACGCTGAGTCTTCTTAGCCAAGGGTGTGATTGGTATAGCATACTGGACTCCATAGGTCTAGCTGCGGAGCCTAGAATCAACATCTGTTAAACTGCCTGGGATCCATTAAACTTTCCACAGATTTCAGTGAGGCCCAATCCTATGCATGAAACCTACGGATTCATTGAGGTGCCCTAGCTTTGTATGAGATCGACCTGTTAACAGTTGCTGTTGTCCTGGTCCTGATTGTCTCTGATTCCGACAATATGGTTAAGCAACAGCCCAGTATAGTCACTTCCTCCAGTGCTGAAGTCAGCCTCAGTTCTGTTAGTGACCTGTGACTTGCAAGCAGTGGCGGAGCTTCATGCTGCGGCACTGGGGGGCGGAGAGCAAGTGGGGGCGGGGCTGGTGCACGTCCCAGGGGCGTGGTGTGCGTCCTGGGGGCGTGGCACACTGCGGGGACATGACACCCAGCGCGGGTGGGTGGGTGGGTCAGCCGCGATGGCAAGCCCCCAGGATCACGCTGCTGGGGGCAGTGCGCTCCCCCCGCACTCCTCTTCCTCTGCCACTGCTTGCAAGCCAAGCCATCGTTACTTTGAGTAAGGATGAGTTCCAGAATTTAACCCATCCTCCCTTGCTTGCCACTTGTCCTGCTGAAACGGGTGGCTAACCTGTGGTCCTCCAAAAGTTGTTGGTCAATGCCCCCATCATTCCTGACCATTGGCTGAAGGGAGTTGGTGTCCATACCTTGTATCTTCACATTTCACCACCTGAAATAGAGAAAGGGGATTGTTTTCAATTTCTGCATGCTGTTGTTTGCTATTCTACATATATTTGCTTTGGGGTGTGTGTGTTTTTAGCCAAAGTTTAGTAGAGAATTCAGTTTTATTTAGTACTGTTGGATCAATCTAACAAGTGCTTCACTGCATTACAATGGCTTCTTCTATAGCTTCCATAAATATAGCAGTATGGTCTAATTAGTTACTGGTGTGACTTGCACATTGTATGGCAACAGTTGCTATACAATTTTACTGCCAAAAGACCTTTTACCGTTTCTTTGATTCCAAGCTTTGTAGTGAATCCCTGTATTCTATCCCTCATCTTTGTGTATCTTCTTTTTCCCCCATTGGTGAAATTTCTAAATGTCCCTGGAATGTGCAATATGATAGGTTTGTATTGCTGTCATATTTTCTATCTGGTCATATTTTCTAACTTCCCAGCTGATTTGAACTTAGATAGTTTTGTGCATGGAAATCAAATGGAAGCTATTAACACACTTTGCAAAGTTTTCAAGGTAAAAGTAGACCTATTAACCAATCTGTTAATGGAGGCAGCATGTCCACAAGTTGCTGCGAATCGCAGGTGTGGAGAGAGAACTGTTGCTCTCAGGATCTGTCTTCGGGGTTTCCCACAGACATCAGTTTTACCTGATCCAGCAGGCTCTTTTAATGTTTGGGAGAAGGAGGAAACATATAGTCCTCAGATGTACCACAGGGATGAGAGGGTCTTCTTCTGAATGAGTTAATACACAGTGTTCCAGATATCATCTTGGGCATTTCATAGACCATGTTAGTCAATCTGGTGCCCTTGATGACCATTAGCCATGATAGCTGGGGCTGATGGGAACTGATGGAAACTGGAGGCCAACTGCATCTAAAGGGTGCCATGCTGGCTACCGCCATCATAGACTCTAAAATAGATAATACATTGGAGAACAAAAAGAAACAACTCCTGGCAGTGCTTGATTTATAACGTAGAACACAACTACTTTATGATATTACCATGGGGCATCCAAAAAGTATAAAACAATGCATAAGAGCATTTATACTATACTACAATGAAATGTTTAAACATTTATTTGACTGTCCTTGAATCTTCTTGCCACACTTGCCATCTTCTCCTGCCACACTCTTTGAGAACCACTGCTCTACGACATGAAAGTTTCTAGTTCTGCATTTAACAGCTTGTTGTGCAGAATAAATTAACCTGACCTGGGCTTTTTTTTTTTTTTTGCAACTGGGGACAGAGAGGGAGAATAAACCACTTGAATTTCTCCTTCACTTGGTAACCCAATTTCTGTAGAAGCCTGCTTTCCTAAACCTGATAACTTTCTGATGTATTAGATTACAGCTTCCTTCATCCCTAATGGCTGGGCATGCTGCCTGGGGCTGAGGAGAGCTGCAGTCCCTAGCATCTACAAGGCACCGGGTTGGAGAAAGATGCTCTAAGCTACCCCTACATCTCTCACCTTTGATTACAAGTTCAGTATAATGAATTTATACAGACCATAGAAATATAAACAGTATTTTAAAAGTGTATACTTAAGCTTGCTTACTTACATACATACACACATACATATTATTATTAATAAATATTTATTAGTCACTTTTCTCATGGAAATGACTCAATGTAACTTACAGGTGCAATAAAAATACTTAAACAAATTACATTAAACACCATAAATAAATAAAAACTAAAAACAAACACAGACATCTATGCAAATAAAAACCAGGTCTTTTAGACTTTGCTCCTCTAAAAGAGGTCATAAATACTTAAACACTGTTCAAATTAAGGGCTAAAAACCCAGGTAATAGGGGAGGTTTTGCCCCGGTCCCTAAAAATAGATACACATGCTGTCTAAGATAACTCACAGTTACTCAGCTCTACCAAACTGGCTTAGGGAAAGTTCTAGCTAAAGGCTTTGCAGGCTGTGGCTTCAATCACTGAGGCAGCAGAGTAAAACAACATCCGACACTTCCTACAGAGCAATTTTCTGTTACGTAGTTGGCTTAAATTGTCACAGATCCATCTTCAGACAAATATGAAACTAATTCATTAAATACTAATTTGATATGTGTGCTATTATAATGATTTGAGATAGTGAAGGAAGGAGCTATGCTTGCGTACATAGCCCCTGATGTGAATAAGGCCTATTTAATTTTCTGTTTAAGCTTCTGTGATTGGAAACTGCAGGCAAATGTTGTGTTGTCATCCGTACGAAAGCCTGGAGATACAAAGAACAGCATCGCAGCTAACGATGCCGCTGCACTGCTTGCTAACATCACAGTTGCTATGCTACAGCAGTTTCCTTGTTCCCTTTCAGACAATGAACTTGAGCGAGAAAAATGTATAAAACACCAAATCACTTCCCACCTTTTTCTTCAATTTCATTAGCAGCTTTATGGCTAACCTTTTATACTGGTAAGTACTCTTCACCTTATCTATTGACAACAAAGGAGGAGAAGGAGAAGAAGAACGTACATAAAATCTGCTGAGAAAGCTGTGATTAACCAGTTGGGGAGCATTTCAATTTACGTAGATCAGGGTTGCAGTGTCTCTGTGGCCCTCCAGATGTTATTGAACTAAAACTCCCATCATTCCTGACCTTTGGTGATGTTGGCTGGGGCTGATGGGATTGGAGTCCTGCCATGCCTGCAAGACTACTGGTTAGTCACCACTGGCCTAGATATTCTGTAACAGTAACAGATGTAAAAATTGCTATGTTTCCACAATAAGGTTTAAAAGGGACATATCCACACAAAAGCGCGAAACTGGAATTCATTTGCAATTTTGACAATATTGCACTTGGGCTCAGTAGAGTTGGGAAGGGGGTAGCTCACAACAAAAAGTGATTCTCCATTCATCTTGCTTTGCAAACGGGTACTAGGTAGCTGTTAGAGGTGGGTTGCACCCACTGAGCCTGAATGGATCTTCTAATGCTGTGACTGTAGCTACATTAGTCAAGAAACAGTGCTTTGAATGCATTATAAACATGCAACACCAGATGGCGCCAGAGAGCAAAAAAATTCTAAGTGATTTTCCATAGGATTTTTTTCTTTTGTTACAACAATTTAATTTCTGACATATTTATAGTGTGTTTTTCCCCTGTGTGTAGATCCACCCTGTATCTCATTTTCATTCATGCTCTCTGTAGCAGTGTCTCTTGCACTGGCCTCACTTTTATTTAAAACAGCACCCTCTTTCTTTTGTGTTTTCCAGTTTTGTAAAACACATATTTGCCAATCCTCCTGTCATCTGAGCTCCCGTTGTTCGGTCCCTGCTCCTGCCAACCTAGCAGCTCGAAAGCACGTCAAAGTGCAAGTAGATAAATAGGTACCGCACCGATGGGAAGGTAAACGGCGCTTCTTTGGTTCGCCGGAAGCAGCTTAGTCATGCTGGCCACATGACCTGGAAGCTGTACGCCGGCTCCCTCGGCCAATAAAGCGAAATGAGCGCCGCAACCCCAGAGCTGGTCACGACTGGACCTAATGGTCAGGGGTCCCTTTACCTTTACCCTGTCATCTGACAAAGGGAGCTCTGGCCCACAAATGTGTATGCTGGTTTGCTAGTTTTGACTGAAGGTTCCACCAGACATCTTTCATTTTTACATCAGACCAAAAGGACTACTCTTCTGGAAGGTGAGACTCTATTGGTCATAATGTTTTAAATTTTCCAGCTTTGAATTCTGCTATCCATTGTAATGGTGTGCCCCAAACCCCATTTTGTAGTCAGCTTTAGGCATATATGTTTTTCTGGTCTATAGCATTGACAAGAATCATCTAGAACCCACCCACTCCTTTTTCATGCTGTTCATTCCTATCTGGATGAAGACAGGCAAGCACTGTTAACTAGGGTAGAAGAAGTGGATTGACCACACTCACTGCCTTCATCACAAATGCCTCAGTGCACCCCTTCTACCACCCTTTAGAATGCCTGTCTGCCATTCTGCTTTACCAGTTATCCATCAGCTCTAAGTGTCCTGCAAATGTTTTGAGGGTTTTCTTGATTGTGATTAAGACTAATCTGTGGGGTGGTGTCTAGTAGCCACTATCTCCCTCCTGATTCTGTCTTGTCATTCATTAAGAGTGCTTAGTGCAAATGGACTCTTCATTAGCATGCACAGCAAAACACATTCCCATATGTTTCCCTTGCAGGCTTTTCACATTCCTGAATATCTATTGGTTTATGTCACTTGCCGGGTGGACCCAGTCTGCTCAGTCTTCTCTTCCAATACCCTGGGGAGTTCAGTTTTCTTTCCCTCTCTTTTCCAGATGCCAGGATATATATATATATATATATATATATATATATATATATATATAGTGACTAGGATAGTTAATTGATGTTAATCATTTAACTGCATAGACTTGTTGGCATAAAAAATGTATTCAAGAGATGCCTAAAAGTCAAAAGTGAGGATGCCTGCTGAATCTCTGAGGAAAGAGTGTCCCACATATTGGAGCTGGTGACCAAAGTATGTGGATAACTCTCTACTTATTGACATTGGGTGTCTCCCTACCTTCCAGGTGCAAACTGTGAATAAAACTGTGTTGGTGCTTTAAATTTTTTATTTAAAAAATATGCTATACCTAATGAAATGTGGAAAAACCAAAATCCCTGTTAGTGTCATACCTTCTTAATTTCTAGAATTTCATGATTCATTTCACCTTAGAACATTAAACTTTATGTTAATTTTATATATTTATACCTTTAACCACCAAGGTATTTTAGTATATTAAGGCTGCAAACATGTCACACTTACCTGATAATAAGCCCCATCGAACATTACAACACTTGAACACTCTATTATCACACTGTAAGAGTGCATCTATTTTTGGCATATTGACTTTCCATAAATAAATGTGAATAAAACTCAATATATTTTCTCCGTAAGTGCCTTGAGCATGGAGATATTTCTTATGATGTTGTCTCCAGCCAAGCTTCATGTGGCTTTTAAAAGTACAGAAATATAAGGGCAATCCACACACTTCAAACCACTCTCCTTCCTGCGAGCGTCAATACAACAACATTGTCATGGCAACAAGGCCCCTTTGCTCCAATCAGATCAATTCAGAAAATAAAGCGAGGTGATGACATCACAATATGTACTGACATCACACAATGTTGGGTGTTAGGGGAGAGGACGGGGTGACAGTGGTTCTACTAGAAAAATAAAATGACATTGTCAGTATAAGTGTAGATTTATAGCATAATGTACCTTTAAGCGCATATAGCTGTAATTACAACGCATTTGATTTCTCTTAGGAACAGGAAATAAATGATCATATAAAAATAAACCATCGACCTCAAACCTGATGTATTTAGTTAGTTACGTAGTGCATTTATAGAACACCCTTCGTCACATCTGAGGTGATCCCAGGCTAGTTGATGTTGTTGTTGTTTAGTTGTTTAGTTGTGTCCGACTCTTCATGACCCCATGGACCAGAGCACGCCAGGCACTCCTGTCTTCCACTGCCTCCTGCAGTTTGGTCAAACTCATGCTGGTAGCTTCGAGAACACTGTCCAGCCATCTCGTCCTCTGTCGTCCCCTTCTCCTTGTGCCCTCCTTCTTTCCCAACATCAGGGTCTTTTCCAGGGAGTCTTCTCTTCTCATGAGGTGGCCAAAGTATTGGAGTCTCAGCTTCAGGATCTGTCCTTCGAGTGAGCACTCAGGGCTGATTTCCTTAAGAATGGATAGGTTTGATCTTCTTGCAGTCCATGGGACTCTCAAGAGTCTCCTCCAGCACCACCCAGGCTGGTTACCAACACATAAAAACTGAAAATAAAAGCTAAGTGATTACTGCAACAGCATAGAGATCCAGTAACAAGAGGCAACTGAAACTGGGTAACTGGGTGGGGAACATTCTAAGGGCCACGTATCAGTGGTGGGTGGAGTTAGAGGCAAAAAAGTGGCTGGAGCAACTAATGCAAATTTTGCCTTTGTACAGTACTGCAGTTTCTTTCTACATACATTCACACACCATTCTCTATCACTGCTATTCCATGCCCTTACAACTGCTCCTACACTCCTGAAGTAGGAGTACGCACAGGTTTGTTTGCCAGGCATGAATGAGGAGTGGTGGTGGAACACTCTGAGCATGTGCCCATTTCAGTTTAAATTCACTTAAATTGTAGTACCGTCAGGAGTGCCACTACAGGAATAAAAAGGAGTTTGCTTCTGCTGCCCTGATGCTAACCAAACACATTTACTTGGGGAAAGGCACAATTTTGTTGTAGAAATGGCTAATACAAGTTTTAAGGACAACTCAACAAAATGGTTATGTAACTACTCACATGTACAGCTGCTCCAATGAGTTTTTTAAAGGGAAAAAAAGTGGGGAGGAGGTGAGGAAGGATGCAGTGATGACCAGCCTCATTTCCATGCCAGCCCAAGAACTACTGCCACTTTCTACATCTATTGCTCTCTACACAGTCCTTCAACATAGGCGGTGTTGTGGTTAGAGTGTCAGATCAGGACCTGGGAGACCAGGGTTCAAGCTCCCCCCCCCCCAGCTCATTGGGTGACCTGAGGCCAATTACTGCTGCTCATCTTGACCTACCCCACGGGGTTGTTGGGATTAAACGAGGAGGAGAGCCATGTACTTCCCCTTGAGGTTTTTTTGGAGCAAAAGGTGGGATATAAATGCAGTAACGTAAATAAGGCCTAGCTTCCGCTGCACCGAGGCCAACATTCATTTTGTCCTGCTAATGACCAAAGCGACGCTCCAGTTTGCAAAAAAAGCTCACAGAGCGTGACCAGAATGTGTCAGATGTGTCATTGCACGCTTGCAGGAGCTTTCCTTCCGGGGGGGGGGGGCTGCACTTTTTTTTTTAAGACGCCAATGAGGGGAGGGGGCAAAGCTCGGTAGGAGGGCCCCAAGCCGTGCATTTAATGCTCCAGCCAAAGGACGTCAAACAGCAGAGCAGGAGTGGGAAAGGGGGGGAGCAAGAAGACCACTCTGGGCTAGCCAGGTTTATCTGCCTCGCTACGAGGGAGCTTCACACGCTGCTCAGTCTGACCCTATTAGAAATGACTGGATAACTGGTTTCTTTTGGGGGGTGTATGAGCGTGTGAGCCCTGAGTGGTCCCCACAGCTAAGGACCTCCCCTGCCTCGCGTTCTGTAAAGCGGCTCGCTCCTGCAGCGCCTGGCCACTCCAGCCTCCTCAGCCGGCGGCGTCGGAGCGCGCGCCAGCGAGCGAGCGTCCTTTGGGCACCTCCGAGTGCGCCTTTCCGAGCGCGCGGAAGAGCTCGCGCGCTGAGGCTAAGGACAGGCGGAGGGAGCGGGAGCGCGAGGTAGCCCCCCCCCCCGCCCGCTTCCCTCCTCGGCTTTGCTGAGGCCGGCAAGAAGCAACAGCAGCAGCAGCTGCTGCCCCTGCCGCCTGGTTGGCTTGCCGCTGCGCCGCGTGCTCGAGCCGGAGGCTGCTTTGCGAGCGCCCCGCCGCCCCGCTCCAGCCAAAGGAGCCGGCGCTGGGCTCGCAGCAGCCGAGGCAGCCCTGGCTCTCGGGGGAGCGACCCTGTGCATGCTGCCACACGCATGTGCGGGCGAAGGCTCCGGGATCGGAGCCGCTGCCTCGGCGGGCATGAAATGTGCGCTCCTCGGGCTGGCGAAATCGCCCAGCAAGAAAGGCGCCGCTGAATGGCCGAGGGGGGAGCGGGAGGAAGAAGGCGAGGAAGAGCCGGCCGGAGCCAGGAGCCCCAGCCGCTGCTTGCCCAGCATGCTGAGGAAGGTAAGTCATGGATGCGGCGCTCCTCTCTCCACAGCCGCGAAGGGGCGCCCAGGCTGAGAGGAATCCCGGGCAGCAGCAGCTGCGCCTCTCGCTCCCTCGCTCCCTCCCTCTGGGCGCCGGCGAGGCTTCGCGTTCGGAATTGGCGCGCTTCGGGGCAGCGACATATGGGAGCCTCGTTTGGTTGAGACCCAGGGAAGGAAAGGAGGGCCACCACCTGCTCCGTGCGGTTCCCCCAAGGCAAATAAAATGGGGAGGTTGCCACACGTTCCTGACAGGGAGGAAACACCGGAGAGGGTACATTGCAGAGGGGGCTTTTCCGTCGGCTCTCCGGTGCCTTGCCGGCTAGTGGTGTCTTTTTATTTCAGTGTGTCCCAAGCCTTGCGAGCGGCTCTGTGGGTCGTACGAAAGCTGTGTCTGTGTGACAGAGAGACCCGGCGCCCTTTTACCATTTATTACACGCACGAGACGGAGCTGCTCGGCTCTCCTGGGCGTTTTTGCGGGATCTGGCCGTTAGAGCGCGCAGTTTCCCCAAAATCTCTCCCAGTTCCTCACAGTGAGGAATCTTTGGGGGTTTTTTTGGGGGGGGGGCGGCTTTCCAGTAATTCTGCCTCAAGTGGTACCTTTCCCTAGCCTAGGCAGATGTTTATCTTCAAATATGTGCCTTCTTATCGTGAGGGGGCTGTTGGTAAGGCAGTTAGCGAAAGGTCTTGTTTCGGAGCCATCTGACCTGACTGCTTCACCTCATTTTGGATGTTGGCTGTGTTTTTGCTCAGGGCGTGAAACAAAATCTCAGGCAAATCAATGGGCAAGGTTCCCACTGACGTGCAAAGTGTCGTTTTTGTTTCTAGACTGCTGGAGTGTGGCATGTGTTGCTCTCATGGACGCACCTCCAGCACATCCAAATATGCCCAGCTGCCCATATATGGAGTGGACCTGGAGCCCTGCCCACCTGTGCATACCACTGCTTGAGAAGAGCATCCTGGGTTGTGGGATGTGCGTGGCTCACTTGGCCTGTTTCAGGCGTGGGCATGGACAGTTGTGTGGACCAGAGGATGCACCCTGTGAATGTTGTGCAGAAGCAGTTCATACCCTATACGGAAGTGGAGGAAGTACTTTTTGGCCAGCTCCTGCTGTGACTCATGAAGTGGGACTTCCAGACCTTGTACCTGATTTTTCTCATTTGTAATATTCAAATAGGACTTGCTGTGCTCCATTTGTAGCAGGGTTTATTTTAGGGTGCCAGTGAGCAGCCACCCTCACTTCCTCCAGCAGACTCCATTCCACCTCCTTTGGTTTTCTGGGTTTTCCCCTCCTCAGCAGACATTGAGCACTTTCTGGTCACTCAGCATCTGGGTATGTGGTTGGTTTTTTAAAATTGTTTTGCATTTGCTTTTTACTTCCCTTAAGTATTTTTTGTACTTCCGTAGACCTTAGGTTTTGCCCAAGCATGCTGATACTGTTTGTTTTCCAGTTGCCCCAGTACAATCCTGCCTGCACTCAGCAACTGAGTTCGCTATTAGAAGGGGTGATAAACCAACTCATTCAAAAATAGTTCTCCAATATTAAACTTGTAGCAAAATGATGATGTTAAGGGTGTCCAGAGAAGCATTTTGCATATAAAAGAAAAAACACTACTCTACAGGTGAGTTTTGAGGTGTGCCCTGAAGCCATATGCCCCGCAGAGCTGAAAAATTCAACAAATATAGGACCTGTGATGCTTGGATGTCTTGAGGTAAGAAAATGTCTCAAATGACACCTGGCAGTCCTAGTAATTATAAACTCTTCTGGGAACAGTTGGCAACTCCCTGCAAGGACTTCACATGCTTGGGTATGATTCTTAGCACAGCTATTGCCCAGGTGTGTGGAAACCTATTAAGGTCAATGTAGTTCCCTGTTATTCCCATCATGACTCTGATGCGATCACTGTGACCAGTTTTGTGCCAACCTCCTTTGTCTTTCAGTTGTGTACAATCATTCTCAGTTGTGTCTAGTTAAAGAGGACTCAGATGTGAATCTAACAAGTGCAGTGATTCACAGAACTAGAGAATGTTATGGGACCTGTGGTAGGCAGGATGGTCAGATGTAAAAGCTGGGGCTGAAATTCCCTCTTCTACATCACTATTGAAGGTGTGCAGGTCGGAGCTACTCTTGGCCACTCTTACTGGGAGGTTATCTAGTCCAAGCCTGCTCAGTCCAAACTTAAAGCCTCTGATCTAATATACGCGCCCAGCAGTTTCCTTAAAACCATCTAAGGAAAAATATCCTGAATCATGGGATGAGATCCACTAGTGTGCCATGAGTGTGTCACCAGGATGCCAGGAGTCAGTTTTGGGTGGAAAATTGATAAACACTAGGTCCTCCTAGTAAAAGATGAAGTAAAAAATGTGGGGGAACCTAAGAGGAGTTCAGGTTTATGGAAGAGGATTCTGAATTAGAAGTTGAATTGCAGCATCACCTGAAGGTGTTTTTAAAAATAATCTTAAGTAATATTGTATAGCATTGCAATGTAGATTTGTGCATGCTGCTTTTATTATGGACCTCCTAGTTCACAATGTTTGCTGTGATCAATCCCACGCATAGCATGGAGCCGCGAATGACTGAATGCCACCGTTACACTTTTTATTCGTGGCAACTGCACTTGCTTACCTACAGGATTGTGGGCTCCATTTTGCAACTTCTGTTTGAAAAAGAATCCACTGTGCTACTTGAAATGGTTAAAGCGATATACAACTAAACCTGTCTCAATCTTGCAGCTGCTACATCGCAGTGGTGCTAGTCAGAGGAAAATTTGAGAGATTTGCATTAGGACTATTCAACATAAGCACTTTCTGAAGTCAGTAAAAAGGGCGCAAGTGTATGTAGCTACTCTTTTGGCTTGAAACATGATTGATTAAAGTTGCCTGAGATTGTTTTGTGTTGGGGTTCAGCAAAGCCTTCCATCTGCCCACCCCCTCATTTCTGCATTTGCCTGATAGTAAATCCTGTTGGCATTGAATCAGATTGCTCCCCAGTAAATACCTATTTAAGCTTGGAGCTGTTGGGTAGCGAAACTTTCCCATCTACAGCAGAAGCCTCTCCTCACTACAGTATGTGCTTTTAGTTGCCATGGAATCCTGTACTTAAACGTAATGTTAGCTGCAGCCTCTGAGTCAACTTCATAGCACATGCTATTGTTTATGGCTCTTGCAAAGCTTAAATAAAGGACTTCAGGTTGGCTAAGAAGAATCCTTTTCTACATTGTACTTAAACACAGAAGAGGCACTGACAGCAGCTACTTGATACAGGGGTTGCATTGTTGAAAGCAACTTGCCCTTGCCTTCGCTGAGCCAAAGAATAAGAGCTGAGAAACAGCCGTGAGCTATCTTTAGGGATTGTTGGTGTGTGGCAGTTCTGCCTGCATCTGTTGTTGGTTGCATGGCCATGAATTATTTCACTGGCATAACATCTCAGGCAGGAAGGTAGTTTATTAGATAACACAACTTTTCATTGCTCGTTTTGTGTAAAGCTTGTCGTAATAATAGTTTTAAGTAGAGAAGCACAAGGTATCTTAATGTTCATTAAAACTGGCAAGCAGAAATGTGAAGAAACACCTGTTAAGATTAGTAACAGGCAGGTTGGAATCTTCATCCACAATGGCATTTTTTTGTACAGAGAATGGTGGCACGGTAGCACTTCTTTTAGGGAGGGGGAAACTAACCCAAGTTTTATGAAATTTAGTGGTGTTCCCACAGTTGGCATAGATGGAAGCTGAAGTGGGTCAACCATCCATTTTCCTGTTGTGGTTACATGTGGATAATCCTTATATGCACAGGCTAACACATGATTAAAGGCAGATTATTTAGTTATTTGGTTAAGGCAGCCTTCACCAAAATCTGGTGTTTTGGAGCTGCAGCTCTGTGCTAGCCTCAAATGATGAGAATTATAAAATCTGGAGGGCACCTGGTTAGTGAAGGTTGGGTTAAGTGCTTACATTGTCTAGCTTAATAATTAAGCAGCAGGTAGCCTCGTATTAGGGACGTGGGTGGCTCTGTGGTCTAAACCACTGAGATTAGGGCTTGCCGATCAGAAGGTTGGCGGTTCGAATCCCTGCGACGGGGTGAGCTCCTGTTGCTCGGTCCCAGTTCCTGCCAACCTAGCAGTTCGAAAGTACGTCAAAGTGCAAGTAGATAAATAGGTACCACTCCAGTGGAAGGTAAACGGCGTTTCCGTGCGCTGCTCTGGTTTTGCCAGAAGCGGCTTAATCGTGCTGGCCACATGACCCAGAAAAACTGTCTGCGGACAAACGTCGGTTCCCTTGGCCAGTAAAGCGAGATGAGCGCTGCAACCCCAAAGTCGTTCGTGACTGGACTTAACTGTCAGGGGTCCTTTACCTTTACCTTTAGCCTCATATTTGTGGGAAATTAATCATTCTGGCTAGTATATGTGAATAAGTTTCAGGAAACACCCTTCCTTGCCCTTCTTTCACTTTTGAGCGGTGCCATTGCCTCTTTCCCCTCAAGAATCCCCAAACCAATGTGGTGCCATTTTTTCCAGTCAGTCAGATTTGACGACATCATCAAGTCAAATCTGAGAGATCTCATACAGCCAAATAATAAAGTAAAAAAGAAGAGATAACTTTGCCTTCACTTTGGAAAGGCTTTTGATGATGTCATGCACTCACTTTTTACCCAGCACTAAAGGTTCCTAAGTAAACTTTGCGCTCCCATAGGAGAGGACAAGAGTCCTTTTATGGAGTTCTGTTTAAAAGGGCAGGTCCTTTTATGTGTCGGTAACTGGGTAAAGGAAAGGAAATGGAGTTAATAAACTTAACTGTTTTCAAATGGAAAAAAGAAAGTAGTGGAGTTCTGCAAGAATCTATATTTGGACCCATGGCATTTTAATTTATTATCTGGGATCAGAGGTATGCCATGTGGTAGCCAAGTTTGTGGGGGACAGCAGTTTATTCTGGATGGTAATAGCCAAGCAGGCTGAAAAGAACTCCAGAAACATCTCTCCAAATTGGATGAAAGGCATACTAGAGCAAAATCCAATATTTGATGGGAATTGGAATCCAACAATTTCTGGGAAACTACACGTCTGTCACCTCTAATCTGTAGTATAGCTACGTTTGGAAGGGCAGTTCAGGTCTTCTAATGAAAAAGAGATATCATTAAAACTGGAAAAGAGAAGAGCAATTTAAGTAGCATGGAGATTGTGGCTTTTCTCAACAAGGCAAAGCTAAAGTGCTTAGGGCTTTTTAGTTAAGAAATGAGACTATTGAGAGGGGACCTGATTGAGATTTACCAAATTTTGAATGGTCTGGAGCAGTGGTTCCAAATTAACTAAGAACAGTACTGCAGATCCCCTGTTTGTCAAAAGCCAAGCCACAGACTGCATACTTTTAAGAAATTATTATTATTAATCATTACATTTATAGATCACTTTTATCTCCCAAGGAACTCAAGGTGGTGTACATGTTTCTCTTTCCTCCCATTTCATCCTCACAACAGCCCTATGAGATAGGTTAGGCTAAGAGACACGGTGACTGGCCCAAGGTTCACCCAATGAGCTCCTTGGCTGAGTGGGGATTCAAACCTTGCTTTCCCAGGTCCTAGTCCAACCCTCTAACCATTATACCACGTTGATATCTCAGTGGCAGTTTTTGTTGTGTGAATGGTGCCAGGGATCTCCTGAGTGGCTTATGTGGACGCCCTGAGGTCCGTGGTCCGCCAGTTGGGAACCACTGGTTTAAAGAAAGAGTTCCAAGGAAGAAACATTTCTTTCTCTCTAACAACTTACTACTACTACAGTGAAAAATTGTCAGCATTGTATTCCAAAGTATCACGTCACGCAACCTGTGAGGCCATTTCCCCCAAACCCACGCCACCTGCCTATCAGCTGACGTCACTTGTGATGTCATCAGATAGTTGGGGTTAAATCCTGCATTGGCTCCACACCTGTTCTCAGCAGAGTTCTCAGCCAAAGCAGTAGGATTTAACTTGCTGCTCAGTTAATGGAACCTCTATGTACAGAGGCAGTGTACTCTTGAATACCAGCTTCTGAGGACACACAGTAGAGGCAGACATTGCCTTCATGTCCTGCTCATAAACTTTCTGGAAGTTTCTGATCAGCTGCTGTTTGGAACAGGATCCTGGACTAAGTGCATCCTTAGTTTGATCTAGCAGCTTGTTTTTTTAAGTTGTTAGATGAAGTGATTCATTGGTCTACCATGTCACAGAGAAAAGGCTGAAAAGTTTGATAAGAAAATGCTATTTCTAGCAATAACCTGCCACTTTAAAATGTAAATAAATTACTTTTCTGAAATCATGTCACAGGCTTTGGCTAATGGTAAAACACATATTATTGCCTTAAATGGCAATTTTTAAAAAAACAATCTTGCAGGACTCAGTTAATTTTTCTGAGAAGCAAAACAACAAAACAACAACACCACCAGATTCAAAGAGGATTCACTCTGTGCCATTTTTATTAACCCTTTAAACATGACACCCCGTTCAATAACAATGCTAAGCCAGGCTATTGTATAAGGAAAATGCTAATTAAATCTAAACAAAAATTATACGAAGCAATATATTCAAAAAGTATATTACTAATAAACTGTAAGGTTAAGTCATTCCTATTTTTGGATATGACAATATTAAGCTATTTTATTTTCTATTTTATATATCCAAAGACAACAAAGGCCTTAAATCAGCATCATACCTGGGTATTTTTAGCACAATCAATGGAAATACTATTGTATTTGAAGTTACCAGTTTAACAAAAAGAATATTTTTTTTTTAACCATGGCACCCAACAGGGCTGGCACTAGACATTCTGCTGCCTCAGGAAGGAAGCAAATGGAGACAACCGCTGCCCCCTTGTTAAGGTGCATAATATAAAAGGAAAGCCAAATTATTATGGCACATTAGGTAGAAAATCCCACAAGTACGATTTGTTCTCTCCTCCCTGGCAGTAAAAACACAGTAATAAATACTTAGGAATATGCTGCCCTTTTGTGACACCCCAAACCAGCCGCCTCATTCTGCCTAATGGTAAGGCTGGCGCTGGAACCTAAAAGCCAAAGCCACCAGACTTTCCTTCTACATTGTATAAAGGAGATGTTGTTCAGTGGATAAAGTCTTGGCCTTTGACTGGGAAGATCTTTATTTAATGAAGCTGACTGAATGGCCCTGAGCAAGTAACTCTTGCAGACTAGCCTACCTCACAGGGTTGTTGTTAGGATAAAATGGGATAGCCACACAAGGGTTTCCCTGGGTGTGCTGGATCAGGATCAGGATAGAAATGGACTACCTCCTTCATTTCCGTGGGTCTTGTGTAACAGAAGCACTTGGATTGTACACTGCAGGTGCAAATGGCAGGAGTCCCTTTCCTTTTCCTTGCCGCAGTGTAGACAGAGCAACTGCTCTGTTTTAAACAAATCTGGTGTGCTCTGTGTCTTGCAGAAATACTTCATGTCTGACATTGGATTAGAGAGGCTGTAACCTTTGTTTCCCGTTGTGAAAAGTGGGCCAAGTTTCTGTGTTGTTCTCAGCAGTATACATATTTTGAATTAAATAACTTTGAAATGTTAGCAGGCATAATAACACTGTGACTACAGGGATAACTGCTTTTTCTTTGCCTCCAAAAGGCATTTTGACAAGCTGAATGAAAAGTGTAATATAAAGACTCTGTATTACATGATGGACTATTATGCAGTAAAACAGAATCCCATAGATATAATGTTCCCATTTTTCTTACGCTAATTCATACGAACACGTGAAGTCACATGTGTTATACAGTAATTTTCTATGTTCCTTTTCCCCCCTGTGTGCCATTATTTGTGTTTTGCTGGATGTAGCAATTATTTGAAAGGCTTAGTAGCTTATAGCAGCTCACAGGGATGAGAGGGCTCTGTTTTTCACAGTTATTCTCACAGAGTTAATTGCATCACTTCGTAAATGCATTCAGTGAGCTCAGGCTGAAATGTGACATTTTGTATTAGACAGTTCTAGTCTGGTGTCGGACCCTGCTGCTCTGAGGGAATTATAGGTTTGTCTCTCTCGGCAAATGTGTTTGGGTTTGCTGCAGCGTTAGTAATTCCAGCCCTTTGAGGACTGAAGTATGATTGGGCCTGCTTGCCTGCTTTGGAAGGAGGAGGAAGAAAGAGGTTGTGCGTAGTGCAAGCAGCAATAAACATTAAACAAAATATGTTTTCATTGTGGGCATCGTACAAACGGATGTTTATTTCAGATTGGGGGGAGGAAGTATTTTTGTAGTTCTGAAACTATTACTATGTAATGTGAAAACATTTTTGCTATTGGAATTTTTAAATAAATCTTATAATATTTATTCTGGTTAGATTAGTCATTCACATTTTTGGCAATGTTTTCATAATCACAGCTTATATTTACTTCAATTCCTTAAACTAATTGAAGTTGTTACTGCTTAGGTCTTAATACTTAGGTTCTGAAACAAGTTGGTACTTTCTGTCAGTTTCCCATCTTTCTATAAATCTCACTTCTCCTGAGGCTCCTCTATTAGTATACCAGACTAGGGGATCACCACATACTCCCATCCTAACTGGTTTGGGATTCCTTTTCTCTCTCCAGAATATCTGTCCCCTTCTTACTGAATTGAAACCCAAGTAGAGCGTTCCTTCACGGTTCCACTTCTCCTTTCTCTAATTCAGCTACCAGTTCTTACTTGTCTATATACTCTTAAAAGAACACCCCAGCTCAGAGACTTCCTTCTCAGCTGTAGATATCTCCTCAAAGGACTCAGCTACATTGGCAAAGAAAAAGCGCTTTATATGCGTTATATATGCATTATAACACAGTGGCACCAGATGGCGCTGTGGAGTTCCGATTTTGCCATCCCGATTTCTCATACAGAGTTTACAACGTGTTTAACTGAAATGCTTCTTTGATGTGTCTAGATCCAGCCAGGGCGAATTACAGCTCAGAGGTTATATACCCCTATCCAACTGAATGCCAGTAACCCATACTCCGGTTTTATTTTTCCTTCCCAAAGTGCTATCTCTACCCCCTCTTCTGGCTAGCTGTACCTGCAGCCAGTCAGAGTCTCCAGCCCAGCACTCTGCAAGCTACACCACTCTTTTGCACTGGGTTGCTCTTTACATCCTTCCTGGCCCCCTTGAAAATAGGTGCCAGGGTCAAATTGGTGTTTGAATTGTGACCTGTAGAATTGTGAACTGGATTTTAAATATGGTTTGTTACGAACAAACCTGTTGCCTGAATTATCAGGGGTATGAATCAAAGATTTCCCCTATTGGTGATTTGACTTTCCTTTCGATCAGTGACTGACTGGGAGATCTGAAGCACCTCTTACATGACTCATAGGCTTCAACTCTACAAAAATTGCAATGCAAATCAGAAACATTTTGAAGGAACTTTCATTTGCATTTGTTAACCTTTTGGCCACGCTTAGACTGAACGTAGTTTGCCAAAGTACTGATGAACCTGGAAGAACAGAATGAACGGCTCAAATGATCACATAAAAATAAAATGCCAAAAACCCACATTTGGATTTGTTTCAGACTTTAATGTCCAACAGGCTCCAAAGAGGAAGCACTTAAGAGTATTGATAACACTTAGGGAACCTAAGGTTTTCATGGCTGCTTTTTATAATTAAAAAGCTGTTTTAACAATTTAATAACGAGAATAGTAGCTTTGAATAGATGACTATACTAGGCTGGGCCCTGCATACCTTGAATATGATATACTACCCTTTGCCCCAACATAATCTATTACAACTTAGTATCCCCCTCCAACTTCCATCCTCTCTCATCACTGGCCGTGCTGGCTTGGACTGATGAGAATTGTAGTCCAACAACTTGTTGAGGGCATCACACTGGTTACACATGATCTATTAGGCCCACTGCTAGTCCATTTGCGAAGCAGGGTCCAGGATGATTTCAAATTGGATAGGGGACCACGTGCTGAAATTCCTGCGCTACATGTGGTTGGACTCTGAGTTCCTCCCAATTCTATGATTCCATGATACACTCAATTATTCTGTTTGTATGCTTAGTTCATATAGCAAGGGTACATATAGCCATTCACATTGGCTTCTAAAGCTATAACATTTCTGGAAATTAAGCAAATTGTGGCTGGTCCTCCATCATTATCATCACCACCAACAACAGCATCTTAGTTAGTGGCATCAGTGCACTTGGTATTGTACAGCAGGTGTGGGGACCATTTGGCCATCCAGATATTGCTGAATTACAACTCCCATCCTCTTGGCCAATAACCATGGAGCTAATGGGAGTTGTAGTTCAATATCCAAAGAGATAAAGGTTTACCACACCTGTTTTACAGGGTAAGTAAAAATGCCATACAGATTCCTGTCAAAGTTTGGAAGGAAGAGGACAGAAGGAGAGGAGGGACAAGACTAACAAGGGATAAATGGGAACAAATCTATTTAAATGTACTTGGACTTAAATGCCATTGAGTAAGAAATGGGCAATGGGCTAAGAAATTGCTCCTTTTGAAGTGTTTGAAATGCCTTTTTGAAGCATGGGAAGTCCCAACAAAAAAAAATACAATTTAGGCAGAATATTTGGACTATTTGATATGTATATTGTATAATTTGTAACATTCATTGTGATTTGATTGGATTGTTAAAATGGGAAACTTAATAAAAATGACTAAAAAAGAAAAAAGAAATGCCTTTTTGGTTCCTAAGACAAATTTTGATTTGGAGTTCAGCATTAGCATGTGCTTCTCTTATTTAATTTTCTAGTCCTTGATATAAATTTGGTTATAACTAAATCACAAATACTGTACATTTTTCATTAATTCACTTACGGCATGTAATTTAGGTATTGTTGTGATACGGCTCTGGCTTATGGAATAAGAATGTTAAATTTGTAATACAGAATGATGTCTGTGCCACAGCCAATACATGTGATTTCAGGGTAGGAAGATAAACCCATTTGCTTTTAAAAATTAGATGGGAACATTTTCTGTTCTCACCCCAGAATACCAAAATACGCTAACTATGCAGAAACGATTATACAGTGTGCTTATTTTCCCACAGCCTGTTGTTTATGCAAGCCGTACCCATAATTGCCTCAAGACTTCGTGAATTGTTCATGACAATTTCTCATTGCTAAGCAATCACTTAATATGGTTAAACTGCTAAGCTGAAGATAAATGACTTAAATTATTACAGAATAATAGCACATCTGCTAAGACCCTTCTAGTACTGCAGCAACAATAGACTTGTAATCGAAGAGGAATTCTTCATGTACAAGAAACATTTTGTTAAGCTGTAGTATGTGATTTTGGATATACATGATTAACAACAAACCCTCCTTTACAAGATAATATATGTTTCAGTTCTGGTTTATTTAATGAATCCCTTATAAACAGGACTGAGGGAGGAAAGGTGCCAAGGACAGGAGGTCTATTGCATGACATTCTAAGATCCCGAAGGAAATTAGGCTCCAAACAGAACTGGCACAGCCTCATGCCTTGTTTGAGTGTGTCCCACCTCCAAATATGTAGTGGAGGTTTTGATGCAGAGATGCATTTAAATGAAATTTATTTCCCCTCCCCCCCAAAGAGTGAGAGGGTGTGTGTGTTTCGGTGGCGCAGTTGTATAAGTAGAATGTATCATGTGAATACTTGCATACTTAAAGCGTTCTGGGTGGTGAAAGTCTTGCGCTGCCTGAATTACAGTATTTCCATGATTTTGCCAGGATTAGTTCACCACTTTAAAATGTGGGAGGGATCAAGGATATCTTCCTGCAAATATGGGTGACGTAATGAACTAGCGTATCATCCAACATGCTGTGACTCGGCCTTGTCCAGGAGCCAATGGGCTGCAGCCTGCAACAGGCTGTTTTAGTGGGCGGGTCCTGGGGGGGGGAAGTCAGACCCAAAAGAGAACCTTTTCTTTCTGATCCACTCCTAAACAGAAGCTTTAGATTTGCTATTGCCCACATACTAACCCATGTTTTAAAAGCCTTTACCTTACTCTAGGCAAAGTTGCTGGTCTCTGCAATGGGATGGTCTCTGCAACGTGGAACTTTCTACATTCCTCATAGCAATATGTGTGGTTTATCATTTAATTCCAGTGTTCCATATTTCTGTCACAACTTTTTCATAGCAGGCACTTTAAAGCACTTGGCTATATCAACAGCAGAGGTAAGCAGGGGATCCTTTAACGGATATTATGGTGTCCCTTTCGCGGGTGGCACTGTGGGTTAAACCACAGAGCCTAGGACTTGCCGATCAGAAGGTCGGTGGTTCGAATCCCCATGACGGGGTGAGCTCCCATTGCTTGGTCCCTGTTCCTGCCAACCTAGCAGTTCGAAAGCACGTCAAAGTGCAAGTAGATAAATAGGTACTGCTCCGGCGGGAAGGTAAACGGTGTTTCCATGTGCTGCTCTGGTTCACCAGAAGCAGCTTAGTCATGCTGGCCAGCTCCCTCGGCCAATAAAGTGAGATGAGCGTCGCAACCCCAGAGTCGTCCATGACTGGGCCTAATGGTCAGGGGTCCCTTTACCTTTACCTTTTATGGTGTCCCTTCAAGGCCCCAGCCCATTTTGGGGACTAGCACGTTTGCCATACAGTCAGGTAACAGGACAGGCTCACAGTCATGGTTCTTATGGTTGTGGGCCTCAAATCCCTTCAACTCTCTACTCCCCAACATGCATTTGGCATGCAGGCTGGGCCATGGTACTAGTTTGTAGTAAGATTGCCCTGTGACTGGATCCTCAGCTTATGCTACACCAAACTCTGCTAGTATTCTGGTCATTAAAAGCTGTGGCCATTTTTAAAGCCACTGTAAGCAGCCTTTTCTTGCTTAACATTCTCCATGCTATGCTGCAGGCACAACCATTGCTTTTGTGACAGAAGCTAAAGCACATGTATAGAGTAAGGCCAGGTGGCCATCCATTCATAGCCATCGGGTACAGAAAGAACTTGTTCTAACTCAGGGGCAGGAAGCTTGTGGCTAAACTACAGTTCCCTTAATCCCTTATTAAATTTGCTAAACTACAGTTACCATAATGCCTGACCATTGGCCATGCTGGTCATTATCTAATATTTCAGCAAATGTGCCTGCAGGAGTTGTGAGATGCATGCAAACATAAGTTTGTTACAGTTTATAAGAAATTATTCATCCCCCCCCCCGTAAATAGTCCTTTTACTACAGTGATTGAACTTGCTAAATCAAACGGCTCAAATAAAAAAGCAAAAGAAAGGAACTCTGTAGTTAGCTTGAGCTTTAATTGCTTGTTGAGTTTGTACTTCCTTACACATTAACGTTTTATTATCCCACCTGAGGAAGTGTAGCGTTGAGCTGAGTGCAGAGCTTATAAAATTAAAGTTTTGAAATCTGCATGCAGAGCTTTGTGCCTCCACCGGTGGTTCATTTTTAGCATCAGAGTAAGAATTCTCATTAGAACATATCATTCAATATGTTCTACCGGCAGAGAGAACTGAGAGTAGGCAGGTCCTTTCCATTAGTTCTCTGTTACTTTTCTTATAATTCCTGATATTAAAAGTACTCTAGGGATTTACAATGGAACAAGGCTATTAATAAAACCTTGCACCAACAAAATTTCAGCACGCTCATGAATAACTGAGCATCCTGAAAATGTGGCATTGATACAATAATACTTGAATAGTGCTTGCTAGATAAAGCAGTTCTATGGACCGGTGTCTGGGCTGGATGAGGGCCAATAAACTGACTGAATCCTGGCAAGATGGAGGCACTGTGGGTGGTTGCCTGCTTTGGATGAGGTTGAACTCCCCCTAAAAGAGCAGGTTTGTAGTCTGGGGGTGATCCTTGATTCTTCTTTGTTGCTAGAGGCCTAGGTGACCCCAATGGCTAAGGGTGCCTCCTACCAATTTCTGCTGGTAAGACAGCTGAAATTGTTCTGGACTGGGATAGCCTGACCTCTGTTGTCTATGTTCTGGTAGCCTCCAGGCTGGAGTAGTACAATGTGCTCTATGTTGCACTGTCCTTGAGATTGGTCTGGAAGCTGCAACTGGTGCAAAACGCAGTGGCTCAGCTGCTCACTTGGGGCAGGATATCACCAACACATTACCCTGCTGTCAAAGAATTGCACAGGTCTGCCAATGAGCAACTGCAGTAAGTTCAAGGTAATTGTTTTTGTGTATAAAGCTATGGACAGCTTAGACCAGGATACCTGAAAGATCACCTCACACCTTATGTACCCAATGTGCTCTGCAAGCGAGGACAGGGGTGGCAGACTTTGGTAATCTTTCATAATACGACGCCTTGCACAAGCCCAAAATTTGACAACCTCAAATGGATCTTCTCAGTTTTGCGCCCCTTCGGCTTGGCACCCTTGTGTGGGGGAACTGCCTGCACTGACTTAAATCCAGCACTGGTGAGGAATTCTTGCAATTACAAACTTATCAAGAGGTCTCTTCTGCACCATGTACAAATTAGGGACTTGAGTGTTGTAGAACCTACCCTTTGGAATTCCCTCCCCTTGGATATTAGATAGGCGCTATCACTGTTGTCTTTTTAGCACCCACTGAAGACCTTTCTTTTTCAGCATGTCTTTTAAGGTATCTTTCCCAGTCTGTATCTGTAATGGAATTGTTTTTAAGATGTTTATACTATTTTATCACGTCTTGCTTGCTGCCCTGGGCTCCTTTGAGAGTGTGGGAGGTATATAAATGTAAAAAAGAAAGAATATTACAGGATTGTAATTAGGAACTTTGAAACTTATGGGTGTAAAGATTCTTAAACTGACCTCTTCATATCTTAATGATGATGATGTGACGGCTTGAACCTGGAAGTCAAAGATTTGCAATATTTGCTGAGAATAGGGACTTGAGTAAACAAATAGTTCCCAACATTAATTCCTAAACTTGAAACGTATTATTTTTTCCGATTTCTGTGCAAAATATTGGTAGAAGGAGGTGTTCAGTGTATTTTTGCAATACTTCATGTTACAGTGGAGAAATTCTGTCATGTTGCTCAGGCTTGAGAGGCCGCAGATGGAAGAAGAAATGAGTTGGTAGATTTCTAGTGGTTAGAGAGGGGAAGAACTTATTTTATTTTTATTATTATGTTTGTTCACTTATCATTATGGGGCAGTGGAATAGACAATACAGTAACAGAAGAAAGTTAAAATCCTGTCTCGTTGCCGTGGGTGTCCAGCAGGAAAATTGTTTCCTGCGTTTCAGATCCTGTAAGATACAAAATATTCAGCTTCTCCGGGACCAACAAGACTGAAATATATCCAGCTTCCTTTAATATAACAGTAGTTCTTGTTTGGTGGGCTGTTGTATTAAGCTTCAGATATGTTGTCTGCATTTAAGACTGCCAGTTATGAGTTTTGCAACCGTTTCAGGGTACTCCAGAATATGCCTCCAGCTGGGAACACTATGATTTTCATACAAATGCATTTGTACAAACTGATGGGTTTTAATAGTTCCCACATGCCCAATTTTGTACATATTGTTCTTCATTGCTAAGCTCCTTGCACTATTATCACCTGGCTACTGAAACATTGATTCACATTCCTGTACAAAAAAGAACCCCCTCGGATGAAAATCTATTAATACATCCAAAACAATTTGAGATCACCCACAGATGATCTTTGTGTAAGCTACAACAACTGTAATGTGGATTCAGATTACAGCAATTACCTGAGAGCAATAAAGGGTTTTCTTTCTGTGTACTGGCTAATATATGCTTCTAATTATGAAGTGCTTAAGATTACTCTTGCTATGCCAGGAAGACTTTAGAAAGACTATTCTCAAGAACTGACTCAATTTGCCTTTCATAACAAAGTGGTTATCATTTTTTTGTTTTTACTGTCTTGAACCCAAGGCCAACAAGTGATTAACCTGTAAAGTGTGAAGATAAAGTGTCTTGTGACGGGCTAATATATGTAAACTATCTCATTTGCCTTTGGAATAGAAACCACATTTCTTCTAATTAGATAATATGTTATTATAATAAGACTGTTAGGCTTCACAGCACAAATAAAAATTCTTTATTCTTCTTTTAAGTTGGCTACCATGCAAATAATACAGTCAACTAGGTCCTCAAATGCAATATTGTAGAACCACAACATAACATTATACAGGAAGACAGCTGAACCAGCAATATCATGGTTTTCTCCTAGCAGAGAGTGGGAGAGGCAAACGTAAGTTCAGTTGCAGGCTGCAGTCTTTTCCTGCAGTATTTTTTGATGTCAGGACAGACTTTTCAAAGCACATGGTTCAGCTTGTCACTTGAAATAGCAGGCTGATGCGTTGTTTTGCAAGCAAATATACTTGTGAGAAGGTTTTTAGCCTGCTGCTTTACTTAGCAAGGCTGTAGTACCGTACTTAATCAGTGACAGTGAGTAAATCCACTTGCGACAAGGTGCCCTAGTCTACCCTTTCACAGGCCAAGCTGGAGTATTCTAGCGGTTCTTAAGATCTAGAGCTTTGTTTCAGGACTCAAATGTGGAACCAGTGGGCCTCCAACTGGACAACCATTCCCAACATCACTGACTTCACAATGTTGTGAAGGCTATCTGTATGGTGCACTCAAAGTAGTTTGCACCTCTATAAAATGTCCCATGATTATGCATTAGAGCTCCGGATTTTAATATCTTAATAATTGTGGTAGACATGACAAGTTAATAATTTTGTAAGGCATATTTCAAGGGCATTGTTCAGGGAAAAGGAGCCAAGATCTAAACAGAGTGGTGTTCATTTCAAAAATTTAAGGTGTATCAGTGTGGTACTAACATCTGCAAATTCCAATTGATTTTACTGCTGTTTGAGGAAGATCTTTGTTGTCAGTGTAACAGTTTTTCTTTGCATTGGCTCTTCCAGCACCTGCTGAGCTATTTGTATTAACTGACTGTTGAGGCTTCAGACAAATGGATTAGATACCTGTGGATATTGTGCTTCTGTAGAGCAAACTCCCACAGTGGCTGTTCAGTGGATGGATTAAAGCATTTACTGGCGAAATTAAATGTAAGCTAAAATAGCGGGCTTGGAACTTTCAAAAAGTGTTATCTCTTTATTCAAAGCACTCTGTACTATGCATTTAAAGCAGATTCAAAGCACATTATTTTCCCCAAAGAATTCTGGGCACTGTATTTTATTAAGGGTTAACTTTGTGAGGGGTAAGCTACAATGCCCAAAATTCATAGAGGGAAAGGATGGGTTTCAAAGGTGCTTTAAAGTATAGTGTGTATACGATTTTGGTCAACTTCCCAGGTAATTTGCATTTACTAAATGTCTGTAGTTCATTAACAGTGCACCTAAAATATATGCTTTTTATTCCATTGCCACATTAAATAGTATGGTTGAGATTATCTCCAGGAAGAATGGCATTTAAAAAAAATCAGAACTGATGCCATGTGATGATATAGATAGCTGCTCTGTGATAAGCATTACACCTACCTTTTAGATTTCATTGTAAATTGTCAATTCGGTCCTTCCGTGTGTCTCAGTATGTCTATGTTACCAAGTTAAAACACAGCTACCACAGATGGTTCTTTTTCTCAATTTGGATCAAAGCTGGTATAGGGAAAAACTAATCCAAGCACAGTATTTCATATAGAACAACAGGATAGATAGGAAATGTGGTTGTCATCGTGTGTCCTTCACTTCCCAAATCAGTGATGGGAATGCTCTGAATAAGGAGCATTATAACAAGAAGCCTTTGCTTCTGATGTAAGCTATACACATTATGTCACTGGCTAACCTAACGTGCAGATAAGCTGAAGAAACCAGAATCAAACCTTGGTCTGAATGCTGCTTGACAAGCTTTAATAACAACCGATGAAACAGTATGTTTTTTACTAACAACTTAAAGAGGTGCACTTTGGTTGTGATCCTAGGCACTTTATTATTATTATTTAATCAGCAAGATGTGTCCTCTTCAAGTCAATGTGTCTTTGCTCCAGGATGCTGTTATCTAGATCAAGATGGCTTATCTAAGATGGCATGGTGTCACACAGCGCATTTGATCCTGACAAGTACATCTTGTTACTGTAAACTCGACAAATCTGCTTTTGGTTCTTAGTTATAACCCACACAGTATTGCAGTTGCCTGTCAGAACAAGTATTACAGCATTGCCATTGTGTTCCTCTGATTTTGTCTCTATTCTGGGATTTGATATTGCTCATAGCGCAACTTATAACTTCAAGAAGAGGAAGGAGATAAAATAATGATCTCAATGTTAGTATTGTATAACTGTAGAGGTGCTAAGTCGAATGCCTGTGTGGTGATCGATAATGTGGGGAGTTTTTATTTCATCGTATCTTCTATCCTGAACTGAAGGTGTTATGATGATGCTGTGTGTTATTTGTATAGCGCAGGTGTCAGCAGTCTCTGGCCTGTAGGCCAATATTGGCCCACCAAGATTTCTAATTTGGCCTACAAGGTCTTTCCCCTCAAAAGCACGCTTGCCTGTTAACCACTGAGTGTGTGACATCAGCTGATGGGCAGGGTTCAATTCTGCATTTGCTGTGCATGCCAGTTTCCCACAGGGAATATTTGCAATTCACTTCTAATGGAGGCTTGGGATTTATAATACATAGGTTTCACAGACTGCTAAGGACAACTATGTTGCTACAAAAGCTATGTGCCTTGTCAGGTTTTTTTGTTATGCCAGTTTGCATTAGAGACCACCCTAAATAATGGTCCTTGATTAAAAACCAATGAAATCTTTTGATAGGTAAAATGGTTCTGACTGTATAAAATAAAAAGGAAGTCTGAGTGGCAGAGCATGTGAAGGGCTCATGTGAGAGTCCATGTGCATCTGGGAGCTGAAGCAGCAGCATTTGCCTGTAGAAGAAGCAGAAGCCAGAGTAGAACTGGGAGGTCCTAGCAGCAGCAGGCAGTGGCTGTCCAAAGAAGAAGATCAGGAAGCTGAAACAGCAGAAGGCTGAAACTGAGGAGGTCTACAGGGAGAACAAGACCCCAGCAGCAGTCCTCCAGAATAGCAGGAGTCAAATTGTCAGCTGTTGGCAGTTGTCCACAAGAAGCAGTACGTTCCTGCCTAGACAGAAGACAGTATAAACCTGTGAGTTGGCTGGGGGAGGAAAAGATAAGAGTATTTGGCTATTGACTTAGACTAGGAAGAATATCTAGGTAGGTTTACAGAAAGTGTCATTTAAAAATCTAATCTGCAAATATATTATGATATTTTGTATAAGTTTTAATAAATAATTTATTTGTTTGGCTTTTAAACAAGTCTTATATTCACCCCTCCCCTATTTAATAAGTGTTTAACTTTAAAGCTTTTTTAAAATGAATTTTATTAGCATGCTGGGGGAAAGATTCGTTGAATAGTCATATGCTGATGCTGTCTTGGCCAGAGGTGAGGCTACTAAGCATGTTCACATTTCTAAGTCCTAACTTTTTGAAAGCAATATTTGAGCACAGTGTCAAAACGTCAAGACATAACAAGCAGCTGTCTTGTAAGCAATGTTTGGCCCTTTGCCACTGCCTTGAGTCCCTCATCTGATTCCTTTCAATTTTCAGTGGATAGGAAAAAGCAAAACAGATGAGAGAAAAAGTGAAAAAGGAATTGGTCAGTTCTCCCTTGAGTATCATCCTCCTCTGCCTTTAGCTCTGACAATTAATCCCTGCTTTCCTACTGCAGGAATCTGAATTATAAATATGTTGTAGAAGAAAGCATGGGAAAAGAATACCACTAATAAAAAACAGCAGTTTCAGGGCTTTGGAATATGATACAATTATTTGCTAAAATAAGGCTCCTTGCCTTCTTAAACAATGAAGCTGTCAGAAAAGTCAGAGCAGAAATATATTTCACACTGATTTTCCTAGATATATTTTCTCCTGCAGCTTCTTTTTCTGTAACAAAAGAAGAGAGAATCCAGTCCTAAATAACTACTTCAAGATAAGAACAGATTACCTTTAGTTTGGGAATACTTCTACAAGTATTTATCTTGCCAGGAAAAGATGTTAAAGCCTGTTGGTGATTTTGGTAATCCATAGATAAAAAGGGAGGCTAGTTGTCAGTGAGGATGAAAGTGGATTATATGTATTTTCTAGAACTCCTGTACTTCCAGTGAGTAATATATATGAAAGAAATTGGGCTTGCAGCAGTACAATGTTGCAGTATATCTCCATTAGCTGCTTTTTTGTTTGAATTTATAACATCATCATCATCATCATCATTAGAATTTACATACCACCCTATACCTGGAGGCCTCAGGGCAGTTCACAGAATAAAATCAAAATATAAAACCATAAAATACATAATCAAAATAAAAACAACCCAATAGCCCCCCCCAAGGAAAAAAAACACATTTTAAAAGGGCATAGGGTGTCAATAAAATCAACCAAAGGCCTGGTTAAAAAGGAACATTTTTGCATTGGCCCCTAAAGGTGTATAATGAAGGCACCAGGCGAACTTCCCTGGAGAGAGCATTCCATAGATGGGGAGCCACTGCAGAGAAGGCCTATTCTTGCTAACAAGACTCCCTTCCAGGGCCTCATATGAGCTCTGCACAGGCCTTTGTTGGGTGCCTTTAATTGAGAGGGTTAGACTTGACGACCCGCAGGATCTCTTCCAACTCTACAATTATATGATGCTATGAGTCTGTCTATGCAGTATGTGTGCTGATTTGGCCCAGTGTTTCTGTGAGCCATAATTGCACTTGACAACTTTTTTCCCCTTTGATTGCTTTTCTCTGTAATCTATGAGACGGCATAAGGTCAACCCATTTGCTACCCTGTCTTACTAACAAATGTGCCAACATGTTGAAAGAAGCACTGCAGCCGTGATGAATGATGTCTGCTTCTAATAGGTATCAGTTTGTTAGTGTAGCAAAGTGTAGGCACCAGTCTGGCAATTAGAAGGCTAATGTTGCGGAAGAGTCATGCATACACCTCTTAGTGATGTCTAGGAAACTGTGTTACCAGATGTTTGACCATTCTCATACACCTACAAGAATAGTGCTGCTCCCAAAATCATTCTTGTATACAGGCAGATAGGAATTTAGAGTTGTACAGTACATCACAAAATTGAGCAGTGAATTAGAACAGATTGAGGTTGAATCCTGACAAGACAGAAGTACTGTTTTTGGGGGACAGGGGGCGGGTGGGTGTGGGGGATTCCCTGGTCCTGAATGGGGTAACTGTGCCCCTGAAGGACCAGGTGCGCAGCCTGGGAGTCATTTTGGACTCACAGCTGTCCATGGAGGTGCAGATTAATTCTGTGTCCAGGGCGGCTGTCTATCAGCTCCACCTGGTACGCAGGCTAAGATCCTACCTGCCCACAGACTGTCTCGCCAGAGTGGTGCATGCTCTAGTTATCTCCCGCTTGGACTACTGCAATGCGCTCTATGTGGGGCTACTTTTGAAGGTGACCCGGAAACTGCAATTAATCCAGAATGCGGCAGCTAGACTGGTGACTGGGAGTGGCCACCGGGACCACATAACACCGGTCCTGAGAGATCTGCATTGGCTTCCAGTACGTTTCTGAGCACAATTCAAAGTGTTGGTGCTGACCTTTAAAGCCCTAAACAGCCTCGGTCCTGTATACCTGAAGGAGTGTCTCCACCCCATCGTTTAGCCCGGACACTGAGATCCAGCGCCAAGGGCCTTCTGGTGGTTCCCTCATTGTGAGAAGTGAGCTTACAGGGAACCAGACAGGGGGCCTTCTCGGTAGTGGCGCCCACCCTGTGGAACACCCTCCCTTCAGATGTGAAGGAAATAAGCAGCTATCCTATCTTTAAAAGAAATCTGAAGGCAGCCCTGTTTAGGGAAATTTTTAATATTTAATGCTGTACTGTTTTTAACACTTGATTGGGAGCCGCCCAGAGTGGCTGGGGAAACTCAGCCAGATGGGCGGGGTATACATAATATATTATTATTATTATTATTATTATTATTATTATTATTATTATTATTTATTATTAAAGCCCTTGTTTTGCCTACCATGAGGGTGAATTCTGTTTTGATACTGTTGTTGTTCCAAGCAGCAGATGCAAGGAAGTTTCTGGTGATAAAAGCTGATTATTATAATATTATTTTGTAAGAGAGCTAAGGGGGAGAAGAGGGCAAAGGGGTGAGAAACCTTTCCCCTTAATTTATGTAAAGAGTGTGGAGCAACCTGGTGTAAGTAGACACTGGAGGTTTGCCCCTACATGAGCAAGAGGGATAGAAAGAGATGAATGTCAGGGGCTGGGGTTTATTTTGTTCCTCACCTCTGAACAAGAGTTTGGAACAATATGTGAAAATGTAGAAGCTCGGTGATGATTATAAATTGGTAATCTGGCACACCGCCAGAGCTATTTTAAGATTGCTATCTGTGCTGTAATGGCCAAAGTCCTCTGGGGTTGTTTGTATATTTTAACAAACGAATGTGGTTCCACCTCTTCTTACCTAGATAATATATTTTCCTGGGAAGCTTAAGAGCACCCCCAGAAGAACAGGTAAATACTTTCTGAGAAGCCTAGTTGAATCAGCCCTTATTGTAGAAAGGAAGCAGTCTACTTATATGTGTTCTCCTCTTTATTAAGTCAAGTCTTTTATGTTCGTCCTGGTTCTATAATCAGCATGATTCAGGGCTGGTCTAGTGGTTGCCACACCTTTGTATTACATAGTTACATACTGTTTGGAAGTCACATGACTGACTAGAATTTAATTGGTATCGCAGTCACTTGCAGCTTCTGAGCCTATCTGGCCATCAACTGCAAATGCCATCCATGAACTTTGCCTCCTTAGGAAAGCAGACTTTGTTTTTGTGTTACAGGTTTCAACTGGTATTACCTGCCGCGTTGTGCTGTTTGTTGTAGGTACTAGTGCTAGTACAAGTCATGGCACAAGCTGGTGTGCAGGCTGCCTTGTGAAGGCAAACCCAGGACCCTAAAATAATTCTTTTTGACCAACTAAATGGCAGACCCAGATGGGGATTCAGATGAAGGCTTGAAATTTAAGCAGAAGACTTGTGCAGATCTGCTGGTAAGGAGTTAAGAAATTATGATGGTGGTCCAATGTCTTAAGAACACCAAGGTTTCTCAAATTCTGTCAGAATCATTAATTTGATCTTTTGGTCTCTGGTAAACAAATTGTGTGTTTTATTAACCTGCCGTTTTGTTTTGTTTTAATGCAAAGGAGTGTGTGGTTTTGTGGGTGGGATGAAAAAAATCCCAAACAAGATTTTTGATAATGTCTTTTGTTATTTCTAAGGTTCCTTGTGTGTGTGTGTGTGTGTGCGCGTGTGTACAATTTAAATATTTAATTTAATGTTTTAAAATATATATTTGGCCTATAGATCTAGTGGCCTCTATCATAGGTTCAAAAGCACATATCCATATATGAACCATGCAATCTTTAGAACACATTTGTATATTACCTTGAAATAATTGAGGATACTCAAATCACTAATACATGCTTGCCTGAAGTGGGAAAACGCATTCCTATGAATTGATCACCAGAGCAGTTTTACTTCTTTTCATGCTCCAGTTGTATGTTACCTTATACGAAGACTTGAAGAGACAGTCAAAACCAAATTACAAATAGGAATATTATTTCATAAAAAGTACTCTCGTGGTTTACAAGCCTCAGTTCCACCAAGTGCTGATAATCCACGACCTGATAATCTCTTGAGACCTTGGGGTGTTAAATGGATAGATGTTAAAATGAAGTGATTGTCTATAAAATATAACTGCATTGATCAGACAGGATGGCTGGATATCCCATGCCTTGTTGTGTCCTGAATTACATAACTACTGTAAGTGAGCATGTGCAAATATCTGTATCTTTTGATTAAACTGAAATGTTTGTGCTCATGTTATGGAAAAAGATAAACGACCTTATAAACATTTTCGTATGAGACACTTGGCATGATGACTAAAATGTAAGGAAAACATGCTACTGATTTGTATCTGAAATGCATACATATTTTTAAATTATACTTCAAGAGCAAGATGACTACTATAAGCATATAGCATATTCAGATGAAAGCTTAAGATGAAATTGTGCAGCAATTACTGTAGTCTGTTATTAATGAGCTTTCGAAGTTCTCCAAATTATTCTCTCCCTCTCCCTGAGGTAAAGAAAGAACATGTAAAACAGCAAGAAAGCCAGAAAGAAACAGTGCCATTGCAAATTGTGCATAATTTCTCATCAAGGGTCTTGATTTTGCTGGGTACTGAATACTCATCACATTGACGTGTGGTTTGACCTCATAGGATTAGAAAATGTGGGAAAGAATATAATAAAGGTGGGAGGTAAACTATGCTTTTGCATGTGCGGTACTTTGTTTCTGGTAGCAATGTGAAGGATACTTTTGGTGACTTTGCATCTTTGTGGAGCAATAGGTTCCATGGGGACTATGGATTCTTAAGCACTAAAACCTTGCGAATTTAGATGAAACATCTAAGGACCAGTTTGCAAAAGGAAATGTTTGTCTTCCCTTAGGTACTACTAGCATACAGTTGTACCTCGGGTTAAGTACTTAATTCGTTCCGGAGGTCCGTACTTAACCTGAAACTGTTCTTAACCTGAAGCACCACTTTAGCTAATGGGGCCTCCTGCTGCTGCTGTGCCGCCGGAGCACGATTTCTGTTCTCATCCTGAAGCAAAGTTCTTAACCTGAAGCAATATTTCTGGGTTAGCGGAGTCTGTAACATGAAGCGTATGTAACCTGAAGCGTATGTAAGCCGAGGTACCACTGTATTATGTAGGGCTGCATGCGACATTTTCTTTTCATCCACATCCAAGTTGAATCTCATGCACAAATTACTTTTCTGTTTACATCTTCTGTGGTGCTGATGATGCCAAGGCTGCAGGTTCGATCCCCGTATGAGACGGCTGCATATTCCTGTATTGCAAAGGGTTGGACTAGATGGTCCTCAGGATCCCTTCCAACTCTACAGTTCTATGAGTCTATGATCTATACATGTAATTTCTAATTCTGTAATGCCTGAGTTGGCTTACAATATTTATTTTCTTAGGTGGTTTAGAACCAACTCATTAAAATCAACTCCAGAGCAGGATGCAACATAAACATATATTGTTACACGTCACCCCAATCCCCGTGAGCAGTGTGAGATTCCAGGGGTTTCAGTCACTTACCTGTTTCCTTTTGGGAATAAGGCACAGCAGAGACTATGGTGTCTTTATTATATATGGTTTATTTGCACATATATACAACCTGAACCTAAATGAAGGGATTTCAGAGCATTCACATCCCAAGAGGGTCCAGCCTCCTCCATAAGCCTCCTCCTTGGATTCAAAGGACAGCAAAAAGCCATCCTCTGTCTCTTACCCAGCCTGTCATCTGTCCTGCCTTCTCGCTGCTAACCAGTTCCAAGCCTACGTCATTCAGAGTTGAAACCCTAAGCCTGGCCTATAAAATAACATTTTAAAACGTGTTTGTGGAAGGGGGGTTATTGGTTTGTTTTCGTTGGGTATTTTGTTTTCTCATTTTGTAGTTTTTCTATTGTAAACCTCTCTGGGATCTTCTAGTGAAGTGAGGTATACAAATTTAATAAATAATAATAAAATAACAATAAATCTTCCCATAATTTAGTTCTCTGAGTGGTGTACAAGGAATTTAAAACAAGCATATATATATAATCTCCCAAAAGCAGTACAGAACATAAATGTTAGCAGCCACAATCAAATTACCCAGTCACAATGAAGCTAAAACTATTCAATAAAAGCTAGAAACAACCCAACTATGACAAAAATAGAGACAAAAGTGTAAATAATTGTCAGGGAACTGTCATCTGAGACGAAGGAGGTGAAAGGGCTCATGGAGGGTGAGAGAGACCACTCAGCGGAGGAGGGGACCAGCAGGGGGAGAAGTGGAGTTCCAAGGGAAAGTGAGTCGGAGGGAGAGCTCAGAGATACTTCAAGCGAGAACAGTGGGGGGGTTTCAGGACCTCCCGTAGGAACACCCACTCCTCGGCGGAAACTGTCACGCCGAGAGTCCAGAAGACGTGTTTCCGTTAAGGAGCTTTTATGCTGGAAGAAGTTCCGTAAACGCCCACTGTCCGATTCAACGAGCGATTGATGGAGCCATGCTTAAGGAGCTCCATCACAGACAGAGGTTTGGGAACTTAGCCAAACTCTGAGGGATCAGGATTTTACGCACAAGCAGCTCACCATCCCATCACAGCAATCGGACAGTCCCTGAAAGCAGCTTGTGCAGAGAGGCATCATGAGCGACCCAGCCGGAACCGGAGGAGCAGCAGGAGCTGGAGAAGGTCCAACTCTGGAAGAAAGGTACAGAGTGTTGGAACTCCAGCTAGCAATGCAAACGGCGAGGCTAGAAGAAAGGAGGGCGCAGGATGCAGAAAAGGCAAAAGGCGCTACACTAGCAAGAAAGATGCCAGGAATGGTGCAGAAGTTTGGGGGGGACCCCAGGAACTACCAAGCCTTTAGGACAGAGATGCAGTATGCTCTTGAACTGCAGTTTAATGACTTTCCCGATGAGGCATCGCGAGTGGCGTTTGTGATTGGCCATCTCGAAGGAGGGGCGAGAGACTGGGTCCGGCCCCTGATGGCAGGGAATAGTGACATGCTGAAGGACGCGAGGAAGTTTTTTCGCGCCATGGATTTGATGTTTTCCAGCGAGATTGAACAGGGACTGGTACGCAGACAATTGATGGCTTGCAAACAGGGGAGCCGATCGGTTCGTGAGTACTGGACTGAGTTTACAATGTTGATACATAGATTGGGGTGGGACCTATCGGCGGAACCCATTCAAATGCTATTTGAAGAGGGGCTTTCTTCGGCGGTGAAAGACGAACTTTCCCGGGCGCCCAGGGCGGAGTCTATGGACCAGCTGACCAAATCAGCGCTGACCATTGGAGCGCGCCAGGAGGCAAGAGCCTTGGAGAAGCGGGAGGGGAAAGGAGAGCGTTGGAGGGATTTCCGCATTCCAGAGATTCCAGAGCCAAGTTTCCCGCCCGGAGAGCCGATGGAAGTTGGAACAGCGCGCGCGCGCGCAGTTTCAAATCCCAGTGAAGGGAGGAAGAAGGAGGGAAAGAGCGCCAAGAAATGTTACCTCTGCCAGCAGCCAGGTCACTTTGCCAGAGTCTGCCCGCAAAGAAAGGAATGGCAAGGGATGGCGGGGGCTGTTGGGGGGAAGGAGGAGGAAGTCCAGGAGCCAGTAAAAGCCAACGCCTGTCTGCCTCTGTCAGGGCACTGCAGACAGGCCAAGGAGCAGTAAAAGTGCCCACTCCGGAACCTCCAAGACCAGCCCTAGTAATAGAGGTGTTGCTAGAGCTGGCAAACGGATACCCACTAAAGACCAAGGCGCTGTTAGACTCAGGCAGCTCCTGTAATTTTATGAGCAAGGAGTTTGCAGCTGAACACCAGATACAGACACTCCCTTTAAGCAACCCCCTGCAGGTCACCACGATCGATGGGAGGGAGCTGTTGGGGGGAGAAGTTAGCCTACAGACCGTCCCAATGGTTATGAGGGTGGCAAGGCACACCGAAAGGATAGCGTTCAATGTAGCCACCCTGGGAGGGGCGCCAGTCATTTTGGGAATGAGCTGGCTAGCGTTGCATGACCCGCTAGTGGGCTGGCATCAGAGAGTGGTGTCCTTTGGGTCAGGACATTGCCTGGAACACTGCAAAGAGGGAAAGGTGCCAGAAGGGGCAAAAGCCTCCATAGCAGGGACGGAAGTGGCGAACAAAGGGAAGGTGCCCAAACAATACGCTGACCTGAGCAAGGTCTTCAGCGAAAGGGAAGCAGATAAACTACCACCGCATAGAGACTTTGACTGCCAGATTAACCTGGTCCCTGGGGCCCAGCTCCCCGTGGGCAAGCTGTACGCCATGTCAGACAGGGAAATGCAGGAGTTGAGGGAGTTTATTGACAAAAACCTGAAGAGAGGTTTCATCAGAGAGTCCAGAGCGGTGGGGGGCAGTCCAGTGTTTTTTGTGGACAAAAAAAACACGGATAAACCGAGATTGGTCGTGGACTACCGGGCCCTGAATGCCGTGTCAGAACCAGTGACTTTCCCCATGCCCAGGATTGATGACATTTTGACCAGGGTGAGGAAGGGAAAGATATTCACGAAACTGGACTTGAGAGGAGCGTACAACCTGATACGAATAAAGAAGGGGGATGAATGGAAGACAACGATGTTCACCCCCCTAGGGGCTTTCGAATATCTCGTTATGCCATTCGGATTGCAATCAGGCTCCGCCTGTTTTCAATCGCTCATGAACCATGTACTGGGACCTTTGCTCTACAAGAATTGCGTGGCATTCCTCGATGACGTGCTGATATATTCGGAGAATGAGGAGCAGCATGTGAAGGATGTCAGGGAAGTGCTGAGCCAGCTGCAAGCAAACCAGTTGTGGGTGAAATTGGAGAAGTGTCAGTTCCACACCAAGGAGGTGGAATTCCTGGGGTACCGCTTATCAGACAAGGGATTAGCCATGGATCCAGGCAAGGTCCAGGCGGTGCTGGAATGGAAGACACCGAAAACCAAAAAAGATGTGCAAAGGTTCTTAGGGTTTGGGAACTTTTACCGTAAATTCATCAAGAACTTTGCCCACTTAACGGCTCCCATCACGGACTGTCTAAGCAGCAAGAAGAAATTCGTTTGGACGGCAGAGGCGGAGCACGCTTTTGAGGAATTGAAAAAGGCATTCGCTTCGGAAGAACAGCTCCTGCATGTGGATTTACAAAAACCCATGAGAGTGGAAACTGATGCCTCAGACCGGGCGGTGGGGGCAGTACTGCTTCAGCCAGGGAGCAATAAGTCGGAATGGAGACCGTGTGCCTTCTTTTCGCGTAAGCTGAACAAATCCGAGAGGAACTACACGGTATATGACCGAGAACTACTCGCCATTCACGAAGCGTTCCGGAGATGGAGACACTTACTAATTGGCGCACAGCATAAGGTGCAAGTGCGTACGGACCACAAGAATTTGGAGTATTGGAGAACAGCACGAGTGCTCAACCAGCGACAAGTGAGATGGGCCCAGGAGTTCTCCAAATTCCATTTTGAAATCTGCTACGTGCCAGGTCCAGAAAACATCAGAGCGGACGCTCTCTCTCGCAAACCTGAATATTTGGAGGGGGAGGGAGCGCCAGAAGAGAGACATATTATCCCAGAGGACCACTGGGTGTGTGGTGCGGCCTGGGTGGGGCAAAGAGAACTGGTAGAGGGGACGGTAAATGATGAGTACGCCCAGGATAAGCTCAGAGGTTTAAGGAGAGAGGGAGAAGACCCCGGAGGTTTTGAAGAAAGAAACGGGGCATTGTATTACAAAGGGGCACTATATATACCCGAAGGGGAATTGAGGGGGAGAGTACTCAAACAGTTGCACGACAATCCCACAGCGGGGCATTTTGGGCAACACAAGACCATGTGGTTGGTGACCAGGGAGTTTTGGTGGCCCAAGGTGAGGGAGGATGTACGGGAGTATGTGAGAAGGTGTGACCAATGCCAGAGAGCCAAAGGAGAAAGGCGGGCACCAGCGGGTTTATTAGAACCGTTACCCACACCAGAACGACCGTGGGAGGCGGTGTCGATAGATTTTATGACTGATCTGCCCAAATCCCAGGGGAAAACCGCCATACTAGTCGTAGTAGACCAGTTAACTAAGATGGGTCACTTTGTAGCTTGCTCACATGCAGTCACGGCGGAAGAGACAGCGAAATTGTTTGTAGAACATATTTTTAGGCTGCATGGCGCCCCCTTGAGGTTGGTGTCCGACAGAGGGAAACAGTTCACGTCCAGATTCTGGAGGAAGCTTATGAGCTTGTTGCACGTAGAGGTCAACTTTTCGACTGCCAGGCACCCTGAGACCAATGGGCAGGCGGAGAGGGCAAACGGTATCCTTCAACAATACCTGAGGTGCTATGTCAATGACAGAGAAAACGATTGGGTCGAAAAGTTGGCACTAGCGGAATTTGCTTACAATAATGCAGAGAATGTGTCCACCGGGATGAGCCCATTTTTGGCTAATTATGGGTGCCACCCCAGGGCGTTTCCAGGGGAAGGAGGAGAGAGATGGAGTGTTCCGGCCGCTGAACTTTTTGTAGAAGAAATGGAAGCGATCCATCGTCAACTCCAACACAACTTAGAAAGGGCCAAAGAAGAATATAAGAGGCAGGCAGACAAGAGCAGAAGGGAAGGTGAAACAATTAGGGTGGGGAGTCGGGTCTGGCTATCAACCCAAGGGTTGCCGTACAAGGGGGGTTGCAAGAAATTGAGACCCAAAAGATTGGGACCATTTGAGGTCATCCAACAGATCAACCCAGTGGCTTTCAGACTCCGGTTACCGAACCACATGAAACTGCACCCAGTATTCCACAGGTCATTACTGTCACCATACAGGGGGGAAGGTGAAGGGGTATCCACACGGGGGCCAGCCATAGAAGAAAGGGAAAGCCGCAACTATGTGGCAGAAATCATCGACTCCAGGTGGAAGGGGAATCAGGTGGAGTATTTGGTCGCGTGGGAAGGGGAACCAGAGTCAGAAAACACCTGGGTGAAGGCAGAGGAGGTCCATGACGAGGTCTTGATCGAAACGTTCCACCAAAGGTTCCCCAGGAAACCTCAGCCAGTAGCGAGGTTCCGGAGGGAGTACTTTGGCACCACCGACGATGAGGAGGAACTGGAGGGATTCAGGGAATCGGAGTTGGAAGGAGGTACCGACTCCGAGGAGGAGGAGTACTTGGAAACCGGGAACAGCAAAAGGTGGAGGGAAGTGTTCGAAACTTCGGAAGATGAGGGAGGTTCCTTCAGGGGTTTTGCTCCCTCGCCTCCCGCAGAGGAGGGGAGGGAAGGGGGTGAAGGGGGCCCTGGAGGGGAGGTGGATGTCAGGGAACTGTCATCTGAGACGAAGGAGGTGAAAGGGCTCATGGAGGGTGAGAGAGACCACTCAGCGGAGGAGGGGACCAGCAGGGGGAGAAGTGGAGTTCCAAGGGAAAGTGAGTCGGAGGGAGAGCTCAGAGATACTTCAAGCGAGAACAGTGGGGGGGTTTCAGGACCTCCCGTAGGAACACCCACTCCTCGGCGGAAACTGTCACGCCGAGAGTCCAGAAGACGTGTTTCCGTTAAGGAGCTTTTATGCTGGAAGAAGTTCCGTAAACGCCCACTGTCCGATTCAACGAGCGATTGATGGAGCCATGCTTAAGGAGCTCCATCACAGACAGAGGTTTGGGAACTTAGCCAAACTCTGAGGGATCAGGATTTTACGCACAAGCAGCTCACCATCCCATCACAATAATAGTCTATAATAATGTTAATTAAAATGGGAGGATGTTTTTCCTGGTGCAGGTAGGCCTCTTTAGAGAAAGCATTCCTTAGACAGAGAGGGACACTGCTGAGAAGGCTTTGCTTTTAGTATGGTAGTCCCTGAGATATAGATGAATGCATGCATACAGAGTCTTTGATGCCTGAAAAACTAGAATATGAAGAATGACAGATATTCACATGTCTCGCTTGAAGTGCTCTTGCGCTTCTCTCTTGCTGTCAGAGTACATGGGTGCAAGACAGAAATTCGGTATTAAATTTGTTTGTAATATGGTTTTAAAATTTATTGATGGCCATGCAAGACTCTGGACTTGGAATAGCATTTCAACGTTCCTTTCATCAACTGTGAACAGATATATTCTCTATAATGTGCATTTTTGTCCTCTATCCATCAGGGTTTTCCCCTGTAGAACTGTATATATTTAGGAATGGCTTTTCACATTTCAGTCTCTTGAAAATGAATCTTCAACTGAATGGAAGTTCTGCAGAACCAGGGTTTGATGGACTGCATCATTCAATAGCAGTACAGTATTTTAATTTGAAATCCATATTAAGAAGATATTCCTGCAGGCATCTAACTTGATAAAATGGAGCACATTCTTAACATGTTTTTGAAAGCATATTGAATGTCTTTTCAGAGCAAACAATCCTGTTCCTTCTTGCCTTGTAGCTATGCAGAGAGAACATATTTTTGCTCGAGAACAGGGTTTGAAAGCAAGAAAGCATAACATTTAGTTTTAAGCTTCAGCCATAGAAACCGCTTCTTCGTTTGAAAGAGTCATGCACTGTTAAAGTTAACATACAAATAAAACAAATTGCAAACATCGACTGTAAACATGATATCAATATGGGCATTGGTGTCTGTGGTGCAGTAGGTCATAGGTTGGTGGTTTGAGCCCACCCAAGGATGGCTGCTGTGGGTGGCGCTGTGGGTTAAACCACAGAGCCTAGGATTTGCCGATCGGAAGGTCAGCGGTTCGAATCCCCGCGACGGGGTGAGCTCCCGTTGCTCGGTCCCTGCTCCTGCCAACCTAGCAGTTCGAAAGCACATCACAGTGCAAGTAGATAAATAGGTACCACTCCGGCGGGAAGGTAAATGGTGTTTCTGTGCGCTGCTCTGGTTCGCCAGAAGTGGCTTAGTCATGCTGGCCACATGACCCGGAAGCTGTACGCCGGCTCCCTCAGCCAATAAAGCGAGATGAGCACCGCAGCCCCAGAGTCAGTCACAACTGGACCTAATGGTCAGAGGTTCCTTTACCTTTACCTTTTTAAGGATGGCTGCAGGCAGGATTCCTGCATTGCAAAGGGTTGGACTAGTTGACCCCCCCCCGGTGGTATCTTCGAACGCTACAGTTCTATGATTCTATAATTGTTGATATTAATAATCAGGATTTTATCATACTACAAAGTATGTTTTCTTACAATTTTCATTTCTTGGATAATTAAAATATCTCATTTAACAACATGGAGTTTATTATCTTATAGGAACTTATTGTATTATCAGTTAGGTTATTTTGATCAGAAAGAGGTGGTAGAATGGTATACCATTTCAGACTGCATGGGTGATCACATTTCCCCCTATGTAAAATACTCCCTACAAAGACAAAATTAACTGAGCAGGCAAAGGTCTTGGACAGAACTTTTCTCCCTGTACTTTTCTATGTGTGTGTGTTTGAAGGCAGTAGCCTCAGTAATGGGATACAATGTTCCTTGGAATACCTTTCACTGATATGGAGCTTTCAGGTATGGATAGTGATGGGTGAATCTGTCAGTTTTTGATTCATTCAGTTTCCCATTTTTCCAACCTTAAGATCAGTTTTCCACATTTCCACACTGATGGAAATTCACCTGCATTTTTTCATGAATATCTCCTCTAATATATACATTTGTATACAATTCTGTCTAAAATACAAAAAACTGCAAATCAGTTTCCTCTGATACAATGTGTTTTGTATATTGTTTTCACTAATATATGTATTTTGCGCACACTTTACCTCAGTGTATGCATTTTTGCACACAGTATTTGTGTACAGCTGCATTGAATTGTATTGCAAAAATCAGAAACCATGTTGCAAAATCTGAAGAAGTGAAAATTTTGAAGGATGAGCTGCGCAGTTCTCATATTGTTTCAGAAAGTGTGGATTAGTTAGGTTCATCTTAAAGTGTGGCCTGAATTGTATGTCTCCCCCATTCCTACATATGAGCTGAATCCCTTTCACCTGTGCACAATATTGTGTTTCCCACATTTGCTGTTCTGATTATCAGGGTAGGTCATGAAAGAAAAAGCCAGTGGTAGCACAATGTGTAGGAACTGCAAGGAAAAAAAGAGAGAGTAAGGAATGGATTGGATCTGGGCAAATTTGGACAGGACTCACTAAGTCCAAGAGTCTTTTTTTATGGCAGGACATCACCCTGGAATGTGAGGTGTAACTTCCTTTTAAGCAGCTCTACTGCAGATGGCATTCCCATTACTAGTGGGTAACCACAGTCACTCAGAGCACATCTAGATTTAGAGAGCAAGGGAGACTTCCGGTCAGCGCCAGCAACTGTAATGGCGGATTTCCTCCGATCTCCGGAGGAAATCTGCTTCGTGGAGCCAGGGTTCTACCGCTACGGCGAAGCGGGGACCCGAAAAAAATCACAGGCGGGGAAGCCTGTGAACTGAAGGCTCGGCGGGCTCCATTTGCGTCCCCCCCCGCTGCAAAGGAGCCTTTTTAAAGGCTCCGGAACATACCGGTGGTGAGCGGCGCGGAGCTGAGAGCTGTCTACCCGTCTCCGCGAAGCGAAGCCGCATGCCATGGTTGGAGAGTGCTGACTTCTTCCTTTGAAATTTGGACTAAAAGTAACAACCCGTGAGTATTACGGAAATTGGATATTAAAAATCCCCTTTTTTGATTCGGCACGAGCGGGGAAGGCGCAAAGAGGAAGTCCGTCTCCCCCTCTTGTAAACATTTTAAAGCAAGGACTAGATAACTAAGGTTGAAAAGAACATCTTCGTGAGAAGTCAAAAGTAACTAATTTCACGTTTTGGCAGTATAAGTGAATGTGCTGGAGGATAAGAGTTAATTCTGAAAGTGGATTGTTACCCCTCCCCCAGGACCCGGGAGCGATCCACGAGGGAGCCTGTTGGAGAGATTTAAAAGACTTTGACAGCTGTCAAACTAGCTGTCAAAGCTGAGAGGGGAAAAAAGAGAGAGAGAACTTTGTTTCTATTGCCTCGGCTGGTCATATTTGTTACATTTAGGTAACAAATTGTCGAAAATCAAGGAAAATAAAGGACTTTTGGATTTACAACTGGAAGGAACACTAAGTAACCAGTACTCCCCTAGAGGGGGCTCTGGGACATTACAGAATGGCTGTAAGTGGAAAAATACAGACGGCACTTGAGAAGATCTTTCGTAGCCTGGGAAAACTTCAAGAACAAAGCACTGTTTTGGCTAGAAATGTTACAATATTGAATGAAAAAGCAAACAAACCTGCGGAAATTGGAAGGGACTTGACTCAAGTCTCTGTACCAGAACAAAAAGACTGTGCCCTTGAACTAAAAACTCTTGCAGCTGAACAAGAAAAGAAATTTGAGAAATTTGAAGAAGCTACACATGACAATTTAGAGGGAAAGGAAGGAGGAGCTATAATGCAGCAGAGGATTAAAGAAAGAAGCAAAAAACAAGATTTGGATTACAATCATAAATATGGAGACCTGGCAGGCCAAAGGCCTGTAAAGATGGATTTAAAGGAAAAGACAAATCTGATCAAAGTGGAAGCAGGAGTCTCTGGGACATTTGGACTTAAAAGAAGTAAAAAACAAGATTTGGATTACAATTTTAAATATGGAGGCCTGGCAGGAAGAAGTATGGATCTTATGGGGACAGAGCTTCTCCGAGATTTGGCGTTTAACATAAAGGACTATCAAAAAAACCGGCAGAGAGGAAAGGAGAGAGACTTAAGGGCCTCGGATGTGAGATCACCAGGCTGATTTGGGGACCTTTACTGGCAGATGGATTGATGGACATTGGTTGGAGATTGAAACCGGGAAAAGCGGGGAGTGGGGTTTTGGGTATCCAAAGGCGGTACAAATATATTCTTTTTTTTTTCTTGTAAATAATTTGTTTTGCTATTCTAGATTAAAATGGGGAAATCGTGAAATGGAATTGGGGTTGACTTTAGAAAAAGGTATTAAGAATAAGATTTGATGTATAAAGATTGAGATTTATGTTAAAATTGGTTAAACAAAAAGGATTTAAATATAATAAGGTAAAATTTGGGGATAGGAACTTGCTGAATTAAAAATTGAATTGGAATACAAGAAGGGGAGATGTGGGGAAGTCAAGGAAAAATGTTATTGAAAGGTATATGTTTGTTTTTGGTTCTTTTCTTTTTTTGTGTGTGTTTTGTTTTTCTTTAAATTTTTTGAAAACTTCAATAAATATTTTATATATAAAAAAAAGATTTAGAGAGCAAGGTTTTCAAGACCACTGAGCTCGTGGCTTCTTCGCGGGCTCTCTCTGTATAGCAATAAATCACTGGAGTGGACACAGCTCATCCAGCTGTTAATGATATATTGTAGAAGGCTTTTGGCTAGATCTGTGTTTTTTCTTTTAATCAGATGGGAAAAGGTAGCTGGGGAATGGAGAGTGTGGAACAGTGTAGGAAGAATCCAGCTTCTTTTTTTCTATCAGCCTTTGCTTCCTTTGGGAGATTATCCTCCCACTCTGACAACCACAGGCTAAGAACCATGAATATAGGCCTGCAATGCAGCCTCCTGAATGTTTTTGCTATTTGTGAATTCATCCCCAGTACTCAAAATTAGAGGCTACTACTAAAAATATGGGTCTTGGATAGGTTTTCTTCATCAGCAAACAGGTTCTATATCAGTCTAATAGTACATACTTATTTGCCTCACAGGAACATTGTGAAAGATAGTTATTACTGTAGGCCACTTTGCGGACTGCTGAATGCTATTTCTGGGCTAATGTCGTTAATTCTCCCATTATCTCCCTACCACTATGAAAGTCCTATTGTCCAAAATGGGACAGAAGCTGCTTTCATCCTAATGAACACAAAGAAAATAATTCTTTCCAACTGAGATTATGCCTTGCCTTGCTTACTGCTTGTTCAGGTCTGACCCACTTTAGAAAGGACCAGCTCACTTTTATCTGCACAAGTTGAAAGAGCCTCAAAAAGCCGACATACTGCATTACAGCTATGATAAGAAAACACATTGGAGTAAGTGCCTTGTCCCATTGACATGTATAGGATTAATAAGAACGTGCTATTTGAAGGCATAAAATGTCAGGATTCAGAATAGTTGTTTTCTAAAAGATGTTTTGCATTCGTTCACACACTTGGGTGAAATGAGTGTGGGTGTGGGGTGTGTACACATGGTGTCTTCATAGTCCTGGTATTGTAGGAAAAGTGGGCATTTCCCATGTCAATATGTATGCTAAAAATCCTCCCTATGTGGAAGTTGAAAAGATTCTGATAAAGTTTGTCATTTGGAATCAGAAACTCACTTCATACCATGGTTTCAGGCATTTGAACCCCACCAGAGGAATGGAAGAAAATTCCCCTAGCACGTAGCTCAGTGGTAGAGCATGTAGTCTGCATGCCAGAGGTTGTAAGTTCAATCCCTTGCGTCTGCAGATAGGGCTGGGAAGGATTTCCGTCTGAAACTTTGGAGGCTGGCTACCAGTTGGTGTAGAGTAGACAGTGCCAAGCTTCATGGACCAGTGGTTTGATTCAGCATAAGGCACTTCATATTTGAATCTTGCCATCTGCCCCTTTGTACGACATAAGGATCGCATAGGTAGTAACTTGCAAATGGGAACAGAGGGGCTTTTAAAGTATAGTGTCCATGCAGCAATTATGTGCTCTTTATGATCATTCTTTTCCAGTTATAGGGTGAATATGCTAAGATTACTAAGCTGTAGACTGCATTGGTGATCAGTCAACACCTGTTCTGCAATTATGCTGCTTTATGCAAATATGCAAATAGATGGGCCTCTCAAATCATGGCATGTTTTTAAATTAGAAACAGACATTAGGTTGATGTCATAGTCAACCACCTACTCCTCCTGTAAGGCAAACAGTCCATCAACTATACAAAAGAAAATAAATCTAATTTGTTTCCCTGCTAAGCAAAATTTCCTTTGTCTTCCAGTTAATGAGCTTTTGATCTGATTTTGCTCTAAATTAGGAGCAGCTATCGTATGAATGGAACCGTCACTGTAAACTGAGCAGCCTGGCGACGAAGTCATGTCTACCCTATATGAAATGATCAAGTCGTTGTTCTAGAAGTCAAATGTTCTCTAGATGTTTTCACAGCCATATGGGAACCACATCGCTTACCCTGACTGGGACAATATTTTTAAACAACCCACCTACATAGGTGGGGCTTTCCCATTGAATCCTGTTCAGGCACAATGACAATTCTTTGGGAAAGGCCTGTGCATGCAGCCCCCAGTCATGCGGTTGGGCCATTTAAACTTTCTCCCAGGTAGGTGGCTGGGAAAATCTGCAAATGACAATGGAGTGACTTAACAATCTGCAGCCAGTAGGTAAGACAGAGTTTTGGACTGGTTTATGTGTTTTGCCACATCATAGAAAGGAAAGATGATGTGTTCTACCTAAATGGTAATACAAAATCCCTTAGAATGGACCTTCACTGAAGCATTATTAGTACTACAAGTACTACTGTTATTATTATTTATTATTATTAATTAGATTTATTACCTGCCCGTGGTCCCTGATCACCCACTTAATGTGTGCTGTCTGTATTGACTTGGTTAAAGGACAAAACTATGTTATGTGTAAATGAGTGCAAAATGCCCCTAGAAATAGTTGGCTGTGGCAACTGAATAAATGTGTGATGCATGAATCAGATATATGTCAGACTAACTGCCTAGAAGGTGTGTCAATTCTGTGGCCTACTTTTCCCATTTCAGTACATTGCATCTGTCAACTCATTGAGTAAAAATCAACACTCCTTCGTTTCCAGTGGATTGGGTGATGATTGTAAGGGAAGTAACACCAAGCTACGGTGATTGGCTTAGATTGGCTCAGATTGGCACATTTAGCTGGGATAGGCAACTCTGTATTTGTGTGTGACTCAGTGAAACCAGACCAGGCTTGCTGTAGTGAAATTAGCAGCCAGGTGAATGTGTCTTCAGTATGAGATGGCTGATGTTATCTAGCTGTTTTTGTTTTAGAACTTCCTGCTTTCCAGCTCAAACTTTGCCACAGCTTTATTTACTAGAGAGATACATTCACATTTACTTATTATATTTATAAAACCATAAATATGGCAATCAGTTCTGAACATAGGAATGATTCTGATGGGAATCTTCTATTGTGCTCCACCACAGAAGTAGGTTTGTTTAAACCTGGTCGGCACATAGGGTAGGGTTGCCATATTTCAAACAGTGAAAATCCGGACAGAAAAGTTGTTTTTTCGTTGTCCGCCTAGACACTGCAAGAGACAGCAGTATTCCAGATATGTCCGGGAAATTCCAGAAGTATGGCAACCGTCACCATATCCTGGCACTACCTTGAAAGAGGTATATGATGAGATGCAGCACTCGCATGGGGTAACTTTCTACAAGCAAACACAGCATTTGCTTGTCTTCCTCTGTATAAACTCTACCAGCTCATACGTAAAAAAACAACAACCCCCATGCCCTCACTTTTTCTATGTTTATTTATATAAATTATTTCCAACTGGAGTTTCTTCTCCCAAAGGAGAAGAAATTAAAAACTAATTAAAAACTAATACTTGTCCAGTCATGTATGAGACAGTTGTAGATCAGCTGATCCATCTGAGATTAAGATCTCTTCTAAGGGTTTGCCCCCTCCACTTCCCTGGTATTATGTTACCCACTCTAAGATCTTTATTCTCCTCAGAAGAAACACATCTGTTGCCTTGGAAATGGGAACTCAATAGAACGTAACTGATGTGATGGTACCCTGGAGATTTTCTCAACTTCTCTAGGTTACCCATGTAGAACTGGTGGGAGTAAGTGATGCACTTACTCCCTTGAGTCATGAACTCTTTGCACTGAGCACACACCAACAAACTGAGATTCTATGAAAGGTCAGAAAGTATAATAGTGAAGATCTTAAATGGGAGACTGGAGGGGGAAGTTGACCATAAATGAATGTGTATACAAAAAGAGGAAATCCTTCATTGCAAACTGCTTCCTATACATGAATGGTGCAGAGCCTATGGCCTTCCATATGTTATTGGACTCCCCACTCCCGTCAGCCCCAGTGAACATGGTCAATAATCTGTGATGATAGGAGTTGTAGTCCCAACATCTGGAGGGCCACAGGTTCCCAATCTCTGCTATACACTGAGGAAAAACAATGTTCTACTAAGCACTAGCTTGGAATAGTGTTGGTCAGAGTGGTATACGTTAAAGCCAGTAAAGCAATATGAACAAACAGTAACGAAACTCACAGCAGCCAAAATATCTGAGGGCAGTTTTAATTTCCATTGCAAAAACACGCAGTGAGCCGTGCAATATAAATCTCCAGGGGGTGTGGGGAGAGTTGTATTGGATGGTTAATGTATACCTACTCAGGACATCTGTGAACTTTTCGTCACTTTAAATGTAGAACAGTGCATATATTATAACAATAAGCATAAAAGTTAAAAACATTCACATCAGTTCCAGTTAAACATTCTTCCATCTAGTGATCCCTGGTTGACAGGGACAGTATTCTTTGGCCACCAGATGCCGGGGTATATGGGGAGGTTTTCAAATTCATCCTGAAAATTAATAATTATGGGCACCGGAACACTTCACTGGGGAGGGCAATCCTCAAATGGGGAACGACCACTTTAAAGGCCCAGGAAAGGAATATTAGAGCCTGGGTGGTAGTTTTCTAAAATTTGGATCCAGGGAAGACCTCATCACTGCTTCTTTCTAGGTTGTGGGCATAACTCTCTCCTGCAGTGAGGCACTGACCACTCCCTTGCGCCATCCAGTCAACCTCCTCCTGCTAGATTTCATGAGCCATAATGGACCAAGGGGGCACATTGTTTGCCTCATTGCTGCAAGCATCATATCCACACCCTCAGGTTGCAACAGCTGAAACTGATCCCACTAGGTGTAATTCACTGATGCTCTAGAGACCTCCAATGAACATGAACCAATTATGGCAACGAGTTCAGCATGGATCTGAATGATTTTGCTCTCAAAGTGCTTTGCAAAGCTCTCATAATGTAGTGCATTTCACAGCGATGAAAGGAAGGTGCCTTAGCAGTGCACTCACTTTACTGCCAGTGAAATTCTCAGGTGCTCTAATTGCCTTATGACATCAGAGAATGTGTTATCTAGGCAAAACTAAGTCCAAGTCCAAATACTCGGCTCTAAATTTACCGATGTCATGATAAATGAGCTGCAAGTTCGTGTCAGGAGTTCAGAAGTAGTTTCTTTTTCAGAGAATTTCAACCAAAGCAACATAAGCTCATTTTAAAGAGTGACTTCTGTTAGGACTTACATTTCACAGAGATCATGAATCACTTTGTCTAGCTGCCGTGGGATCCAACTAATGGCTTAAAGCCAGACTAAATTAGTCAGGGTTTAGTCCCATCAAAATCATTGAGACTAAAGCATGAATAACTGGATCCAACTGAGTGTGTTTAGTTCAGAGCTTTCCAAACTGTGTGTAGTGACATGTTAGTGTGTTAACTCCAGTGTGTAGGTGTGTTGCACAAACACACCTGGAAAGGGGTTAGTTTAACCTCAAGTTTGCTAGTAAAACTGAATTACTGTGTTGTAAAATGATGCATGTCTAAAAAGTGTGTCAGCAGCATGAAAAGTTTGGAAAGCTATGGTTTAGTTGGTGGGATAATAAGATAACACTTTCAAAGAATGTTTTTGGTAGGTGAAATCAAGTCTCTGTGGTCTTGGTAAGTGCTTAATGTGGAATTTGCCAGTAATTTGGTATTAATGTTTAAAGACTGATTATGAGTAACCACAGATGAATAAGGCCAGGTAACATACTTAGATATTCATACTACATCTGTTCATTTAAGACACTTTATTTTAACTATGTGCACTTTACTGAAAAGACTCTTAAAATTTGTTAAGAACAGGATACCTAACCCAAACTCAACAAATAAAAGAATAAGGATACATAAATTGAGCCATTTAAAAAGAGATATTTAAACCTATAAGAGAAGCAGAATGGTTAAAGAACACAAAATTTTCAGGTATCATGTACTTTGATCCTTCTTGTTTTATGTCTTTAACATGCTGTATGTTGGTGGTTTCTGTCAGGTTTGTTTTAAGTATGGACTTCTTTACCTTCGTACAAAGAAGTAGATAATAATCTTCAGGTGCATCCTACTCTGTGCGGCCTTGATAAATTTGAATGAGTTAAAATGTTTTGACTGCTGCCAGTTCATTTTGTTTGCATTTTTCTTCCACACTGATGACTTCCAAACAACCTGTGGCGCACTTGGAAATGTTCAAGAAAGTGAACATTTATGTGTATACTTCATAGAGAAACAAAGCAGCCCTTCCACTGAAAGCTGTTACCTAGCACTTGGATCTGCATAGTGACTTTGTCAATATAAGACGTGTAACCGTGCAAACTGTGTTAAAGGAGTGAGGGAAGGTGTGGTGCATGACTTTTGTCCTGTCCCGAGCCTGGATGACTAAACTCCTTTCTAAGTGACAGAGTTTCCTCAGTATCAATATGCCTTTTTAAAAAATCCACCTTTCTCTTCTGTCTGCTTCCCTTTCTTTTGATTGGAGATAGGGTTGCCAAATGCGAGAGAGGACAGGACTTCTGCATCTTTAATAATCGTTGTGTAGCAGAGAGAATTTCAGCAAGAGTAGTTTATCATGGAAGCTACTCTTGCTGAAATTCTCTCTGGAGCAGTTCTTGCAGGGGAGAGGGCTCAGCCGAGGAGGGAAGCAGGTAAGGGAGGGAGGACAGGAAGGGGAAGTACCATTTGTGTAGGTGGAAGTCCACTGCCACAAGTGGGATGCCACCATTGGATGTCACTCTTAATACACCTTTTTATAGCTCCAGGCGGTATACCAGTTGCTACTTTTCATGGAGAAAACAGCTCTGGCCACTGCCACATATGCTTTAGTTAGATTTGGTTATGCACATGCAAGGGGCTGCCTTTGAGGAATGCTTGGAAACTACAGTACACTACAGTTGTGCATAATGCTGTAGCCAGGAAGTTATCAGGGCTTTGTTACTGAGGAGATTTCACCCCTCCCATATCCAAGAATCTCCTGATGAGTCTGCTGATTCTCCAGAGAGGAGGAACAGTGTTCTGCTCTCTACTTATTCTGCTCCAGCACCACAGCAAAGAGTCAGTCAGTGAGTGTGTCGGAGAGAGAGAGACTGAGTGTTATAGATCGTGTGTAGAGATAAGGTTGCTGCTAAGAGCAGCTGCAGACACTCAGTGCAGCATTCATTTATGCTTAGACCTCATTTAGCTCTGTATATAGTTGTATAATAGTTGTAGATAGAATAAAAGAAGATATTCTACAGAGCTGCTCTCCGAGTCGTTTATGCTCTGCTAGACTCTGCTATACTCTGCTGTGCAACGACTATCTTCTTGTTGGAGTGAATCCGGTGCTCACAACTCTAAGCTGTGAGTCCACAGCACTTTGACCTGTTCCTGTGCAGAAGGTGGTCTCTGGAAGTGCTACCCAGCTCGCCTAGCCCAGTCAGGGCTGAAGTGGATGAGTCCAGTTGGTGGCACTGGCTCAAGGGCGATGCTGACAGTTATTTGGAGCATATTTTGCCAGTACTGTTAGGTCTGTATTGGACTTTGGTATATTTTCAAGCTTATAACCTTTGAAAAGTCCTATAGAGCTTGGGCCCAGAGTATTTAATAACAATCTGCTTCTGGCTGATTCTGCCTGCCTAGTGGGCTCATTGCAAGCTGTCCCATAAAACTTCCCCTGCTGTTTCTCTCTCTCTCTCTCTCTCTCTCTCTCTCTCTCTCTCTCTCACACACACACACACACACACACTTTTTTCCTAAAAATTTTTTTAGGGGTACTCTCATTTTGATTCAAGGAAATCACCATTACATAGTTCAAATCAGGAAAAATAAATACAGTAAATGGACAAAAATACAAAGATTCACAAAATGTTTAGGGGTATGCGTACCCCTGCATCTCCCCAGAAAAAAAGTACCATGGATGGCAATTTCGCCACTTAATCCTCCCATCACCCAAAATAAATTAGAAGGAGGGACTCCTTAACTAAGCCTGAAGGCAAAGGGTTAAGCAGCCATTTCCCCCATGCTCCAAACATGCTGCTTTCTATTTAAAAGCAAAAGCAAAAAAGATTGGGAATAGTTACATAAAACTGCATTTGATGTATAGTTTGGCCTCAATCAATATTTACTTCTTTTGAATCTATTTATATTGCCTATCCGTTTTATATTCCCAGGGCACTTGAATAGTATAAAACTGTATAAAACAGTATAAAACTGTTAAAATATAAACCTAAAATTAAAATTTGGAGTGGAGTGTCTTCAATATGTAGATGGCTCCTAGCTCTGTCTCTCTGTTCCATGTGAATCTGGAGAGGCATTTGAAGTGCTAGAGGCAGTGAGGCGCTGGATTTGGCCCAATAAATTGAGGCTGAAACCGGGAAAGGCCATAGGGCACCTGCAGGTGGTGCTGTACTGAATACAGTATCTTAATATATGAATAGGTTCATATGGTAGTTGTTGAGCTTTTTTTTACAAAAATGCCAAAAAAATAACCCCGTGATTTTTTTATTGACTTGCCTAAGATCCAGGACAAAGCCCCGCCTTTTGGAAATTCCCCCTGGACGTCAATTCCGCTTCGAAATCCCGGTAATGTCCAGGAAAATCCGGACGTATGGCAGCCCTCTCATATGGAGACAGGTGGTACTTCAAGGAATTTGAATTGGGCTAGCAATTTCAAATACACACCAATGGCCTATTTATTAAATCTCTCCCTACTTATATACACTTAGGAGCCACATCTGCACCAGCCATGTCATAGGAACATAGAAAGCTGCCTTATATTGGGTCAGATCAATGGTCCATCTAGCTTAGTATTGTCAACAACAGCCGGCAGCAACTTTCCAGGGCTTCAGGTAAGGGACATTTCCACATCTATCTGGAAATGTCTGAGTTGAACCTGGGAACTTTTGCATGCAAAGCAGATGCTCTACAACTGAGCTATGGTCCTTTCCTGTCACCATGACAAAAGAGACAATATGGTGTAATGCAGCTTCCAAATATAGCAGCACACCCCAGCCCGTATGTACAGGTGCCCACAGGTAGACTGTAGCTCAGAAGATAGGTCATGCGACTCAAGGCTGTCTCTGTCTGGTTCCATGTTGTGAACACTTAAAGCTCACAAGGGGGAGCTCTGAGACTCCACTTCCCAACTCTGGTTGGGCAGGGGACATTAAAATACTGCAAATGATTTTTAGTTGAATGTATTTAGGTTTTTAGTACTGCTTTATCTATAGTAGATATACTATGGTGGCCTGATTTAAACTAACTTGGGACTTTTCTGAAGTTCAAAACAGAAAAGTAGCATTCAAAGCTTTTACTTGGAAGAAAATTCTTGTCTAAATCAAACGGGGTTGATTATATTTCAGTGTAAATGTGTTTCAGGGCAGAAATATAATGAGTATGTTTCTGAAATCATCTGTTGAATCAGACATGTGATGTTACATAGGGTAAGAACTAGCAAGAAACTTTAACCAACAGCAATTCATGACAGTTTCCTCAACAATGGTTTTATCTCTGCTACTGCAGAATATGTAATCTAATATTGTTTTGCATTTCATATGCATGTCCCCAAGATGTTGTAATCTGACCACTGTTGATAGCTGACTTGTGTCATTTTTCTATCATAACTGTAGAAGAACAAATGTAGTTTAATATCTGAGAGAGGGAACACAATTCTTTGGATGGTTAAGATTTACAAGAGAAAATCTGTACGTGGTCTGTCTTGTAAGAAAACTAGGCTTTATGTCTTGTGTCATTCTGATTTTCTTGCTTGGCTGAATTTTGCTATTATTTATCACATGTATAGCGCTTGATCTCCAATGCATGACATAACTATCATCATTCTTATTTCAAAGAGATATCTCTGTGTGAAAGAGAGAAAGAGAGAAATGCTGATGAGCTCATCGGTTAGGATTTGAAACTACACTATCTATGTTCTTCCTGTTCTTCATATACTAAAAACATTTGGCTTACACAGATTTCTATTATTGAAAGGAAAATAATGGAAGCATCAATTACTGCTGTCAGTCTTTTGTACTCTGCAAAATACTAACATCTACAGTCTGAAAATTGCATAACTGAGTGCAGGATTACAACACAAGGTGTGTTGCAAAGTGTCTGCATGTTGACACATTCTCAAATTTATCAATGGATGTGCATCCTCTACAAATCATCTACAGGGTGACTTCATCACTCAGAAAATCTTTGTAAGTAAAATATTACAGATTGAATATCTAGGATTTTCAGTATTTAATCACTGCAATGCTTCTTTTCAGGAATTATTATCAGAATTATAACTATGATTCAGTTTTTCATGTAGCAATGAGTGACAGAAAAACTGTTGACCTTTGCATGCTGAAACAACATATTGGCTCCCCCCTCCCCTAAATATTTGTTCCATGCAACAAATACATACCCTCAGACAGGAAAAATGAATTTATTGTATTTAAGTTATAAAAGCCGGGGGAGGCAAAGTTTCTAAATCCAGCTAAGTCATTATTGTTGTTGTTTAGTCGTGTCCGACTCTTCGTGACCCAATGGACCAGAGCACCCCAGGCCCTCCTGTCTTCCACTGCCTCCCGCAGTTTGGTCAAACTCATGCTGGTAGCTTCGAGAACGCTGTCCAACCATCTCGTCCTCTGTCGTCCCCTTCTTCTTGTGCCCTCCATTTTACCCAGCATCAGGGTCTTTTCCAGGGAGTCTTCTCTTTTCATGAGGTGGCCAAAGTATTGGAGCCTCAGCTTTAGGATCTGTCCTCCCAGTGAGCACTCAGGGCTGATTTCCTTAAGAATGGATTGGTTTGATCTTCTTGCAGTCCATGGGACTCTCAAGAGTCTCCTCCAGCACCATAATTCAAAAGCATTAATTCTTCAGCGATCAGCCTTCTTTATAGTCCAGCTAAGTCATAGATGCTATATTTATGGTGCTGTGGGTTAAACCACAGAGCCTAGGATTTACTGATCAGAAGGTCGGCGGTTCGAATCCCCGCGATGGGGTGAGCTCTTGTTGCTCGGTCCCAGCTCCTGCTAACCTAGCAGTTCGAAAACATGTCAAAGTGCAAGTAGATAAATAGGTACCACTCCGGCGGGAAGGTAAACGGTGTTTCCGTGTGCTGCTCTGGTTCGCCAGAAGCAGCTTAGTCATGCTGGCCACATGACCCAGAAGTTGTACGCCGGCTCCCTCGGCCAATAAAGCGAGATGAGCGCCAACACAGTTTACAAGAACCAAGTCTAAACTGGTGGCAGAGAGCAAGAAACGTAAATTTCATTGACATTCTAGTAGTGTATAGTCAGTTTTAAGACATTTTTAAACCTAAAATATTACCGTATTTTTCGCTCTATAGGACGCACTTTTTCCCCTCCAAAAATGAAGGGGAAATGTGTGTGCGTCCTATGGAGCGAATGCAGGCTCCCTGGCTTCAGTGATAGCAACGCGAAGCCTCAGAAGCCTGCGCTCCGGAGGCTTCGTGTTGCTTCCGCTGAAGCCAGGAGAGTCTGCTCTTTGAGGCTGGCAGTGGGGAAAGCAGCGCTTCCCCCATCGCCCGCCCCAGAGGATGGGGGGCAGCAGGAAGGCGCGCAACGCCTTCCCGCTACTCTCCAACCCGGCTTCGAGGCTGGCGGTGGGGAAAGCAGCGCTTCCCCCATCGCCTGCCCCAGAGATTGGGGGGCAGCAGGAAGGCGCGCGACGCCTTCCCGCTACTCTCCAACCCGGGTTGGAGGCTGGCGGTGGGGAAAGCAGCGCTTCCCCCATCGCCAGCCCCAGAGGATGGGGGGCAGCAGGAAGGCGCGCGACGCCTTCCCGCTACTCTCCAACCCGGCTTCAAGGCTGGCGGTGGGGAAAGCAGCGCTTCCCCCATCGCCTGCCCCAGAGATTGGGGGGCAGCAGGAAGGCGTGCGACGCCTTCCCGCTACTCTCCAACCCTCCTGTGGGCTTTTGCGGGAGATGGGGGAATTCCCCCACCTCCCGCAAAAGCAGGCAAAAGCCGCGCGCTCTTTAAATGGGCTGCGCGGCTTTGCTGGCTTTTCTAGGAGGTGGGGGAATTCCCCCACCTCGCAAGAAAGCCCGCAGGAGCCGCGCAGCCTTTAAAGAGCGAGCGGCTCTTGGGGGCTTTTCCCCAAGGAGGGAGAAGGGACTGACTGGCTGTTTCAGTCCCTTCTCCCTCCTGGTCGAAAAGCCCGCAGGAGTCACGCGGGGCTCCTGTGGGCTTTTGCGGGAGGTGGGGGAATTCCGCCACCTCCCGCAAAAGCAGGGAGAAGGTCTTGGAGTAGCGCACAGCCTGCGTGCAGCCTGTCCACTGCTCCCAGAGCTGCGGGGGGGGGGAATCATATTTTTTCCTTGATTTCCCCCCCTGAAAACTAGGTGCGTCCTATGGTCCGGTGCGTCCAATCGTGCGAAAAATACGGTATGTTAATGATACAAACTCTGCTTTTTGTCAAAACAATGCATTTTTCAAAGAGTCAAGACTGTTTGAGGGGAAAGTTGCTATGAGGTCAATAATATTAAATTAGCAGGAATCTTGAGATTCCTTTCAAGGGCTGGGCAGATGTTCCTGTTTCTAGACTATTGAGATGTCTGCTTAGGTACTGTGAAAAACTGAGAAAGAAATGTCCTTGCATAAAAGAATTGGCCTGTTAATTAATTAGTCTGTTAGTTATTCCATTCATTTGATCCCAGTGATAAAACAGCAAACATTTTTAGAAAATGAAGAACTCCTGGATACTTCTATTGCCAATTTCAGTTGATGCTGGAGCATTTTAAATGGGCATTGACATAAATGCAGCAGTGTTGGGTATTGTAGACACTAAAGATATGTAATTTACTAGTTAATAGCCTTTTAAATATGTTTTGAACTTGATGCTTTTGGTAAGTTGTTCCTGAATTATGACAGTGTAACAGTAAATTGCTAACACTAGTGTCTCTCTATAATTCAGCAATTCATCAGTGCAGTATGAACAAGGCTTCTATAGAAATCCAATAGACACAAGTGGATTTTTTTTTTTTAAGCATATGATCTTGGTTACAGAAATGTAGAATTGCAGCAGTTTCATCTGACTTGAAAAGCTCATTTAGACCTATGCAGGCAAAGTCGAGAGCTCCCTCGGCAGTAATTGTAAAATGGGACATGGACTTTTCATTTATGAGAATCAGTAGCTGATGATGGCCTCAGTTCATTTAAACTCCAAATGTATGTAGCATGAAATAGCTTATCTGCTGTTTTCCACTTAAGTATTCCTTGAATGTTTGGGCCACAAAATAAACCGTGATTGGAAACTAAACCCTTATTAAATGCAATGAACACACATTCATAATTTCTGTGTTAGGAGATTTAGAGAGACACCTCCAATACACCTTTGGGCTTTAGCAGTTTAAGCGCTTTAAGTAATGTACAGCGTGCAGATATTTCCTCTATGACTATTCCTTTTTAAATGGGGTATTACACAAGACTACTTAATGCATCATTACCCATTCTATTACCGTGTTATATAGGTCACATAGTTACAGAACTGTGATTTTCTAATTTCAAAGGAGGATTTGCATAATGTGGGGCAAGCCAGGGAAAATCACTTGCAGAAAAATGGGCTATGCACACATTATCTAAAGGCCATGATTTTATCCAGTATGGTTTTAACATGCTAAATGGCTGGTTTTAGGACTGATCCCAAGGTTGTAAAATAAATGTGTAGTGGTACATAGGAGACACCAATTCCCTTCACAGAGCTACAATTCACAGAGTGGTTTAACAGTCAATCCCTCTTCACAGGGAATGGTAGCTCTGTGAGAAGTGTAGGAGTCTCCTAACAACTCCCATCACCCTTCACAAACTACAGCTTCCAGAATTCTTTGAGGGAAGCCACAACTGTTTATAGTAGTACAGTGGTACCTCGGGTTAAGAACTTAATTCGTTCTGGAGGTCCGTTCTTAACCTGAAACTTCTTAACCTGAGGTACCACTTTAGCTAATGGGGCCTCCTGCTGCTGCTGCACCGCTGGAGCACGATTTCTGTTCTCATCCTGAAGCAAAGTTCTTAACCCGAGGTACTATTTCTGGGTTAGCGGAGTCTGTAACCTGAAGCGTCTGTAACCCGAGGTACCACTGTATCATAGAGCTTTTAAATGTATGGTGTGAATGTGGCCTAAGTCAAAGCACATGCAACAAAAAGAATCATATACTGCTGCCCTGTTTACCCCAGTCTTTACTTTCCTGCCATGGGCAAGTTTTAAATTGCAATCTCTTCTAGGCAGAGACCCATCCTCACTATGTGCAAACTATAAATAATATAAATTATGTATTTTGTGTATTTTTATGTTGTGATACACTCTCAGATCTAATGGGTACAGGGTGGTATACAAATCTAAACAACAACAAATGTATGAACCCAAACTTTAAGAACGTCTTTTATTCTCCGCTTAGCTTTTACTTTCTGTACATAGGTGAGAAAAGTAAATCCAGATTCATAAATGTAATGCAAGCCAGTTGCTTTCAGCTTATGATTACTTTTGGTTATTAGGGGAAATGGCAAATGGTTTCAATTACCTGAGTAAGTTTATGTAGTGTACCACAACAGTTGGTGTGGTTTTGTGTCTGTTGTATTAGATTGAGAGATGCATTTGCCTTAGCAGTTGGAATACCTCATTTAATTAGATCGTGAAAGGATGACAGTTACTTGGAGTGTTCATTGATAGTGTTCTTGTGAAATACAGCATGTCCTGTGTCACACAGCCATGCCGCTCATTCCTTGGCTGATAGAGAACTGGCACTGATAGTTGCTGCAGCTTATTGCTATTTACATGGCAGGCCAAATAGCATTTGGTTGAAAGTTACTTTCCTTGTGATCATAGCGTACTGGAAAATGAGAAAAGCATGGACAGTCAAACCTTTGTGATTTCCTGCATAGTGGCTATTATCTGTCATACAAGGTCAAACAGATAAGGTCTGAAATGCTTTTTCTGTCAACAACAGAGAGCTCATACAATAATAAGAACCCTTAGTTGTGATGCAGTGCTTCATAGCCAGAGCTCTTCCTGCTCACTAAACCCTGTTACCTCGTCAGCTTCCAACACCATCTCCCCCCAATCTGCTCCCTCTTCTCCCTCTGACCACTCATTGTTGTCCCACCACCAATCCCCTGGCTCTGAGCCTTCTTCCCCTGGTGGTTCCCCAGCTTGTTCCTCGCACCACTCCTCTGCATCTAGTCAGCCCATGATACCAGACAGGGCGCTGGTCCACCAGCTGAAGCTGATGGAAGACACTCCATGCCACCAAGGCCACCTGAGCCTCAAGTGACAGCAGTGGATCTAGAAGTACCTTCTAGCTGCATACTCGCTTCTTCAGAGGGATTTGTAACTCCATGAAGTCCCATCCATCTGGTCTAAGGAACCACCCACTAACAGTGCCTCAGTCTTACCTGGATTTAGCATTGGTTTATTGGCTCTCATCCAGTCCATTGCCAAGGCGAGACAACAGTCCACTACATCCACTGCCACACTTGCAGATGGAAAGGAAAAGTAGAGCTGTGTGTTATCAGCATACTGCTGCTAATGTTCTCCAAAACTCCCGATGACCCCACTCAGTGGTTTCATGTAGATGTTAAACAGTGGGGGATAAAATAGAACCCCGTGGAACCCCATATTAAAGGTTCCATGGAACTGAAGAGCAGCCCCCAAGCACCACTCTCTGAAAACAACCACCCAAGTAGGACTGGAACTGCTGCAAAGCAGTGTCACCCACCCCTACAGCAAAGAGCTGGTCCAGAGGATACCATGGTTGATGGTATGAAAAGCCACTGAGAGGTCAAGGAGAATAAACAAGAACACGTCCGTCCGACCCCCCTGACAGAAGTCATCATACAGGGTGACCAAAGCAGTTTCTGTGCTAAGACCCAGCTTAAACCCTGATTGAAATGAATCTAGAAAACCGTTTTCCTCCAAGAGCACCTGGGTCTAGTCTGCAACCACCCACTCAAGAACCTTGCCCAAGAAAGGGATACTGGTAACTGGCTGGAATTATTACTTAGATTTTCTTAATCTGGGGAGGGGTTGTTGAGGAGCGGTTTTACCATTGCCTGCTTGAAGCAGGCAGGGACCACTGCCTCTCACAAGGAGACATTAATCATCTCCCTGACCCAGCCAGCTGCTCCCTCCCTGCTAGTTTTTATCAGCCAAGGGGGCAAGTGGCTGCCCTGACCAATTCGAGCACCTTGTCTGCACCCTCAAGCCTTACTAACTGAAACTCACCCGACATAACAGGACTAGACAGCTAGTTTTGTGCAAAGTGCATACATTTGGCAGCTTCTGATCAAGTTCATATGCCATCCTTAACTGGTAGCACACTAAGGCTTGCTTCTTCAAAAAAACAACAACAGATAAGGTAGTGAACCTCTGTCTGAACTGTACTACCTCAAACTGCAGATGGGAGTACATGATTAAATGATCCTTCATACAAAAGATTCCCTGTGGATTTAATGTAAATTGGGGAAGGAGAATTCAGTCATATGAGTTCATGCCTGCATAGTTTGGACCTAGGTTTACCGCCTCAACAGCTGTTTGTGGAACTAGGCCTAAAGTTTCTATGAATCAGGTTGCACTCATTACAGAGGGTAATTCTTCTATCTATCCACAAGCATATGCACTGAAATGGTAATAATTTTCTGAAAGGAGAAGACAATTGATATTATATATGTAGTTATACATACAGATGGAAAACTGCCCTGTGAGCTATCTTTCTTCTTTATGCTATCAATGTTTCCACACAGCTTACTTGATATTTTGATTCTGCACAATTAACTGCTGACTGTGGTATTTCCTATGCATAGAATGGTTAGTAAACCATGCAAGCAATTATGGGAATATTTCAAAATCTGAATTAAACCCCTTGAGCATCTGCAGGTGCAATATATATATGCATGTCTCATGGGTGCTGTTACTTGAAGCTTGAAAACAAAGTTGTATAGTGCACCATGTTTGCTTCTGCTTACAATCTGAACACGCTGCAGCCTTGATCATACCAGCTAGTTTGTAAAGGGTACTTAATGTGGATAACACTGTTGCATTTACAGAAGGATTGAACCAAATGTCCTTCAGATTATTATTAGACAATTCTGTGCAGGTGTCCAGCATGCATGCATCACAATAACTGTTATGAGTAGATAGAATTCAGATTGTGTTTGTGAATTTGAACTCCTGATCCCCACATTTCTGGTCATCCTACAAACATAAGAAGAGCTTTACAAAATCAGAACAAATGCCCATCTATTTCTCAGAGTAGCCAGCCAGATGCCTGTGGGAGGCCTGCAAGCAGGACATGAGCACAACAGGGCTCTCCTACTCCTGTTGCCCAGCAACTGGCATTCAGATTTCAGCAGTGTACCACCTCTGATACTAGACGTAGTATCTCGGCATCGTGACTACATAGACATTGATCTGTCTAATCCCCTTTTCATAGAATCATAGAGTTGGAAGGTACCCCAAGGGTCATCTAGTCCAGCTCCCTGCAATGCAGGAATCTCAACACGTGGTCCCCCATCCAATTTGAAACCATACCGGACCCTGCTTAGCTTTGCACATGTGCCAGCAGTTTTACTGCTGCACCACTTACATCTACTGAAGTTGGCATCCATTACTACTACATCTTGTGGGTGGTGACTTCCATAGTTAAACTCAGTGCTATGTGAAGATGTACTTTGTTTTGTTTGTTCTGAATCTTCCAATAGTCAGCTTAACTGGATGAGCCTGGTTCTGCTATTATGAGAGAGGGAGGAAAGCTCTAATTTCCTTTCACCACTCAGTGCATAATTTTATGTCTCACTAGTACGTTACTCCTTACTTAAGTCTTTTATAAATGAAAAAGTCCCAGATGTTGCAAATATGTCCTCATCAAGGAATTGCTCCAGCCCCATTTAGGTCAGTGCTACTCAAAGGCAACACCATCACAGCCCATCACAGCACTTCAGGGACCAAACATGATACCAGTGTTTGGCATATTGTGTGGGGGTTTGCTAGTCCACCATCTCAGATAGCTTGAGAAGCACTTATTCAAGTCACCCTGTTCCAGTTGTACAGTATCCTGTTTAAGGTACAGTGGTACCTCAGGTTACATACGCTTCAGGTTACAGACTCCGCTAACCCAGAAATATTACTTCGGGTTAAGAACTTTGCTTCAGGATGAGAACAGAAATCGTGTTCCGGCGGCGCGGTGGCAGCGGGAGGCCCCCATTAGCTAAAGTAGTGCTTCAGGTTAAGTACAGTTTCAGGTTAGGAACAGACCTGCAGAACGAATTAAGTTCTTAACCCGAGGTACCACTGTATAGAGACCAGTTCCTGTGATATACAGAGTATAAGTTATATGTTGCAGTCAGCTTCTTGCCCTATCATAGAGTTTGAAGGGACCATGAATGTCATCCAAACCAACCCCTGCAATGCAGGGATTTTTTACCCAATGTTAGGCTTGAACCCACAACCCTGAGATTAAGAGTCTCATGCTCAACCAACTGAGCTATCCCAATTTCATAGTCTACCTGTTGTTGTTTCAAGGTGAATAGACTGCCCCTCTGGAATCATCTCCATCCCTGGCAAGGAAGTTTTCTTAGGAACCAAAGAAAGCATTCTTCTCAGTCCCATTCATACTCCTTGGGTAAGGCGGCTGCATGATAAGAGGAAAGGAAAGGGAGATTAGTGGGCTTCTCTGCACGTCAGCCTCTGTGTAATAGTCCCAATAAACATTTTTAGAGCAGGTAGTTTAGAGAGTAAGGTGCCACCCATCTTTTGAACCATTAGAAATTACATCCTATTTTTATACATTTTCGTAGAATCTCAGACAGTGAAGCAAAGCTGTAAGTAGGGTTTCTTGAAAATTGCTTTTCCTTTCATGTTATCTTATACTACCACAATGGCATCAGAAAATCACTGCATGGTTCTCTTTTCAAAATGCATAATGACTGAAATAACATCTGGGGAGCACCGACAGATTTTGAAGAGAAGGAGATGAAAAAGTGACAATAGGAGGGCATTGCTGCCCAGCACAATGCCTTTCCATTTCAAGAACACTAATTGAGCCACATGGTCTGGCAGTTTTTGAGAAAAACAGGAAAGCTGTCTTGTATTAGACTTTTGTACTAGATGGAAGAAATGAGGAGCAGGGAGAGAATAAAATAAAAGCACAAACTTAGATTGCTCAGCTTGACCTCCTGAGTGGTTTTCTTCTACTCATCAATCAACTTAGACAGCCGTTGCTCATGATTTATGAAATATTCACTGCACCAGAGAGAATATTGTAGGATAAATCCTTAAAACATCTGCTTTTTGTTTAGCTTATATAAAAAAATTGAGTCTCAGTTACTTTGTAGCATATATGTAATTAGCTTAGGGAATTCAGTACCATTAACTTTTGTAAAGGATTGGACAGATTCCCAGGAATGAAAATAACTATCCGTAGCTCTCCGCTGTGATAGCTAGTGGCCATTACCAGGTCTTATGGGTTCCATACATTAATTGTGTTTTTTGATGAATAATTACTCTCTTTTGTCTGTTATTCTTCTGGGTTGCTTTGAGTCCTAATGTTAGGAAGAAGCTGGTGGTGTAAATATATTCACTTTCTCCCCACCATGCCTCAACCTAAATATTAATATAGCTCAGGTGTCAGTCCTTAGGTCGATGAAGTATTACCTGGAATTGGACTCCACAGTCACTTATGGACACACTGTTAAGACCATATTCATGGAAGACAATCTTACTCGGCTATGTGTGATTGCTAAAGAAGAGCAGGTAGGGGGGAGGGACCCAAAGATTTGTAGTATTTTTTTAAAGGAAAAAAACCCTCTAAATGAACCCAGGGTGCTGCCCGTGTAGACAGTCTTGAGTTAGATGAATCAAAGGGCCTTACTCAGTATGGCAGCCATCTATGTTCCTAATGTGTTCTTGATCATGAGATGCTGGCCGACAGATGGAGCAGAAATGGGGTGGCAGGAAAGCTAAAAAAATGAGCACTCCACGCTACAATATCTTAGTGGGATTTCATAAATATCAGGCCCCCTCACCCTAGTTACCTCCCCATCCCAATTTAGAAAGTCCCAAACAATTTCGCCTCTCCTTATAAAGAAGAGGTGTTCCAGTCCCACTGATCAGTTTGGCCTGCTCCTTTCTGCCATTTCTCCAACTATCCTGTTTTTTAAAAAAACAGGGCAGCTGGACCTGTGCCCCCCTCCCCCAATGAATTAACTGGACAGTTTCCACTCACACTTTTCACGCAGCCCTTCTCAAATCACATTTGATTACCGATTCATATTCGTATATGGTATCAAGGAAAGGAGTTTTGACATCTGGATCCTGAAGAGTCCCGCGTTTCCATTACAGCACTTTGCCTTACTGATAACTTTCTCTAGCAAAGCGTTAGATTTCCTGTTGTTTTTTGTGTGCATGTGTGCGCGCGCGCACGTTTACTTTGGCGTGATTGCCAAACTAAGAGGTTCCACGCATTTCCAAGCGCCCCCAGCCCCAGTGACTCTTTTAAAAAAAATATTTTACTGGTGGTCTCTTGGGATGTGCGGGTGGGAGTGGAGCAGCAATCTGTGATTCGAGCCCAGGGGGGCGGCGCGGTCGAGGGTTTCGGTTTAGCCCACAGCGCCCAAGCGGCTCCCTGCCTTTCGCCTTCCGCGGGAGGGCGCGTCTGTCTCTGGCGATGTTTCTTTGGCGTAGACGCCGCTCGTTTCCTCCTGAGCGCTTTTCAGGAAGGCGCGCCGCGAGACGGCGGAAGGCTGCAGGGCGTCAGTCGAGCTCGGGGAGCCTCTGGTGGGCGTGCCTCGTCCAAGCGCGCCGCTTCAGCCGCCCGCCCCCTCTCGCACATACGCCCAGGAGGCGGCGAAAGCCCGGCAGCTTAGTGCTGTGCCTGGCCGGGCAGAGGGACTCCGACGACCTCGCTGCTCGGCTACGGAGGTTTGGGACTCTGGCTGGGTGTCGAAGGGCGCAGGGAAGAACGTGGCCACCATGCCTGGCAGCGACACCGCCCTGGCGGTGGACAGGACCTACTCGGACCCGGAGAGGCACCGGCGCTTCAAGACCCGGGTAATCTTTCTGCCCCCTCGATTCCCTCCTCCTGCAGGGCTCCGTCGCCCGGCGCTGCTTTTCTCATTGGCACTTGCTCGAACTGAGCCAGCGCTGCAAAACCTCGTTGCTGTTTAGTTTGATGCAGGATACCCGCCGGCGTCCCTGTGGACCCTGCACTCTTTGGGATGGTTCAGGGCTTAAGCTCGCTCCAGGTTTCCCTCTGGGGACGCGCCTTTCGTCGCCTCTGGGTGTTGTCGGAGGCAGGTGTCATGTCCCCAAAACAGGCTCCAGTTCAGCAGCCTGCCTTTGCGATGTGTCAAATGTCAGGTTTCAACTTGCCTTGCTGCCCAGAGGAGCAGTCGCTGGTGACTGGGCATCCGGCCCCCGCTTGCATTTGCATCTCTGTTGTTTAGTAACAGTTATCCGGACTTGGGACATTGTGGGCGCCTGGGTTGGGAGAGCTGCTAAAAATTAATAGGACGAGAGTCTCTGAAAGGCTTTCCCCCTTTCTCTGAAGACATTCCATGCCAGTGCAGGTATTTTGCACAGGCAAAGACGCTCTGATTAAAAGCTAGGATTAACCACTCCCTAACTATTTGAATGTAGGTTAGCAGACGTTTGGAACCAAGTGTTTGGCACCCTGAACTCAGACAGTATCTGGCTGTTTGCTGTGTTGAAACAGGTGGGCAGTGCCCTTGGAACTCAGGGCAGTCAGAACAGTCAGGAACCAGGAGCTTGATATGCTGAACCAAATATGAAATAACAAAAAAAAAATTTTTCTTTCCAGTAGCACCTTAAAGACCAACTAAGTTAGTTCTTGGTATGAGCTTTCGTGTGCATGCACACTTCGTCAGATACAGGTATCTGACGAAGTGTGCATGCACACGAAAGCTCATACCAAGAACTAACTTAGTTGGTCTTTAAGGTGCTACTGGAAAGAAATTTTTTTTTTTTTGTTTTGACTATGGCAGACCAACACGGCTACCTATCTGTAACTGCAAATATGAAATGTTCTGGAAGGCCTACAAGTCCCATCTTCGTAGACAGGATAACCCCCAGACTAATTGGTAGTTGTGGCAAGAATGAGCTTATACATATGTTTATACAGTATTCACTTGCTTTGATATATGCTAATTGGCTTGCTTTGATGCTATGCTTATCTGTGGACCATAGGATGATGGGCTCTAGACCCAGAGAGGGGAGAAGCTTTGGATAGCTGTCACCTATCCCAGGTGTGATGGGAGATTCTGGACAAACCGATATGCTGCTTTTTGCATAAAGGATGTAAACGTTTGCTTGAGTGCAGACAAGTCATGACAACCTCTCATTGTTGCAGTGTCTGTTCCGTATGTGTAAAGGCAGCGATGTTCTGTATGCGGTGTTGTAAAGTTTGCACTCTTAATTAATAAAGCACTAGAGCTTTATTTGTATATCCCTGCATCAAACTGCTCAACTAGGCCCTCCTTTGGGCCTATGGTTCTGAACACTCAACATTCGCTCTTTTGACCTTATGGCTAGGTACACGTTAGCGGTTTAAAATACAGTGAGGTTGCGGTGTCTGCCTGTTGCATTTTCATGGTTCTGTACACACCAGAGAGGGAGGGGGCTGGGATGTCTTCACCTGATGCACATTATCTTTTTTTGTTTTCTCACGCATGCAACCCACCCAGCAACCCATTCATGGGGCTGTCATCTGTGCATATGCTGTCGTCTGTGCATGTGCAATGGCTGTCTCAAATTTACACACCTCCGTATAACTTCAGAGTGAATGTGGCTTATGCTTTCAAACTGAATGGAAGCTGGTTTAAGCGGTTGGGTGGGGGAAACATCAAATAGCAGTATTTCTCAAGGAACTCTAGATAGGGATTATAGCTAATGTCATGTGTACGCAGCTTCAAACACAAGTGGTGGGAGTGCACAGGAGCCAGAGTAAATGGTAATGTGTGCACAGCTTAAAGCTGCCAGGACCTGCTACGATGCGATCAGGGCAGACGCACTGAGGGTGGAGGGTTATACCCATGAGAGTTTTTTGTGATATAAATTGTTGTTGTGGAGTTATTAGTCCCACCGGGGTGAAATCTGGGCTAATAGTATCTTAGATAATAATAGATCAGGGAAATGGCACAGGGGAAAGAGTTAACTCTCCCATTTTGGCCAGTGTTGATGATCTAATAAAAAGTAGAGCACGCTAGGGCTGGTTTCAAAGTAAAGTTGGGAGATCCCACTGACATCACAGGCAGTATCTGCCAGTGCCAAAGATTTTACTGCAGCCAGCTTCTGCTCAGCAATAATTGTGCTGTTTGGAGTGTGGGGCAGGAACCAGCAACTTCGGATAGCGATATGATCCATTCTGTACAATTATTATTTCATAACTGGAGTGTCACATTGAAATTATGATAAGATCTGGGTTTTGGTTTTGGTTTTAGAAGAAAGATCTTCATAATACCTTCATTTTAAACCAAGTCTATTTTGCTTTCTGTTTAAGTGGTAAAATGTGTTGACATTTGTACAAGGCCAAAATTGCGAAGATGGAGCTTGAATAAAGTTAAGTAAATGAGAAGACCACATGCAAAAATCTAAAGAGTGAAAAGCAAGTCAGGTGTTTATTATTGGAGTGTCTAAAGCAGGGGTGGGGTATGTCATAGGTCTGCCCTCTCTCCAGGCACTTTAAGATTGCCCCATGCCTCTTTTCCTGAATTCTGTCTTGGCAGAGGGGCTAAGTCATTCCTGCCAAGTTCTCAATACACAGTGTGTGGGAAGGTTTCTGTCTGCCACTTTCGCAGCTCCACCTCCATCTCCTTGTCATTTGTCATTGCTACCTTGCCTGCTTCATCCTGTCTAGTCCCTGGTGATTTTCCTCTCTTTGTGACATTTGTGTTCCATTGGTTGGGTCCAGGGCCCTTTAAACAGGACTGTTGTCAACATCTTTACCCCACTGATTGCACCCACCTGCAACTGATGCCAGGAACTGCCAGATATGACCACTGAAACAAAGTTTTGCTCTTGGTTTGGCCCTGTATAGGAACTATTCATTGGCATCTGTCTTAGAAGACAATGGGAAAGTGTACCTTCGGGGTGAAATAAAACCATTGGAGAGTTACAGCGCCTGCTGTGGCTGTACAGACTGATGCAGGAGAGTGCCTGGTTGGCTTGTTGAATGATACTCTAACCTCAGAGCTCGCATTGAAGCAGGCTGACAGTGCTGGGTCAGTACTTTATGGACCAGGAGCTGCCCAGCTTAAGGCGGGTGTTAGCTGACCAGTGAGACATGATGATTACTCCTACCGATTAAGGCAACCCATAGCACTTCAATCTTACAACAATCAGGCTGCACTTATAAATCATAACTGCTGCCTCCCGTGTTGTTTTTGCTGTGTTAACAGCACCAAAGTGAACTCCCTGGGGCACAAGCCAGGGCAGTGCGTGTGGAGGTCCTGGGCTGCCCAGACGAAACAGCTCCCCTCTCAGCCTTGCTGATGTGGTCCAAAGGAAAGGAAAGCAATACATTTGGCACCAGCTTGGCTGCAGGAGCTGCCAGAAGGATGCGTACAAGACTCTACCTGCCATCAGGACTCCGCTCTGGATTTGTGTAGGGTTTGCTCCATTGGTTCTCAAAGGGTGTCGACTGCCACACTGGTATGACAGGAGAGGATGCCAAGTGTGGCAGGGAGATTCTACAGTTCTTCACATATTGTTGTGAAGAGGGGTTTTCAACTCTGACAAATATAAAAGGTCAGAAAAGAGAAAGGCTTCTTTATGTTGATGCGGAGATTAGAGTTTGCTTGTCTCAAATATAAATGAGATTACCCGGCACAAGCAAGCTCAGACCTCACATTGAGTTTGTGTACATGTTTAAGATACATATGTAAGAGACTCGTTTATAATTATATTTTGGGAATGATTCATACTCTTTCATAGCTGCATTTTTTAATACTTTCTGGATGCCCTGTGATCATAGGCTAAAGTAGTTGTGTTCTGTGTAGTAAATCTGCCAGGAGTTTTTGTTTTCCAGTGTATTTCTTAGCAATTGAAAAATTGGCGTGGTGTGAGCAAATTTATATTCTGAAAGTGTGGCCCAGAGAAATAAGCTTGAGAACCCCTTATTTACTATTTAACCATATCTTCTTTCCATGATGTCCCATGAGGCAATGAGTATGGATTGTTCCTCGGGGTTTATTCCCAAAGCCTTTCTCATGAAGGAGCATTGTGGAGGTTTAGGGCCAGTGTTTTCCTTCTCTTAGATGGACTACCTTCCCAGGTCAACAAGCCCCATCTTCCCCTCATTTCCCTCAACAGCACACACAGAAACCATTTTATTGACCATTGAACCCACTGTTGGCCTTGTCTGCTCAATATGCCAGAGCCTGTCTTCACATGCAGGAGACTCACCTGACTTACCAAGGGTTTAAGACCCTCACCTGGTTTAGCCAGCCAGTCAAATCAATTTCCCAGGGTGTGACTGCTGTCAGCTTCTAGGAGCCAGAAGTAAGAGCTGAGTGCATGGAGGGGACCAAATGTGGATGAACTACTCCAGAAGGAGCACAACATGTCCCCGACCAGAAATATCCCATATCCCTGTATAGGAACAATTGGACAAATATAGTAGTATTTCCAGTGCCGTTTTTTCTAGAAAAAGAGGTGCTGGAACTCACCATGAACACCTGAGTAACTACATGGTGGGGAGTGGTTATCCACTATGACTTCTCAATGTATGTGCATATAAAATGGCCAGGCCTTTTGCATATGATTGCATGCATTGCACATGCTTTTTCTTACCCCAAAATGATATCTTAATATTAAAATGTCACATGGGGAGCTGTTCTTAGATTGGATAAGTGTTGTATGCAGTGTTGATAAACCTAGATGACTGTTCTGCACCACGTTTGCTTCCTAAATGACTACAGTAGTTCAAAGAATTGCCTACTTTGCACACATTTTAGCCAGTCAGCTATGAGTAAGTAAAGTAATATCAGTCTAGTAAAAAACAAAGCAAGTGGGTCTTGATTATTTACATTATAATTTGACCTTGCTGGTTTTGGCTCTGGAGATGAGAAGTCTGCTTCTCCTCTTCTAGGATGAGATGTTTAGTGCTTTAAAAGAAACAAACTTCACAGCTTGAAGCAGTTGGATTATTTATCTGTGTAGGAAAGGAAGTAATCTTCCTGAACAGAATGTTAGGCTCTCTTTCTGCTCCTCTTGTCACATTAAGGGACATTACTAAACATTAAGGGACATTGCTAAACAGAGGGTGTGCTTCAGATTGTTTCTGCATAATTAAACATTTTAAAATAAATAAGGTCATTTGCTGTGGCTTTGATTGTTAGCACACTGTCATCATTGTACAAATTTGTGCTTAACTCAAGTGCTATTTCTCTACAAGGCAGTACAGGAAACAGTGAACTTTTTGTTCACTTTATGGATTGAAATTTAGTATGACTACTGGCAGGGGGCGGGGTGGTAAGTGGTGGAGACCCAAAATATTTGTGTGTGTTTTGATGGATGATTCTTGGTGTCTCAAACTCATAAAGTCCATCGAACTGAAGACAGATAAAAACCAGATGAAGTTTGGGTGATAACTTCAACAACAGCCCATTCTTTTGAGTTGTCTCCTTATTGAAAAAAAATCCTGATCCATTTATTTATTTTTAAGATTTCTTACCCAATCTTTACTATAAGGTGCAAAATGTGTCACAACAATATAATACAACCGTTACAATTATAAAACAATGAAAACGTACAGTATATGTTCTTTTTAAAAGCAGCTTTCCCTCTGACCTCCTTGTTCACAGTCTCCTCCCTGAAAACTCTTTCTCCCCCCACCCTCTGCAGGTGGTATTTTGGGGGGAAACCGCTGTCATAAATATAAGTATTGCTTTATGCATCTGATGCAGTGGACTGTAATCCATGACAGTTTATGCAATCACGGGCATAGCGTGGGTTGCCTGTGCCCGGGGTGGGGTGGGATGTGCCCCCCCCGTCCTTGTAGCAAGGCGCTCTAGGCAATGCACCTGGCTCCAGCAGTACTTCCTCTTCCCCTCTCCCTTCTCGGTGGGCAACTGCAGCACCCTCCCCCTCCTTCTCTCTCTGCTGGCCCAGGGTCAGGGCACATATGGGTGCCCCTTCGCCGGGCATGAGGAGGAGGCACAACCCCAGCCTTGAAGGCCCAGCCGGGTGTGGTTTGCCTCCCTGCAGCTCCGGCCTCGATGAGGGAGCCTGTTGTGGGGGTGCCTGGTTGCACCCCCTCATAAATTTGTGCCAGGGATCATGGCCCTCCCACCCCACGCCCACTACGCCACTGTATGTAATAATAAATTCGTTAGTCTTTATTATTATTATTATTATTTCTCTTTGTTAGTGAACTGAAGGAGTAACAGGTCCAAATTATACTGACATTCTTATCAAATTGAAATGCAGAGATACAGCTCTAAGATGCTTCTGTTTATATTCTGGCAGAGATCTGCTGCGATTTGTAAAGTATATGTCTTTCAAAGCTGAAGGTAACATTCTAGAAGTAGAGTATGAGTTAATAGGGAACTGCTCTTCCTAGAGGATCATGTTTAAATAGTTGTGTGAGCAACTTGGGAGTCACTGAAGTTTTTACATATTTTAAATTACACCATATTACTCTGGAGGTTTTCCCTCTGAAGCAGCCAGCCAGGTTCATTTTTCTTCTGAAAGCTGCTTTGTTGAATCATTCAGGGCTCCAGGGCTCCGGGCTCCTATGAAGTTTCAGTAATGCCATTGCTTTTCATTATGCTTTATAACGAATATGACAAAATGATATTGATCCTAAGCCACATACTCCATCGGGCACATTTATGTTCCCCCCCATGTAAGGACTGTTTCAACCGCATACAGCAGTCTGGACTAAGAACCTTGGGTTAGTGTATCATTTAAGTATCCTAGTTTTCTGTTTTGAATCTTTTCTTCACAGATACAGAGAACAGAAAACTGGTTTACTTAAAGCAGTCAGAAGCTCAGTGATGGGATTATCTGCTGTCAAATTCTGAATAATGCATCAGCCTCACTGGTCTGATTTACTGCTTCTTCTCCCAGATTCTCCAAAGTTGTTTATTCCAATTAAGTTTCAAACAAGAGGAAGCAGGACCAGAGTGGGTGGAAAATTTGAAGATACTGGGAGAGGAATCTTCTGTTTTATTTTATATTTTGAAGGTTTTATTTTATATTTTGAACGGCCTCGGCCCAGTATACCTGAAGAAGCTTCTCCACCCCTATTGTTCAACCCAGACACTGAGCTCCAGCGTCGAGGGCCTTCTGGCAGTTCTCTCACTGCGAGAAGTAAGGTTACAGGGAACCAGGCAGAGGGCCTTCTCAGTGGTGGCACCCGCCCTGTGGATTGCCCTCCCATCAGATTTCAAGGAAATAAACAACTATCTGATTTTTAGAAGACATCTGAAGACTTCCCTGTTTAGGGAAGTTTTTAATGTTTGAGCGTGGTTCCTCGTCCCTGGCCTAAAGCTTGTGGACAGCCCTACCTCTCTAAAGCATTTTAGTTGCTGTTTGACCCGGCGAGTGAGATGTTTGTTACGTGACTGAGTGACCGACTGGGATTGAAGACAGCAATATATTGAAACCTGTGCATGCCTCCCTTTTTCTTAACATTTCTGTTGAGAAACCATGGATCGTGCTTCTGGAATACTTTGAAGGACATGTAATTGTCCTTCTGTCAGTTTGGCATTTCCCTGGTGGGACACAGACAACTAAGGAGTTCCAGTTTGCTCACTTGTCATTGCTGCTGTCTCTGTGCAAAATGTTCAGATGCAATGCCAGCTGGCACCATGTCTCTGCACTCCAGAGGCTGTCAGTTTCACTTCTTGGAGTTAGACTTTGATTTGTTACTCAATACTACAGTTTAGGTCAGAAGTCCCCCTGGCATTGTGGGATGGCCAGTTACAGTTTGTTGGCCCAATTAAACCAATAGGACCATTTTCTGAGCTTGCTTTTCACATGGAAAATCAGTTGCCTGAGGCAGCTGCCTCATTCTGTCTAATGGTAGGGCTAGTCTGGGTAGGGTAATTCTTTGCTTGGAACCTAAACACTTAGGGAAGAGGGTTCCATAGGCATGCCAGCCCAGTGGCGAAGGCATTTTTAGTTATTTCTCAGGTCATCTTGGGGGGGGGGGGTCATCCAAAGCATATGAGCTGGATTGTACACAAGGAAGAAATCTTCAGATACACTAGTCCCAAGCTATTTAGGGCTATGTAGACAAAGTCCAACAGTTTGAATTGCACTTGGTAACACTCCAGAAGTTGATGTAGATTTTGCAGGCTAGGTTAATGCGTTCATTGTGAGATAATGCAATCAGAAGTCTTGCTGTTACATTTTTGGCCCAACTGAAGTTTATGAGTGGTTATCAAAGGCAGGCCCACGTAAAACACATTAGAGTAATCTTTATGTGACCAAAGCATGGATATCTCCTATGGGAGGGTCATTCCTGTTCAAGAACTACTGCAGCTGATGTATCATTTGCAGCTTATAAGAGGTGCTTCAAGTAGACATGGATGCCACTTGGACTCCAAAGGCAAGAACATCCTGGGCTACAGCCCTGACATTTTAAGCAAAATGTGACTCTATCCAGCATAGTCAGAGAACCAGCTCTTGCATAGATCAAGTTCTCCCCACCTGTATAATACCCCTATCTTGTCACTCTTTCCATAATCCTGACACATATTTGTTTGACTCGGTTAAAAAGTAGAAATAGAGTTGGATTATCATCACATTGGCCCCTGGACAACTCGGGCAGTGGTTCAATTCATGTAGATATTAAATAGCCTGGGGAGTAAATAGTTGGAATGCAACTTTATTCTCCGTATTTATTTTAGACTGCAGTGAGCTAGAACAGCAGCTGACAAGCCAACCCATACATTGGCTGAAGCAAACATGCCAAGACGTGCTCTGTTTGTTTCTTTTTGCAGTTCAAATTTGGACCATTGAAGCTCACCTATACAATTCTAAGTGATTTAGGACAGTGCTGCCTTCTCTTGGGTGTTTTATTGAGAATTAGTCACAGTGTTTAAAGGGAACTTCATACTGAGGTATGATATCCTAGATTTAAACAGCTATTGGTTGCTTACCTAGTCAATCTCACAGAAAGAAGAATCCAGAATATTCCTGAATAATTTGTTTGCTTCAGATTTACCTAACATTTCCATACACTCTAATTAGTTCTGCAGAAGTTTGAATTTAATGATTATTTTTCCTCCTCCTCTTCTTTTTACTGCGTTGGGCTTTTGCTTCTGATGTGGAATTGCTTCATATGCATTTATTACCCTTAACTTTTTCTAATTACTTTGTGCTTTTGCCTTCAACAATTAAGGCATTTTTAAACTGCTCCCATGTTTGTAATGTAGTTGAGAGTCAAAGCCTTAATTTTCTGAAAATCTGCTCTCCTACTGACCTTCCCATAACCTCTAACAACCAGTTGTCATAACCACTAGTATAAATGCACAGCTTGCTTTCTGCTCTTCAATAAATATGGGAAAGATAATTTCAAAGTCACAATATAAGCTAAACTTATCATTGTGCAACACATTTTGTTTGGCCTCTAGTTTTGTAATTAAAGTTAGAAACAACCTTTCTGGCTGACAAGACTAATCAAACCAGGCATTAATGTCTGTCCTTCGTAGTCTTCCTCAGACTGATTCAGTTCCTTCCTGATGCTGAAACTGTGTGACTTGGCACATTGGATTTTACGCAGAAAACAAACAAGGCTACTTTTTTTTTTTACACTTGCAAAATATATGCTAAAAAACACGATTCCTTATGCAATCATTTTGCAAAATTACAGAAGAACAAATGGTATCTTTGAGAACTTGTGTACTCTGTGCCCTGTTGAACAAGAGCACAATCTGTGATGCCTAATACAAATAACCTAGTTCTATTCTAGGAAGCGTCTGAAAGGAAGAACGGCAGTCTCAACATGAGTATCATTTGACCAGCCTGTGTAGCAGTATCCTATCTGAATCTAGAGCAGTGCTTGATTTCCAGGTATAGTAGTCCTGGGGCTCAAGCCTACCTGTGAGTTACAGCTTTTGCCAAACACAAAGATATAAGCTGGTTTTGAAGAATTCTTTACCAAGGTTGTTGCAACTGCTTGAAATGTATTTTCATGCTGCAGCATTCCAAAGCAGACTTTCACTTGATAAAGAGTTCTTTGAATCATTGTGGGAATCATACCAATTTTCTTCAGCTATCTATGTTTGCCAGCATTTCTGCTACTGTAATTAATCCTTTGGTTTTGACCCTTAGCATTTGCCCTGTAAAGCCCTGCTTCTTAACCATCATGGTCTGGCAACAGGCTGTGTGCTTTCTTTGTGGTGAGGAAAAGCATTCTGCACATGTTTAGAGACACTGTTTTTTCTGTTATTATTTCACAAGCTACAGGACTTGGCCATATTGTTGTTGTTGTTTAGTCATTTAGTCGTGTCCAACTCTTCGTGACCCCATGGACCAGAGCACACCAGGCACTCCTGTCTTCCACTGCCTCCCGCAGTTTCGTCAAACTCACGTTGGTAGCTTCAAGAACACTGTCCAACCATCTCGTCCTCTGTCGTCCCCTTCTCCTTGTGCCCTCCATCTTTCCCAACATCAGGGTCTTTTCCAGGGAGTCTTCTCTTCTCATGAGGTGGCCAAAGTATTGGAGCCTCAGCTTCAGGATCTGTCCTTCCAGTGAGCACTCAGGACTGATTTCCTTAAGAATGGATAGGTTTGTTCTTCTTGCAGTCCATGGGCCATATTACTGGAAATCATATTCCCAAAAAACAAATCCTCATCTAGTCAGTACTGCTTTTGGAAAGAAGAGAGGTACAGCAGGTTTTGTGTACAAATTGGTCTGTGTTTTATTATGGATGGACTGCTTCTGTATTTTTGTTTTTCTTAGTCAGCGAGTATAGGGTGCAGTTACTGTCACCAAGGCCAGCAGCTTGCCATTTCTCAGATACATTTCATGCATGCAAGCTTTCCATAGGAATGTGGCTGGCCACACACAGAACAGGATGCTGGACTGTATGGGCCCTTGGCCTGATCCAGAAGGGCACATCTTGTGTTCTTATCTGCTTCCTTTCATATTGCTGTTCTACTCCCACCTCTGTGCCTTCTGCCATGCTGCTCTCTGTGTTTGGAACACCCTCTATTTGATAGTTACTGTGCTCTGTTTTCTGAGCCATCCTACTATCCTCACATCCCACATCCTTACTTAGTACACTGCTACTGCTGCCTAGTTCTCTATTAACACATACTTGCCCTTTTATCCAGTCATCCAGCAATCCTGGAAGAGGACCCATTCCTGCATATATGAGCTCTCTGACCTGACTCTTGCCCCAAACATGAAGACAGAGCTGTTACTTGCAAGTAGGAAGGAGGTTTTTATTCAGGCAAGTGACAATGCAGGCTAGGCAGCTAGGGCCAACCTAGGCAAGGTGAGGCAACCGCCTCAGACGGGCAGCAAATCCCAAAGTAGATCATCATTCCTCCTTTGTTCCTGATGTAGATCTTCACTCATTCCCTTCTTCCCTGGCAGAGGAGGCGCCATTTTGGGATTTTGCCTCAGGTAACAAAATGTCTTTGGCCAGCCCTGTGAACAGTAGACATAGTGCTTAAGACTCACTGTGCAGGAGTTCTGGAGCACAGAAAGAGGTTCAAAACCAGATGGAAGCAAAGAGCATCTCCCACAGAGTTTCCCTATCAAGATTGCAAGCACCTGCTCCAATCTATAAAGGCAGTGCCTGGTTCTAGGTGACAAGGCTGGACCCTCCTGTCCAGGTTGTTGTTCAGTCACAGATGTTTTGTGCTCAGCTTCCTGCCTCAGCTGATCAGAGCCCTCCCCTGAGGCACTCTGCCTTGCAGAAAGGTTGGAGGGGAGAACCAGCATCCCTTGTCCTGCTTCCAAAGCTACTAACGTGGGAAATGCCCCCTTCTTGAACCCAGGTTTCCACAATTCAACCCCCTCCTCTGTTTCTTCTTCCTTCTCCTGTGTCAGAGTCTGCCAATCCAAGCCTGAGCTTGACAATGCTGCAGGGCTCATGACACTCTCCACATGTATAGTTGTACGTGCAGGTTACTGATGAATGCCAAACAGATGTTTGTTGGTGTGTGCCAGTGTGTGTGCCAGTGGTGGTTGGCAGGGCTACTTGTCCCCCAAACTGCCTCCATGCATTCATTCAGTGTGTGGCCATGTGTATACCGCTCTTGCCTTGTGCCCCTGAAGTAGATTATAAGATCTCTAGGCTGGGAGCTGAATTAGTTTCTACATTCCATGTAGCTTCTTGCATGCTTAGTCACAAAATGAAAGTTAAGTTGCTGTGACAAGTGTCTTTTCCAAAGGCCTCTCTTAAGGTAGGCAAAGGTTATGAGACAAGGACAGTGCTGTATTTCTAAATATATACTATTCTGGAATATTTGCAAATGAAATACAGTCATACCTCAGGTTACAGACGCTTCAGGTTGCGTGTTTTCGGGTTGCGCACTGTGGCAAACCCGGAAGTACCGGAACAGGTTACTTCCAGGTTTCTGCACTCACGCATGCGCAGAAGTGCTAAATCATGCTTTGCGCATGTGCAGAAGTGCTGAATTGCGACCCGCACATGTGCAAACGTGCCTCCCGCACGGATCATGTTCGCAACCCAAGCATCCACTGTATTGAAGAAACGCTGTGACAACCTGAAAGTAACACGTGAGCTGAAGGGTAGTGGTCTGAGGAAATAGCAGGTCCCTTGCCTGCTGCAGGAGTGGGAACCTCAGGCCTTGGGAATGAACGTAATCCTCCAGGTCTCTCTGTCTGGCAGTTTGGGCTTTCCTTAAGCCATGCCCTCCCTCCAGGCTATTCCTGTCCCCGCACCTGCTCTGCAGTCCCCTTGAATGCTTTTACTGGGGTGGAATGTGTTCCTAAACTATAGTAACAACTCTTGCTTGCCTGCTTGAAAGATGGAGAAATGTGTGCATGTCTAGAAACTGCAGACATTTCCTTATTGGAATGTAGCCTACTGTATAAAGTGGCTCCTCCCAGTTTTGCTAGTCCTAAAAAGAAAGTTAGAGGACAAAATGTGCAGGTACTTTCTAAGCAATTGGCTCTCAAAATTTGAAACATAGGAAACAAGAAAGTGTTACTTAAAAAAAAAAATAGGAAGAACCTTAATCCTATGTTGCTAAACAAATTAAGGCAGTTGTAGCTTTTCAGAATACAAAGGTAGGCAAAGAGTCTTCTGATTCTCAAGGGTCCAAATGACAGCTTGCAAATGTTTTCAGACGCATGTTTCTGAATCCTTTCATATAGTGACAAATGTTTTTTTCATGACTGATGACTAATAGGCTGGCTAGACAGATAAATATATACTTCGTGACTCAATTTGTTTAAGGTAGTCAAGTGTTTTGAGGTAGTTTAAGGTAAGGTGTCACTTAACCTTCTTGACGTATCTGAACAAAATGAATCATTGTATCAATTATAGTTTCATGCACCTAATTAAAGTTACAATTTTATGTTTGTGGTGAGTTTTTTAAAGAAAACAACAACTCATATGTTACCTTATGAGTAGGTGTGTCATCTTGCTAACGTCTGAGAAGTGGGAATAACAAAATTTCTGGCAGTTCTTGTTAATTATGGAAGAAAATGTTAAGCTTTTAAAAGAATCTAAACCTTCAAGTCTTTTGGGACAAACCCTTGAACACTATGTGTTGTCTGTGATTATCTTAGCTCAAAAGTTTGTATACTTTATGTATATTTCTGTTAAAATAAGCTGTCACTTAAAAAAAGATAATACAATACAGCAAAGCAAAGCAGTGTATCCATTAAAACATTAAACAACTAAATACCAATAGATGTTTCTGTATATGCAGATGTTTAAATGTTTACTATGCTAACATGCATTCCTGCCTCTTTCTGCAAACCTGAATTATCTTCATGACCTTTGCTTAGTATTTTCCTTTTGAAAAATATGTAACATGATAACTCTGAAGGACAATGGTCTGCTGATATAAGATAGAATTTTAGTGCGTCCTATTCCGAAGTAGCTTTTCTCTATTTCAAAGGCATACAGAAATGAATTGGATCCACTGTGTTGTCTTGATAGTAAAATAGGGGAAAATATCATACCATTTAGAAAGACAAATTTGTTGTAACTAATGTCAAGTACTGTATACAGCTTTGTGAGTACAGTGGTACCTCAGGTTACATACGCTTCACGTTACAGTCTCCGCTAACCCAGAAATATTACCTCGGGTTAAGAACTTTGCTTCAGGATGAGAACAGAAGCTGTGTTCTGGCGGCGCGGCAGCAGCAGGAGGCCCCATTAGCTAAAGTGGTGCTTCAGGTTAAGAACAATTTCAGGTTAAGAACGCACCTCCGGAACAAATTAAGTACTTAACCCAAGGTACCACTGTAGTAATATTGGAATAAACTATTGTATTTAATGTGTTGAAATTATCCATTATGTTTGTTTAGAAACGTGTGCCTGCAATGGTACAGGTGACCATGCTTGTGGATTTTAAGCCCAAAGGAGATGCTGAAGTATTAAGGAGGTTGGTGTATGCCAGAAGACACGCTGCCTCCTGTTCTCTCTCCTTTCTCTGCAAACGTGCCTTCCACAGACGCCACCATTTGTTCTCTAGACTTTGTCCAGATATGATTATTACTATAGGAGGCCATTGTCTTATTTTCTTCCTCTTCTTCAGCTAGGCCTGTGGTTTTGCTGGACCACTAACTTTGATGCTGCAGATTATTCTGACACCACCATTTCCTCCTCCGTCTTCTATTCTTTATTTTCAGATCAATTTATTTGTGTTCTATCTGATGTGTTTTCTTTATGACTGCTTTTGTTACCTCTAAAATTATGTGATTTTTTTCATGTTGTCAGCCACCTTGACCATGATTTTAACTATGGAAAAGCGGCATAAAAATAAATAAATAGAGATTTATGTATGTATGTATTTTTCTTCAGAATGTGTCGCTGACTGGTATGGTGGTGATTATTTCTTACAAATATATACAGGGACAGTTTTTATTTCTGATACCTTCTTTGATCTGCACAAGTACTTCACTTTCACTTCCTGGAAGCCACTTGCACCTCAGAAACAAAGAGCTGAATTCTGAAAAGCAAGAGGGACCTGCGAAAAAGGGAGGGGGGTAGAGGTTCTCCAATGTGGACTGCTCCATTTCATTCCCCTCCCCCTCCAACAGTTGGACAATCCTGGGATTTCACCAAGCCTCATAATATCTCCCTCTTGCATGTGGCTACATAATGATCAGCACTCCCTCATAGCATGAATGAAGAGATTGGTTGTATTTGGAGGTAATGCTGAACTTCTGATGCCACAAATCATCCTTAGATTTGAACTCTGTCATAGCTAAAAAGATGTTGCTCCTCCTGTTTTTGTTTTTTTAAATAATTAATTTTGGTGAAAGATGTTCCTAAATCATGGTGAGGTCAAAGCCTTTGCCTGGTCAACATCTTTGCAGTTACCTTGTTTATTTCAAAGACCTTTCACTAAGAATAAATGACTGAGAAAGTTGGGGTTAGAAAAGTAGGTCTGCTTGTTAAAAGATTAGACAGATAAGTATGATTTCCATGGGGGGGGGGGGTTGCCGGAAAGATCGTTTCAATCCCTGTCCTATGAGAGCATTTGTGTGTAGCAATCAGCTAAATTAGACTGCCATATGGGTAAATGGTGCAAGATAAACCATTTAAAAATATTTGAATCTAGTTTTTTAAAAAAATCCCATTCATAGCATTCTTTTGTAACGGAGCCTATGCACTTAAGAAACAGCTGGTTCATAGATGTTGCAATGGTGATGGTAGTAACTGAAGAATTCTTGGTTGTTGTTATTCTCCTTGGTTATATTTATTAATAACCTAACTGCCTAATTGTACATATGTTGCTTTTGAAGGATATCTGCTTCAGAGAGCAACGTATTTTCCCTTGCACCCTTCTCACCACAAAACCTTTAAAATATTTTCTGTGCAGCTTGCAAGACTAACAATGTGACCGTGCCCTATAAGCTTCTGAAGTGATTTATTTCCCACCCATTTAAATAGTGGCACAAATGCACCCTGAAGGTTTTGTTTTTGCTAGTTATGTTAGAAGACAGTCACAAGCATTTTCACTGGCGAATTTGAAAAACAGAAGGCAAAGAAGCTCAGACGTTAGGACGCAACGTAAGACAAAGACCCAGACAGAGTATAGAAAAACGTTTGCTTGGCAGAGGGTTGGGGGTATGATTTCTGAATAGGAAAGCACCTCCAGAGTTTGTAGGGGGAGGAACAGGAATCAATGACACAGAATTTAATTGTTACAGGGACCTGATTGCCCTTTTAAGCAGTATTTAGATAGCTGATGCTGTTTTCACTGTTCATCCTGTGCTTTGAAAAATGATCCACTTACCCTATGAATTTACAAATGGAATCCTTGTATCTAGAAATGGATAGCACAGTTATTTAGAAACTAACACCACAGCTAACTATTTCTATATGTTATCTAGAAACGCTAATTCCTTATTGCATCCTCTTCCTTCAGTGTATTTGATAATTTTTGAAGGTCGCTTTTGTATAGCATTCTGTGGCTGCAATTCTAAGCAGTCTTAGTGGAGTTCAGGCCTAACAGCCCAATCCTCACCATGAAATTACAAATGAATTCCGTGAGGCTTATTCCCAGCTATGATTCTACTGCAAGTACAGAAATCAGTACAGTATGAGTACTAAAAGCCATAATTAATCAGTATGATCCCATTTCATAGTCACTTATCAATCTTTTGACTGTTTGGCAAAGTGTGCCTAAATTCAATAATTTTTTGTACCTTAAAAAAACCCCCACCAACCTCACACTATGGCAGGGGTTAAAACTGAGAAATAATTAGAATTCTTTCAATAGAGAATTTTGTCAACCCTCAAATGAGTCTTACTTCAAGTCCTTGTGTTTTGCAAATACTGTAGATGTTTGGCTGGAGAAACATCGTTAGCCTTGGAGGGTAAGGAAGTACAAACTGTTCCTCTGGAGGAAGTTGTATATTAGGGAGATATGTGCATTATAGTTACTGGCCAAATTAAGCCCCATGCTTTGTGTTTGTGTGTGAGAGTGAGAGAGAGAGAGAAAGGGAGATGATGATGGATCGCAACTCATTAGACTAAGGGAGCTAGGTTCTCAGTGTTGCGAGAGTCAGCATATTGCAGGGGTAGGCTTTCTATTTGAAATGTACTAAAACTCGTACAGCTTCACTTTTATTTTAAAGTACAGATTCCCCTGCCCCAGCAGACAGAAATTTCCATCATTGACTTTTCCATGTCTAACTTTTATACTTATTTGTGAGAGAGAAATAAAAAAGTTTTATATCATCCTAGGTTTCATGACACTAGATTGTGAGAGATCGTTGTCACAAAGGACAAAGTATTAGTTCAATGGAAAATCTGGGGTCATAAAAAGAGAGAGCTTTCTTTGTTAATGAGTATATATTTCAGAACTGCAAAGATTGTGGGCGATTAATCTCATATTGAGTCATTCTGCTTTTCTCTGCACACAATATCTTAATCTCCTTCATTTGTAATTTAGCTGGTATTGTTTGAAAACATTATCATCGGATGAGAAGCAGCAACAGATTAACAATGGGCAGTGGAGAGGACTTTAGCTCATAGAGCCTTGGCATTATGGACTATAGGTTTATTTTACTGAGTTGACAGAAATATGCAGTTTATGGTGTTTCCAGACACCTGTAGCTGTGATTCCAGGGGAACCTGGTGAAACTGACAAGGCTTTCACCAGGGTTTTCTAGACTGAGGCAGAGGTAGAGGGAAGGACTTGTTAACTGCATTATTCTATTCTCCAGCTGATAAGCAGCACTGATGAAATTGACAAGACATTTTCCTGCAGCAAGTTTGACAAAGGCTTGAGAAATTGACATGTCAATATCACTAGCCTTCTCTGGAATCCAGTCAGATGTTGTTGGAGCTGCAGAGATTGCACACTGTCAGCAAAGCCACTGCACATGCTTCAGCCCCTAGTGAGTCAATGGTTCTACACTCGGTTTGTGCATAAAGAAATATACGCAGTACAGTTGTGCTGAAAATGTAATAATTTTTCTTAGCCTGTGAACAAAAATGGAATGAGAAGGGGAGTACAAGGAGATGCAAAAACTTTTTTTTTAATGAATGTTTTCTGTATTCTCAGAACTAAATAAGCAAATGGTGTAAAACCTGAACAAAACTGCTAGTAAGAAAGGAGCTGTTGTAGTCGGTCCTAAAGTTTTGTTTTGTTTTGCCATGTAATGTTAGTATTGCAGAGCAGTTATTTCTACTGTATTTGCACTGGGTAACTGTTAAGCCACCCTTTGTAGAAAGCATGTTATGGTGTATCAGTTTACTATTCTGTTATGCAAGTTTCGTAGCCAATTTAAATGTCAACTCAGATTTCAGGGGAAACAAACAACTGATTTCATTCTCGCTTCTATATTTTCACAATGACATTGAAATTGCACTGCGATGACACACACAAATTAAGAGTTACATTTTCTTGGTGGGTGGTTGTAAATCATTCTGTGTTGCAGTGATACCTGGTCATGTGACAGTATAAAATAGACACTCTACCAGACTTTGAATAACAGCAATAGGAAACTCTCAGAGATGACAACACCAATCTATATTATGATGAAAGTTTCTGTAGTCCATGAAAGCATATGCAATCATAATTTGTTGGTTTTTGAGGTGCCACAAATCATTTTTCTGTTTTTGCTCATCTGGAAATGTTATGTTATAGTAATTCTACTTTTGATTTCCAGAAGCTATTGTTCTATAATGCTTATTATTATTATTATTATTATTATTAATTTGATGCTGATTCTGAGATTATTTCTTCTTCTTTCCTTTAGATATTCTTTCAGAATATCATACTGATATTCCTTGCATGCTTATGCTTGGCAACTTTATGCTTCTGATCTTGAAGTATTGGGCAACAAAATCACTACATATTCCCCTTTCTACATTTGTGTATGCAGTCTTTTCAGATGTGCATAGGCAAACGATGCAATTTGTACATCACTTTTATCACTCATTGTTTGTTTGTTTATTCAGTACATGATAACTTATCACTGACAATGTAAATCACGGTAGTCAATGTTGTGCCCTCCTGATGTCATTAGACTTCAATTCCCATAAGCCTGAGGCAGCATGGCTAACAGTTAGGGATTATGGAGGCTGTAGTCCAACAACATCTGTCTGTCAGCCTGATAGCTACCCTTTCTATAAACTACCTCTTTTGAAAAGCATTTTGTTTGTTCCATCTGTGTTGTTTGATCTGTGATAGTATATCCACACAGTCACTACTCATGCTGCACTTGATGGTACTCTGACAAAATTCCGAAGTTCAAAGCACTTATCTTTTCAGCTAACAAAGATCTGGACTAGCTACAGCATTTTTTTAATATAAAAAAAGTAAGTTCAGAATACGTTAAGGTTAAAAGTTCAAGCAAATGTCTTCTTGATTTAGTTAAAGATGAGAGAGTAAGGAAGGATTGTTCGTAATAGCTATGTTAAGACAGAGAGCACTGCATTTTGTAGGTTTTCAGGGCTATATGCTCTGCTTTGTTCAGCATGTTACAAAGGCAGGTGAGATAGGCCTAATTATTCATTTTCTGTATTTCTTTAGGTCTGAATAAAATAGCACGTAGCAAATATTGAAATTAAATGTTGGCAAGTGCAAAACATAAACAAAGCAACATAGCAACAATGTAGTGGCAGGGTTTTTTTAAATGCAAACATGTCTGCTCAGAAGTAAGTCTTAGTTGGAATTGCATCCTAGTATGTTTATCCTAAATGTACATAAGAACACAAGAAGAGCCCTACAGGATCAGTCCAGCTAGTCTAGCATTCTTTTGTCTGCAGTGACCAACAAATGCCTATGGGAAGACTGCAAGCAGGATCTGAACAGAACTGGGCTCCACCCATTTGTGGTTCCCAGCAGTTGTTGTTCCCAGCAGCTTGTATTCAGAGACATACAGTACTGCCCCTGATCTGACATTGGAGGTAAAACCTAGCCAATGTGGCTAGCAGCCATTGATAGCTTTATTCTCTGTGGGAGCAAAACGAATATTTTCACAGTAACAAAATCAGGAAAGCGACTTCCTTCCTTTAATCAACTATTAGTTGAGCTTCAAGATAATCTGGTTCTTTAATCCTTCTTTTCCTTGTCTTGCATAAATTGCAGCCACCATTTACATTAGTTGACCTCATTTTCAGCCCTTGGCTTCAAGTTGTTGCTGGGTTTTTCTGGGGCGGCGGCGGCGGCGGGGGTTATATTTATAATTTTAAACAATACTGTGACATGAAACAGAAACACTGAACTATAAAAAAGAAAAATGCTAGAAGTGATTAAAAAAAACATTATTGGGAAGCACAGTGTGGCATGGATAGTGTTACAGATCTGGGGTAACAGAGTTTGGGGGGTGCAAGGGCACCCATAACTGCTAGATTTAGTGAATGTTAGAAATTAATAAATAGTAGAATTTATATACTATTTGGAGTTTTGTAGGGAAGATGCCTAGGGGACGTGGGTGGTGCTGTGGGTAAAACCTCAGCGCCTAGGACTTGCCGATCGCATGGTTGGCGGTTCGAATCCCCGCGGCGGGGTGAGCTCCCATCTTTCGGTCCCAGCTCCTGCCCACCTAGCAGTTCAAAAGCACCCCTAAGTGCAAGTAGATAAATAGGTACCGCTTTATAGCGGGAAGGTAAACGGGGTTTCCGTGTGCTGCTCTGGTGCCGGTTCGCCGGAGCAGCTTCGTCACGCTGGCCACGTGACCCGGAAGTGTCTGCAGACAGCACTGGCTCCCGGCCTCTAGAGGGAGATGAGCGCACAACCCTAGAGTCTGTCAAGACTGGCCCGTACGGGCAGGGGTACCTTTACCTTTACCTAGGGAAGATACCAGGCCAGTGAAAGATACAGGCTAAGCTTCTTTCCCAGGTCAGGGCCTGGGGCGTTTGCCCTCCTAGGTGGGTCATAAGGAAAGGGTTAAATGAGTGTGAAGTGATTGGCCAGTGGGAACCCAAGGGGAGGAGTTAGAGTTAGAGTTAGTGTTGTTAAGGAGTCAGTTGGCAGTTGGAGAAGGAAGAGGGAGGATAAGTCTGTGGGTTGGTCTGGTTTTGTTGTGAGAGAGTGGGAGAAACTGTTAGGAGGAGTCAGATAGATAGTGGGATAATCAGTTGGGAGTTATTAGGAAGGTATAGGTCAGTAAAGAAACTAAGATTAAGAAACTGACAAGAAAAATGATCTGAAACCATAACCTTGTTAATGCTTATAAAATAAACTTGATTATTTGTTTTAATGTTAACAACTGTCTGGACTCAGTGTGTACCCGAGAGAAACGGGTTGGTGGCAGCGGGGAAGTGATCATAGTGGTGGCACAGGGATCAATAGACCGTCAAATGTCAAGGTGGCAAGGTGGCAGGGTGTGGATATTGTGTCACACAGGAAAAATGTTGCCCGTTTAAAAAAACAGAGTTCTGGAAAGGGGGGGCGAACAGAGAGATGGGGAAAAGCTGTTTTCTGCAAAAGCTGTTGGGCAGAAGAAGTGGGCTGAACTCCATGAGCTGCTGTCAAGGCCAGAACCACCTTGGGAGGGTGGGACAGAGGCATGGAGATGGCATGCAGGATGCCTTGGACTCCAGGGTTGCACTGCTCGGAGGAACAAGTGCCTCGTGAGATGAACTCTCTCCAAAGTAGACCCAGGTGTAAATATGCGTGCAATAAACCATATTTCTTAAAGACACAACAGTCTCTGCCATACCTTGATTCCCAGTGGAAACACAACCTTTGGTAAGCTCCTGGAACCCCCTGGAATCTTGCTACCATTTGGCAGAGACTGGAGGTGGTGCAACCTTTGTAAAAATAGTTTCATAACCCAAAGTGCTGCTTTCAAGCATTTGCTGTTGCTTGAATTGTAAACAATGCGGTCATCATCCAGGTGATTAAACTTGAGTTTATAGCCTTCCCTCTGAGTATTACTCTTCACAAATAGCATGTTTCAGTTTCAGCTAGTGTTATTCATGCCCTTTGGCTGGACTTCCTGGAATATTATAGGACAGCTCCAGGGGTGTGGGGGGAATTGCTAATGGAACACTAAAATTAAACTGCTACTAGTGGTAACAGTGGCTTGGCATTGTTTCCTTCATGAACTGTTTGATCTCTGACACCAGTTGCCAAAAGCAACCTAGAGAAGTTATTCCATTCCTGTCCTTTGACCAAGGCCTAGTATAGCCAAGTAGGCCCTGGTACCCAAGTCCCATAATTCACCCCCCCATGCCAACCCACCAACCATTTCAGGAGAGTGGGCAGTGCTATTATCTCTTCAGTCATCATTTTCAGTCTGTGCCAGACCAATTCCCTTACTCCCTGTGTAGCCACTTAAACTCCATGATTATAAATCACTCCCTGACTATTAATCACCAGTCACTCACCAGCAACTACTGGAATACTCAAAAGATATTTTTTATGCAACAGTGGGCACAAGACAACATTTGAATCACATTCCCCACTTGAAGGTAGAATCCATTGAGTATAACTGGTAGGTATATTTAATTCCTAAGGTTTGCTTCACACACACACACACACACACACACACACACACACACACACACTTCCAGTGAGGAACATTCTGCATAGGTTATCAACTTACTGTGTTAAACTGTAATAGGCCTAAACTGTCATTCGGATCACTGCACAGAAACCATATTTTTAAATGATGTTTTAATAGGAAACATAAAATTTCATCTGCCTGCTGAGAGCTGAACAGAAGACTTGGGTATCTTACTTTCTTCATGTTAGATCACTGCAAATATTGTAATATGTCAAAGAATCAATATTCTAAACTTGTTAACAGTTTTTCTTGTGGAAGTCTAGTGAGGTTTTTAGACTGTTGGTTGGTTTCTATGTAGTTTATTTTGTGCTAGAAACAACAGCTTGATGCTAATCAATGTCTACCTGTTCACACACATGGCTTCTGTTAATGGATTTGTGGTTGTACGGTGGACTGGCTATGAAGTGGTACATGTGCCTCTTGTTAGAGCCAGGAGAGATATTTTTTAGAATAATAAGTCTATTGGGAAAGGAAGGCTGCAGTACCTTTTAAGGTCTGCATTGAGTAGGAGTTCTGGCAAGCAGAGCTTTTTAATCCCTATATAACAGGTTGCACCTGCCCTCTGTATTGAGGTACAGAAAGCAGGTCTGCCTGTATAGTCGCTCACTGAAAGGTTTCTGAAATCCACATAAAATTTGATCAGAAAAGGTTTTTTTCTTTTTCAGATCTTCAGAAAGTAAGGAATAGTATTCTAAATCTTGTCAAAAGCCAGTCTGATCCAGCAGCCTGCACATGTCAATACAGTGGTACCTCGGGTTAAGTACTTAATTCGTTCCGGAGGTCCGTTCTTAACCTGAAACTGTTCTTAATCTTAAGCACCACTTTAGCTAATGGGGCCTCCTGTTGCCGCCGCGCCGCCGGAGCATGATTTCTGTTCTCATCATGAAGCAAAGTTCTTAACCCGAGGTATTATTTCTGGGTTAGTGGAGTCTGTAACCTGAAGCGTATGTAACCTGAAGCGTATGTAACCCGAGGTACCACTGTAGCCCAGTCCAAAACGTAACATTAAACCATAGTTAAAAACAATGGCTTAAAGTGAATGCGTATCGTGCTGCTCCTCCTTTTCCGCTCTTCCTCGGCTCTGGCTGCACCAGTTTGTTTCTCCCCAAGCACCACAAGTAAGCAAAAAAGAAAGCTTGATTGCTACTTGATTGTTTGGAGCACTCTCCAAACAAACTGCTTCAGATGCAAGAGGTTTGGATGTCGCAACCAAGCCACACAATGGCTTGTTCCTTGGCAGGGGAGAGGAGCAGGAGTCGGGGACAGAGCAGAGTGGTACGTTTTTGGCATTGTGCACTAGCTCACTGCGAATTCACAGTAAATCATAGTTTGCTTTTAATTAAGTATAGTGTAATGTTACATGTGAACCACAACACTGAGAAGCTCACAAGTAGGGTAAGGTGGAGACAGTCAGAGGTAATTAGGCACTGTATGAAGAAATACTTCCTTTTGAATCTATGTCACCAGACTACATGTTTGCTTAAATACGTAGCAGGCAGCTATGTACTTTGTTTTTCCTAACTAATTACAGGGGTAGAAAATTCCCCCTCTTAGATTCCTAGCCATGCCAGGGAGCAGAGGGTGATCTCACTCAAACTGCAGTGTGGGAGTGATGAAGACATAAGCCTAACCTTCCTGCTCACCCCTAGGTTCTGTAACTCCTGTGGAAAACAACATAGTTATGTATTTAAATGTGTGTCTTGTTTGGCCCTTTTGGTGTTTGGGAGCATGGAAAGTAAATTATCTATGGAAGTCTAAATAAAGTGGTGCTGCTCGTTGAAAACAAACAAACAATTTTTGTTCTTTCCATCCTATGCATGGTGTATCTACCGCCTATGTCACCAGACAATGATTGGCTTCAAACAGCCCTGCATGTTTGGTCCATACTTGGTTTTTGCTCCACGTTCCTTCCTGGTAAGTAGTACAGTGGAACCTCAGGTTGAGAACTTAATTCGTTCCTGAGGTCCATTGTTAACCTGAAACTGTTCTTAACCTGAAGCACCACTTTAGCTAATGGGGCCTCCTGCTGTCACGCACCGCCGCTGCGCGATTTCTATTCTCATCCTGAAGCAAAGTTCTTAACCCGAGGTACTATTTCTGGGTTAGCAGAGTCTGTAACCTGAAGAGTCTGTAAGCTGAAGCATCTGTAACCCTAGGTACCACTGTATTACAAGCACGTGAGAAGCCATCTCCTTTTGAATAACTGGCAGTGGGATGCAGTTCCTCTTCCTGAAGCTTTCTGATTAATTCAATTCTTAGAACCTATGTAGAAAAAAATATATATTGTTTTTGCCTGAGAGATAATGGGCAAAGGTTATTCTGATTGATAGGTACAATCTACAGATATCTCAAACTTTGTTTTTATAAGGGTTTTTTGCATTCCTGGACCTCCCTTCTATTTTAGCCTGCCTGATTCCAGATGAGGGAACAGAATGAGCACCACATCACTGGCTCTAAGCTGTTCGTCTTTCCTTTGTTAATACTGAGATTGCAGCTGCCAAATGAGGTTTTCATGGCTTTGGAAGGCTAATTACGATAATATTTGAGAACGCTGTTAACAAATAGTGTTGAGGGTATTAAAAGCGATGCCTGTAGCTGAATTGGTTGTCCTCTGTAGTATAGGAATCTTTGAATCTTTTGGTCAAATGAGATACTTAATGAGTTTTTCGGTCACAGCACATTACTAAATTAGATGTTATGTAATAAAACAAAAGTACTTGCATACCATATGGACTTTTTATTTTGGAACCTGGAACAGACGATTTCATTTTTAATTAATTTAATGGAAAATGAATGGTGAAACACAGTGGGTGATAGCCAACTTCCTGTCAATTTTAGGGTTGATAAATGGAAAACTATTAAGTTAGTCCTGAGAAGTTTTGATTTTGACAGGTGTACTCTGGCTATATAATTGTTAATGATATTATTTGGGGTATTACACATCTTATCAGTTTTGACATTCTGATAATGAAATACTAATAAGTGACTTTTGAAAATGATAAAATGGCATACTGCTTAAGAGAGTTAAGGTAGGGCTTCTGAGATGCATTTTTGTAGAAAAATATTGTCTGTAATACATGTTTTTTCTAGAAAAAAACAACACTTTTTAAACATTTGTTTATACATATATGAGAAACTATATTTCACTTCCTGATAATATTTTATATATAGCACACAGACCTAAGCCCTATTTAGATAATAATTTGTCCTACTAATTTTAGCTTCTGTTTGTAAGAACATGAACAAAAAGGATCTCAGCAAAGTAACTCTTTTTCTAAGAATCAAAGCAAAACAAAGATCAATAATAAGACAGCATTGTATGTATTTTCATGGGGACATGAGTAGAAATCCAATGCCACAGAGAGAAAGGAAATTAAGGACTAGGGCGGTGTCCACATTGATGTTTTCATTTTATCTGTGTGCACAATTTCCTGTTAACAGCCAATGCTCTCTGTGTTTTGATCTTCTTGTACAAAACAATGCACAAGGATTAGAATTACAAGCATTTGCATGACTGATGTGGAATTAACTTTTGTTGACCCTTTGTCACATTACTAGCCTAGTTTCTTCAATGTTGGGACTTTTATTATTTATTATTATTTTATTATTAAAATAAATATTGGGGTGAATGTGACCCCTGTACCTGATAATGCCATTTGCTGGGTTGCCTACAATATGATAAATAGGATTTATTATAAATGTAATAATAAATAAAATATTCCTTGTTTTATGTTCACAACAACTCTGTGAGGTAGGTTAAGCTGACGGAGTGTGACTGGCCCAAAGTCAACCAGTGAGTTTCACTTCATTTCACTTCAGTGGTCTTAGGAATCTGTGGATGAGTTGAAAAGATATGGGGTTAAAAAAAAAAAAGACCACCAAGCAGTCTGAGAACGAGACCAAGAAGAAAAACATAACTATCACAATCTTGATCACAATATCCAGAGAGGCCATATTATTCTAGCCCTCAGGTTTGCTGTTCCTCTCAATATAGTTGATTAAAAGCAGCAGCTCCATCTGCTGGCACTTGACAGTCACTACGCACAGAGTGCATTTTAATGCCTCTCAAATTCTACGTGCTTGCACACTTGGTATAGTTAAGGTTAATATAATCTTAATGATACCAAGTAGCATTCATATTTGTATAAAACTGGTCTCTGAATGAGAAAGTGCATGCATTTCAACTGTAGGGGTTTTTTAAGGGTGCTGGGAGAGGTAACCTACAGTTCCCATGATTCTTGGAGTATATCTGGGTGCCTTAAATATATGGTTGTGTAGGCAGGCCTTTTGGGACGCGGGTGGCGCTGTGGGTTCAACCACAGAGCCTAGGGCTTGCCGATCAGAAGGTCGGTGGTTCGAATCCCCTACACGGGGTGAGCTCCCGTTGCTCAGTCCCAGCTCCTGCCAACCTAGCAGTTCGAAAGCACGTCAATGTGCAAGTAGATAAATAGGTACCGCTCCGGCGGGAAGGTAAATGGCGTTTCTGTGTGCTGCTCTGGTTTGCCAGAAGCGGCTTAGTCATGCTGGCCACATGACCCGGAAGCTGTACGCCGGCTCCCTCGGCCAATAAAGCAAGATCAGCACTGCAACCCCAGAGTCGTCCGCGACTGGACCTAATGGTCAGGGGTCCCTTTGCCTTTACTTAGGCAGCCCTACTTGCAAACACTGGGAGCTTCCAGGCAAAAGCTTCTTCAGGAGCACAAGTACTCCAGGCAGCATCTCAGAAGTACATCCTACCCAGAAATGTTATACGATGTTAGTTAAGTGATAGTAGTACCCGTGCTTATTCTGCTAGTCAACAGGCAGCAATCAGAACAATCCCCAATCCTTGCAGGTGTTAAGCATTCTGAATTGCGCTGCTGGGCATTCGCAAATACCCTGCCTAGACATGCCCATGCAGATTCCCAGGCTGTCTTACAGTCTTATCATTTCAGTCACGGACACAGCAAAAATAATGTTTGAATATGTTTCTCCAAATAATGATTACATCTTACATTTCCAGCGACGCAAATACTAGGAACAGACTGTGTGTTGATGAAGCTGTTAGGGCACATCTGGAGCTGCCTCTTATCCTTCAATCTAATTTGCTGACAGTTGACTCAGGACACAGACGGCCAAAGCTGCTCCCCTGGGCAGCTCTTGGAAGCTGCATGAACATCACAGCAAGGATTAGCACAGGTTTTTTGTTTTTTTGTGACCTGGCTTGATCCTCTGCTACACTGTAAAGGAGATAATTCTGTGTGGGTCACCGGAACATACATTATGAGCACTGTGCATGGCATGAGCACATTGCACATTCTAGGGTGTGCACATTTCACGTTTGCTGATTGTGACAGTCCAGATGTGAAGCTGCTCTTGCATAATGCTTGTATATTCGTCTTAGAGTTTAATGAGTGTAATCTGGATAAAGCTATATGCCCTTTAGTTCATTGGAAACAACAAAAGATTTCAATGAGACTACTTTGTCTAATTTTCCTTCAATTGCATCATTATTTTCATTATCCCCATTAACGCTTTCTCTCCTCATAGTAAACAAAAGGTACAGATAGCTAAATCTACAACAAATCTACATTTGCACGCAAAATGTGAACAAAGATTTGGTCTTCACTGTAGAATACTTGGAAAAGAAATGTTAACGCGTATGGAACACTTAGAACACTAGTCCTTCTGCTGATAACTCTTTTCAGGATAGCACATGCTGGGCAGATTTTAATAAGTTCAGTATTCAGTTTTGCTGTTTCATCACTTCTCTTTTACAATATACATTTACAGCCTCTTCTGCAGTCAAAATCTGCATATGAAGAGTTTCTTACTCTCAGTATATAGGAAAATGGGAAGGGTTGGATAACAATAAGCAAATGACTCACTTGAGTACTGTCTGCATGATGGAATAATTTATAGAGTCGTGAAATGCTGTAGACATATATTCTTTCAAACTAAGAGTGATTATGTGTTAAGGAAGCTACAGCTGAGCAGTGGCATTTGGGGAAGTTCCACATGACAATGTTAAGTTTATTTTCTCTCTACATAGTGCTTTCCTTCCACACAGTGGGGTATATATGGAGAAGTGTATGTGTGTAAATGATAGACCGCAACCATTTCAGCTTTTAGCTGGAGGTATGCTACCAAAATTAGCTGCATTCCTTCTTAGCACATCTTTCTATCCTGGAGAGTAGCATACAAAAAGGAGAAAAGAAGCTAAAACCACACAGAGATGCTCATGTGTTGAAACAAAAGGAGAGCATGTTAGCTAGCTATCCAGGTACAAAGGGGAATTGCTGAAATATTAACAAGATATCATTAAAAATAACTACCTGCTGGAATTTGGAGGAGAGGAAAGGATAATGGTCAGATTTTGACAAAGTAGTTGAACCTGACTCCTATTGTTTTCAGTGTGTACTGAGTTCACCTAACTTAGCTCTGGATCCACCCCAGATAAGTGTGGCACGCCTTTTACTTATTCATGTTCACATACCTACAATGAATATTGTAATGGGAGATAGTTAACATTGTGCTCTGGTGAGTTGCTTTCTGACCAGCACTTCAAAAACAAATTATTATGTTAAGCATTTTAAAGCAACTGACAATGAAACAACAAAAATATACCGTATTTTTCGCTCTATAAGACGCACCAGACCACAAGACGCACCTAGTTTTTGGAGGAGGAAAACAAGAAAAAAAAATATTCTGAGTCTCAGAAGCCAGAACAGCAAGAGGGATTGGTGTGCAGTGAAAGCAGCAATCCCTCTTGCTGTTCTGGCTTCTGGGATAGCTGCGCAGCCTGCATTCGCTCCATAAGACGCAAACACATTTCCCCTTACTTTTTAGGAGGGGAAAAAGTGAGTCTTATAGAGCAAAAAATATGGTATATGAAACAACAAGCAGCCAGCAATTTTAAAAACAGCAGTTCACCAAAACTTTAAATTCAGTAACATGTTTTTAAAATGTAGTAGGTTTCACCTTATGATAATATAGGCATTTCACAGATCTGCCCAGGAAAGCTATTTCAAAGGTGAGAGGCTACCACTGAAGAAGCTAATTCCCCAGTTGCCATTCACCTCATCTCCTGAATATTGGGTTACCTGTAGACCAGCCTGAGAAGCAGATCTTTTGGGAAGATTTCTATTGAAGAAGGCAGTCCTTTAAAAATCCTGCTAACAAGCCATTTGGGGCTTTAAAGGTCAAGAACAGCCCTTTCAGTTGTGCCTGAAAACAGACTGGTAGCCTCTATAGATCTTTTAGCACAGGCAAGATGTGCTGAATCTGGCGCATCCCAGCCTAACAATTTAGCTTCCATTTTCTCGTCTGCTCTATCCACCAGAGCCTTTCTTTGCATGCAGGGAAAGTCCTTAATTCACTGATGGTTTAAGGCCAGTTGAAGCCGTTCCCAGGATGTGGCCACTGTCACATGCTAATAGTTTCTATGAGCCACAGGTGAGAGCTGAGTGCAGAGTGGGGACCAAAGATGGGCAAACCACCCCAGAAAAGGCACAATGTGTCCCCCCCCCACCAGAGGTACTAGCCCTGCTCTAACACCCGTTACACCCCATGGCGTTAGTAGGTGATGTGATTCCCTCTAGCTAACACTATGTACACAGTACCAGCTTAACATACAATTGGTTGTTCTTTTTCTCAGTTTGGATTGAAGCTGGCGTGGGGAATAATGCATCAAAACACAGTATTTAATTTTTTAAAATGACAGATATGATTTGAGTTACATGTAGATACGAATTACAACTAATGTTATGTGTACACTGCTTCTCAGACCAGCAGTGGTAGTGCACTGGAAGCAGAGTTAATGGGGTAAGTTCATAGCCTTAGATGAACTCTCCCCTGTTCCTTCCCTTGCCTTTTGTCCAGTTTTATGGCATGTCATAGGAAACCACAGAGCTTGGGGAGCAATTTACCTCTGTGAGGAAGAGAGATTCCATCGTTTAAAGTAGGGAGGAAGAGGGTCAGAACAGCAGCTGTTCAGGCTCTTGTCTTGGTATATGCAAAATATTTTTAGAATACTTTTGTACTAAAGGAAATAAACATTTATGTAGGATTGTGAGCAGATCCACCCGGCCTTGGAAGTATGTACATTTTGTCCTGGGTAACATTGCTGATTAGATTTTGTATAAACATGTTAGTTAGCCGACAATGTTAGTCTGAGTTTGCTATGAGTCGAGAGGGCTGAATTGTTTTAGGAAATGAGTGGCTCTGTGTTAACATACAAGAGTTAAAATCATGAAGGTCTGAGGACGTTTCTGCTTTTGGTGCTGAATTGCTGTGTGGCGTATTGCATGTCACTGTAATCACTCTGTGGTCTAACTCCCATAATTCTTAAAATCCCTGTGGCAATACGTCAGACTATCGATTATACATTTGCAGTGTGTTGTACGCCTATTGAGTAACAGTTATAAAGTGTGACGGATGAACATGCAGATGAATTCAGAGTTGAGATTACTTTTTTACTGCTTTCAAAAAGCAAACCATATTGGATATTAGATCATTATTATGGAATAGATGCTGCTTTTATAAATATAAATATTATGCCCACATATATTATAGGAGCATCTTATAATTCATAATTCTTGTCAGTTGTTCAGTGTTAGAGCTGAGATAATATTGAAATGCTTCTGCTTAATTTGGATTGAATTTTGTTCAGCCGATGCATTTGTCATTTCATTAGCATGGCAGACCATTAATCTCATTTATCTTTTTTTTTTAAATAAATTTTTATTGGTTTTTCAACACATATTAAAAGACAATACAACACAATACATAAACAAACAAACATATAAACACGTATAATTTCTTAACCTTTTTTTCCTTAAACCTTCTTTCAGCGACTTCCCCATACCTCCCCTTTCTGCATCCCTGTTTTAAATCTTTTCAGCAACCCCTAATTTCAATTACTTATAGCACTTTCTTTAAATCTTTTTTCTCGTATCCAATTGTTTGTCACTGCAATTCTATTTTGCGTTACCCAAGACATTTTAACACTCATTAATTTTACAACAGTTCTTAAGATAAACTTTAAATTTCTTCCAATCTTCTTCCACCGTCTCTTTCCCTTGGTCACGGATTCTGCCAGTCATCTCTGCCAGTCCCATGTAGTCTATCACCTTGGTCTGCCATTCTTCCAGTGTGGGTAGCTCTTGTGTCTTCCAATACTTTGCTAAAAGTACTCTTGCTGCTGTTGTAGCATACATAAAAAACGTCCTATCTTTCCTTGACACCAATTGGCCTACCATGCCCAGGAGGAAGGCTTCTGGTTTCTTCACGAAAGTGCATTTAAGCACCTTTTTCATTTCATTATAAATCATTTCCCAGAAGACCTTGATCCTTGGGCACGTCCACCAAAGGTGGTAGAAAGTACCTTCAGTTTCCTTACATTTCCAACATTTATTATTGGGCGTATGATAAATTTTTGCAAGCTTGACTGGGGTCATGTACCACCTATAGATCATTTTCATAATGTTCTCTCTTAAGGCATTACATGCCGTAAATTTTATACCGGTAGTCCATAACTGTTCCCAGTCAGCAAACATAATGTCATGCCCAATGTCTTGTGCCCATTTAATCATAGCTGATTTAACCGTCTCATCCTGTGTATTCCATTTCAACAGCAAGTTATACATTCTTGACAGATTCTTAGTATTGGGTTCCAATAGCTCTGTTTCTAATTTTGACCTCTCCACCTGGAAGCCAATTTTCCTGTCCAATTTGAAGACTTCATTTATCTGGTAATAATGAAGCCAGTCTCTTACTTTAGACTTCAATTTCTCATAACTCTGCAATTTCACTTTTCCCTCCTCATGTTCTATAATTTCCCAATATTTTGGCCATTTGGATTCCATATTAAGTTTTTTCACTTCCTTAGCTTCCATTGGTGACAACCACCTAGGGGTTTTGTTTTCCAACAAATCTTTGTACCGAGTCCAAACATTGTATAGTGCTTTCCTAACAATATGGTTTTTGAAACCTTGGTGGGTTTTAACCTTGTCATACCATATATATGCATGCCAGCCAAATCTGTTATTAAACCCTTCCAAATCCAAAATGTCTGTGTTTTCAAGAAGCAGCCAACTTTTCAGCCAGCAAAAAGCCGCTGATTCATAATACAGCTTTAAGTCCGGCAGGGCAAACCCCCCTCTTTCTTTTGCATCAGTTAGTATCTTAAATTTTATTCTGGGCTTTTTGCCCTGCCAGACAAATCTAGATATGTCTTTTTGCCACCTCTTGAAACAATCCATTTTATCCAAAATCTGCAATGTTTGAAACAAAAACAACATTCTCGGCAAAACATTCATCTTAATAACAGCAATTCGGCCTAACAAGGAAAGTCTCAAATTTGACCATACTTCTAAATCTTTCTTAACTTCTGACCAACATTTCTCATAGTTATCTTTAAATAAATTCACATTCTTAGATGTCAAATTAATCCCCAGGTATTTCACCTTCTTTGCTACCATTAAACCAGTTTCACTCTGGAACTTCTCTCTTTCAGCAACTGTTAGGTTTTTATCCAATACTTTCGTTTCATTAATCTCATTTATCAAAACTGTCCTATACTGTGAACTGAGCGAGCAATAACATGTTCAGCTACTGCCTTCATTTTATTTTGCAAGGATTGTTAAATTTTGTTGCAAGCTGTCTTGAGAATAAAGGCCAGGAGGTAGGATATAAATATTTGAAATAAACTAATAAATCTTTACTAAAATACCAGCAGTGATATTCTTCCTTCCTGTTTGGAACATGGCCAGTCTCTAAGAAAATAGTTTCTTCTTAAAATCTGTTACCAAAGAATTCAGCCTCACTGTCATTTAAGTATGCCTCTAGGCCAGGGTGGTCCAATACATGGCCCCTCAAGGCCCTTTTTGGTGCGCGTGCATGCACGCGCACACACACACAGCCCTCATGCTGCCTTCCCAAAGCTGAGTAAGCGAGCCGCTGGGCTTTGGAATTACCGGTATGTTGTGTGTGTATGTATATAGTCAGCCCCTTTGCTCTCTCTCATCAGTAGAGCCAGTGTGGTGTAGTGGTTAAGAGCGGTGGACTTGTAATCTGGTGAACCGGGTTCGATTCCCCGCTCCTCCACATGCAGCTGCTGGGTTAATGACCTTGGGCTAGTCACACTTCTCTGAAGTCTCTCAGCCTCACTCACCTCACAGAGTGGTTGTTGTGGGGGAGGAAGGGAAAGGAGATTGTTGACCGCTTTGAGACTCCTTAGGGTAGTGATAAAGCGGGATATCAAATCCAAACTCTTCTTCATCAGCAGAGACTTCCGATTTAGTCTGGCTATTATGTGTGGTAAAAATTCATTCATGTTTAATTAAAAACACCTACCATAATTTGAATGCAAAGGCTCATGGTGCACATATCTTTTGTGATGAGCATGTTACATGTCATCTGCACTGCATATTACATCCTAGTTAGAATAATGTTGACCACAGCCTCGTCATGCATGTGCACAAACACTACATAAGAAGTGTTGTATAAGGGAACATTTTCATTTCTATGGGATTTGTTGTTGTTTTTTCTAGGCAGTCTTGAACAATTAAAATTATGTTTTGCTGCAGTTAAGAATCAGGATAAGGATAATAATAATGATTACCTCCTTTATTGCATTGTGTGACTATGCTTATCAGGTCCAATGTGCAAAGTATCCAGTAGGTTATAACTTAAGATACAGTACTGCTGCCTTGTACATTGCACTACAAACCAGGTTCTCTTATCATCTTAGCACTTTTCCATTTCATGACTGGATAGCTTTTCAGACTTAGGGTACAATTGATGGTATATTACTTGTGCTCAGGCTGTGTAAACACTATAAAGCACATTCAAAGCACATTATTCCTTCCTCAAAGAATTCTAGGCACTGTCATTGCTGAGAATTGTAACTCATTGAGGGGTGAATTGCAGTGCCCAACTTTCTTTGATTGAGAGAATGTGCTTAAAGTGTGTATAGCACGTGTGCTGTCTCAAGAAGCATACTTCCTATGTACCGATATTTGTCAGATGCTCATAATATTCATGAGCTGTGAGAAACTAGCTCTGCTCATTTGCAGGGGAGGGAAATAATGTAGTATTGGATCAAATTGCTAGGAGTACCAGTTGAGCTACAGAATAAGAGGTCAAATAAGAAAGCAATGTGTTGCATTGGCTACTAAGTTGATAAAAAGGAACTGAAGTATTTGCTTGGTCTGAAAATCAGAAACAGTTGCTCAGCAAAATTAATATAGAGAGTGTAGTTAGGAAAATGGAGGATAATTTATTTGTGTATCAAACAAAAAACCTTATGGATTTTTTAATCTGGAAGACATTTTGTGCTAAGTATGGTATTAACTTTATCATTTGATGCCAGTTTTGAGTAATATGGCACTGTTTTGGTATGAGCAGCATAGTCTACTCAGAAGGAATTGTTATATTCAGTTGTGCTTACTCCCAGGCAAGTGTGTACAGTATAGGACTACAACATTAGATTCCTAATATTTACTATTTTAGGGGATTGTGTGGTGCTACCGATGTTTATACTAGTGTTCTCATGGCTGAATGAGCAGAACACTTATTTCCCCATTGGCCCAAGTTCCTGCATTGCAATAATGTTCCCACATCACAAATAATGTCATGCTTTGTGATCTTATATTGATTTCTTCTTAGAATTATTAGGAATTATTTCATAGAAAACTAAGGTTGAATTTTAATCTCTTATAGGTGGAAAGACATGATATGAATACCCTCAGCCTGCCCCTTAATATTCGCCGGGGAGGTTCGGACACCAACCTCAACTTTGATGTACCTGATGGTGTGTTTGAGTTTCACAAAGTAAAACTCAGTGCAGACAGTTTGAAGCAAAAGATTCTGAAAGTTACGGAGCAGATCAAAATAGAACAAACAGCTCGGGATGGGAATGTGGCAGAGTATTTGAAGCTCGTGAACAGTGCGGACAAACAACAAGCGGGTCGAATTAAACAAGTATTTGAAAAGAAGAATCAAAAGTCTGCCCATTCCATAGCCCAGTTGCAGAAGAAATTGGAACAATATCACAGAAAGCTCAAAGAGATAGAACAAAACGGTTCCTCCAAAAGTACCAAGGATACTTCCAAAGACAGCCTGAAGGAAATCCAACATTCCCTGAAAGATGCCCATGGGAAATCTCGTACTACTGGCCAGAGCAATGAGAGCAGCAAAACAGGTGTTCCAGGAGTCTCCTTGACACCACCAGTGTTTGTTTTCAGCAAATCCAGAGAGTTTGCAAACCTGATCCGAAATAAATTTGGTAGTGCTGACAATATTGCTCACTTAAAGAGCAGCCTGGATGATTTTAGGCCAGAAACTACTTCCAGGGCCTACGGCGGAAGTGCTACTATAGTGGCCAAGCCAAAATACACCAGTGATGATGAGTGCTCAAGTGCAACATCTGGTTCTGCGGACAGCAATGGAAACCAGTCCTTTGGCCATGGTGGAACAAATGCTCTGGAAAGCCATGGGAAACTATCAATTCTCTTTGAAGGACTGCGGGAAATAAAGGAAGCACAATCCCAGTTGGCAGATGACATTGAGAATTTAAAAGTACAATTCAAAAGAGAGTATGGCTTTATTTCTCAAACGCTGCAGGAGGAAAGGTACAGGTACGTTATTATGTTGGCCATTTGAAATTGATTTTCACAGATAGGTGAGAATGAGGTGGTGTCAAAGCAATGCAACAAAGAGAAGATTGAACTAAGTACCCTTGAACTCCACCCATGACAATGATCAGCTGCATGTACTACATAGGCACATGTTAATGCTTCCCCATCATATATGCACTTGAAGAGGCTACCAAATTTGCTGTTAGGGTAATGTGTGAAGTGTATTCTCTGAGATCTCAGCAGGCTAATCAGGTGAGCACTCATGGGGTAAAAAACCTCTTGTCATGTTAGTTTCTATAATGACATGCAAAAACTTACAACTTAGTGAGAATGCCAATAATAATAATAATAAATAATAATAATAATAAATTTTTAAAAGGTTTACAATGTTCAGCTTGTATTCAAGGTAGTATACTTTTCTAATGCCAGTAGGGTTTCAGCTGAGGGAAACAAAAAGTTACCCTGATAAAGAATGGTGATGATGCAACCTACAAATAAGGAGGGATGCACTTTCATTAGATTTTACATAAAAGCCAAGTAAATTTTGTTTTTGTTAAGGTATGAGCGATTGGAAGACCAGCTGAATGATCTAACAGACCTCCACCAGCATGAGACAGCCAACTTGAAGCAAGAACTTGCTAGTATTGAAGAAAAGGTGGCGTATCAGGCCTATGAACGGTCGCGAGATGTTCAGGTACCAACTTTTGAAATTAAGTAACAGATTATTTTTTTGTTTCCAAAGAATTAGCCACTGTGGTCCAGTGATGAAAGCACAGGATTTTTTAGACTGAAAGATCTGAGTTCCAGTTTAAGACTAGATTTGGGCCTTTGGAGATGGAGAAGGAAATCACTCGTGCTTCCTATTCTTTGTGTCTTTAAAAAGAACTTTTGCATCTTCCTCTCAAAGAAATACTGCGAATCCAATGCAGCTTTATTCAGATGACTAAGTCCCCACTGCATTCAATAAAGCTTATTCCCTTACACTTTTAGGATTGCAGCCATAAACTCATAGCCAGAGCTTTCACATCTAACCACTAACTTTTCACATTTATCTCTGATGGAACTATAGTGTGGAAATGACATTGCTCTTGCAAGATAGGAACAACTGCAGTTCTCCATGGGAAAAATTACAACCCCCCTCACTAGGCTATTGTGGGAATGAACAAAATAAGTATAGAAAGTTCTATTGAAAGAATTGTTCACCAAGCTTATAATCAGTCTGTGTAATCAGAGGATATGAGACTGAACATGAACACTGGCCGTTGCACAGTTCTCCTTCAAGGAGGAAAAAGACATCTACAATTCTGTGAATCTGTGTACTGTACATTTATGGATGGCTGGAGACAGGCAGGGGAAGAGTGCTCTTGTGTTCAAATCTGGTTGTCCACCGTGAGAACAGGATGCTGGACAAGGTGGGCCATTGGCCTAATCCAGCTGCCTGTTCTAATGTTTTTGTGTTAATACATTTTCAACTTTGAGGTGCATAGAATTATAGAATTGTAGAGTTAGCGATCAAAGAGTTGTAAATTGTTTTGCTAATTGATTTATGCACAGATGGGGGTAATGTCCTTAACTGATCAGATAGAATGAAAATGTATTTTATGTATGAAAGTGATGGTTCCTTAACTTTTCTTTCCCTCCTTCCTCTTCCTATTTTATACCGACAGGAAGCTTTGGAATCTTGCCAAACACGGGTCTCTAAGCTGGAGATTCATCAGCAAGAACAGCAAGCCCTGCAGTCAGAAACCGTTAATGCCAAAGTCTTGCTGGGGAAATGTATAAACGTAGTCTTGGCCTTCATGACCGTAATCCTAGTGTGCGTCTCCACCATAGCCAAGTTTATAGCTCCTATGATGAGAAGCCGTTTTCATATCATTTGCACCTTCTTCGCAGTAACTCTTCTTGCAATTTTATGCAAAAACTGGGATCACATTGTCTGTGCCATAGAAAAGATGATCATACCAAGATGAATCCACGATGCCCAGAGCATTTTTGTTTTTAAAAGAAGAAATACTTCTAAACAAACTACCAAATCTTTAATTTTGCAGTTCACCTGTGCAGACTAAATGAAGACTTTTCTATTGGGTATTAAAATGTGATGGTGATAACTCCTGGCAGTGTATTTCACCTCATCAGTCACCTTATATGAAATGAGGTGAATCTGTTATAGACTAATTACTTGTGTAAATCTTTCTGCCTTAATCTAATCTACTTTTTCTACGCTGCAGAAATCCTGAACAGTCAAGTCTTGAATACATGATCTTAACTAGACTGGGGTTTAGGAGAAGTATAGTATAAATAAGAAACAGCAATCCTAGTTGGGAGGTTGCATATTCATGAACAGTCACCTGCATCATTCCACTTTACCTAGTCGCTACTGTTCCCTTATGAAGCATATGCAAACAGTAAGCTGAGATTTACACACCTTGGAGAAGTGCACATTTTTGGCATCTCCTGAAGACAGATATTTATAAGGTAGAAACTGTGATGGAGTTTGTTATCTCTCTTGCCTGCTGCTGACATTGGCCCAATAGTCAAAGAGGATTCTTACTTAAACCTTGCCCCAAAATTGTTTTTGCCTTACAGTTTAGTTTATATTAAATATTATATTCCATTCCACTTCTGTTTCATGATCTTAAATATATATACATAGCTGTCCCAACTGTTGAATAAATGAGGATTTGCCAATCATGTGGTCCAAACATGGGTATTTATCTCTTTTTGATAAATCTATGTTGTCTAATGGGAACTACTTTTTGGCTGAAATGCAGTGATAGGAGTCACTCATCACATCCCTTTAGAAACCTGCAGCTGTCTAGTGACTGATGTTGCCATGAGCAAATAAGAACAATAGCATGCAGTCCAAACAGTATAATCTTTTCGGCTTTTGTTTTCATTTTTGTTGTCCTTGGTTGTTGTTGGGTTTTTTTTTACTTTTAACCACTAAAATACATTGTCCGATGTATTTCTCTGGTGATAATTTGTGATGCTCTCCCAACATCTAGCTATAGCAGGGCAGTATTCTCAAATCAATGTCTTTAGCCTAAAATAATACCGCAATCACTGTGAAGTTTGTATTGAAATAAAACTTCATGTATGAAAATACTTGTATAAGATATGTGAATAAATATGGTTAGGAAGTGAAAAGATGAGAAATACATTAGTGGTGCTTTTTTTGTTTGTTTAAAAAACGATGAAAAGGCATCTGCCAATTTAATTATCAGCCCTGGTTGCAGAAGAATGTTGTAACAGTAATTTGCTTGAATTCTAATGAATTACCCTGTTGCACATGTCCCATTAATTTTAATGGGGTTCACACTAGAGAATGATGAAACTGTTAAGTTTCAGTTTCTCATGAGTTTCACATTTTTATAATTTTAAGTTTAGTTTACCACATTTCTGCATCCATTTGCTATTTTATGTTTTGGTTATGCATTTTACAGTAATGTACATTTCCCCCTAATATATGCATTTTTGTACACATCTTTGGGTTGGAGAACTGCGTCATGAAAATTAACAGAACTGTGAATTTTGAAAGCTACCTGTATTTAAATTCACGTACATTGTTTCAGGAAGTGTGAATAAGGTATGTTCACATTGGGCTCTTCCATACTGTAGTTTAATAGGAACAGTAAGTTTTCCTGTACTTTCATTAATTGTCCATTGTCCATATGATGTTCTCCTCCAAATCACTGACCTCCCTCAGTTTGGATTCTTTCATACCAGGGATGCTCCAAAAGGAGAGGGCGTGAGAAAATCTGGAGGAGGATAGAATGTGACTTGGAAGAGAATGCCATGTGGACAATGGAGAATTAATGGAGGTACAGGTAGGTTACTGTTGACATTAAACAACGGCATGGATAAGTCCATTAAGATGTGAACCAAACCAGATTTCTCCCTCATCTCTACCTCACACAGGAGAAACTGTGCTCCAAGGGCACTTCCAGATGCAGGCATCTGCCTATGAATGTAATTGTGTAGAAGACTAGCACTGTGCGGTTGCCAGCCTGCTATAGTAAGAATCCTGCCTGTCATGGAAGGATCAGGGCTAGTGTTTACTTAGCAGTTTTAGTGCTAGGAAAGTAATAGTGGCAGCACTTGTGAGAATTGTATTTTGTTGAACAGTGAAGGCTTAGTAAAGGCTGTGCAGTTCTCCTGAGAAAAGCCCAGAGTTTGGAAAGCCCCCTTGAGGCTTGGCATAATTTCAGGAGCTAATTTGCTAACGATGTAAATACTGGTAAAGTTTGCACTTTAAAAATGGTTTAAAAAATCAATATGTGCAATGTTTTGTTTTCGTGTGTTTTTTAAAAAAACAAACGTGGAACTGAACTTGCTGACGACAAAGACTAAGACATCTGTCTATATATACAGCATTGCTAACTATATCGAGAAGACAATGGAGACAACAGGCATATATTATTTTTAAAGTCCTTTATTTTTCTATTTATTCCCCAATATTCCCTTATTGTTGCATTAAAATCTCTAATTTGAGGGAGGAAGAGTGTGGGTGAGTGTACTGGGTCTATCCCCCTCCAATGTCAGAGCCTGTGGAGGCATTGACCTCCATGCCACAGAGGGAAGAACTTATCAAGTGAAGAGTCTGGTCTTACACATGTAAACTCCCTGCATGGGATGTTGGTGGTTCCCACAAGGAGCTTCACCCAATAAAAGAGGTCCCTCTGCAGATGTTTGCCTTCCCAATACATGGAAACAGTGTTGAAAGTGCAATTTATGGAATAGGGCCAACAGGCTTGCTCCCCTTCTCCCCCTCATACAACAAGTATGAGACAGAATACCCAAATAAACTGAATTCTTTTCAAAAGATCCCAAAGTACCCCTAATTTTTTTTGGGGGGGGGGAATAGGAGACTAAACTGGGTGCCTTAATCTACATCATATCCTCTAAAATGTTCAGGATAATAGTTTGTTCCTTTTATGGATCCTTTTAGGTTCTTTTCCCCAAACCTCCTTTGGACACATTTGGCTATTTTCTTTACCAGATATGTTAAAGGCCAGGTTCAGTGCTTCTGATAGGGTTGCCATACACCCAGAATTTCCCGGATATAGCTGCCATTTGGCCCTCTGGGCAGAAATCACTGAAGTGTCTGAGGAAATCTGGATGTATGGCAGTCCATGTCAGAAGTGTAGATTTTGGTGAACTTTGCCCCACCCCAGCCCCAAAACTCAACAACTCAAATTCAAGAGCGGACTTTCAAATTTCAGTGGCACCCTGTGCAAGGCCAAAATTTGGCACCTCCCCCATCTCTCAACTTCCGTTCTGCTCAGTTCAATATGTCATAGTTGTGATACACCGCTGAATTGCCTGAGCTCAGTGCCCAGTGCTGCAGAACCAGCCATGCTGCCCTAAATTCACCTCTGGTTCCACAAGTGGAAGCCAGTGCAAGGAGTCACACTAGCATAACAGGGCTTTCCCCTCTCTCTCAAATCTGCTCTGGAGAGCCATGAGAACCCCCAAACAGCCTGCGGAGAGAAGATCATTCCTTGCCTGACAAAATGTTCTCTTTAGCGTTATATGGAATTCCACCGTAGGAGTTTATCTCCTATGTCCTCTTAATCACGAGTTGTTGCATCTTGCTTATGTATTTTGACCGTGGCTAAATTTGTTCCCAAAGTACCTTGCCTGAACAATAGCAAGTTTTTGCAGTAGCATATGTGCTGTTGTTTTAAAGCTAATGTGCCAACTGAGTAATTTCCCGACCCTCCCCAGCTCTGGCCCCATGCGTTTCTTCTGGGTAATGGCATTTATTTTTCTTGGGACTTTGTCCTGAGATTACTTCCCTTCTGTTCAGGAGGATTTCCCTTGTTTTGATTACCAGCCCTTGTGACGCAGCTGTGGAATATCTTGCTTTTCCTTTGGTTCAACAGTGCTTTCCCATCTTTATTAATATGGGATGTGACAATAGGGATATTCCAGACCATGAACTTGACACTATGCTCCAGACACAGAAAGCTTTCTCTGTTATACATCTGTTTGCATCAGGCAATTTAAAAAACTATTTCTCCCTACCTGAAAACTACTAAGGATTCTCTTATATACTATTTAATTCTGACTCCTTTTCTCTTTTTTACCCCCCTCAGGTGCAACAGTCATTTTTTCTTAATGTATCACCCATTGCTGCAAATGAGTAATATCTTGTTTACACTCTCCTATTTTACATGTATAGTACTGCAGGCTGGCCTATTGAGATGATATGTAAAATATTGGGATACTTTATGTTTTACAAAATGTGGGATTCACTTGTTAGTAGCTTTACTATTTTGAAGAAGAAACAAAAAAGATCAAACTTTATACTGTTTCCTGTTTCTTACTAATTTATGGCGCAGTCTTCTAAGTAATGATATAAACCACCATTCATCTCAGTGGAGCTTATGTAAGACCTGTTGAAATTAATGGAGCTTGTGCAATGCTTGACTCTACACAGAAGACACACTCTAGTGGGAATTTTCCCCATTTACATAGGAATGGGGATAATTCCAAAGGCTATCCAAGTGAGTGGCATGTGTTATGTCCAAACAGTGTCTTTGTTTACTTGAAACTTTCTTTAGACTAACTGACATCTCTGCATTTTCTGTTCCTGGTCCTATCTCAGTTCCATACCAAACAGCTAAGATAAATCTAACATTTAACAGCTCACATTATTTTAGATTTTGATGCCACCGAAACACCTTCCAAACTGCAGAACAGAATTATATTCCAAAAATCTATTATCTGGCCTAGAAGAAATTAATCTTCAACATTTATCCAAATACACTGTCATTATTTCTGTGTCAGATGTAGCTTGCTGTATTTATATTGCTGCTGTAATTAGCTAGCATCTAAATGATAAAGCAGAATAATTTAGCAGTGCTGAACAGCAGCAGCAGGATGTACATTCAGGTTTGTAAGGAACAAAACCGTCACTGTTAATTAACTCGGTGTATAATAATGATCTTGCCAGGTTTGTACAATCTCACAGCATTTAACTGAGACTTGGTCCAGGAATTAAATGTAGCTGCATAAAAATATTAGGTCACAACTTGCCAGCACAGTTCACAGAACCCTAAAGTCCCATTGTAAAATTTAAAAGCACTTGCAGACCTGGCTTTAATTTATTGCAATAAGGACATGCCTAATTGAAAACAATGTGATCATTCCAAATGCAGCAACAGAGGACTCCTAAGTCAGAGGTAAGCCACTGTAGGAAGGGGGTATAGATAGACATGCAAGACAATTGCTGGGTACCTGAAGAAATCCATTACCAGATTTCTTCTAGACAACAACTTGGATGAAGGAAAAAAGTGAGAAGTGGGAATCCAATAGAATTCATGCCCAGATACAGATTACAAGCAGAAGTTGGGAGCCATTGTAGCCAATACTGGCTTGGCTAAGGGGAAGGTGCATTGCAATCTGAAGAGGGAGAGAGCAGAACACTTTTAAAGCATTAATATCTTAAAAAGGAGAAATACCTATTGCCCTTTGGCGGTTGTTGTTTTTTAATAGAATCTTCAGTTACTGTAAACTTTCCCAGGCCTTTTGCCGTAGCACTGATTTTGCTGGGCAGTTATACTGATGCCGGTGGAAGTCCCCCCAAGTATTACTGGAAATTGGTAAGGAGGCTTTGACAAGCACAAGAACCATAGCAGACCACTGAGCACAGATGCCCCCTTCATTCCCCTCCCACCCCCAAAAAACCCTTTGCAGTTTTTCATGAGCAACTTCTGCAACTGCAGAACATGCTAATGAAAGGCACAGATGAATAAGGTGGTCGTAACATTCAAATTGTTAGAGGGACGCAATGCAGAATTTGAAATTCTGTGTGCAAGCTTTCAGTGAAATTGATAACTCTTCTTAAGCCAAAATAATAGTATATAAATCATTTTGTTTCAATTGACTGAAATGGGAATCACTTGATTTTTAATGGAGTGCTTGAATTTACACCTGATCCTAAGTATATTTATTTTGAAGAAAGTTCCAATGATGTCAATAGCAAACCATTCCTCGTACAAACACAATCTATGCTGATTTGTTAATCAGATTTTCACTTAAACAAACCAACCAACCAACCTGGAAGTTACTTTTCCAAAATATTAAAATAGGAATGACCGCACCACCATCAAATAATTAATCTACTATATTAGTAATTTGTTTGGTGGTATTGCAGTAACCATAACTGGCACAAAACCAGTTGGTTCTAATCAAATTTGTACACATCAAAACAATGATCTCTCTTAGAATGTCAGGTCCCACATTTTAGGATTACTTCATAACAAAGCTTTGTTTTAGCCAAACCCAGCTTCTTTGTGGGTGTGCTAGTCAGAGGTTCACAGAAACATCCAAGGAACCAAAGTGAATTAAGAGTATACTCCCTTGGAACTGCCTTTCGTATTCACTTTGTGACTTCTTGTTATCTTTATAAGACTTGTGTCTGCAAACATGCATGTGTTTGCACTCATATCCTGTTTATGTGTATGTGTAAAACTGTAATGTGTGATGCAGATCTGCGTCAAAAGATTTAACTGCTACAATTTTTTTCCACAACAGAATCATGAATTCTCATTTACCTTATCATCACCATCATTATTTTGGCCTTGTATAGTGTCTTCTTCATGGAACACAAAGGTGCTTTTACTTTGTCAAATTCTCAATTATACTAGGTCTTGCTACTTCACTACTGAATATATTTATATATAATTTTAAACATCAAAAATCCATACTTTATGTTCTAAATATAAATCATCAATGTATTTTATAAGACTGTTTAGCTTCTTAGAAAGAATTTAATGCTAAGAGTTATATATTGCACTGTGTCAGTGTCTGCCTGGTTTGGTTATAAATGAAATGATGTGGCTATAGAATAAGGATGTGCAAAGTAGAACTAAGCAGATAGCATGTTTACATGTAAGCTAATTCTGCGTTAAAAAAAGATTATAGATTTCAGGCAGAACCTTTCAGGTTCCTGAAATACTCATGGAACCTTTCATGTCTTGAGTTATCGTACAAATCTAGGTTTAGAATCTTTGTTCTCAGTATGAATTAAAACACTGTACATACTGTTTGCATGGTGACTGGTTGAGCTGTCATGTAAGATTTTAATTTATTGCATATGTTTAGTGAATTAAGTTGTTCCTCAGACTTTTCCTTCCTCTTGTTTTTGTAAGTAATGCCAATTAGGCACTGTGGGGAAAGTCTACTTAAAAGTCTTCAGAACAATCCATTTTCACTGAATGGCAATTTTGTCTCCGTGTATGTAACATACAGTGTAACCATACCACTTACATTTTGTGTGGCACTGTGTAAATATAAATGTATTTGCATTCTTTATTGTGTTCTGTAGATTTCATAAGGTGATAATGACTGCCCCAAGGAGCCACCTTTTAAAAAAACAAAATAAAGGTTTCTAAATTTAGTTGTTATTATGCTGGGTTTATTTAAAATATGTCCACTATAAATTACATTTTTTTCTGTTTTCAGAATGACAATAACTGCCAATAAGAGAGGAAAATATACATAGTGGGGGAGACACAAACATAATAGCAGAGAAGCAATTAAAGTAATGCAGTTGGCTGGGATGGCTCAAGACATTTTGTTTCCTGAGATGAAGGAAAGGATGGTGACTCCCCTAATCTATGTACAAAAATTAACCAAACTGGCAGCTGAAACCAAGGAAGGCTGTGTTCACACTTCCATTTACTGTACACTCACTATCTTTCTAGTACAGTCATACCTCGGGTTGAAGTTGCTTCAGCTTGAGCGCTTTCGGGTTGCGCTCTGCGGCAACCCAGAAGTAACGGAACACGTTACTTCCGGGTTTCGCCGCTCACACATGCCCAGATGGTCATAATGACGTCATGCGCATGCGTGGAAGCGGCGAATCGCGACCCGCTCGTTGCGTTCGCTTTAGGATGCGAACGGGGCTCTGGAACGGATCCCGTCCGTATGCAGAGGTACCACTGTACTGGTTTCACATGACACTTTCACAATGTCATGTGAACATCCACGTTCACATGACATTTTCTAAAATGCCTATGTATCCCATACTTTGTTACTAAACACTACTGTTTGAATGCTGTTTCTCAAACTAGTTTCGCACCAGTTGGAGTCCTTAAGCCATTTCTAACTCATTTCTAGCAAAAGTGTTAACACCTTTGCATAGGGTGTTATGCTTTGTCACATGCCCACAGGCGAACAGTGGTACCTCGGGTTACAAATGCTTCGGGTTACAAACATTTTGGGTTACGAACTCCGCTAACCCGGAAGCAGTAACCCGGGTTGAGAACTTTGCCCCAGGATGAGAATGGAAATTGCGCACCAGTGGTGTGGCGGCAGCAGGAGGCCCCATTAGCGAAAGAGCGCCTCAGGTTAAGAACGGTTTTGGGTTAAGAACGGACCTCCGGAATGAATTAAGTTCGTAACCAGGGATACTACTGTATAAACAAACGGAAACTATTTGAAGTCAGTGCTGATGTGAACAGTTGGGAGGCAGGGGAGTAGCTGTGGTCCCTTGTACATGGCACACTATCTGGCCACCATGGCTACTGGCAGATCTCCATACACATTTCCCTCCAAAATATAGGGCGTTTTCTATATGGGCACATCATGGTAAACTCAGAAGAAACGGGTCTGAGGGTCCCACATTTTGTGCAGGTTGAGATCAGGAGCATGGGCGTAGCCAAGGTGGAACAGGGAAGGGCAGCTGTCCCCTCTAGAACAAGTAAAACAATAGAAATACTTAACTAACCAACCAATCAGGTAGGTTCCGCCCCCACCTAACAAAAGTCCTGCCCTTACTAACAAAAATCCTGGCTACGCCCATGATCAGGAGTAGGTTATCTTCAGACTCAACTAGATTTTAAAAAACCAAACACACCCTCAGATTCTTACAATTGCTCTCAAAATGGCTAGTTCGAGCGATCCACTGGTGTTTCTGAGAAGCAGTACCCTCCATGCACCCACTCAGTGAATAGTGCAATAAACAAAAATCTGCCCTTATTCCCTTATGGGGAACACAAGAGCCCTTACAGAGTCCTTTGTAGGTTCTCCATTGGTCGGAGAAAATTAACAGGCCAACCAGAGAATATTGAGAAGCAAAGCAGCTCGTAAGTCTGATCTTTATTGTACTGTTGCAACACGATGCTCCCCTCACACGAAGGAAAGGAGGAGGACCCAGAACAAAGGTGTGCCCGCCCTTATATAGACATTTTAAATTGCCCGCCCTTGAGTCCAAGACCACCCCCAGAAAAATCATACCCACATCACAGAAAGGAGTGTAGCTCAAGACTGCCCCCCAGATACATCGTAACTACATCACAGAAAGGGCTGTCTACAACATAAATTTGAGTGCATTGTTTATCTCCTGTCTGGCAGACCTGTTAATGGTCACTTGTTTGGATACCCTGGGGAGCCTGGCCAGTCTTTTGTAATGACAAATACTTGGTTCCTGAGCCAGGTCACAGGCTCACCCTATCCATACACAGACATACCCTTAAGACAGGATCTGTGAACAAAAAGACAATGGGGAGGCTTTTCCATTTTCCTTCGACCTTGCAGAGAAATATTTGAGGTCAATTTGGGAGGGACAAAATGGTTTCAGCACTTTTTCTGTGGGGTTTCAGACATGTGGCTTATATATGCAGTTATGAACATTTTATCTTAAATTTTTTTATTTCAATAGTTTGATCCCTAACATTGTATGGAAACAAAACATTTTGACTGCACTATTCATGTTTGGGGAAACATTGCAGTATACTGTATAACTACATTCATTCCAAAACGACCTTTTCCAATGAGATCTGAAAACGAGTTACGGGATGAACCATGTACAGCTCTTTTGTTTTTCCTGACCACTTGAAACTTAGGAAAACGCTACCAAACGGGAACGAACAGCTTTGTTTCAAGTAAATTTAACAGCTTTGTGCCTGCTGGGAAGGAGCTCATATTTAATTCCATGGGGCTGACTCCTAGAAAAGCGGGGTCAGTCAGGAATGTACCCTAAAACTCGTTCCCCGCCCCCCACGCCTGAAGTACTGGTTCCCTCTCATCAAAGGTTAGTGCACTTCGTTGTTAAAGAACGCAAGAACCGCCTCCTTCCGATTAGAACGGACTCTACTTTGGGCGTAATCAAGCAGCGTTCCTGAGAAGCGGACAAGCTAAGGGTTAACACAATTAGCCCCGCCCACTTTTGCCTTCGCGCGCCGCCTCCCGCCTCTTGCATCTATTGCATCGTGGCAACCACGCTTCCGCATTCCCGTGATGCCCCGGGGCTGGCGAAGATATTGTCCGGTGGGTTCCAGGCGCCAGCTGACAAAATGGAAAGGTAGGCGAGCATACGGGTCCCGGGAGGGCTCAGCGGAAAACGAGAGGGGCGGGGCGAGCGGAGCCGAAGCGCCATTTTTAAACAGCCGAGGCAACCGATGCCCGCCTGAGGTGGCGGGTAAGCGAGGAAGGGAAGGAGGCAGGGGAGGTCCGGCGGGGCAGGGCTGCTCCTGAGGCGGTTGGCGCTGCCCGCTTGCTTCGCGGTTCTCGTTCTTTCGACGTAGGTCGGTCAGCCGCTTTCCTTCGTGGGGGTTGGGGGGGCTGGAGGCTTCCCTTCCCCGCCCGCCTTTCGCCTTCGCGACGGCCCTCTGAGGTAGGCCGGTGAAGGAAGACCAGCGCCTCCCCCCCACAAAAAAAAAAACCCCAGTCCCAGTGAGACGAAACACGGAATATTGCCATCCAGGGCTTTTTCTTTTCTTTCCCCGCTATCAGGAACTTTGTTCCCGCACCTCTCAGGTGGGCGCCATTGCCATTATAAGGTAGGCGTTCACGGTGAGTTTCTCTTTTTCTACAAAAAAATAAAAAAATAGCACTGTACACTAATGCCACTCCAGATAGTTTCACCGGCCAAAGGGATTTTTGTAAAATACCGCCAAGGTGCTCGTAAGGGAATGCTGGCTAACCGCTCTAGTTCTGCTGCTCTTAAAAGGTGCGTGCAATGTAGCTGCACTGATTTAAGCAGCTCTCTAGAAATAACCGCTCACAGTTTTATAAGCATTTGGAAACTTAACCACAAGGGGTCAGTATAATCCAAATGGATTATTGTCTTCTATATTGGACAATTAGCGTCTATCCTAATATTTATTCCGGTATCTTTTATCAAGGCTGTTAATAATAATAATAAAACACAAATAATAAAAGATATGGTTTGAAAAACGAATCTTTTAAAAACAGGGTGAGATCCAATGAGGAGACATAGTCTCGCCCCACCCCATCTGTTTTGGGGAGCTGTGCACGGTAGGAGAAATCCCATTGTGCAAGCAGGCTTACACTATTGGATGTCACCCAGTAATCATACAACAAATAAAACTTCACCTATACACACTAGATATGTATTTAATTTTTCAGCATGTAACTTTATTATAAGTATTAAAATTTGTGTTTCAAATCCATTGACCTTTTAATTGCAAGACATTTTCTGGCAACCCCAGCTCCTCAAATTTTATTTAGTGGGCATGCTTTAAGCTCTGGTGTAAAGTTCTTTTTACTAGTTTAATGTTTGTGCTTAGTTTTGATTTATAACCTATCCTGTGCCAAAGCCTGAAGGCTTGTATTTTTACTATTAATTATTTTCTCTTCCTCAATAAGTTTAGGCATCATGTGTCAAATAAACCAAATTTTAATTATTTTACAAAACAATATTAGTCATATCACATAGCTAAAACCATTGGTAGCTTCAGTTTAGTGCCTAGCAATGGCAGGGAAGATTTTAGCAAGGCATTCAATGCAGGCAAAGTGTTGCATATTATACTGGTTGTAACTTGCATCTGTCACAAAGTGGGATGCATTATCCTCAGAGGATATTGCACAGTTTGGCTGTCTTCAGAGTAAACAGTCCTGTGGGAACAGAACTTTTGCACCCAAAGAAAAAAAATGTTTAGATAATGGGGAAGTTTATGCAGTGCTTTCATAAATTAACTTTGTTTAATGTGGTTGATTTGAGAATGAAATCAGATTAAAACACACACACTATATATATGTATTTTCAAAGATACCCTTGTCAGAGAAATAATGAAGCTTTTGAACATGTATTCAAAGCAGAGCCTTTTTAACCATGAATCCATTGACTACTAATTGGGTGCTTTTCTGTTTGTACAGGTAATTTGGCCTCAAGGGATTCCCTCAGGAGAGAAAGCGGTCTCTATGACGGTGGCAGGCTTGTGCTGACAGCTTTATTAACATTGTCATCTCATTAACATTCAGTCAGAATGGACACTTTTCCACATATCCTTTCATCAGTCGGTGGAAGTGGAGATCTTAGCTCACAAGCAGAAGTACAAAAACTGTTAAATGATGAAAGAATGCGGTGTGAACACCATAAAAACAATTACCAAACTCTTAAAGCAGAACATACAAGGTATAGTATGCTTTCTTTCTTTTTGATGTTGAGCTATTTAATTAAATGTTTTGATCATGAAAATAAAATGTAAGTTTTCTATAGCTAAACTAGTTGCAGTACTAATCAGATGTTAGACGAATAGTATTCAAGTTTAGCACACTGCTACAAACTTTTACTGGGGAGTAGGGGCTAGTTTGCAGGAACTTGATGACAACAGGTGGATTTGCATGGTTATGTTGCAGCCACCAGGGATGGGTAGACAATTTTTGGCTGGTATTCCTCCTCAATGTGGAAAAGGCACCATTGCCCAAAGATACACAATGCACCTTCACACAGTGACGTCCTTTTCTGTGCCCTGGTATTTCCTGAGGGGACATACTGGGTGGGCATGTGTGCTGTTGGACGTTGCCTTCAGGCAGTGGCAACCAGCTCTTCCATCTGCCCAACATTATTTCTTTGGCCGGTATGGGCAGTGTACTGTTGAAGCTTGGCAAAAGCACACAAACTATTTGCCAAATGGAGCAGCCTCCATGCAGTTCTGTTTCACTTTGCCATTGTATTGCTTCTAGTTTCTGTGAATTGGGCCTCAATTTCTTGGGATGCTGAAATTTCAGTTATTTAGGGAACAATTCTAACTCTTCTCTGCTTGGTAGGGCTTTATGGAGTAGCAGGTTGGCAGATACAGCTCTCCTGCACAGAAGGTGGAGAATTGGCAGATTACTGTGGCAACCTGGAGGTGACTGTCATGTGACTGTAGTAGGGCCTGCTTAGGATCCAACATATCCCAGGCCAGTTCAGCCCTGCCCCTGGAAAGTTCTGTTTTGGAGATCCACTGGTTGCTGCCTGTAGGAATCCTACTAATGGCACTTCCACATTTTTGGCAGGTGGGAGTGGAACTCTGTGCCAGATACAGGCTGCCAGGACTAGGTAGAGGGACACTTGCACCCATTCCACTTCCCCCCAGCCCACCACAAAGTGGGGGTTGTATTGTTGTGCTCGTGTATTTAAAAATATGTGCAATGTTGATTTTGTGTTTGTGTGTATTGACATTTTCAGTATAAAAAACTTTCTAACAGGAAGAAAATGTCAAAGCTGCCACCCAGAACACCTCCATGGTGTTGTTGCTCTTACTTCCTTCAAACCTCTCCTTTTCTGTGCAGTCTTTTGGCACAACTCCCTATGTGTCATATTAACTGTAATTAAGCCTAAGTATGTGTAACTGAAATGAAATGATATGCTTCCCCTGTTTATCCTACTTCCCCTTTCCTCTCCTTTCTCTGTTATCTTCAATGTGCCAAGATATAGATAAGTAAACTGAAAAGCAGATACATTGTAAAATGATTTCTTTTTAGGCTTCAGAATGAATATACAAAATCACAAAATGAGCTCAAACAGTTGTTACATGAAAAGCAGACAGTTCATGATAAATTTCAGTGTCTGCTCGGTGAATTCCGAGATGAATTGTTGGATAAATCAAGAGAAGTAGAGGAGTTAAAGAAGCAGGTACGGCCACAATTTTTTCTGTTAAGTTACATTATTCATACACAGTATCTTAATCCACATTGCTAATTATGGCTGATGTTCCTGTTAAACTGTTACTGGTATCTAAAGAACTGCAATTGGGAATGTAGTTCTTACTTTTCTTACCACATATTTCTTTTGTGGTAGTACTGCTGTTGTGACCCACCTTAGATCAGCCATGACCTGATAGTGAGTCCCAGCCCACCAGTTGAAGACCAGTGGCTTCAATCATGTAGGAGTACTTTGTGACTATTTTTCTCTTCATTCAAAATATCTCCATGCCATACTCTGCTCAGTTTCAAAAATAAATTTGACATGAGGCATGAGAGCTGCCATTTCAAAAGAAGTTTAAAGACCCCTTTGACTCATGTAACTTGTTTAACAGTTGTCTGGAACATGACATGCACTTTTACTACAGTCGTACCTTGGGAGCTGAATGCCTTGGCAATTGTACATTTTGGCTGCTGAATGCCGCAAACCCGGAAGTAAGTGTTCCAGTTTGCAAACATTCTTTGGAAGCTGAACATCCAGTGTGGCTTCCGATTGGCTGCAGGAGTTTCCTGGAGCCAATCGAAAGCTGCGCCTTGGTTTCCAAACATTTTGGAAGTTGAACGGACTTCCAGAACGGATTCCGTTCAGCTTACAGGGTATGACTGTAATGGCTTGCAGGGAGCATCTGATCCATTAGATGATTTTGCCCAGCTTAAATTGTTTTTCTCAATTGATTAGAGGAAGGGCAGGGTGTGTGAAATATAATCTGTCAAGAAATTTTATGTCTCCTGGAATATTGTACACTCTTATTTTTCTTCTTTGGCGATCACTCGTAGCCGAGTAAGATTGTCTTCCATGAACATGGTCTTAACAGCGAGTCCATAAGTGACTGTGGAGGCCAATTCTAGATCCACACGTCCTTCCACAGTGGGGACATAGGTTTCCGGACAGGACATTAAGAAGGAGTGATACTGTATTTACTTATTTGTGTACATAGTTTATATCCAATTTCTTCTGCATAGATATATGCTCTTAAAGTGGCTAAAAGAGTTGTAAGAATTGAAGTACAATATAAAGTCATAAATAAAGCATGCAAACTAAAACAGCAATAGCCAATTTAAGTAGAAGGTAAAATCATTCATGTCTAAGTTAAATTAGTAGTCCTAAAATGCCCAGAAAACCATAAATGGCACTTAAATTATAATAATGAGATTTTTTTGGAAGGGCATTCCAAAGCTGTGAAGGGTCACTGGTAAAAAAAATATGCCTTTCTAAAGATTTCATGTATATTAAAATGTTTCCCTATCACATGTTCATGAATTTGAGAATATTATTTATTAATAACTTAATTCCACTCTTCTTTCAAGCAGCTCACGGCAGCTATGGAGTTTATTTATTTATTTAATTTTTATACCTCTTTATTTCATAGAATTCTATTAAGTGGTTTCTCTCCCCCCCACCCCCAGCATTTATCTTAATAACAACCATATGACTTACAGTAGGTTGAGAGACAAGTGCCCAAGGTCATTCAGTCAGTTTCATGACTTGAGTGGGGATTTGTACCTGAGTCTCCATAGTCCTAGTTATTCATACTGTGTCTCAACACTGAATTTTTATTAGTTGGGTAGACTGTATGCTATAACAAATATGCATCTATCTTTGATCTGTGTTAGGAATTGTGCAGTGCCGTTTTATACATGTCTATTCACAAGCCAGCTGCATTGAGCTGAACATGCCTTACTTCCAGGTATGTTTAGGCCTGTATATTTAGTTTGTATTTTCCTTTGAGTCATTTTCGCAGTTGCCCAGTGATGAAAACCTTGTTGTAATAGCAGTGTTCAAACAGATCCTATACCTTTTTATTGTTGCCAGTTCCAGTACTTTAGGAATATATGCAGCATAACAGGATAATATTGGAGTGTTTCCATCCTTAGGTTGGGGAACGCCAGATCTTTTAAGTGGCGGCATAATCTTCATAGAGGCAAATAATGAAACTGTTGCTTTCTTTTTATGCGTTTCTTCGGACATGTAGGTAATTACTCCACAGAAGTTAGAGTTGCTTAAAACAGAAATAAGAGACAACATAGAAGCACCTCTGAAAGAGAACCTTCGAAAGCTAGATAAAGTAAGTAGAAACAAAGTTTTCTATGAAATGAAAGTTTTATATCCAGCCTTTTCTTCAAAGTATAAAAATATTTTTAGTTAGCTGGCTCCATAATTAGTTATAATTTTTCTAACCAAAATATATTTTCCTATCTACTGTTACTTATATTTGATGGACAGGAGAGGTCAGTGTTTATCTTCTTTCTGATAACATTTAAATACAAGCTGATTAAATAACAAGGTGAGCTTAAAGACCCATGGATCGAAGTTATCTTGCCATGAAGCATAACAGTTTGTTTTAATTCAGCTTCCCTGGTTGAACACAACAGCAAGCATATGTCTGTAAAAGTGAAATTAAATTCTGATAAAGTCCTCTCCCTGGCTACATAGGAGAGGGAAAGTGTAGTGTGTAAGCCTGTTTTGCTTAGGCACCTTCTGGCTCACCTATGTCATGCTAAACTGGGTTAGTGCAAATGCAACCATGCAATGCCTCCTGTTTTGTGATTAAAGAGGCTGGAGATAGGATCTTACCCACTGCACTATTAAGCTTTTGGGCCCATGAGCGTCACAGAGGCTGGTACAACCCTTCAGTGACTAAAGGTAACAATAAGAGAAAGAACAGGATTCTCTTGACAGTGGCTCAGCTATCTCAACTAGGGCTGGGCGATATCTGGTTTTCAACTATTACCAGTTAAACATTGTGATATTTCGCTATATCACGATATGTGAAATAAGGCTGGAGCTATGTAGAGGTGAACATGGCAATGTCCTGGCAGCTGCTACTACTTATGGGTCTAACTCTAAAACTGAATTTTTTTTACTTAACATATTGTTACAACTGTTATGTTATAGTACTACTGTACCAATAGTAGCACAGTTTTTGAAAAATTAAAGTTATGGAAGTAATTATTAGCATAGATATCAAAGCTTCCCTAAAAATTTAATTACATTACTAAATAAGAAAAAGCAAATTCAGTGTCACACTTTTATATATTCAGATATCCTTGGTTGGAAAACCCAATGTTTTTTGCCGACTGGTGGCTGCTGCTTCACAAAAACAAATGCACCACATACACCACCAACGGATGGGGGGGGGGGAGACACACATAGACACTCGCATACTCACAAGCAGTACGCACATGCAGATGGAGGGGGGAATGACAGAAGATGGTCAAATGCCAAAGGAAGGTGTCTGTTTTTACTAACCCCAGTTTTTTTTTTTTACTGGGGGGAAAGGGCTCCAGAATTCTGAACCTTACAGGCTTTCCCTAAACCAACTACCAGCCTGGTGCCTTTAAGCAAGAGCCTTGAGGGAAGAAGTCCCTGCTTGTCGGCTGGATGGCTGGGGAGACAGAGAGCTAACCATTTCTCAAAGTTCCATTTGGCAACATCTGCTTTGCGATACTCGACTCGGCCTGTAGTAATTTGTAGTGAATTGCTCCTCCTGCATGAGACAGGGAAGGTTGACTGACAGTGACTGCTAACCGGTTTTCAAAGCTTTGTTTGGTGATATCTGCTGGGCAATATTTGAGTCAGCCTGCTGTAGTGATTTGTAGCTATTTCTTGTTGCTGCAGGAGGCAGGGAAGAGCTGACTGAGGTGGAGTTAGCAAGTGCTGCACACACAGGAAGAAGCATCGGCTTCCTGGTTTTTCCAATATTGTGATTTTTTTTAATACCACACACACAATATGTGATAAATTGCAAAGTCATTAAAAAAACCTGTTATCATGATTTGATATATTGATTTATAGCACAGCCCTAATCTCAGCTGTTCTTCCTGGCAATATGACTCCACTGCCGCAATGGTCACTGGCAAGGAGCATTCACCGTTGCTTCTGGAGCTTAAGCCAAACAATAGTATTACTGTATTTCTTTTGATGCAACTGTAAATGTTGCCATCAAAAACAATTAACAATTGTTGACCTGTTTTCAGTTTACACCTGATACTTACTAAACATCTTGTGTGTTCATTTTTTTCTGCATGGGTTTGTATTTTTTATTCACTTTAGTCACATATGTTCTTCTTAATTAGGAAGCAGAAAAATGGAGAACAGAATATAACAAACTTCGCTATGAACATACTTTCCTTAAATCAGAGTTTGAGCATCAGAAAGAAGAACATGTCCATATTTTAGAAGAGAACAAATTAAAATATGAATCTGAGGTAAGGAAGAATATTTTAATATAAGAAAAACCATAACATTTGAATATGAATTTAATCAACCGTAATAAATTTGAACCCTGCCTAAAGCATAATCAGTCAGGCCTTCTGCTTCATGAATGTCTTAAGAAAAAGGAGGAAATATGCAGTTTACCATATGTTAACTTTAGAGTAAGTCTTGCTGCATTCAGCCAACTTACTCCCAAGTAAATGTGTGTAGTTCTGCAGCCTTACAGTTGTGAAAATGAACTAATTGCATATTTCATTGTTCTACTGTTCTTAATCAAGTGAAAACATCTTAGAAAATGTGTTGATATTTTTCCTGACTAAAAAATTACCTTAGGTGTGTTATTGGTTCCAGTTTTATGGGGGGGACATTTCTGTCACTTTAATTTTTCTGTGAGAAAAGGGCCTATAAAACATAGTGCTAGTTTTACCAATGTATTGCTTATTTTGAATGAAATGAAAATGTGTTTTCATTTTAGAACAAATATATTTACTTTTATGTGCTTTTCTAGTACTTCTGGGCTTATCAACATAATGTTATATTTAAATACACTTTGACCAATTCCAAGCACAGGAACATGGTTCGCACGTGGTGGGTTCTCATTCACTCCCTCCCGTCTGCATACACGGTTGTGTGTGCACCTGGTGCAAGGAATCATTGAATCTTTTGGGTTTTCTGAAGTCATACTTAGACTGGAGTGGGCCCATAGTGTTGTCTGTTCTTTTACTCATAGATAACGAGACTTGGCAAAGATAAAGAAGAATTGCATAATCAGCTGCTTAATATTGATCCTACAAGAGATGGCAAGCGTGTGGAAGCACTATTAAGAGAAAAGGCTCAACTAGTTCAGAAATTAAAGGGTTTTGAAGCAGAAGTAGCAGAACTAAGAGCTCAGAGGGAGAACTCTGGTATGCAAGCAGAAAATGTGCAAAGAATACAGGTGCGACAGTTAACCGAGATGCAAGCTACAACGCGATCCTTGGAGGTAGGAGATTCTGATTGTTCTCCCTACAAGACATAGTAAAGGTGTACACTGTGTGTTAACTTAAACAATGAGAAACTCACATCAAGCCGTCAATGAGCTTGATTCTTCCTAATCAGATTCACATTTCCCTAATAGTAATAAGATTACTTCTTTGCAAAGTAGTTCTGAAAAATATGACAGATTTATCTACAAAGTGGTTTGAATCATGATATTTTGAATAATCATTGCGGAGTCTACAGGTTTGAACTTTTTACATAAGATTAAAAGTGGAAGGATATTTTACTCTGGTAAACAAACCTGTCTGTAGAAACAATAAATAAATATATAAGCTGAATAATACACTAAGGTCCAAAACATTCAATAAGCAAATTCTACAAATGGGTCCAGCAACAATATCTTATACAGCTGTTCAAACTTATTAGGAGACTAGAGGTTGTGAGGGGGAATTTCAGGAGACTTGTATAGTACAGGAAGGTAAGTTTTTGTTTTATAAAAAAAACCCACCTCCCTATTCTAATCACCCCTCGCCAGATCACCATATTTTTCCACCTATAAGACGCCCCCATGTATAAGACTCGGGGACTCGGATTTAAGAAAATAGGGGGAGATGGCCCAGAGTAAGATGCCCCCTAATTTTTGACATTATTTTTTAGGAAAAAAACCTAGTCTTATACAGGAAAGAATACAGTACTTTCTATAAGCTGTTTGCAGCTTGAGTAGACCAATTTCCTCTTCCCCCACCTTCAGTTTCCTATTTTCTTTTTCTTCAAAGGATCCCCTAGCATTGTGTGTGTCCAAGAAGTTCACAGGTTATTGTCAGGCTTTAAATGCAACTTGCATATTCTGTGAAGCTGGGGAGATGTCTGGGTTCTGGAAAACCACTTCCTTATTTTTTATGACCCTGTTTTGCTTGCCAGCTGATAGCAAATTTATATCTCTGAGTGCCAATTAGAGAGAATAAATGGGGTCTGCAGGGCAATGCTGCAGTGTTATCCCCACCCATAAAAGCAGTTCCATGATAATGGCTTCAGACAGGACCACAATACCTCAAGAAATGCATCTTATATGAACTGACCCGGACCCTGAAATCATTATCCGAGGCCCTTCTTTGGGTGCCTTCCCCACATAAGGTCTGGAGGGTGGCAACACAAGAACAGGCCTTTTCTGTGGAGGCTCCTTGTTTGTAGAATGTTTTTCCCAAGGAGCCTCACCTAGCACCTTCATTACATATCTTTAGGCGGCAGGTGAAAATGTTTCTCTTCAGCCAGGCATTTGGCTGATTAGCATCCTATGCCCTTTTAAATGTCTTTGTGGGAGATGATCATGTTACGAAAAAGGAGCAATGCTGCTGAGTGCTCCAGATGGCTGGAAAGCCAAACAGGATGTTGATGTTTTGGGACTGTGCCGTGGGAACAAGGAACAGTCTATTGTGTGCACTGAGCACTGGATGTTAGCTCAGAGTGTCACATGACCCTGTACCAGTAGTACATGGGTGGAGTTATTCTCTCTCTGCTATTGCTGTAAAGAGGGTGCAGACATGTTTCCTCTGCACTGCTGGAAAGACAGAAATAAAGGCAAGTAAATACATTTCTGTCTGTCTCTCTCCCCTCCCTGGGGATGGGGGAGGAGTGGTTGTGTTCTTCTCACGTTTGAGGAGGATCAGCCGATAGAGACCTCGCCTTGTCTTGCCGGGAGTCGCTGACGGGGAGGTCAAAAAGGAATCCATGCCGGGCACCTGGAGAGTGGCCAATTCCTCTGATAATGGCTTGGATCCCAACATATGGTAGCAGACGCTGCTGGTTATCTGATCCATGGGAATCAGCATGAGAGGTGAGAGGTTGATGGATCGTGTGCCATCCTCTGCACCAAGGAAAGAAGATAACGTCTGCATTGCAGCCAGAAGCTGAACAGACGGCTGGACACCAAGAGAGGGTGTTTTCCAAGCATCGGAGCCCCAAAAAGGTATGCTGAATTTCGGGCTGAAAGTGTGAACGCAGGAGTGGTTCACAGGAGCTGCGTTTGGAAAAACAGCTCTGAGAGCTAGGCTTGCATACCAGGCATACTTGTGGTGAGATAAGGATGAAAAGTATGCACAGTTGCTAAGCAACGACAGTCAGGACAGTGGAAAGATACTGACACCTGGGGCTGGCTCAGTCAGAGCAATGGGAAAGCGAAAGTTGTTTTGACTTCGCTTCTTTGCAAGGACAGTGAGACAGCTTGGAGATTGCCTGCCTGAGAGAGGCAGAAAAACAGCTCAAAAGAGCTTTTGGATTTTACTAGCTCGAGAGTGAAGAGCTGAGACTTGGATTCAAAATGGATGCCAAGAAGGGGGGAGCCTTGCCTTACCCGCCTCCCCTGACTAATGACAATTATTCATCTTGGTCTGTAAAGATGAAGGCCCTGTTGCAGAATCAGAGGTTTTTTGGGGTGATTGAGAACCCCATCCCTCAAGCACCAACGCGAGGTTGGGAATCACAGAATGTGAAGGCCAGGACGGCTATAATTCTGTGTGTCTCGGATGATCAACTTGTGCATATTCAGGATTTGGAATACGCGCGTGAGATTTGGGAAACGCTGCGTAGAACACATCAGAGAGATGCTGGTTCTTCAGCGTTGTTGTATTTTGAGAAGCTGACCAATCTGAGGCTTGCGCCTGATGGAGATGTTCAAGCGCACCTGACGGAAATGAAATATCTGCGCCAACAGATGGTGGAACGCAATTTCCGTCTGCAGGAGGAAGTGTTCTACTTCATGATGATAAACAGCTTAAATCGGACTTACAAAACGGTTGCCAGTCAGCTGGGTTCCCTTCCGGCGAACGATTTGACCGCGGAGAGGGTGACTGCCGTTGTTTTGAATGAACACGACAGGCTTGCTGCACTGGAGGTGAAGGACAGGGGGAGGGAAGAACGGAGTTCTAATTCCCCCACTGATATTGCTACTGGAGAGGATGCTGTAGCTTTGAACGTTGTCCGATGTTACAATTGTGGACAGGCTGGGCATCTTCAGCAGAACTGTAAGAAGCCACGCCAGCCGAAAGGAGCTAAGGGCCGCTCAGCAAAGCCTGAGGCAGCAGGCAAAGGTCATACCAAGTCTTCGGTTAAACCTGCAAAGGCCCTGATGGCGAAAGGGACCACGCCAGATGTTGGACACTCGTTTATAATCGATACGGGCTGTAATTTTCATATGTCCCCACACAAGGCGCTCTTTTCAACGTTTAAGAAGCAAAGCTTCGCTGTGGAACAAGCCAACGGTCAGAAGCTGGAAGCGACCGGGATTGGAACTGTGTATCTGAAGAGTCTGAACCTGACTATACACAATGTTTACTTGGTTCCTGAATTGAAGTTCAATCTGCTGAGTGTTTCGCAGATTGCAAAGAAAGGACTGAAACTGTCCTATGATGATAAGAGCTGCAAGATCTTCAAAGATGGAGAGTTGTATCTTTCTGCCAGAGAGAAAGATGGACTGTATTTATTGACTTTTGACCAAAGTGATTACATGGAATGTAATTCTGAGTCTAACTTGATTTCTCTTGCAGGTGTGACCAAAACGAGCGCCAAGAAGGTGGCCAGGGTCGACAGAGCATTTCAGCGGGTGTATGCTGATGTGATAGGTCCTCTAGAACCATCTAGAGGCAATGCAAGATTTTATCTTGTGTGTGTGGATCATTTCTCTAACTTTGTCTGGATTTATGTGTTAAAGAGGCCACAGGAAGCCTTGGAAAGGTTTCAGGAGTTTTGTGACAAGGTTAAAGATATGCATGATGCTAACATTGATTGTCTTTTAACAGATGAGAAGCAGATTTTTCTTTTACAGGATTTCCAGAGGTTCCTGCAGAAGAAAGAGATAAGACACAAGGTTGCTGTTTCAGCGGAAGCGTGGAACAGGGGTGTCTGTGTAAGGGTGAACAAAGAATTGCAAAAGGGGATGAATGCGCAATTGCTTAGTTCACATCTGCCACATGAGTTCTGGGCGGAGTCCCTCATGTCGTTTTGTTATGCGTGGGTGAGAAAGGTTTCAAAAGAGTTGGGAAGTTCTCCTTTTGAGAAACTGTTCCAGAGAAAACCTTCTGTTGCCCATTTCAAGGTTTTTGGGTCTCATGTGAGGACAGAAGCTCCAGGTGGAGTAAAGAATGCCAGAGGCATTTTTGTGGGATATGAAAAGGGTCTCTACAGAGTAATTTTGTCTGAATCTGGTCAGGTGATTCTCACAAAATTTCTAGAGAGTGCTCCTGAACAGGAGAGAGTGATAGTACACACATTTCCCACAGAGGACGATTCAGATGATGATTTCACAGAGTACAGTGGTACTGAGAGTGACAGTGGTAGCTCAGAGAGCTCAGTTGTCACAGTCATTGAGAGGAAATCTCACACAATGGATAGACCTTCACAGGTGAAGGATGAACCACTGTTTACTGTTGGAACTGGTTCTCCTAAGAGTCCTGAGGCTGAACCAGTGAGCAGAGAGGATCAGCACCTCTTGCGCAGGTCTGAGAGAGTCACAAAGGGTGAACCACCCAAAAGGTACTCAGAAGAGTTTGCTAACTTAGCTGTTGCATGTGTTGCTGTTGTACACAACCGAGGACAGGTTGGAGCTGTGTCTAAGTCAGAGACAAAGACACAACAGAGAGTTGCTAGCCAAGGTAATGCAGATGCACTCATTCCTTGGAAGCCAGACAACCAGAGAGGTACACTGGGGAAACCAGTGGCGGGTAGTTCCAAGGGTGGAACTGAAACAACAGGGGAGTGTTATGTGTATAACAACTGTTTGTTTTCTTCTCTGGATCATGCTTTGCTTGCCGCAACACGCATTGATTCTTTTGGGGGAGGTTGTTACGAAAAAGGAGCAATGCTGCTGAGTGCTCCAGATGGCTGGAAAGCCAAACAGGATGTTGATGTTTTGGGACTGTGCCGTGGGAACAAGGAACAGTCTATTGTGTGCACTGAGCACCGGATGTTAGCTCAGAGTGTCACATGACCCTGTACCAGTAGTACATGGGTGGAGTTATTCTCTCTCTGCTATTGCTGTAAAGAGGGTGCAGACATGTTTCCTCTGCACTGCTGGAAAGACAGAAATAAAGGCATGTAAATACATTTCTGTCTGTCTCTCTCCCCTCCCTGGGGATGGGGGAGGAGTGGTTGTGTTCTTCTCACGTTTGAGGAGGATCGGCCGATAGAGACCTCGCCTTGTCTTGCCGGGAGTCGCTGACGGGGAGGTCAACAAGGAATCCATGCCGGGCACCTGGAGAGTGGCCAATTCCTCTGATAATGGCTTGGATCCCAACAGATCATTGGTTTGTTTTTGTTTTTAATTATGCATTTTGTGTTTTCATTTTGTATTTTTATGTTGTGAACCTGCCTGTGATCTTCAGATGAAGGGCAGTATACAAATTTTAAAAATAAAATAGGTGCACGAGCTTTATATTCTTGTTCAGGTCTGAGAGGGAGAGAGACTGTTTTAGGATGGGAGATGGGAGAAAGGACATTCCCTTCCCCCTTTCTGCTGCTGTGCTGCATGTTGCTGAAGAGCTGCCAGCCCCAAACCTGAGCATTTTATAACTTTGCAATATTGTGATGTAGTTCTGGTGCTTGAACTAGCCCTAGCTTCCTAGGGGAGCTATTTAACTTCAGAGCAAATAAGCTAACCATCTAAAATATGTTAATGCAAAATGACCCGGAGAACTCCAAAAAGATTTGAGACCTCAGACGCTTACTCACTAGAAGTAATGGCACTGATTTTATTGGCCTCTTGAAACCAGTTCATCAGTCCCAGCCAGGTGGCGAGGTTTTGAGTGAAGGAACCTTACTTTTGTGCAAATAGGTTTAGAACTCTGCTTCAAGATTCATTTCTGTGAAGCAATTTAAGATTTCCTTTCTTAATTTTAAGGCTGAAAAACAATCCCTTAAGCTGCAGCTGGAACGCATTGAAAAGGAACTGCAGATGAGCAGTGAGCAAAATACGCTCTTAAGAAGCAAGCTACATAAAGCTGAACGAGAGATCAGTGCCTTGACAACTAAAGTAAGTATTTTGATGCTGTCAAGACAGTTTTTTTGGAGATGTTACCAGAACCATTATCACTAATTGTATCTTTGGAGACAAATTGTCTCTATTACACGGCTTTATTTCTCTCCTTTTTCATAATTCAGTGTTTGAAAAGCCATGTTCTTATTGTCCTTGGATTTTTCTGTTGGCATGAAAACATAGCATTTTGTTTTTGGCACTGTTCCCTAGAGCAGTAATGACATCCACAAATCACATTTAATAACACTTACTATTGTGAAGATAGGAGGTTGTCTTATGCCACATCAGACTGTTGGTTGGTCTAGCCCAGCGCTAATCAGCTCTGAGAACTAGTTAACTTGAGGTAGCAAACGGGACAGAGAACTTCTGGCCTAATCTTTTCCTTGACATGCTTGTTCTCTGTGTGGAGGATAAATGTGCTGCGAGCTTTTAGTCATGTACAGACTGAAGTGATAGTGCAGAAGCAGTTTTACTGTGACCAGTGATAACATGGCTGCATGGGCATTAGCACTTGCATGAGTGGAAGTTCCTTGCATGTGAAAGTGGGATCAGTGACTTTTTAAAAAAATCCACCTTGGTTTTTAAGATGTAAGGCATGCCTTCTCAATAGGTATATAAACAAGAAATTGCTGGATCAAGTTAATCTAAATAGCCAGTACTTTCACTTGCGATCTCAAGATTCTCACTCTTTAAATGTTAGTGGGCTTTTATTTCTTGGATGGGGAGAATTGTAGTTTCATGTTCTCAGCCTGAAGCTTGTGCCAGATCTCACCTGTGATAACAGCCTATTTCTTAGAAAGCACCTTCCCCCTCCATTTCAATTCTGTTTGGGAAAGGGGGAAAAATAAGATGTCTTGCAGTGAGTCTAAGCTGCCTAAAGAGAAGGGGTGGAGATGGGATCCAGATTAAGATAGTAGTGCTTAAGTCACAATGGGACTTGGTTTTAGTGGGAACTAAGTGCAATTGACTTTGTCTGGATCCAACCAAGGACAAGTAGAAAAATGCAAGTAGAAGCAAGAGGTTATGGAGACATGGGTTAATGGAACCTGATATATTCAGGGTCAAAGACTGTGGCAACAGAGAAAAAGTACTGGGGGGAGTAGCTGGTTAAGTGAATGGAAATATATGCTTTCATATTATGTTGTGTATTTTGCTTTTCCAAATTTCATATTGTTTCCTGTTCTGGTGGAGCCACTTTAAACCTGATACTTATAGAGATAAACAGCATTAATAGCTGCTGAGTGTCATGCGCCCAGAAAGTGGCTTTCAAATATTTACATATTTTGAGCCCAAAATAAGTATATTCCCAAATAATTTCTTACGTTAGAGCAGGACACTTCCCCTGCAGCTATGTAAATGGCTTAGAGAAATTGTTCCACATATTATTCTGTTTTCTTCCTTCCGTGAGGGCAAAATAGAAACTATGTTTTAAAGCACAGAAGTACGAAAACAGAAATTGGGTAACCACAAGATGACTGTTGGAGATTGTAGAAATGATAAACTGTGATCTTTCATCTTAACGGCCTTCTATGTACGCTGATACCTGCAGCAGTAGCTATTATTAAAGAAGCCAGGGATCCATATGATAGAGAATGGAGCTGCAACTTCTTCAATGTGGAATAAGTCTTATTGTGAGAATTAACATTAAGTATAAAGGAAGTATAATAGGGATGCGGGTGGCGCTGTGGGTTAAACGACAGAGCCTAGGACTTGCCGATCAGAAGGTCGGCACTTTGAATCCCCGTGACGGGGTGAGCTCCCGTTGCTCGGTCCCAGCTCCTGCCCACCTAGCAGTTCGAAAGCACGTCATAGTGCAAGTAGATAAATAGATACCACTCCTGCGGGAAGGTAAATGGCATTTCCGTGCGCTGTTCTGGTTCACCAGAAGCGGCTTAGTCATGCTGGTCACATGACCCGGAAGCTTTACGCCGGCTCCCTTGGCCAATAAAGTGAGATGAGTGCACTGTAATCTTGAAATGTCACTGCCAATTACTGTGGACAGTTCTGAGCTAGATGTAGCAGTGGTCTGACTTGGTTTAAGGCAGCTTCATATGATCCTGATCAGCAGTGATACAAAAACTAACGTTTTAAACTAGAATAACCATTGATGACAGATAGACCAAGAAGGGATGTGGTCAAACCTTGTGATGTGTAAATGACAAATGGAGTTTCCTTTTTACTTTAAGAAAATCAGTGTCTTAACTGTAGTTGCTTAATCAAATACTAATTCTTAAAACTTGTGTAGCTTCTACACTAGCGGTTGTGATTACATTTGACATTGAAAAGTGCTTTCTCCTACTGCTTAATTCTCAACAAGCCTGTAATTACTGTACTAGGAAAGTTTAAACTAGAATTTCGGTTCATTTCAGACAATGATTGTCTTCAATGTTTTGATTTTTCTATTGAAAAAACATTGTTAGTTACAGGGCAGGAAGACAGCTGCTTCGGTTTTACATTGTGTTGGGTATGTGACGAAGCACGTTGAAATTTCTTCTCCAAGGTTCGCTATTTGCAAGTGACATATAGGAGATAGATGATCTGCCATAATACTGAGCCAATTATACCAGGCCAGTGATTTTAATGGCATAGTTAAGACCAGCACTTCTCTAGCATGAAGGCTTATGTTGTCATGGTGACAGATTGCCTCGCAGAACATAGAACTCAGTAAAAAGAGCAAGTTGCCAAATTGTGTGCATCTTCTGTGTGTCTGTTTTAAAATCTCTTAAAACACTGTAGATGTTTTAGACATCTGAATGCTGGCTTTTAAGGATGCTCTTTTATGTTAACACCTTAGTGATAGTAGTACAGGCAGGTCCCAGTTTCTGAACAAAATGTGTTCCCAGGAAATCACTTGTTAGAAAGCATTCGCATAACAAGCTGACGATTTCCATTCTTTGCTATGGAAATATTTCTAGTCTGTGGTGTCTCTCCCTGTTCTGCTGTGGTTACTTCCTAAAATGGCTGCTGCCAGCTAGCAGAAGAGAAACAAAGGAAAAATTGAATTGTCCAGTCTCTCTCTTGATTTGTCCACTCTCCCTCCTTGCACCACCACCACGGTTTCTGCCTGAAAATGGCTGCTGCCGACCAGCAAAGCACAAACAAAGGAAGTAGACAAACGGCCTGTTTGGATATCTGAATCAGCCGTTCACATAGTGAGGTTTGAGCATAATTATGTTCAGATAACTGAATTTGTTTTGATAGCAGTATCTGCAGGTATTGTATCCCAACTGATCAGCACAGCTTGGAATGGATTGAGTGCATTTCTCAGCAGTGCTCATAAATGAATGAAAAACTTAATATTCCCACATAGCTGTATAGTATTTTTATTAGAAATGAGGTTGACAGTTTCATTTAAACATTGACCTAAATGCTTAAGCCACTTGGAGCTAATTTGCATGGCTCCAGGAAATAGGTTTTTCATGTGAAATTGGTTTGCATGTGTCTATGTGCACAAGCATGTGCATGCAAGCAAGCCCTGGTTCAGACAAAAAGTTTTCATGTGCAGAGGTATCTTGTTACAGGTTGTATATATGTATCAGGTGTACATGTGTATCAGTTATTACCTAGTCTTCATTTCTTATTAATATCTGTTGCAAGTTACATAATAGCAGATTGCAGTATTCATTAATATTTGTTTGAAATTTTATCTAAGAATTCTCAAATAATATTTGTGTGTGCAAAAGAGAGATGGAGACCCAGCTCCTGTCAAATTGGGTTTAAGGAAGTTGCTGATCGGATGAATGCAGTCTGTTACAGGTACATGACACTAGATTCCCCTATTTGGTCGGACATTGATGAACATAACCTGAAAGCTTTTATGGTCTATTTTTAATTTCCCCCCCTGTAATTCCTTACTTTGGGAATTAATTTATTATCTTTAATATACTACCTTTCTACCAAGGCACCCAAGATGCCTGAAAGAATATAGTGTTGGGGTCTGACAGACCTCTATAGGGATGGTGTTCCATTGTATGAGTGCCGCTGTTAGAAAGGCTCTGCTCCTAGTGATTTCCCTGCCACGTCTCATTTGGCGATGACACCCAGAGCAGACTGTGTACTTTAAATGGTTACCATTTTAAAAATATTTTTCATAAATCATTTCAGCTACCATATTTCTAGCTCGGGGAACTTCCTCCTATGGAAGTAGGAGAAAACCTCAGAATCTTTCATCCAGAAGAAGATAGGAGGGATTCTTGCATGATTTTATCCTCCTTGAGCAGAAAAACTGTTCTGATCAAAACTGGAAATTGATAAAACATTATCTTCTATAGGTTGAAGAACTTAAGCATTCACACAAGTTAGAAATAACAAACATCAAGCTGGAAGCGGCAAGAGCTAGGACTGAGATAGAAAGAGAAAGAAACAAGATTCAAAGTGAAATAGATGGTAAAACTTTATTACTTCAGTGATTTGTTATTGCCACCAATTATAGATACAGATTTTTGTCTTGGAGAAAAATTTAGAACAGTCCAGTAAGTACTGTCGTGCAGCCATATCCCTTTCACTGGGATACTTTCATTTTAATGTGTCACTTTCAATAAGCTGCCATGGTTTTTGTCCAACATGTAGCCCCACTGCACCCAGCTATGTGCTCATATACCTGTAAGCTGACATAACAGAAGTAATCATGGATATAATTAGTGTAATTCTTAAATTCAGTGGGGGCTTTTCGCCATAACTGTCATAGCTTTGTGAATATTTAATTTTTAATGTGATCTTTTTCTGGGGTTGGAGGGATATTGTAGCATTTTAATGATAAAGTAAAACATGAATATATTCTCATATTGCAATAATTGTGTGAACCCTCTCTTAAATGAGAATTGTCATCTTGTAACTATCCATTCATCATTATTTATACTTAGATGCTCCCATTAATGCCAGTAGAAATAGCGTCTAATTTTAATTCTGTAAATGCATGTGGAATGCATTTCTGGTGAAGTTTGAACACATTTAAATGCCATTGATTTTCCCACAGGTGAAAGTTAAACAGAAACTTAACCTTCCTTCTGAAACTTGTGGGACATAGGCTGCAATCCTGTGTGCGTGTACCTGGGAGTAAATTTCACTGAACCCAGTGGGATTTACTTCTGAGTAAATATTCATTGAAGGTTCTTAGCCTAATTCTATAATACTTCCCTAAAGCTACACTGCTATAAGTAGTGGGAAAGTTGTGGGCAAAGTTGTACTTGAATGCAGGCAAAATGAATGGTGGCTTACGTGAGTGAGCAACAGATTCAGTTTTATCAGCTTCTGTGTAGTGATTTTCAGAGCTTTCAAATACTGTAAATGTTTAAAAACAGGTTTACACTCAGATAATGAAATACGTAAGAAAACACTTGAGCAGCACAAGATGCTTTTAATAGAAAAGGATCGTGAATTAGTACGCAAAGTACAAGCTGCAGAAGAAGAAGGCTTCCAAAAACTTGCAGCATTACAGGAGGAAAAGTAAGTATGTTCTTGTATGTTTTCTTCTCTTGCTCAAAAAGAGTTTAAAATTGTAGCAACTTCCCTGCCTATGAATATAGTCGTTGTGCATTATGTTCCAGCTATAAAATTGCTGCTGCTAGTTGCTATTGCTACAGTGGGCAGGGTGTTTTAAATGCATCTCACATTGCTTCAGTATCCTGAAATCACTCTTGCCCTGTCCAAGGAAGCTGCTGAATTAGTTGTGCCTGGCTATGAAATCTGTAGACAGGAGCTTGTGCTGTTTCTGCACTAATCATGGAACACTGAAGCTATTCCAGCCGAGTAGAAATGTTCTCTCTCACATATATATGTTTATATATGTTTGTTTGTGATATGATTTAAAAAACAAAAATCTGTTTTTCACAGCTCTTAAACACTCCATAATGTTTCAGGTTAGAACTTGAAGCCAGATTATCTGAACTGGAGAAAATCAAAGTGGAGCAAGATACTCAGAGGCAGTTGGAAAAGGATGAGTACAAAGAGAAGTTATCTGCTCTGCAGGTGGCAGAAGAATCCAGCAGAAGGGAAATCAAGGATCTTAGGTAATTTGTAGAGGTTTTAATTCTATTTAGGAATTGGAGTTTTTAACACTTTATCAGAAAGTGTTATTGCCTGCTGAACAAAGCCCTTGACACTTCACTGCTTGTGTCTAAGCTGGGCAGATGTTTTTGTTTCTCCAGAAATGGGTTTATAGAAATAGGTATTTAATTGGTAGACCCTTGTTTTGCACCATTTCTTTGCCAGCTGAAGCATGCTGTTGCCTAAAGCTATTCTTGAAACTTCTACATTTGTTCACAATTACACAATATGTGCACAATACACTATAAAATACAGTGAAGAAACTGATAACTATTGTATTAGATTTTTTGGGGGATTATATCTTATACAAACATATATTGCTAAAAATTGTTTGGAACCAGTCCTCAATACATGCATTGTTACTCCCATTTATTTCCTCAACATCCTTTCTCTCCTGCCCTTCAAGTTTGTCTTTCCAGTTTCAATATTCTCTAAACATTCTATCTGTTAAGAACTTTGTCTTGTGAACTTTTTATATATTCAACCATGAATTCATACCCATTTACACTCTGATGCACACAACACAGAGAAAATCAAATGAGTCAGACAAGGTCAGAAGGAAAAGAAAAGGAGAGATTAAAAGAAAAGTGGGAAATTCAAGTCAAGCATAGCAGCAGGTGGTCTTCAGTTTTGTGGCCTTTTAAACTTTTTATCTGTCAAAAATGTCTATACCTCTTCTTTGTATAGTCAAATCCATTTAACTCTTAGTGTCCAGGTATCAATGTATGTTTTTTATACTATATTTCCAATATGTAATAATTGCCTTAATTTAAATGCCAGTTTTACCGTTCTAATCTTAAGCATTTTGTACCTTCTTTAAGTTTGAAAGAGCTGGGATGTTTCATAATATCATCACTCCATAAGACCACTTTCCACATTTTCCTAGGACCGACTTAGCATGCTTAGCCAGTTCTCAAAATTCAGCAGTTACTGGACATTTTCATTATATATGTTTCAAAATGTCTCCCTGGCCCCCACACTTCCAACAGCTATCAGTATTAACCCACCATTTATTAAAACATTCCATTGGATGCTCAGTGCATTCTGTGTAGAATATTCTGCTGAATTCATCTTAAGTATATATCCAAGCCTGAGAGAGGGACAGTCTTCTCACATTCATAAGCTATTCTGGTAACCTCTTTTCACAGAAGAGCAGGATAAAAATTATTTCAGTAATAAATATAAAGTTAATGCTGGGTAGTCTCTTTCCAAAATGCTGGGAATTAGTTTTTCATTTAATTCCATAGTTCCACTCTTGTGTCAGATTTTGTTTAATTTAAAAATGTCCATCTAGTGTAGACCTTTTAAAAATCACAAATCCCACTTTGTATTCATTTATAGGCTAAAGATTCAACAGCAAACTATTCATTCTGAGGAGCTTGAAAAAGAGAGAAGTGAAAATGCTAATCTAAAGGGGGTAAGGATCCAACATCATGTTCTGTCATCTTCTCAAGATAGATCACGTTACTTTCCTTCTTTAATTGTAGCAGCTTGTATTGAAACCAGCATATGATAACAGGTGTGCTTGTCAGTAGTGTCTGGCATGCAGATGTGCATTGCATCTGAACAGACTTGTTTCGTTAATCATGCCAAGTAGCTGTTGTCTTATTCTTTATGAATCTCTCCTGTTCCTTTTTAAAGTGGCTATCATCACATCTTGTGGCAGTGAATTTTGGAAGTTAGCTATTTATATGCTGTGTGAAGAAGTACTTTCTTTGCCCCAACATGTCTGCCAAACACTTAACACTGGGTGACTAGAGTTGTTTTCCTGTGGGACTAATTTGTATAGGTGACTCCTACTTGCTCCAGGCCATGCTAGATTGTCTTTAATGCACCTTCTGTGGAAGGCACTAACTTACCTCCAGTTCTGCTCTGAGAAAACAACTTCCACAGCTTATTTAATATGCAAACTTGCAGCTGTGTGCATATCACTGAAAAATAATACAATACTTTTAAGAGATGCAAAAATGGCACACAGGGGAAGAATAAGAAAATGGCACAAACATGGCACATGTGGGGAGGGGTGCAGGAGAGCAGGAAAAAATGACCAGCAGCCTTCATGAGAGTGTTTGGGTACAGAAGAGGTGGTTGGAGAGGGTGATTAGAGGAAGCAGAGAGACTTATGGAGAGGGTTGGAGAAATGATGGAGGCTTTTCAAGTGGTGCTCAGGGTGGCTTTTTAAACTGACTGCAAGTAGGCACTCATTTGTAGACGTCTGCAGTAAATGCACAGGTGTTGAGGGAGTAGGATCTATGGCACATTGGGTTGGATCCTGTAGTATGGCTCCACTTCCTATTGTTCACATGTAACTGCTACAGTTGAGTGATGTGTACATAGGGCTTATATGCTGTTTGGTGGGACTTCTAGAGCTTTGATAAATGATTTCATCAATCATTTTTATGTTTCTTTTGCAGCGCATCCAAGATTTGCAACTCCAAGTGGCTTCTCTGTCACAGTCGGAGAATAACTTGCTAGTTTCCAATCAGAAACTGAAGGAAATGGTGGAGAGATTAAAACATGAATGTCAGAATGCGAGAAGTCAAGCAGAAAGGGCTCAGTTAGATTCAGAGAAGTATGATTTCATTTTTAATATTTTGCTAGTGTTGTCTCAAGAAAGTAAAGTTCTGTGGAGAGTAAATGGCCCCAGATGTTTATCTTGGGTTCAGTTGCCTATATTGTGAATTTTCTCTATTATGATAGATTTGAAATGTGAATTAATTATGTCTTGGTTTTACTACTTATTTGATAGCACTGATAGCCTGGATGCAATCCCATGTACACTAATGTGGAAGTAAGCCTAATTAATCACAACATGCATAGGAATGTGCTGCACATTAAGATGATATACATAATGTTGCCATAAAAACACACAGACTGTCTAGGTAGAATTGTGACATAAGGATTTATTAACTAAATATGTCTTTTCTGTAGCAGGAAAGCAATTTACCTTGTTCCATTAAGTGTGAATGTAGCCTGTACATATAGCCATGTACTTCGTTACCTCTTAATCTATCATCTGCCTCTCACAGCAACTCAATAAATACAATACAGTACGATCACATCTTGCACACAATTAACTTGCACAATTGTAGTCTTGCATGGTTGAAAGTTGGCTGGTTGAAACTGCTTTTGCATTGGGCTTTCCTGGTACAGAAAGAGCTTTTAAAATCTCTGGGTGCTTGCTGGGCTCTGGGATGCTCTTGCAAGATCTCACAGAAACTCAGGCAGCTCTGTGAGATCTCAGGAGAGCATCCCAGAGCCTGGTAAATGATGGTCAATTTTCTCTCACAGGACTCACAGGAGCCTTTAATTACTTCTAACTAATTTATAAGCCCATATAGAAGTACCCCAACATACAGTTTTGTAAATGCTGATTTAGCACTTGACATCCTGCAAGTTTCAGATCGCCTTTCCCATTGTTTATGGAATTGTAAGAAACATACCTTCTAGGTACACCTGGATTTCATTTAGCCATGTGAGATATACTCAGCGCATTCATGAATGCGGTGATTAACTGTGGATTTGATATGCAAGAGCAACCATTGCTTTTTCCCCCCCCTCCAGAAATTTGGAAGACAAACATGTCGAATGGCTAGAAGAAAAGCATAAACTTATTCAGCGTATTACAGAGGTAGAACAGAAGTATAACCAGATGAAAGAAAAATTGCACCGGGCAGCAGTCGCTCAGAAAAAGGCATGTCACTTACAACATATATCTGAGGGAAACTTTTTCATTCTGGGTTAGCTAAAATTATGCTTCTATAACAGGATTCTAATTGTAGCCAACATAATGTTTGTAATTTGTAAAACAAAATATTGACCTCTATTGCTAAAAGCTTTTGTGTTTTAAATGGCAAAAAAAAGCTGTGATAGCATCGAGAAATAACCCTAGTTGTGACATCTACCGGTAATTTTTGTTTGTGGATAGATATTAACAGCTACACACCAAAGCTAATTAGATTTTTAAAATATGTAGCTATATTTTTTTCCTGTGGAAAAATGCAAGTGTTGCAGAAATATTTTCACAGCTTTGCAGAGTACCAGCGACCTTTCTTTCCCTCTCCCCCTCCACACCAAATAAATTAACAGGGAATTTCAGTGACTGAGGAGAGAAAGAAGCACAAGGCTTTGTCCCACTACTTGATGTCCTAGTAGGATGTGTTGCTCTTTCTGTTCCTCTTTCCAAAACATACTTTTTCAGTCAGGGTCTCTGTTTGCATCATTCCTGCTAGCCTTTCCCACTATACAAATGATGTTTGTAATAAAATGACAATAATGTTGTCTCTCTTTTGGTAATCATAGTTAACTCCAAATGGATATGTCTCCGCCCCCCATAAAAACACCAATTTCACAAATGCTTCCTCTATACTTGATTATTTTTCTTATTGTAACCAGGTTGGTGTGCTCAGTATTAAGTACCTCCATCCCAATGAATATATGTACCTAATTTGAGAATTTGGGGATAAGACTCCAATTAGAGCATATGGGTTAGAAAATGGTATGCTGCATTGGACGTCAACAATCAAATGAATGTTTGTTTCTCTAACTATACATAGTATTTGCCCTATTTGCAGAGGAAGACACTTAATGATAAAAAGCAAAAGAAGTTACTGGAGAAGATAGAGCTGTTGGAAGCCAAGAGAGAAGAACTGGAAACAGAAAACCAGGTGTTAAATAGGTACATTGAGATCTTGCTTGCTCTTGAATTTTGTTATGTTTCAGAGACAGAATGACTGTCGTCATTACTTAAGGTTTAACATTGCTTCCGAAATAAATTTTTTGCTGCATCACTTGAGATGGCATTGGTGGTAAAGTTTGCATGTTTCAAGACAGTATCCTGTTTGTTTCACGTCTTAACTATTTTAGGCAGAATGTTCCTTTTGAAGAACATATTCGCCTTCAGAAAAGACTAAAGGATTTGCAGCGGAGACATAACGAATTCCGCAGGTTAATTCTGTTTCCCAACATCCCAGTGCTGAATCAAGTAGGCTTATTGTCTTCAACTCTGATACCTGGAGCAGAGGCATCCTTCCCTTTCTTGCCGGTAGGTGCAAAGTTACATAGGCATTCTGAAAGAGATGGTTTAAGGTGGCAAGAAAATGAGCTTGTAAAACAGGAAGAAGTGTTGAGAGCTTAAAATTCAAAGCAGGTTTCTGAAAGTTTTGGATATGAGAAAATATATAAAACAGCCCCCTGTGGTGGGCTAGACCCAGAATTCAAAGAATTACCTTAAGCAAAGCCAGTAAGTTTTTACTTCATTGCTTTAAACATCAGAGTTCTGTGTTCTATTTATAAAAAAATGCTTCGGGAAGACTTTCGCTTTCAAAAGCTGTTTGCCATATGACATGGATATCTGCTGTTTGAGAAACAGAATCCCAACACCCTCTCATTTGGATTATGGACTATTTTATACACAGGTTATATACTGTATAGGTTTCATTTAAAAAAATATATATAATAATTCTGAAAGCCACATTCTTTTGACTTAGTGAGCCATACAAAAATATCTAAATAAGTAAACAGAAGCCAGAAAGGCACAAGCACAACATCAGATTGCAATGAAAGTGTTAGTCATAGAATATCTCTCTAAATGTTAAACATAATGGGTTGCTTCTTAATTTCAAGGAGGAACAGCATCAAAAAGAGCTTTCCCTGCTTCGCAAGCGCTTGGAAGAACTAGAAACCACCCAGAGGAAACAGCTGCAGGAGCTTGAGGCCTCTACTGAACGAGCTCGGTCAGTAATAAGCACGGACTCAAACTCTGATAGACATAAGCTTGTTGAAGAGTATGGTCTACCAGCTGGGGATGCCAAATAAACACTTGACTCTAAAGCATCATATACTTTTTGTCCTTTGCCAAAAACACACCCAGAAGTGCCTTGAAGTAGAGGATAGTCTGTATCATTTTCTATATTTTTAATTAATTGTTTTTTAAAAGCAACAACAGCAGTAGAATTCAAGAAAAAATGTGTGTGTTTTTTGTGTGTGTGTGTGTGAGAGAGAGCTCTTCTAGTTTGGATTATAGGAGGAGATCCATCATGTTGCGCTAACGATTTTTTTCTAACAAGACTTTTCTCAAGTCACTTAGGGAGTGCAGTAGCTGTGTGGAAAAATCCCCCTTTCCAGTTTGATCATGAAGTTCTCCATCTTTCATCAGTACTGTGAGCTTAAGACTGGCATCATGTAATTAACAAGACTGAAACAACCCAAAACATTATTGGTTGAACCCTAACAACCCGAACAACTAAAGGCCGGTAAAATTCTGGGAATATGATCTCTGCCTTTATAAAGTACTTTATTATCTGCACTTTAATATGATTATAAAGGATATCAGAAGTAACAATCAATATTTTAAAATGATTATGAATTATGAATATATGCTTTTTACCTTTATACAGAGAGATGTGTGCGGTGCAAAACATTTTTTGTTAACAAAAAAAGTGAACAAATCTATTTATTATAATATATTTTTGTAAAATCTACTTCCTTGTTGTGTGTTATTTACTTGCAGCAGTGGTGTAAGAGCACTGATTTTCTTATTTTAATATAGGGGTAGATAAATATAGGTGTAGATAATTAAAATATAGGGGTTTTTTGTTCCTACCTAAGTGCCCTTGATTACCATTCAAATAATTAAAAATGCACCTAGTTCCTTTTCTTCGTGCAACAGTGAAAATACTTTTGTGGTGGCATATGTATTGGAAGTTGCTCAGAGTTTCATGCTGTTCACCTAATGCCAACCAAATTTGGGTTCTGTGTCTAATGGGGAACAAGCCATGCAGAAGAATGGTCATTTTTCTGGTGGTTCTAGGTATTATTTCATATCTGAAATAATCTCCTACTGTTTTGGAGACAGACTCAACACTGATTGTAGATGAACTATGGTGGCTCTGCCCCTTCCTGCTCTAATCTAGACAACTCTTGTCAAGCAGTCTTGCATGGCAATTCGTTAAATTAGTTTTCACAAGCAGTTTGGTTAATCTTAAAACTATCAGGTAATCACAGAGAATCCAAAAGCTATGGTTATTGTTTTGGGCTGTGGTAAATTTTTGCTGTGTCTTGAGTAATTGGGTATAGGGAAGAAGTGGAAGATTTCCTCAACAAACTGATGTCTGGTGGATGAAGAGATCACCTCAATTCCCAAGTCATCAATGAACAAGTAAAAGGAATATTCACAGGTAATCTCTGATCCCTTCACATGTTGTCTGTAACTTTAATATCAAAGTGCCATGTATGTTGAACTGCAAATATTAGAAGGCAGCAATAAGGTCTAGAAAGCATGCAAGGTATACTTAATGCACCAGGATATATTATTTTAGAACAACTGTGTCACTATGCTTGTTTGGCTCTGAATAAGGCTGGGCCTTCTTTCTCAGGTTATGCATATAAATAGGGAGTTCTTTCCCAACTGGAATCTTAAGTCAGACCATGGCTTTGTATAGAATACCAGCCAGATTCCAGAAATAAAAAGGCAAGGCCACATGACCTGGAAATTCCAGAAATAGCAGGCCTAACAATGCTAAGGATGTGTTATGTCTCATATTGTAAACGACATTCTGTGTAGCAATTTGATGGTAACACCACAACCCACTCACTGCATTAGATGCTTTACACTTAAGTAATATAGAGGCCTAGCATGAGCTGATATGAAATGCTTATACACTTCCAAGGTAGCAAAGGGGCAGTGATATTACCAACTTGGGACCTGCATGTTCATTGTATACAGATTCCAGAGTCTGTATTTCACTCTGATTCTTTTGGTAAAACAGAACAATCATGCTGGTGGCTGCCAAACCTAGAGCATAACTAAATGGGTTCACTAGTTACTTGGTGAGGACCACATTTTGATGTGATGTGTACTGTCATTTCACAGCCTCACATGGCAAGATCTTCAAAGTGGCCAAAAGAGGTAATATATCACCCAGCCTCTCTCGGAAATGGCTGTTCAGCTACATGGAAGAATTTGGCTTCAGTCAGTGATTCCCTCCTTTGCAATTTGGCAATCTGGTAGGGGAAGAAGGGAGAATATGTGTAGTATAACTTCTCCTGAAACTCTCAGTACTCGTCCAGAGCTGCCACAACCGAAGGGGAGGAAGGACAAAACAAACCTTAGGCTAGTGGGACTTCTCTTGCTAATGGCAATGACCTGCATTAGCAACTAAAGTATTCAAAAATTGTGATATAAACCTCCAGCTGAGAGACCAGAGAGGTATGGAGAAAAGGTCATTTCATGCCACTCTAGCTGAGTAGAGTTACACTGTTCTTTTCCTTTTGTAAAGCAGGGGTTTTGCTATAAAAGTCTGACATGTGTTCTCACTTTGAGTTGCTTTGAAATGTTGTAGTTTTAATTATATATACACTTCAAGTTAGCAAGACAAGTTAGCAAAGTAAACAACAAATACTTTGTATTTGAAATAAACATCTCATGTAAATATCCAATGTATTTTTCATCAATGCATTTTTATACAAACGTCATTTTCATAGAAGAGGAGTTATTAGATGTATCATGATCAGATGAAATATTTACCTGCATACGTCTGAAAATAAGTTTTGATTGTTTTACGCAGTTTACAATAAGTGTTATAATATGCTTTCATCTGCAGATTGTCACAAATATTCCGTTTCATTTCACTATTTAGTTCCTCTGACTGATGCAAGATACTACGGTTATCAAGCCAATCAAAGGTTCTACAAGCAACAACACAGCTTGACACCTACATTAGTTTCATAAGCTAAGGTAGAGGTTAATATCAGAGGTGCACTTTACAAAGCAGTTCCGTCATGAAAAAATACCTGCATTGTTCCTGGTAAGACAACTATCCTATAGTGTTGACCACTGTTTGTGACTCTTCCCATTCATTTGTATTGCCTGCAGAAGTGACCTGCTAATTTGCTTCCCAATGCCAAGATAGTTGTATTAATTTCATTGATTGTCACAGTCTGCACTTCTAGCATTTCTAACCTGCCAACTCGGCATAACACTTCATGCTTCTGCTAAAATGGACGGTGGGCCATGAAAGCTTGTGTGTTAGTCTTTAAGGTGACCAAAGACTACTGTAGCTACCCCAGCTGGAAAATGTGATGCATGTACTTGCAAAGCTATGTAGAATTTATTTTGATAATCCTTCCATTTATCTACCATTTAAAAAAATATAAACAACTGCAGGTACAAAATAAATCAGAGCACCCTTTTCTGCCTCAGAAGAAGAGTCAATTAAAAATACCTTAATACTTAGTGGTCCCTGAGTTTGTTTTGAAACTTGTCTATTTTCTATGCAGGGGGAAGAAATGTTTAGAACATACATAGTGCTGGACACAGCTATAGCAATTGAAAATTCCAGTGGGATGTGAGCCAGCCAATCCATTCTGCATGCTTCTCCACAAGAAGGTATGGAAAATGTCCCATATCATTCCACGTCTGTTACAAACTATTTTCTTGGAAAGCTGCAAATGACCTCAGCAGGCTGGGCCTCCTAGATCCAGTGGTTATGCTTCTTAAGGCTGCCGCACCCAAGCATCTGGAACATACTGCATGTTTGTGCTCTTGTGGAACTTAGACAAGGAGGCTGTCTGAGTTCAATGAGGTAAGGAAATTATTTTGGCAAAGTGGGCCTTTGGAGCACTGTGCTGAAAATGAAATGCAAGCAGGTTTTTATAGATTTGTGGCTCAGGGCCTTTTTTCAAAAAACCAACAACAAAAACCCCCACATCAAAAGTGGTTAAAACACTGCCAAAATTACTTAATGTAAGATGCTCCCTGGTGCATCAGACTGAAGGTCTCTATCGAGTGCAGCATCTTGCTTCCCATAGTGGCTTTGATCTGGCAAGGGAAATCTGCACATGGCAGCAAGCTTCCAGTCCTATGCGCATGGCTGCATATTTACATCAACAATGTAATGTTTATCCAGACTTCTCTGAGATGTATCTTCGGTGCAGCTAGAGATGCTCATTCCCATCTGGACTTACAGTTGCTGTAGACTACTAATGCTTGAGGAGAACTTGATGCTTTGAATGCAGTAGCAGTTTTTTAAGTTCATACTAGCTTAGTAAGGGAGCAGTTGATTCATCTGAAATCCACTTGCATTTTTTCTTTTCGTCAGCTAAGGCTTTTATATACAGCAGCTGCTTCTGTGCTTCTTCCAGCCCTCGTTCTTTCTCCAATTTATTCAGTATCTATGGAAACAAAAGAAATGTGTGCAGCCTTATTTTAACACATTTTTTTCAGTGTCACAGTAGCTCTGCTTGAGCAAACCACATTCCTTCTAATGCTAGCCTATGCATCTTGTTGTTTATAAGTTTATTGCCAATCACAAGATAAAACACTTCCTCTGACAAGAGCTATCTAAATTAAAAACCACAAACATTTAGTAAATGCAGGCCCAAATTTATGAAAGTAAGCATATCAATATACAACAGTCATGAGGAAAGATACAGCCAATATGGGAAAGCTGTCCTGTCCCCGTCCTCCAGTGGCATAACAAGGGCAAAGCAGAAATTTGTATCTATAAAATGACCACATTCTTTATTCCAGAGCCACAGACTGAAACATTTTCAGCAGTTGTAAGAATAGGGTGTGATTTGAAGGGGCATGTTTATACTAAGATGATTAATCAGTCACACTTTTGTAGCTATGAAATGGGGAGGGGAGTGGCCCAGTTATATGTGGCATCAAAACTGTTTAGAATTTGGATGAGTAAACAGGTATTTATGACAATAAAGTTTAGTGAGACTTGGTCACTCCTTTTTTTTATCATATTGTTTAACTTGGGTAAAGGTTCTTGTTTCAGGTCCCAGGTAGCCCTTCCACTGTTCTCATCAGGCTAATCGTTAGTTAACTCTGTTCAGCTCTGACTAGCCTGACACAACTCATTCACTACCCCTGACATGCGGGATAGTTTGTGCATTATTAAAATTGCCATAAGTAAGTTTTATTTTACCTTACATACCATATTTTTCGCACCATAGGACGCACTTTTTCCCTCCTAAAAAGCAAGGGAAAATGTGTGTGCGTCCTATGGAGTGAATGCAGGCTTCAGGAAGCTATCCGCTAGCCGTGGGAGACCCAGCTCTCCCACGGCTAGCGGAGCGCTGCATTAATCCCGAAGCTTGGGGCGTGCGGAGCTCAGCTAGCGGAGACCTTGCCGGCACCCAGAAGCTTGGGGCGCGCTGAGCTCCGCACGCCCCAAGTTTCGGGATTAGCGCAGCGCTCTGCTAGCCGTGGGAGAGCCGCACGGCTCTCCCACAGCTAGCGGAGACCTTGCCGGCACCCAGAAGCTTGGGGCGCGCTGAGCTCCGCACGCCCCAAGCTTCGGGATTAACGCAGCGCTCCGCTAGCCGTGTCTAGGCTGCGGATAGTAGCCTGCTTCCCGGAGCGTCAGGCGCCCTGAAAGCAGAGCGCCCGGCGCTTCGGGAACACATCCGCAGCGTGGGGAGCCTTGCAGGAGTTCCCCGCAGGGCTCCCCACGCTGCGGATAGCAGCCTGCTGCCTGGCGGGTGGGGCCCGCTGAAGCAGAGCGCCCCGCGCGCCAGGCAGACATCAGCCAGCCCCACAAGCTTGGGGGACAGCAGGGAGGCGCAGCGCCACCATCCCCGCTGTTCCTCGACCTGGTTCGGTTTCCCTGACCTGCTTTTGTGGGGGAAATAAAGGGAAAATTTTTTTCCTTTATTTCCCCCCAAAAAAACTAGGTGCGTCCTATGGGACGGAGCGTCCTATGGTGCGAAAAATATGGTAATTTGACAGTACAGTGGTACCTCGGGTTAAGTACTTAATTCATTCTGGAGGTTCATTCTTAACCTGAAGCACCACTTTAGCTAATGGGGCCTCCTGCTGCCGCTGCACAATTTCTGTTCTCATCCTGAATTAAAGTTCTTAACCTGAGGTACTATTTCTGGGTTAGCGGAGTCTGTAACCTGAAGCGTCTGTAACCCGAGGTACCACTGTAGATTTAAATAGTAAAAAGACATGCCTTACATGCAGCGGCAGTCCTTGGGGTCTCAAATTTCAGCAGCAACCTGTGCAATGCCAAAAGTTGGCAAGGTCAATCACCTCCTGCCTTCCATTCTACATAGTTTTAGTGACCTTGAAGCTCCATGCCCAGTGTGACTGAACTAGCTGTACTCCCCTAAATCAGACTCTTTTATATGGCTTATTAGGATGTAATGTCAAACAGTGGCTTGGTTAATATGTGGTCCTGTATGCTTTCTACTTCACCCCACTTCTTTTGTGGCAATACATAGTTTGTTGCTACTTCCAAATTATTGTTTATATTTTCCCTGCAAGTGAGAATTGCAAACCATGGTTTGATCAAGTTTTGCAGTTCTGTTTTGTAGGGGAAGTGCAATACATAGTTTTCTATTCCATCTGCAATGTGAGCACTTTCTCCTCTTGTATATTGATTCATTTCCTTTTGTGTCAAACCTGAGGCCTGCTCATGTACGTGAACCAAGCTGAATATTTAGGTCCTGATCAAAAAATATATGTGCACTGTACATTGCTCATAAAGTGGTCTGAATATTTACAGAATTCCTCAGTCAACCACTCAGAAGTTTTGCAGCCCCAGGCACAGTGTGGTATAGATAAAGGGCATACTACTAAACATTTTGGTAACTAGAGAAAGAGAGGGAGTGAAAAGAAGAGGAACTTACATCATCGTAATATCTTGCTATGTAGTGGTAAATTTTAGTCAAGGCTGCAGACTCATTAAATTCATTTTCATGTTTCTGCGAGGGGGAAAGGAAAACTGGTGAAACAATGCTAATAGCATATGAAATAGTTAATAATGACATGGCTTGCATACAACATTGAGCCAAACCATGGCTGCGTGCAAGCAAGCAGATATATGGCTTTCTGGAGTGAAGATCACAGCCACTGTGATACTCTACTGGACCTGCTACTGCACGGGTGTTATGTCCCAATCTAGGCTCATGGTATTATCTATAGGTTTGGACATAAACACTGTGCCAAACTATGGCTTAATGCCTCAGAAGCATTGTGGGAGAAACACAGTGGCCACAATCTTTGCTCTAGGAACTCATGTGTCTGGCTTAGCACTAGGTGTGAACTGGGTTAATAAATATGCAAGGTGAGGGAGAAACGTTACTAGTGTCTGCAGGGCACCACTGGGATGTTTCTCATTCAAGAGGCCAGTTCTTGCTTTACAGCCAAGGCACAGCATGCCGTCATACCACATCTGCATAGGTGTGCAGAAACAATGAAATGATACCTTAGATTCCTGAGTTAAAAATTCTTCTAGCTCCGAAGTGGACAGTGAAGGTAAATCCCTAATTGCTTTATAGAAAGCTTTAACCTCTTCTTTGTAAAGTGGAATATCCTTCGCGTAGAGAAGTTTGTTTGTTGGTGCTTCCTTTAAAAAAGAAAACAAAAGACAACTATTGTTATAAATGGTCACAGCTATGCTACAATTTTTTTTGGATTCCTGTGAAAATTCAGTTAATTTCTACACACTATCTTTCAATATAAATGTCAGGCTGCCTTACAGTGTCGAACAATTAAAGCACAGAATAAAATGGCAGGTTTACAGCATTAAAACTGTACAGTTGTTAAGATTTTAAAGGCCCCTTTTTGGTAGTGAGGGTTAGAATTATAGTGTTACAGTTATTGTCATTTTTTGTAACAAAAATGGTCTCTGAATACTGAAATGGATTGTGATAGTTCGTTTTAGTTACATTTTTGGTGGTGTACCTTTTTATTACAGTATGATTTGGTGATGCCCCTTGGCTAAGCAAGAACGATATTAAAGGCTGGGGGGAATAAAAAGGTCTGGCACTGAAAAGACAACCATCTGTGGGGTGAACATCAAGAAGGGCAACTTCCCATTCATCACCAGCTTCACCTCAGACAGCTGGGTCCCTTGAAGGAAGGTTACCCACAGCGTATGGATAGGTGTGTATGTGTGGAGTAATGAAGACTATGCCTCATGTTTTGTTCTCTGTTGTCATTTCCTTTTTTAATATTGCAGGTGTTGAATAGGTAAAGGTAAAGGGACCCCTGACCATTAGGTCCAGTCGTGGCTGACTCTGGGGTTGCGGCGCTCATCTCGCTTTATTGGCCGAGGGAGCCGGCATACAGCTTCTGGGTCATGTGGCCAGCATGACTAAGCCGCTTCTGGCGAACCAGAGCAGCGCACGGAAACACTGTTTGATGTGCTTTCAAACTGCTAGGTGGGCAGGAGCAGGGACCGAGCAACAGGAGCTCACCCTGTCGCGGGGATTGGAACCGCCGACCTTCTGATTGGCAAGTCCTAGGCTCTGTGGTTTAACCCACAGCGCCACCCGCATCCCACATGTGGAATAGGAGGGTACTAAAAAAGGCTTCCAAATTAAAACTGCATTATACTTGCACTGCAGAACAGTTTTACTGTATATCCTAGCCGCATGCAGTGAGACGCCATGCCTGTGACATGCCTCCTGTTCTTATAGTCCTAGGTGGGCAGCAAAGAACAGGAGGTTTATCCAAGCACTTAGTAAGCCCCAATTCATGGCTGGTAGTGGTCTCTGTTCAGCCTTGTAGGTTACATAACTTTTACCCACTTTTGGTACGGCAACCAAAAGAAAAAGAAACGTTACAGGAAAACAGCGTTGCTGAGTTTTCAAGGTGTCACAGAAATGTGTCATTCAAGAAACCACTTTATTGCACCCTTTCATTACAAGTCAATAAGGGAAGCCTCTTGGTAGCTTTGAAGTTTCAACCACAGCCACTTGCTCAGCTGCAAAGGGAAGTGCATCTTTGGATCAAATTTTAAACTTTCAATGGGGTTAAGCATTAAAATATAACAGAGCACAGCAGTTGCTTTTTCATGAGCAGTGTTGTGGAAGCCTGAAAGATAAATCTAGCACTTCTGAAATTTCCTTTATTATTTCCAGTCTGACTTTTTTCGTGCACTAACCTAAAAAAACTTTAAAATAGGAAATATGTTTCCTGTATGCAAATCAGACAGTTGGTTCCATTATCGGGTGTGTGTGTTAAATGTAAACTACTTGATCTCCCACAGCTTTGTCTATTGAGTGAACCTGATGCAGCAAGGATTGTAATACACACAACTCCAGATGCCAGATATGGGCTCATTAACTATGTAACTCCCTTTAGTGTGCATGGATCTAATCCCACAAAGCACTCTGAATGTGAAAACCTGCACACTGAAGTTCTTGCAAGTTTAGGGCATGCATGTGAAGTGGAGTGAATGTTGAATTACAGAAGTAATTCTGGAGTAAAATGATTGCCTTCAATAGGGACAGTACTGTGGAAAAATTGGTTTGGAAGGTATCGCCTAAGGAAAGAGTGTGTAAAACATGAAATCGAGATACTACCTTTCCCAGTTGTTGCTCTGATAGAGAAAAGGCATCCATAAACGCTTGTGCAATTACTGACAAACAGCCATCAAGATGTGGAGTCTTTTTGATATCAAAGACAAATTGAGGGTTCTTCAGTATATTCACCCAGAAGCGAAGAGGAAGACTGGCAAGAGAAAAGGCAAACTTCAAATTAATAATGTTCCAGGAAAAGTTTATTAATCCCACTAAAAGTAATTTAACATCAGTGCTTCATGCAAGTTAGCAGCATAATATAGTCCCAATGTGCCCTTCACTGCTGACCATACTGCCAGTTCATGCATTATTATGTTTGAGTTTTACATGAAACACATTCATAAATATATACCTGTTAGTTTTCCATATGTGGACCACATCAGGGTCTGTAATTTTCTTATTTTCAGCCTGAGCATCCAAGAAGTCAAAAAAATACTTGACAGCAACTGGGGCTTTATTGTTTGGTAAAGTCCAAATGCTCCTAAACAGCTCTTCAACAACTGAGTGAATTGCAACCTTTGAAAGAAATAAAAAGACAATGTTTTATTGCTTAGACAAAAGAGTTTCTGAGATGTAAATTAACAAAACAACGAGCTCCATCTATCAAGGACAATTTGTGCAACAAGAACGGAGCTGAACACTTTTCAGTCACCCATTCAAGACTGGCACCATCACTATGTATAAAAGCCATTTCTCAGTGTTCTCTTATACTTCAGATCCAGCTCAATGGAAGGGGCAGCTCTGAATGCATCTGTACGCAATAATTCTCTTTTCATGTAAATGAATGGGGAAAGCCCAGTTGAGCTCCATGTGTCAAGAAGAAAAAAAAGATCTATAGGTGGTCACTAGGTTCTACAATCTCATTCTGTGTTTTTAAGTCACATCAGTTAATTGCTGCCTCTTTGTGAAGCTTCTTAATCTTATCTTTTCTGGCCTAGCCTTAAATAAAGTTCAGCACTTACCTTTGTAGAAAGAAGTTTAGTAAGATACATTTCCTTCACTTTAAATTTTTGTTTTCCTTTGTGTTTTGCACCCTGTGTATCTTTGGCTGCTTCGGAATCTGGTATTATCTGTAAGAAAGGTATACACAAATGTGCATGCAGATGCAGTGGTTAAGGGAGGCAATAATATAAAACAAAAACATCTAGTTGTCCGATATTGCTGACTTACCAGATGGCAATAGTCGTTTGGGTATTCCCCATCTGAGAAACATGCTTAAAGGGGGAAAGAGAGAATGAATGAAATGCACACAGTGAAAGGGATTAAGCAGTTGCCAAGAAAAGACATCCAGGTAATCCATGTTTAATTATATTCCTGTGCAGGACCCTGAGGTTGTGTAATTGCCACCCTGTGCTCCTTTGGGAGGAAGGGTGGGATATAAATGTAATAACTACATAATGTAATTCCCACCACTCTGTGCAGTAAGAAGACAGGCCAAATAAATTATCTGTATCATTGGCTTTACTGCTCCCTTTTGCCAGCTTCTGTCACAAAATATCATCCCAGCCCTCTGGGAGCAGGAAGAAAAGCAGAATGAAACATCTGCTGCAGCATTCTGTTGCCTTCGTGAAACCAACCCTGCATCAATCCGAACTATGAGGCTGATTTCACAATGTGTAAAATTACAAATTTCTCTTGTGCCTTGTCTACTTTGGCCTTAAAAATGGAATCTCCATATTCTCTGCAAACATACGAAAAAGGGTAATATTATCTTTATGACCTACATATAAGCTTCCCTGAAGCATCCGGCTGTATGCTTAATGCTCTTTTAGACTAATTGGAGCTTATTCCAAAATGGGGAGCCTGTGGCCCATTAAGTTGAAATCAGTCTCAGCCAGCATGGCCAATGGTTCAAGATGGGGGGTGGGGGGAGAGTTGTGGCCCAATAACATCTGGAGGGCCACAGGTTCCCCATCCTTGTGAATTTCGTCAACTTATTCTTTTTATAGATCATAAAACTGGACCCTTCACATAAATGGCTGCTTCAGAACTATGGTTCAAATGGTCTGCTATATACTCATAGCTCTATAAAACCCATTACAGTGGGGGCGGGAAACCTGTGGCTGTTCATATGTTGCTGGACTACAACTTCTGCCATCCCTGACCACTGGGCCTTTCTGGCTGTAGCTGGTGGGCGTTGCAGTCTAACAACCTATGGAAGGGTCCCCCATCCTGCCATTACAATTATATATATCAGGCTTGTATTGGTTTCAGTACCTGATAGATCCGTTTTTTTCTTAAAGATTTTAATAGTTGCTCCATCTGAAATCTGAAAAGGAAATAAAACAGCTTTTGTAATATGCATTTTTTTCTAAAACTACACGGTTCCTCAAAGTTCACATGATCCACTGCATGTGACTTGTTACTTTCTTCCCAGCCAGCACAGGTCAAAGAATGCATTATGTTCTGTGTTCATTTCCCCACTCTGAGGCTTCCTAAGTGCAAAGTTAAGAGTAGCCATAGGGTTTTTTTCTATTCTGATGCAGCCAGCCAGCCATGCTATAAAGGCTGACGTTCCTAAAGGGCCTTATATTTTGGGATGTGTGCAGTACTTTTTTTTTTTAATGTAATGTGACATGCTTATCTGAAAGCACATGTATCATAATGACTGTTCACATGTCCTGCTAAGGCATAAACTGGTCACATTCCACTATGCATGAGCTGTGTGCTGAAGCATGCAGTCCAGGTTTTCCCATTAATCAAGTGGGACAAAAAACCTTGGAATGGCTGGATTAAGAGTTCCAACCAAAACAGTGCTCAAAGGCTGTTAAAACCATAAACATTCTGGTGAGCCAGGCTGTTACCTATATAATAGGTCCAAAAGTAACCCAGCTGATAGCTGCAGTGCTCAGCAGTTGAATGCTGTGTGTTTGAAAACACAGTGCTTCCCTATTGCTACTCAGTTACTGAAATGACTTGCACAGAATAGGATGCCTTCCAAAAATGGGGAAAAGTGAAACTGCAGCAGCTGGCCCACTGTAAAGCTTATCCTTTGCCAATAGAATCCTGCAGTTGCACCAAGATTTAGGAAGTGCAAGAAAAATAGATTTTGTTCAACTGATAAAATGTTTGATGACCTGAAACAAGAAATTTACAAAAACTGAAAGACAAAGAACAGGAAAAACTGGGTTTGTTATTCTCTTTTACTATCAGATTATTTATCCATCCAGCCAAATATTACCAAGGCCAAATGGCAGTGTCTCTTCCAAATCACAGGCAGCTGTGACTGAAATTTTTTTAACTGGAGATGGTCGTGATTAAAACTGGAACCTTATGCATGCACAGCATAATCTTTACTACTGAGCTACAGGGCTTTCCCCAAATACAAATAAAAGAACACGTAGCACAGCCAAGCAGAGGCAAAATGAAGATAGCAAAAACAAAGTAAAGATAGCTCCAAATAAAATCTAATCTCTCAAGGGGCATAGGGCTAACAAAAGGGTAAATAAAAATTTAAGTACAAGAATATACATTGTGTATTTTGTGGGTGAGTACTTGAGATGAATTCAAACGGATTTATGGGGAAAGAGCATGGCAACAAATTTCACTTCCCTCTGTGATGACGTGCTAAACGTCATTGACAAAGTGTAAAAGGGAATATACTATTTCAGGACTTCAGTAAGGCTTTGAAAACATCTCAGATTACACAATCAAATCAAAGGGAACATAGGAGAAATTTTGTCATTCTGTGTACTTGGCAAGACACCTGGAAAGGCAATGAGTAGATGCAACTCAGGATGCTGCCTTATACTGAGGCAGACCAATCGTCCATCTAGCTCAGTACTGTCTACACTGATTGGTAGTGGCTTTCCAGAGTTTCAGGCAGGGAAGTCTCCCAGCCCTACCTGAAGAGGCCAGGGATTGAACTTGGTACCTTCTGCATGCTAAGCAGATGTTCTAGCACTGATCTCCTTCCCCAAACCACAGTAAGAAAGAACACGGTAACACAAAGTTCTGCCTCAGACTCAGTTAATTCTAGTGACCCCTGTCCAGCTAAGAGCAGCTATAACTAAGAATGCTGAACTTGGTGGGACTTTGACTTGTGCTGCACATAGAATTGAAACCATTTCAGTAATTTGATTGTGACCAATTAAGTCCCTTTGATTATGCTTGAAACTGTTTAGGAACAAGTTTGGCATGCAAAGGTTTCCTTTTTTTCTCATTTTGAATTTACTGTTTATAAACACTCAGTACTAATGCTTTTTCATGGAAACGTGCATGGAAATGTAGCTAGGCTAACAGTGTAATCCTGTGTCTCACAAGTACTATGGGATTTTCTCCCAGGAAAGAATGTACAGGACTGCAGCTTAAGTGACTTCCTATAGACCCACATCAAGTATGTGATGGCATTAGCAATAGAATCCTGGTCCAGTCTTTCAGCTAGACCATATGACAACTATTAGATACAGTATTTGAGAAGATCGTGGAAGATCACAGAATTTTAGAGTTGGAAGGGACAACAAGGGTTATCTAATCCAATTCCCTGCAGTGTGGGGATCTTTTGTCCAACATGGGGCTTGAACCCATGACACTGAAATCAAGAGTCTCATGCTCTACCGACTGGGCTATCCCAGATTGTCCTTACAAAAGAGAGATCTTCAAATTATTAAGGATTTTTGTTCTTACCGCATAATGTCGTATGGTGTTCAGCTTGGTAATTCCATTTTCCAGAATCTCAGAGGAACTATCTATGTCCAAAAGTTCAGTTGTTTGTACACCTGACTGAAGAGCTGCCAAACAATTAAAACAGTTGCAATTCAAACATATTCTGTGCTTAGATTTTTGAGATGCCATTGGTGGCTTGTGAGGCAACCCTATCATATTTTGCCAGTCTTAAAATTCTCATAAGAGGTCAAGATGCTAAAAGTACTTGCATTGATGATGCTGGATTTGTGAACCATTTGAAACCATATTCCATTCCTTCATGGCTACATCAGCTTCTGTATCACAATAGGGTTTTGTGAGCAGCCATTGAGGTGGATCACTACTACCAGTGCTGTACTGGCTATTCCCAATGGATCATTCTGCTTCAGCTAATACTGCAGCAACAGCGACTGTGATACTGTGCGTGTCAAGCATTTAATTTGCCCAGTCCTCAATAGGTTGCTACATATTACATAAGCTAACTGTAATCCACAAATGACAGAATTTATTTAGTTAAAACAGATTGCTTTTAATGAATCCATAGTAATTTGTGGGTCTCGTCTGTTAACAGCAGAGAAATCTTCAATTGTGGTTTTTCAAAAACCCATTATTAAATTCTGTTCTAAGAGTAAACAAAGGAAAATAAATGCCAGATTATAAATTTTTAACAAATATAGGGCAGTGGCAATGCCTTACCCAAGGCCATTTCATTGAGCTGAAGATCATAAAGAGAGCCGTTCTTGTTCAGAAAGACTTGCAAGATCTTCTCTTTGGCTTGCCCTATGGTGTCACAATCTAGGACGTTAACTTGAATTGTCTGAAAAGTGCCTTCACACTCACTTTGTGGGATATTTTCAAAGACAACATTTAATTCCTGAAAGAGAACAAATGTTTAAACACAATATAATTTACAACCCAGACTTAAAGCACATAAAAACGCTAGGTGAATAAAAAGATAACCATCTGCCACTGAAAAGATCTTATAGCTGGTGCCAAGGAAGTCTTTCTGAAGAGCCTATTTCATAGCCGAGGTGCCACCACTGAAAAAGCACTCTCCTTGAAGAGCCACCTGACTCACTTCGCTTGGAGCAGGGCCTCCAAAGATTATCTTAGTGCTCAAGCAGTGATATGTAAACCACTTGTATGCAAATCATTATCATCTGTGTTAGCAAATCTTGTATATGTCAGAGGAAATTAATATAGATCTTTCAAAAACATGTTTTCACACTTCACAGTTACTCAATCCCAACTGAACTAATGTGCTAAGTTTGGGCCACAGACAGCAGAGTTCAATCTCATACCCAAAAACAAGCTGAGTCGACTCAGGCAAGTCAGTAACCTGATCTAGTCATAATGCTAAAGCATAGTTTTCATGTATGAAATAACTACCTCTTATCTGTTCTGATGCAGGCATGAAATTGTAAGTATCTGCTTCCAGATAAATAAATTAAACAGTATTTTATTTATTTGAACTGGTGTTTTTAGGTATGGCCTATCCAAATAAGCTAGGATCAAAAATCACAATTTTATCTTTGGTTGTTTGGACAAACTATAAATTAAGCTACAGTTTGTCATGGTTCATATAATAAGATAAACTATGGATACTTGGAAACAGAAGTGGGTGCTTCTGATCTTGCAACCATACTGGGAAAGTTGAGGTGAGAGTGTATTAGCTTGAAGCTTGTTAACTGCAGCCAGTATCTCACAGCCTCAAGATAATCCATCTCTAAAAACTAAGTGACCTATCTCACGAATTATAGGTGGTATGGAAAAAACAATCTGGCATTTTTTCTCTCCCTCTCATAACAATAGAATCTGTTATGAATGTCAGTCTATGAAGAACCACAATTCGACCGTAGACTACATATGTGAGACCACTTCATGATCTAGAATTCCACCCCTGCTTAGCCATATAGTTTCTCCCATACAAGACTGGTTGGTTTCATTTGCTGGACACACAATTAACAAGACATACCACTGTATTGAATTCAGTTACTTGCCACAGTAACCAGTCTTCATTTAGTGTGTTCAAGGCCTTGCAGGTTATTACATCCACAGGGCCCCTGTTTATTCTTTGATTTAGGGTTGTCACAAGCATATAGAATGGATCCCCAAATGTCTCCTAAGAAACATAATGAAACACAATGTTATGGAAGAAGAAGAAGAGGAGTTTGGATTTGATACCCTGCTTTATCACTACCCTAAGGAGTCTCAAAGCGGCCAACAATCTCCTTTCCCTTCCTCCCCCACAACAAACACTCTGTGAGGTGAGTGGGGCTGAGAGACTTCAGAGAAGTGTGACTAGCCCAAGGTCACCCAGCAGCTGCATGTGGAGGAGCGGGGAAGCGAACCCAGTTCACCAGATTACAAGTCTACCGCTCTTAACCACTACACCACACTGGCTTATAGATATACCCTCTTTTCTTTGCATTTTTCTATGCATTACAACTTGTTTGTTAAACAGGGGGGAAACAACCAGAAAAACTGCCCTGCTTAAAGTCTGCTGCAAATAATAGGCATTTCCATGTAGGGAAAGACATGAACCCCACATATAGATTGCATGCTCATCTATTTCTTCACATCTACATATAATGTATGTGTAATGGGAAGCGGCAGCCAGCTGCAGGATGCAGTTATGCATACATTTAGTGGAAGAGACACATGTGCAATTGTCACAAAATATGTTCTACCTGTATGTTTCACATTTTTGCCTATGTACATGTGGCTTCTCTAAAAAAGTATGAAGCAATGTTTGAAATGGTAGGTGCCACAGATGAACCTGGAAAGGCTTCTTCCTTCTCTAAACAGCTCATTTTCCTACTCCTCATCTTTTACCCCGAATATTTATGAGTGCTCAAATGTGGGGTTCCCATTCATTTAATGATTCAAAATAAAACCTGTTTATACAAATGTATTCCACTGAACTGAAGGGGACTCTTCGAGTGCAAGAAAGCTGCTGTACATGCACATCACAAGCAGTTCCTTCTGCATGAAAACAAGCAAGTATAATGAAAAGATACAATACTTGCCCGAAGAAAACCAGAGAGGCAAACAGACATCCAGTTTGTCAGCAGTTTTTCTACCACTGACTCTGTACGCCTTAGCAGCAGCTTCGGTTGTATATTGCTAGACTGTTCCATCAAATCCCTTGTCAAGACCTCTAGAATATGGGTTAAGTAGACTAGGTTTGTTTGTAGTGCGATCGTCAAGAATGATGCAAACAAGCATCTGTTTATAAAGAGAATAATAAATTTAATGACAAAAAGAGGAAGAACTTGAATATTAGCTAATATGTAATTCTGCCTACATCATTACCTAAGTAATAGCAATACTAACTCGATTTATATGCTGCCACACTCATCCTGGCAGCCATCACATAAAGTTGAAGGAAATACCAGCACTTCCAAAATAAAATAAAATAGGAGAACTACTAAGAAAACCTGGAGAACAATAAAATGGAGGATACAAAATGCATGATCGCTTGTTAACATAAGGCAGTGAGTATAAATGGTCCACATGACAAAGCTCCAGGAGTAGGTCTCAAATTAAACCAAGACTTGTACTGTCCATAGACCTAAGAACCAAAATGCCACAGTTTTAAACTCTGTCTATCACTCTACAAGTAACGAAAGAAAAGGACACATGGCAGGAACACTGTAGTTATTTTCTAGATATTGTTGGACAACAACTCCCATCATCCCTGACCACTGGTCCTGCTAGCTAGGGATGATGGGAGCTGTATTTCTGCAGACCCAAGGTTGGGAAAGGCTGGTCTAGACCATTAAACACTGCTGCCAACTTTTTGTATTATTTCAAATGAAGGGAAATGATTGCTGGAAGCTCCTACGAGATGAATAACTAACTTGTGTAAATTATGCAGCTAAAAAAAGTAACCTCCAGCTATCTTCAATACCTGGAATTTCACTTCAGTGAAGATGAATCCTTAACTTGGCCTGCCACTTCAACCCTCAAAACACCCCAACCCCATAATTGCAAGGGTTGGAGAGAAGTGAGTTAATTATCTTACTGGGTGCCCCTTTGTATTAGCATTGCCTTAGCTGTCCCCAGTTTTGGTTTCTAGCTATTCCAGCCAGTCAATCTTCCAAGTCATTTAATCCAATAAAGCCCAGAATGTCTATTAGTATTCACAAAACAGAATAACTAACACCAATGAATATGTTGATTTCATTCTACAGAAGAGTGCCTTATCTTAGTGCAATTTGGTCTGCATATTCTGTTTCAATATTCTAAGTTACTGAACTCTTAGCAAGATTCCAATATGTTTCTTTCTAATTCAAGGTAATTACACAGACATAACAGTGAAAGTACCTCTGTAAGAATCAGATACAGGTTGTATTCAACCAAGTTTTATTCAGAGTAGATTCACTGAACTAATGAACATGACTAAGGCAGCTCCATTAATTTCATTAAGTAAAAGGTAAAGGTAAAGGTACCCCTGCCCGTACGGGCCAGTCTTGACAGACTCTAGGGTTGTGCGCTCATCTTACTCTATAGGCCGGGAGCCAGCGCTGTCCGCAGACACTTCCGGGTCACGTGGCCAGCATGACAAGCTGCATCTGGCGAGCCAGCGCAGCACACGGAACGCCGTTTACCTTCCCGCTGGTAAGCGGTCTTTATTTATCTACTTGCACCCAGGGGTGCTTTCGAACTGCTAGGTTGGCAGGCGCTGGGACCAAACGACGGGAGCGCACCCCACCGCGGGGATTCGAACCGCTGACCATGCGATTGGCAAGTCCTAGGCGCTGAGGTTTTACCCACAGTGCCACCCGCGTCCCGGTAATTTCATTAAGTACTCTGAACCAAAACTTCATTGCTTACCACCTACATTTTCTTTCCAGAAGTTTGACTAATGAGATTTTTTGGAGCAGTGTGAGGGATCAAAGTCAACAGAAACACAACATTTCTATATGTGCAGGTTGTTCTTTCATGTTTCTACAACTTGAAGAATCTAAGTTCTGTAGCATACCTGTCTTTTACAGAGAAGGTTTTCTGTTTTTCAAGCGTATGAATCAGAGTAACAAGAAAATGCTTGTTACAAATTAAGGCGTACAATGCTGTAATGCTTTCATCCTTCTGCTCAGGATTTCTGCTCTGAAATACATGAATTGTATGTCTGTTTCTTTGTTTTTAATATGTTGTTCGTTTTATTATAAATTATAGCTGCAAGCATCGAATACAAAAAAAATTGTTGTTGAATACAAAACAAACAAACAAAAAGATCTTCAGGCAGGCAAGGTAATATTATTTTAACCAACCACTGCTAGGAACTGCTAGGACAGGGATGGGTTGTCTCTCTCCAAAGGATGTTGGATGCCAACTCCCATCTGGGCATGGTCAGTGCTCAGGGAGATGGAATTGTAGTCCAACAACATCTGGAGGGCCACAGCTTCACCATCCCTGTTAGCAGGTCTTTAAGATTCACTGTATTCTTTGTTCTCTGAAAATGAAGAGTGTGAGGATTTCAAACTTCATTAACTCCCGTACAGCAAGGATTTATAAGTATCCCTATCAATAACAGCTCAGAGCAGATAGCTATGAAGGCTGTGCAGTGGATTCAGTTTTGTCCCGAGGCAAATTGGGCCTATTTGGAGGGACCTGAGCATCAACTCGGGTTCAGACAGACATGGATCACTATGAGTTGGGTGGCTCAGAGTGAACCAATCTGTGACTGTCAGCGGATAGGCAGGTAAGAGGCGTGGGAAGACCTGGCTCTTCTGTCCCCAGACTGCCCCCTGAGCGTGCAATCCTAGGGGAAAGGCACTCCTGGTCTTGGTAGGAGGAAAGAGGCACAAGGAGAACTTCCCCCATCCGTCTCCTGGATACATGTTTAATTAGTGGTTTAAAACCCTAATTAAACATTAGTTCTGCCTGTGAACGTATTTGAGAAGGGATCTGGGGAGGGGTAGCATCCCCAGGTTGACAGATTCTTACAATTCCCGAGCAATGCTGGGCACAAGACTGCCAGTGACATATCTTGCCACCTGCCATGCTAATGAACATAATACACACATCCTGTGAACATCTCTATATGGAAATTAGTTACAGCATTCAGATTTGTTTTTTCTTATTTATAAAAGTTATCTGTTGCATTCTCTGTATAGGAATTGAAAGCAAGATGCAGCATAAAATGACAACAGAAATTCACTAGAAACACTAAAAGAATCATACTACCCAGTTTTTATTTCTGTTAAACCAGTTGCCTCCTTTGTAAGAGAACTAAAATTATATGTAAAACACTTACAAGGGGTTCACTGGAGTCTTCAATCAAGATAAACGACGTGCCTCCAGCCTAAAATAACAGATTGACGACTATGATGTTGACAGAAGATTGCAAAACAAAAGATTGCAAAATAGATAAGGCATTCAAATAAAAAGCAGTGGTTTGGATTGGCCCATATGGTGAAGCTGCATGCACACAATAACCAAATGACTTTTCAAAGGAAGACCTTTGCATAAACTGCCCCATATTTTTATAAGCAAACTAGATTCACGTAATAATTTTCTGGGTTGAAGTCAACTTTGGTGAACTTTTTAGTAGAACGTCACAGCACCTGAGGTGACCTGGCAGCAAAACAACATGCCCTGAAAATACTTTGATGAATGGCATCTCCCCTCTGCTCCTGTGCACTGTTTTGGGGTTCTCCTAACCCTTAGAGTGAATTTTGGGAAGGTGCGGGGGCACATGGGGAGAAGAGATGAAAGTCCCATTGCAGTAGTGTGAGTCTTTGTGCTGGCTTCCACTAGCACACTGAGTTAGTTGAGTTCAACCCAAAAAATCCCACAAAAGCTCAACAGCAACAAAAACCTAACCAAACCCCAAGTCTTAAAATCAGCAAGGTTTATTCTGTGTAAGCGCTGCCCTTTTATTATAAAGGTCATTTAACTGTATGCAAAGCCATGACACATTTACAACTTGGGCGATTTCAATTACTGCAAAAGGTTTATAACAAATATATAAGCAGTCGTTTACCTCCGGGAAGGAAGTTCGAATAAGAAAGTGTTTGTAGTCAAGGAAGGGGATCGTTCCAAAACTATCAACCACATCCAATTTTTCCATCTGCAGCTCTACGAAGCCTGCAAGAAACAAAGATCCCCTGGAGTGCTGGTTTTTGTAATATAACATTATCTTAATTACAGCTTTCAAAGCGATATTGGAAAGTAGCTATCATGAGACAGTTTTCACAGTATACATTTATCTCTGTACTCATTTTTAATGCAATGGGAAATGTTGATCGCATATGATTTTTAATAGTTATTTATTCATAAAAATAGCAGAGCAGTTTACAACGATTATATATAAAATCTTACAGTAAAAGTCATATAAGAATGTTAAAAGCAGAAATTAGCTAACTGCTATGGAAAGATGTATTCTTAGCTGCTTGCATAAACCTGCTGGAACTGGAAAGTTTTAAGAGTTGGAAAAAAAGGTGCCTGCTGTATCTCTATGGGCAGAGCATTCCACAATACTGGAATGCTTAAAGCACTAAAGGCACTTAAATAAATATCCCATTTACCTGCACTGTTGAACACAATGTAGCGGTACAAAGAAGGTGGACTGGCAGTAGTAAATGGCAGCTGCACAGAGGTCAAATTGGGGCCTAGATTCTTACCAGGGGCAGTTGTGGGGCGGCAGTGGAGGGAGAGACACAACACTCTTAGTTATGCCAGTTTGTGCCCATAATAGGTGCCACTGGCTAATCAATACCTGCACACATGGTGCTGACCCAGCCACTTTCTGCTTCCAACATCACTGCATTATATTCCGCTCAAAAGCAGCTGATCTCTCTTCCCCTTGGCTTCTAGAGAATGATGGCAGCCAATTACTACCATCTGCCGCACCACACAGGCCATCCCTGATATAACCTTATGCTATCACAGAACTGCTAATATTAACACGAAGAAGGAATTCTGTGTTATGACTATGGGAAATCACAGAATGGTGATCTACTTGAAGGAATACATGCACTTGATAGACCAGGAGGCACCTCATCTGCAAAAGAGCTCTAAAAAAAATTAAAACCCACACCTTCACGTATTTCTTTCCGGAGTTCACATTCCAAAAGCTCCAGGTGTTCACTCAGTTTACGGTTCAACTGCTTGGATTTTCTTTGGGTCACGAAAATTGCAACTGGGGAAAAAAGTCAATACAGTCATACCTCGGGATAAATACGCTTCAGGTTGAGCGCTTTCGGGTCGTGCTCTGCGGCGACCCGGAAGTAACGGAGCGCGTTACTTCTGCGTTTCGTCGCTCATGCATGCGCAGATGGTCAAAATGATGTCATGCGGAAGCGGTGAAACGCGGCATGCGCAGACGCACTGTTGCATCTTACGTTCTGTTCGGGATGCGAATGGGGCTCCGGAACAGATCCCGTTCGCATCTCGAGGTACCACTGTACTCAATAAAAAGCAGAAATAAGAACCATCAAATATAATAATTTGCATTCTTTTTATCAAAACAAAGGGCAAAAACAGGAATCTGCAGTACTTTGAAAACAGATGTGTCTCAGAATAGTCGCCAAAAGGTAGTAGTGACCGCCACCATACAACACATTGTTACAAAGAAGTTGGTTGCCCCAGTGTGGGTACCGGTTGCTGATGTTATTAGGGAATGACCAGTTATGCAAGAACTGTAAGCTTGCATGTGTTGGCTACTAAACCCTCCCTCCCTCTCTCCTCCTCCTCCACCACAAAACAAAGGCAGAAAGTCTCATCCATCACAGATTGCTGTGTCAGGGCTGCTGGGTCTTTCACTTAACAAACCACCCCACTGACCACCATTGCATGCGCTTACTGGTTTTTAACAGATGGAAAACTGGACACATGAATAGTGCTACTTACCAGCAATGACTACGGGGATTAACAAAAGAAGGGTCAAATATGAATAGTTGTGTGCTTCTTTTGGAACTTCTTGCTTAAAGTTTCCCAGCTTGACCTAGTGGATTGGGGAGGGGGAAATGAATATGTAAGAAAGACCTATATTGATATGTAGTTCTTGACCCTCCTCACTGGGTTGTTATCCTTCTTCTGTGGCTGGAAAAAACAGCACACTGCAGCTGAGCTAATACTATGTGTTGAAATCAATAGACGAAACCATAGACACTGTTACCTCTCCTTCTAGCACTCCGTTCGCACAGGGAGCTGCAGCTCCAAGCATGACTGAAATAACAATGACTGAGCTGCTATATATAGAAGTGATGCAGGAAAGAAGGAAACTCAACAGTGCTATCTAACCCAAGATTAAATCAATTGTACAACACAAGGGGAAAAGGGGGAAAACACCAAAATAATGCTCAACATTACCAATCTATTCCCCACAAAAGACTCAGGGAAAACTAAGATGCAGAAATATTTGCCCCATATTAATTTTGGAGCTATATCTTTGGGATTTTTTAATGTAAAATCAAATCATATGGTTTTATACCAGCACTTCAGTTTCTAAATTATAGTTACTGCAAGATCATGTTGAAGGAGTATAACACATCAGTATTTGTGCCTGGCATCTGGTTACCTGTATTTTGCACTACGTATTTATCATACAAATATTGATATAGAAAAATATAATGCCCAAGTGTACCTGTTTTCATACAGTTTTGATCCCCTTTGTTCTCAGTTTAATTGATTTTATATTTGATTCTTGAAAACTGGGCTTTTCTGCCTTTGATGATGAGCTGTGCGCATGTGCGCACACACACCCTTGATACAGCAGAGAGAGAGGACTCTAGCCCAAATGCATTCCCTCATGGGGGAACTTTTGGAGGTCATAAACACCCCCCACCCAGGTTAGTTTAAGTCTCAGTTTGGATTGATGAATCCTTAAGAAATTTACGTTGGTGTCACAAATATTACCAAAGTAAGAGAATCAAAGCAAACTAATCTACTTATTGGGAAGCATATTTTGAAGAGAGAGAACATGTATGCAATACAGGGCTCAGACATTACAAGCGAGTGCCAGGAGAGAATGTTCCTCTTCCAATGTGGTGATAGTTGACCTTCAAGCCCATGGATATACGTTAATCAGTAACAGGCTATAGAAACTACATCTCACTAACAGGGCTATGGCCAGATGGTTCAGGGGCTCCAATTTTACTAGGGTAGCCCTCAGCTTTGTTGAAACTAAAATACCCAGACCACCTTTGACTCGCCCCCCCCCTTTGTTGCTTAGTGATCCTGAGAGGCAAAACGAGGAAAAGCCATTAACATCTATTTCGCTTGTACTCCAAGTCTCCTGTAAAAATACACTGTCATAACCTTGGGTGAACTTAACAAAGGACAGGTCAGATGCCTTTTTAGGCCAGCTTGCGATATTCCATGTTAGAAAACTAAAGTTGGACTTGGCTTTACTGAAGTCTAATCTTTGTCAGTTGTTTTCAGAAGACTGTTTGGAGTTTACCATTTTTTGTGGCAACTGGTTGTCCTTTATTCTGATGGTATCTTTACACGGAGAGTCGCCCAGGTGTTCAGTAATTTCGGATGGTGGATGTAGGGTGCTCACATTGGTTGTCCTAGGACCTTTGCTTTGCGAGACATCCTCTGGAGGATGTTCTGTCTGACTGACCCATGGAACTTATTGCTAGTGCACACTCATAGCTTTGTGCCGATACTCTCTTAATTAAGCAAGAAATGAAGTTAAGGTATTGTCTTTATCGTTGCTAACTGCTATTTGGTAACTGTGAATGTCACACCGAGAATAATATATTAATTAAAGAACTAAAAATTTTGGTTAAGACTATAAAGTACTTATGTTTCTTTGTTTATTTAATCCCATGGCAGTATTTTCTTCTTTGTTTTATGTTAGATTAAATAGTATATTCACATGTAATAAGAAAAAATATAGAGCCCATAAGCTTTCACTCACATAAACCTTCACACTGGATGTATCGATATTGTCATTGGATGTCTGTTGGGCTCTGCAGTAGATAGTGCTGCGACTTTCAGTTTGCGAAATATTTTGAACCGTGAAAGTTACGTTTAGCAATTTCTCAGCAGCCATGCAGGACATAAAAACATCAATCTCACATTTGGAAATATTTAACCCATCGTTTTTTTTCTGGAAAGAGATGAGAAAATACTATGAAGTGTGAAATACGCACCAAATTCAAAGAATTTAGCATATGAATGTTTAAAATAGAAGATTTGTGTTTTCTCTTTATAAAACCCAAACCAGCATCTTACATGTATTTTTAACTCCAAGACAGGATGCAGATCAGTTGTCAGTTCATAGTGAATAAATTCAGGGTCAGGTTCATATCGAAATTCAATGCAAGGTATATTTTTCGTTTCAACTTTTAGAACAACTTTTACATTACTTTTCTCAGTATTAACAGCTGGTGTTGTAAAATTACACTCAGATCTGTCACTGCGGCATGTAAATTTCTAGAAAAAGAAAAAGAGGGAAGGGGGGGAAATGAGAAAACTATAAAGCACTGCCAAATTGTATACAGTGGTAACTCGGGTTATAGACGCTTCAAGTTACAGACTCTGCTGAGCCAGAAATAGTACCTTGGGTTAAGAACTTTACCTCGGGATGAGAACAGAAATCGTGCGGTGGTGCGGCGGCTGCGGGAGGCCCCAATTAGCTAAAGGGGTACCTCAGGTTAAGAACAGTTTCAGGTTTAGAACGGACCTCCAGAACAAATTAAGCTCTTAACTCGAGGTACCACTGTATAGTACACATTGTTAAATTGTAGCCAATATGTTGGCTGCAATTCTATGCACAGTTATGATGCTTACATCACAGAATTCCATGGAATGGAACCTAATTTAACTTAATATTTTCATATAAAGTGGTACCTTGGTTTGCATACATTTTGGATTACAAACACATCAAACCCAGAAGTGCATGTCTTGGTTTGCAACCTTTGTTTGGATTACAACCCATTTTTTTTGGATTACGAACAATTTTTTTTGGAGGCCCCATTGGTGAACACGCGCCTTGGGTTACAACCTGTTTTGGTTTACAAACGGACCTCCAGAACGGATTATGGTTGTAAACCAAGGTACCACTGTACACAAGATTCCTTAAGTAGGGTTGCCATATTTTGTTGCGCTTTTTTTTGGAAACCTCCCCCCAAAATAGTGATTTTAAGCTTTCGAAGCTGTTTACGCTGATTCCCCCCCCCCATTCCATTGCCATACAGCCGGGTTTTCCCCTAACATTTTGCCAATTCGGCAAAACTCCCTCCTGACACCATTTTTACACCCAGAAACCAGGAAATGTCTAGAATTTTTCTGACATATGGCAAGCCTACATTAAGACACTTTGTGCTGGACTCAAGGGGTCACTTGTGTGAATGGAAGGGCTCTTTCCATTCACAGAAGCAACTGAGATCCAATGGAGCCTCTCCAACAGAACGTAGGTCAGCTGTTTTCACCAATCCCCCCCCCCCGTCCTTCCCCATTTCTCATACTGTTCTGGACAGTCACCCAACACTCTGGAGATGGTTTTCAGAACTGGGGCAGGGAGGAGGAACTGGCTTCCTCCAGCACGACTGGAACTCCACTAAGCGGAAGTCTGAATTCAAACCTTATGGTGGAGTACGGTCCTTAAAATGCTTACTCCTACAATAAGCTCATTTATTTCTGCAGAGTAAGCAGTCTAAAAGCTGCAGCTTACTTGCATTTAAAGCTATAAATACCAATCACATCACAATCCACTAGACAATTGGACTAAGGCCCATAAACTTTGGTGATAATACACTCGTGTAAAAATCTGGTATTTAGTATATAATCCCAACAATTATATGTGTGTCTGTTTTTTTAGCTTTTACACATGTGCAGGCATGGGTCCCCAAACAAACTTTCTCTCACAGGTTAAGTTCAGAATAAAGCATTCTAGCTAACCAACTGTATGACAATTCTAATTTTTTTTATTTGAACAATTGAATTCCTTTCTGCAGAACTTGGATATTTGATACAGATTGTGTACAGCCTTGCATTTTCTTTTTACTGCCTGAAAAGGAATCCTATGCTTGATAAATGGGGCAAGCCTGTAATGTTACACAGGGGTAGACATATTTCCCCTGTTCAGTCTCTAATGATATTAATATTGCAATACAGTGGTACCTTGGGTTACAGACGCTTCAGGTTACAGACGCTTCAGGTTAGACTCAGCTAACCCAGAAATAGTACCTCAGGTTAAGAACTTTGCTTCAGGATGAGAACAGAAATTGCACGCTGGCGGCAGCAGGAGGCCCCATTAGCTAAAGTGGTACCTCAGGTTAAGAACAGTTTCAGGTTAAGAACGGACCTCCAGAACGAATTAAGTTCTTAACCTGAGGTACCACTGTAATTGGCTGTGGACAGGAATTGTCATGTACTATCTGGAATAATTTCTGTAATTTCAGAATCAGAACATGGATTGTTTGCTCTTCTTCCACAGCTTTGTTTCTTCCCATCCACTATGCCTCATGCACCAAAAATCATGTACATTAAAACAATGCACTTTGGGGGGGGGGTGATTTGAGCATGCTAGTATTCCCTGGAAGCTCCAGTTGAACCTAATATTTCCACTGACTTGCTAATGTTCATTACACTCCCCATTTAGCTGAACACTAGCAAGCATGAGAGGGCTTTACAATGGGAGCTAGATATGCACACTAGCAAGCCAGTCATTTGAAAGTTGAGATAAAACTGAAGCTGTGAAGGAATTCAGGTGAAATTGTGGCGCAACTGCTCCCCTGGAGCCTTCTCTATAGCATTCTTGGCAGCAGGATTTTTTTATTCACTCAGCCTTTTTAATTGCGTTATAAATCCATGCCGTTTTACGCGTGCTCTCCCCTGTAACGATTTTTTATTTGCTGCCTTTTATGGTTTTTTTTTTTGGTTGTTGCTGCAGTTAATCATTATAACATTGTACTTTCATCATTGTACTTTGTTTGTTTGTAAGCAGCCCAGGAAATATTTATTGATCAGCAAAGCTATATAAGTTCAAATGATAATAGCAGCAAAAAAAAAAAAGTAATCAAATTGGCAAAAACCCAAAGAATCTCCAAAATAAGAGAGCCTTTATCCTTCATTGGAAACCCCAAAGGGAGGGGGGTGGGAAAGGGAAAGGGAAGCAAGTTCCAGCAATATTATCTACTGAAAAAGAATACGAATAATACAGGACCAAAACATCATGACACTTTTCAGGAAGGCACTCATTTACCTTTTATGGCAGTTTGCAGAATTGTGGCACTTATAATTAATATAGCCAACATTTTGGGGGGGAGGGGAGGGGAGTTCACAACACTTACTGCCAAGTTTTGTCCCCCTCCATCTAAAACAGAAACCATTTCTGTGACATTTAGATGTCTCCCACGTATAGTCATGTTGCGACCTCCACTGCAAAAAAAGGGAAAGGAAATAAGCTTGGAACTTGGGTCTACTTCAAATTTTTTAAAAAAACAAGTTTGCAGCTCAGAAAACTTTCTACCTCACAGTAAATCAAAAACTACAAATAAAAATAATAATCAAGTTTGCAGCTCAGAAGACATTTTGTTGTTGTTGTTTAGCCGTGTCCAACTCTTCGTGACCCCATGGACCAGAAAACGCCAGGCACTCCTGCCTACCACTGCCTCCTGCAGTTAGGTAAAGGTAAAGGGACCCCTGACCATTAGCTCCAGTTGTGACCAACTCTGGGGTTGCGGCGCTAATCTCGCTTTATTGACCGAGGGAGCCGGCGTACAGCTTCCGGGTCACGTGGCCAGCATGACTAAACTGCTTCTGGCGAACCAGAGCAGTGCATGGAAACGCCGTTTACCTTCCCACTGGAGCGGTACCTATTTATCTACTTGCACTTTGACGTGCTTTCGAACTGCTAGGTTGACAGGAGCTGGGACCGAACAACGGGAGCTCACCCCTTCGCGGGGATTTGAACCGCCAACCTTCTGATCGGCAAGTCCTAGGCTCTGTGGTTTAACCCACAGCGCCACCCACATCCCAAAGCTCCTTCTCTTACCCCACAGTAAATAAAAAACTACTATTCTCAGTGTATGACTGCAAAGCAAATTTATTCACATACACAAATGTCAATCTCAAGCCTGGCTTAAGGAATGAGTATTTGTGTGTCATGCGTATGACAGTATGATCCTACAGTACACTGCCTTCTCTTGACAAAATTCCTATCCATACTGATTGTGATTGTTCACCTCTTTTCGGAGTCTGCCTAGCATGACATGTAAGCAATGTAACCTCCAGTAGGATCTCGTCACATATTTCAGTAGGATTTAAAGCTAACAACTATAGACCACTGGTTTTCATTGTTCTACTTAGGTTTCCAATACACACACTGCATATATAAGAATGTTTAGCTCTTACAATTCTACTACAAGGTTTGAATGGACTCTTAGCATAACGACTACCAGCTGTCTTCCCTTTCCCTAGTGGACTTCTTCAGCAGTGGTTCTGAAATGGTATGGGAGTCACTCATGGGAGTGGGGATGGCTGGGATGAATGAATGACTGACTGAATGAATCTTTATTTGCATCAGCCACCAGCCATAGCAATAAAACAAAATGTAGTATACAGAGGATAAAGGTAAACAGTTAATTACATAAAATGCATTTTGGGGGTTTGGATCAATAGTCAAATAACGGATCTTATTCTAATTGCCTTGTAACTTTTGCTGTCACCTGTTCATCTTGATCTGCCAAGAGAATGGACACTGTAACAGTGGATGGGCGACCCAGAATGGACAGTAATAGAGGGGTGATGGCTGGAAGCTGTGGTCCTTGAGGTACTGCGGTCCTGAGCCATTTAAGGGTTTATAGCACCAGCACTTTGAATTGGGCCCAGAAACTAATTGGTAGCCAGTGCAGTAGGACCAGGATTGATGTAATGTGCTCAAACTGTCTTGCCTCAGTGACTAACCTATTTAGTGAGCTGAATTCTGTACTAGCTGAATTTTCCAAACTACAGAGGCAGCCCTACCTATAATGCATTGCAGTAATCTAACCTAGAGGTTAACAGAGCAGTTAGGCCGTCCCTGTCCAGATAAGGGTGCAGCCGGGCTCTTTAACTTGGCCTTTGGCTGACTGACATCTAATGCCCTTTTAAAATGTGTTGTGGAAGGGGGGATTCATGGGTTGTCTTTGTTTTTATTTTATATTTTTGTGTTTTTTGTGTTTTTTAAATTGTAATTTTATGTTGTGAACCACCCTGAGACCTACGAGTACAGAGCGGTATACAAATGTAAATGAATGAATGAATGCTGAGCTGATGGATGTACTGGTATGGCACCATGAACATCTGATCTCAAAGCCCAGCCACACCCTATAAAACTGAAGGATCTACAAGTGACAATAAGGTCTGTTATGATACTGTTAACTATTTCACATTCACATTCAATGTACTACTTTTTATAAGAAGTAAAATAATTTAAGATTACCTCTTCCAGGTGACATTTGGAAATATTCCAGTACACGCAGGGAGAGAGACGTAAGACAGTGTCACAGGGCGTGAACACGGAAAGCCAATTTTCTTTATGCATATGCTCTTGGCTTCTTTGCGACTTGGTGGTAAACAGAATTTCATGTGTGTGCTATTTAACACTTTAGTGACAAATATTCTGAAAAGAAGAACAACATCTCTCAAATTCTCCCCAAACCCAAATGCTGTTTAATTTTAAAGCAGTTTGCAAGCCAACTCTCACTGGAACTCAAAATTAACAACATGCGGAGCCCAAGGATTCAATCAAAATTCATATTGTAATGTGATTTAGAAGAGGAAGAAAGCATCTTATGAATGAACATTGCTTTTAATTCCACTCACAGATGTGGAAGATTAAAAAATAAGAATAAAAGTAATCTAGTGAGAGGAAACAGAGATTAGACTATCTACCAAGGAATAGGACGACAACCTAAAACAACTGGGATTATTACAGTGATTACTAAAGTTTCACTTTTGGAACTAATGCGACAAAAGAGAACATTAGTGCAGTGTGAATAAGTCTAAATCACACAGTTAAAAGGCTCCATCTTGATTATATAGTTTAATCACGAGTCCAAACATTTCCAGGATAAATGTCTATGTGGTACAGGTGCGTGTCAATTTAAAAGATAAAATAATTGATTGTATTTTTACTCACTCCTCTGATTTGCAGCTACTGGTTCCAGTCATTTCCATCAAAACATCTGCATTTGAAAAGTTTTCTCCTCTGACTAGTACTTCACTGCTGCCTAATGTTGATATCCACATTGGTTCAATGGAAGTAATGTGCAAGGGCTGTTGGAAACAGAGTAAAACAAGATTTCAGTATCCAGTCAAGCACTTATAAACATGTTTAACTTGTACCTTTCTTGTTAATGGGTAGATATTAAGTGTTGTTCCATGCTCCATAATTTCCACTGGTTTTCATATTCTTCAGGATGGAATATAAAAAAAGGGCATAACCAAATCCACCAGCACGTATGGCCTGGTGGAGACATAAGTCTACAGTATATTGCCCCAGATGAGAGATCGGAAGGAATGGATGGGATGAAATGATGGGTACAAGCACTGGCGGAGGAAGAGGAGTGCCGGGGTAGCACACAGCCCCCGGCAGCGAGATCCCGATGGAGTGCCATTATGGCTACCCCCACCCACCCACGCTGGGCACCACACCCCAGCAGGCGGCATGCCCCACCCCCAGGACGCGCGTCACGCCCCTAGGACGCAAGCCAGCCCTGCCCCCCGGTGCCGGAGCATGAAGCTCCGCCACTGGGTACAAGAAGACTGTTGGGTGATTGCACATATGGGGACTACATGTTTATATCAGTTTTGGGCAGTATGAATGTGTAGGTTAATGATTTTCGGTGATTGTATTATGTGATTTTTATAATATTATTTGAGATCTTTTAATGATATGTCATTATGCTGCACTTGGATGTTTTTGTATATGATTTGCTTTTATGGTTCTTATTTATGTTTACATTTAATTATGCTAATTACAATGTGGAATTGTTTTTATGGTATTGGTAGTATTGTTTTGAATATGGAATTTGTATTTTTTTATTTTTTTATATTGCTTTCTTTTGGTTGGAATTTGTAAACTGCTTAAGATATTTTTTTTGGTGAAATATAAACTGGTGTATAAGCCAGCTAAAATAAATTATTGCCCCTACAAACTGTGGTCAAAGAGCTAGCCTTGGTAACCCATGAATTTCCCCTCTCATCCCTTGTCAGCCTTTATAAGTTTTAGTGTCACATATGTGCCATAGTTAATGCCAACCACAGTTCCCATGAATCTGAATAACCCAGATAGTAACAATGTAGGTGTAATGATAAAACACACCTAAGGCAAGCAAAAAATGGGCAGGAGAACTTATTCCAGAGAAAAGAAGAGGACCGTGTATGACTGGCATGCTTTGGGTTGCATATAGCTAGCATTACTTATGTGTTGGTGCTAAAAATCCAAAGAACAACAATAATTTGGAAATGTTTATTAAAACACATTCACATCTATATCTATCTGTGAACATATATTCCACAGAGTTTCAAAAGTACTGCCATTCACCCAGGGTGTATGCACACATACACTAAACCCCCCCCCCCAAGAAATTAAAGGGAGACTCTGATTCTTCCATTAAACAGAGTGGGAAATTCTGAAAGACAGAACACAAAAACACTCATACCCACAAAATAGCATTGGAATAAAGTCACAATGAGAATAATATAGGCACTGCACAAATCATAGCACAAATTTAATGGTATACTTGGATACAATGTAACAATCCTTCATAGCAATATCTATAATTAATGTTTCTAAGTTGCATGAGCCCTCTTTTGAACGACACAAAAAGTTTATAAATTATTAGTTTGGTTCTTTGTTTCTTCCTTCATGAGTCTTTTAGTCCAAATATTTCATCTATATTTCAAAAGGACTCAGCAACAGTAGCTAACCTTGATGTTAGCTGCCAAATTGCATTTGCTGCTGAAAAGCTAAAGCTACCAACAGGAAGTCCAATCTGATATGTGTCTATTGATATGCATCTCTCACAAACGTTAACACTGCTGAATATGTTCGGTTTTCATAAGAATTAGCAAAACAGCAAACTAAATATTACAATATTCTTTTGTAAGCTCCTCTAGGCAGGGGACTATACTCGTATATGAACACTGATGGCTTTGGACTTCTGTTTCCTGAACTGCAAGTCCCACCTAATTCCACAAAACAATTTAGGTTTGAAATTGAGAAGAATTTAAAATGCACAGTGCTCTAAACAGCAGAGGGGAGAAAAGTGCTATCTGAAGTTTTAAAAAGTAAACAATTTTACTGGGAATGCACAGGCCTATGGGAAAACTTCAGGAAGTTCTTTGGATACTAATAATGTGATAACGTTAAGCAAAAAAAATTATATTTATGGATTAAGATTAGATACATTTTCGTTGACCTCACTGTTATTTTGGTATAAAAAGAGAACTAAAGATACTGAATCGTGCTTAAAATGAAGTGGTATGGTAGTAAATGGCTGCTCAGCCCTTTCCCAGGTAGGTGGCAGTTGCGGCCCCTCGCTCTCTGCCACCATCCCCAGCAACCAGATCACAGGTGCTTGCCAGCCATTTGTGAATTCCCCTGGCCAGCAGGAGCACAGCGTGAGACTTCCCTCTGGAAAGCTAGCTTCAAATGGGCCACTCAGAGGCCCCCACCTGATGGTCAATGCCTTGCTGGCTGGCTGCTGCCATGCCTGGTCAGGCACAACACTGCATTTGCCACCGTATTAACTAGAAACCTGAAGTACTATGGGAGTACCAAGTGGGATGAGGCAAGCAGTTGATAAGTCTTCTGCCAGCAAACTAGGGAGGGAAACCATTTTCAGTGAGTCTCCTATACCCAACAGCCCCCCTTTCCTTGTTCTTGTGGTTGAAATCTTACCATCCAGCTCAGACATTAGTTTGATTAAACCCTCCAGTTCCCCCCATTTCTTAAAAGAAGCAATTCTGGTTCAATTCACTCCACCCAAAACAACATTTGCTTCTACAGTTTCAGCACCATCTAATGCATAATGGCTTATCAGTTTAGCACAGGAAAGAAATCTGATTTGGTGGTGGGTAGAAGAGAACAAGGAAATAGACACTTTCAATAATAACATGTTTAAGTCAGATTGAAACTATGGTGATTGCCTAAAAATACACAAACCAAGAATTGCAAAACTTAGTTTATACTATTCAGTACTAATAATATAGTCAACTCACTAGCATACTGCAATGTAGTTCCTTCCTCAAACAACAGTGTGCTCTTTGGGCAACACCTGTGCTATCCAATAAAGTTTAACGGAAAACACAGTTATACAGAAAACAAAAACTACATTTTGACTGTTTTTTGTTCCTAAGTATATATCATCCCAAATCACTGAAGAGGATAATTGCAGCAGTATGTATGTACTGTATTCAGCTCTGTATTGTTGTTTTTTAAGCTTGATCAAGCCATTTTGCTAGCGAGATTTGGAGAAAAGTGATCCAACAGGATTAGAATTCAACCCAGAGGGTAACTCTGTGAAATGAAATCCTTCCACTAATTATATTAAATGACAACTACTGATTTCTTATAGTGTCGTGGTATCTGACCCAAACACAGCATTGTTATTCATTATAGCACAAATCCCCATGAGTACAAAGGGTAAAAGCAGAAAATGTGAAACACACACACACACACACAAATCTCAACTATCTATATTTCAGCAGTGGAAAGCGAAGGCAACACAAACATCCCATGGTATTTTACTATCATTGTTGCTACTGCTACTAGTCTTATGAGTTATGCAAAGCCTTTCATAGCATAAGCAAGAGAGACTAGAGAAGCCCGTGGAATTCTCCTGAGCTTGGACTTGGGAAAGGTCTACAGGAGCTCATAAAGGTCCTGTACTGAAGGGGGAATTAGTGTGTCCAATTGCCAACCATCACCCTTCAATGCTTCCCCTTATTTTCCACCATGTCCTTTTAGTCTTCTGCCTCCTTCACACTTGCCATCAGTGAAAACAGCATATGATTGACAGTGAGCTGGATACATTATAGGAAAAGGCGGAGATGGTGTTAACACATGAGTGAACTCCCCTCCCAATCAATTGTGCTATAACTTATCAGTTTCAGAATATCTGCTGACCTCTGGTCTCTGTGAAATATCTTTCCCATCTGAAGCACTGGTAGTAATTGAATCACAGTCAACCTGAAAAAATTGAAAGCACTTCCTTAGAATATTTTTTTAAAAAACACCATTCGTCAAATAAAAAACTTTCCATATAGTGATTTAAATTCAATACAAGCCAGAAAAATTACCTTTTGTGTACAAGTCATGGTAGAGGAGACACATTTGTTCTCTCTAGTAGACCAGGTGCAACCAGCACGAGACAAACATTCTGAACATCTAGAAATATAAAATAATAGTTTACACAACTGCAGGGATTGGTGAGATCCAGCAGAGAATGTGTGTCAGTATATAATGCTAGGTCTTACTCAGGGGGCTTACATGTTATAAATATTTATTTAGCTCTACTCAAGCTAAGGCTTTTCATATAGTGACCTCAGTAACTCAGAACACTGGTCCTCTACAATTCAGATATTACACTGCCTGCTGAAAACTTGGAAATTTAATTGTAACATGTAAAGTCAATTTGGATCAGCAGGAGAACTTCAAGGGCATCTTTGTCATATTAGGCATGGAAAAGCAATGCTCCATAATGAGGCCCCTGCTGGATTAGATTAAAAGACCATTGCATTCTGCCTCCCAAAGTGACCAACCAAATGCCCCTGGGAAGCCCAAAATCATGGCATGGAGGCAACAGTCCTCCTTTGCTGTTGATTTTGAGTGACTGAATTCAGTGCCATGCTGCCTCTGAACCTGGCGAGTGAAGTTGTTCGTTTCTATAGTGTTGCTTGAACTCCTTGCAAAAGTAGATGGCTCATACCATCTGAGGTAAAGGTCATATGTTATGCTAAGAAGGTGGCACAAAAAATCACACTGTCCATTCCTCCTTGCTTAAACTTCCATCATCCCTACGATCTCACTTAAAACTGTAAATCCATTGAAGGGGTTTTGCCTTGGGGCTAGGCTAGAGGTTGTTGTGGAGCTGTTCCAAAAACCCTTTGGTTAACACAAAAGGAGTCATGAGTGGCAAGCCTTATTGCACTAATTAATTAGGAAAGTAAGCCTTAATGTTGGACCTGCCTTGCCCCCCTACTCACCAACTTCTCAATTCTGGAAAATATGCTTCTGTGTGAAGCACAAAGTAGCTTAGATAGAGTTAATTCACACAGAATCCACAGTGGCTCATTTTCATCACTATCTGGCTATGAGTTCAGGGAAACAGAGCTGAGATCTAAAGTGATGCTTCAGCAAAAGAATGTATCATGGGCCAAGTACGGTTATAAATCTATGTACTAATAATAGCTCCAAGCGAAACAACAAGCCTACCCATAAGGCTTATTCATTGCTAAGGTTGCTTCCAGACTGACAAGTGTTATATAAAGATTGCACTTCTTCTACCCTACATGCAGAATGGCAAGACTCTTCAGGTAGTCTTACATTTTACAAAAAATGTACATCCTGTTATACATAATCCATACTTTTGTGTGTCATATACAGCTATGTAGGTGGGTAGGTGGCATAACCTTTTATCAGGATGTTTATTTTCAACACACACACACACACACATTTTCATGTTTACCGAAAAGAGCTTCCCCTTCCTTAACTGCTACTGTGCTAATAATTTTTAAGCTAATTGAAATGGCACCAACCAGAAAAGCAGTGTGATCCTTTTTAATCTATTTAACATTTTGCACTACATAGTTTTTTCATGTAAGTATAATTACACAAATATAGATTTAAAATATGAGTGAAGATGTTATTCTGACTTTAAAAAAAAAAAAACATTACTAAAAATGGCACGGTCTATGTACTGAAAAGTAGAGACCTGGGAATAGGCTCAGCTGCCTGAATGATCACCACCGACACTGTTTGCACTAGTCTTCTCCAATCTGGTGCTGTGCAGATGTTCAGCTCCAGCTGCCAGCTGCCACACTCAATATGGCCTGTGGTCATCATGCCAGATATAGACCAAAACATCTGGTGGGGAAGGTTGGTCCTACACTGATTGGCAATAGCTTTCCAGGGTTTCAAAAAGGATTTTTCCAAGCCCTACCTAGAGATATAAGGGACTGAAGCTGAGAGCTTCTGCATGCAAAGGGTGTACTCTATCACTGATCTACAACCATATTCCTTCAAAAAGACAGAAGAGTATTTCAACTTAGCACTGAATCTACAGATATTGCACTATGTTCTGTTCCTTCCAAAAAAAATTGATTATCCCCCCAAAAAGTTTCAAAAGAGGTGAAAGTACCATGGGGAGAATACAAGATAACACATTTATGATGACACTGTGTAGATGTAACAGTACAGAGAACGAAGAGTGACAATTCAAGAGGAAACATCTAATGTGAAAGCACCCTAAAGAAGCTGTTCCACAACCCACAAAAAAGATATGTAAACATCTCTTACGTTTTCTCTAATGAGCAGTCATATTTAAATATTTCTGATAAAGTCTGTGAACCAGATACGAGTAATACTTGAGCAACTGGAAAGAAAAAGAAAAAGAAAAAAATTTGATATATTGGGTACAAGCATATATATAATGAGTTATTTAGATACAATTGATTTTAAAGTAGACACAAGAGAGCCCCCAGGAATTTTTCCAAGGACGGAAAAGAAAATACTCCAAATAAATAGACAAACATAACTAGCACCAGAGAACAGGTCAACAATTTCTGGTAGCGCTGGTGACTCTGCAATGGCAAAGCCTAGTTAGATTTGGTCCCTGAGCAATATGTATGTCAGGTCTACGCACCTGTTGTTTCTCAGTGAGTAAACATGGCATCCAGGGAACTTCTCACTGCTGAAAGTCTTAGTTCTTTGCCTAGCTGCCTTCACCTCCTCTAGCTTTTAACTGTACTCCTCCTACCATCAATTTCACAGTCCACTCACAACTTAAAAAACACAGCCTCCTCCCTCCTTTCAATAAAATGGGTGTTTTGGGCTGCTTTGTAGGGCTGGCGTACCCCATACTATCTCAGCCATAGTCCTGCCCCTTGCAATATAGCTATTAACTATTGACTTTATCTGCGCTGGCATTAGCAGAGTAATTTTTAAAATATTCACAAACTCACTTCATATAAAATGTTATTTTCTTATTATATCTGTGATAGAAAAATCATGAACTCCTTCTTTGCTGTTATCTTTTGTTCTTGGGCTGGCACACTTGTCCCAAATCACAGCTACCTTAAAATCTTGTATAATCAAATTGTTTTCTATGGAGCAACGATCACTTATTTACCAGGGAAGACCAAGAGAGGAAGCTTAACAATAAATCAAGAGTTTTGCCTTCTCTTGCCTTCCCTTTGACTAATTGGTTATGTCTCCTTTCTTAAATTCCATTGGCTACACTGGCGGAGGAAGAGGAGTGCAGGGGGAGCACACCGCCCCCGGCAGCGCAATCCCAGCAGGGTGCCATCGCGGCTGCCCCCCCCACCTGCGCTGGGCGCCATGCCCCTGCAGGCGGCGTGCCCCGCCCCCAGGATGGCGCCCCCCGCCTGCTCCCCGCCCCCTGGTGCCAGAGCATGAAGCTCTGCCACTGATCGGCTAGTATTTTTTCCCCCTTCTTTGTAAAGTTTGTGATTATTATTTCGTTTTATAATGTGTATAAAATAGAGAGAACAACTATAACACCAGATTAAAATTAAAACATGAAAAAACAAAACTATAAAATAGGCATGTGGAACGAGTAGTTGCACATAAGTTAAAATAACAAAGTCCAAGTAAAGGCTATCAACTTCATCAGATCATCAACTATAGTTCCAGATTTGCCATGCTAGCGACAAGGGACATCTTGAAAATATTTTTTTCTGCTGAATATGTCATAAAGGAATGCCAAATCATATAAAAAATGTCTGAAGGAGCAGGTAAGTTTTTCACAAACAAATGAGGAGAATAGTGCCTGCACAGTCTAACTCATCCGTCAAATTCTAAAATGCCAGAAACTTACTACGTTTTTACTTCTAAAAAATGAAAGCCAGGAATATGTTGATTAAGGCTCATTGGGTGAAGAGGCTATCACCTTTATCTTCCTGCAGATACCCATGCATAGAGCCCACATAAATGAAGAGATTATGCCACAGATAATTGTATTACTTAATTATTGATTCTGTTTATGCTGCTCTTTTCAGTGGAGTTTCCAAAGAGCTGATAACATGGGTCACGTTTCTCTTGCATGACAATTAGTCTTTAGTCTTCTATAGCAACTTTTTCCTAATGTAGTTTAAATAGTTGAATGCGTACACACAAATGCTCTAATCTTGTCAACACAAGATTTGGGATTCAGGGCTGTTTTCAGGAAGTGGCCTTCATCTTGGTGCCAGACAATTAAGACCATCTTCCCCAATCTTGCACATGCAAGAAAAGACTGACAAGTGTGACATGATAAAATAGTAGCCAGGCTTATACCAACCACAAACAACAGCCAACCTCTCTTCCTTTTTCCAACATCCAACCACAGCAATCCATAACACACTTTCAAAGCTTCCTCTTTCAGAACCAACGTGGCTTTATCCTCCCTCCGCCCAAGCACAGTAATTAAAAATCAGGCCACATATATCCCCACATATTCCATACCACAAAACATCCCAGGTGTTGTAGGTAAAACTTGCCTTTTCCGACTAGATCAGCTGCCTTAAGGTGACAAGAGCAGTTCATGACATCTTCCTTCACATTCTCACAAAGAATTTTTTTGGTATTCACATCTATCACTTTGCAAGTGAATGGCCCTTCAGAATTTCCAACTGCAGTTACAGAAATCTAAAGGAATGAGAAAATTGATAAGATTTCTTAACCTCTTAGATGATAGTCTGGACGAACTTCCAAGAGAATCAGAGTTAAACTCTCAGGGTAAATGTTGATAGGCTACTTAAAGATGAGATAAAAAGTGAATGGCAAGAAACAATTGAAAATACACCGCCAACTTTTAACTGGCTGAATAGCAGGAGCTGCTGCAATCTGCCCAACTCCATTCACCACACCCAATGATTCCTACTGGAAAGCCATGAGATTTATACAGAGCGATTCTCCCACTTCCTTCTCTCCCTAGAATGATGATGATTTGTTACACATGTAGACCATGTTTTATGCAAACCAGAATTCATACCAACCAGTGTTTGTAAATCTGCTTCAAACCTTAGCTTCAATATATGGTCAAGAAGATTCCTGGTTTGCATTAACCATAAACTATATCAGTATGTCTAAATGATGACTAAGAACAGAAAGAGAAGAGAGAAATGGTTTCAGAGGCAGGAGGGAAGACAGCATCATGCGCAAGGCTGGCTCTCACTTTGTCACCCACAAGGATGCTGAAGAGCCAACGTTATAGGAGAAAAATACTACCAACAGAAGCCAGAATTGCGTGTTTCTTTTTTGTCCCACTGGGTGAACCTGGCTTCTCTCTACTTTCCCTACACACTGCAGCGATCAATGATTCAGGCAGACTGTCTACCCGGACATGTGACAGAACTTCAAGAGATTAACAAAACTTGTTTTAAAGTATGTCCGTATTCTTTCCACATCAGTGCCACCCCTCAGAGGTAGAGCATGGTTACAGGAATCCATATCCAGCATGAGGGAACCATTAACCTCTTCACATCATAGCAACATGATCTAAAACCATTCCAAGCAGAAAGCGGGGAGCATCAGAAGACATCACCATTGCTCTAACAAGGCGTCACCTGCACCTTCACAGCTTGGCCTTTCCTTTTGTGCAAGGCACCAAACAACTGGAGCCACCCAAGGAAGTTCGGTTAGGGGTCCCAATCCTGCTGGGTGCATGTAAACTGACACAGTGTGATCTGCAAGTATGGGAGGCTGGGATTCTGCCAGTATGCCAAACACATTGGATTCATTAAGTAAGATGAACTGCTTCTCTATAGAGATGGTTTGCAGAGAATGTCAAACATGGAAGCCTGGGCCAGATACATGCTTTTGTGTACATAAAAATAAATAGGGCTTTGTTTACCCAGGTTTGCCCACAAAGAACCCCATTGTTACACCAGGAGAAAGGTATAAGCAGCATAGGATTGGACTATTATGTTTCAGTCTGACCAGAGTACTGAGAGAGCTCAGCACTGCCAAGTTAAATTCTCTCATTTGTAAAAATGATGTATTAAGTAGTGCCGTTATACTATAAATGAAATGAAAATGATGTTTAACATACCTCACCTCTGTAATGCTTAGATGTGTAGATTTTCAGGCATTTATCTGTTCCATATGGAATGCTTGTCCAGTTCATTATGTTATTTGAAACTGGGCATGCGCCTTTTAAAGTGCAGCTGAAGAAAAATCCAAATATATGCATGAGAGAAATAGAGAAATGCTTTTCAATTATATATAAAAATCTGCATTATTTGTATCTCCTAGCCAAACTGTGGCCACCTTGACTGAACATTTCTAAAGTGCCTTCTCAGCTCTTAATAGGCTGAGAAATCATGTTCAAGATATTTAGCTTTAAAAAAGATACATCAAACAATGAACATCTCTTCCATCATTTCCTTTCAATCAATTTGTTCCACCCTGTTGGCTAACTATGAAAATTTCTGGGAGATAGAACTGATTACCCTAATCAGATTTTCTCACTTTATTGTTGCTTCATTTCTGTCTTTAAAACCATAAAAAACCAGTCACACCCATTGATTCTTTCTCATGGCTTGTGATGCCATTGTCCCTCGAAGCCACATATCCAAGAGTAGATATGAGTTTTGGAGAGTCGGTGTTAAAGAACATTTATTTACATTATTTTCCTTGGGACCACTCTATGACTTTTTCAATCTTATGAGAATATATCATTATGGTCTTTCTCAAATTTCAAATTAAAAATAGGGTATGCGAATTTAACGCAACTATCCAAATAACTCCTTCCTGCTAACTATAATTATAACCACAATTATAGATGTCCTTTTAAGAAGAGTCTTACTGCATGCTAGCTTTAATTGCTAAAACACTAATTTCTTATTTACTGCTTGGCTACTGGCTTGTCACTATTGTGTCTTATCACTCTTTTTTGCTCAAACTTTATAAAAAGATAATTTTAAAGCAAATAAATAATTGTTATGGTCTTCTTGTTGTTTTAGAATTTCAAAGTTATTTGGCACCAGGATTCTGTCTTAGCCCAGTTAGAATACTAACACAAACATCCTGGGAAGGTTAAGAGAGAAACTTGAGTTGCCTTTACATTAATATTATTAGTAAGTGTCGTTATAGGAAGAGTCACTGCAGACTTAAAACTGATCCAAGATGGCTTTGCAAAAACAACTGTGGATACAGCCTCAAGGTATCAAGAATTAAAAAATACCAATAACGAAGCATTTATTCATATGAGCCTAAGAAGCAAAAATACATACTTGTTATATGAATAACACCATCCACAGTGGGGGTCCATGGCAGTTAAACATTCTTTACAGGAAATATACTTGCTACAATTGGCAACCTTTGTTCTCCAGATCTAAAATAGAAAGGAAAAAAAATCACTCTTCCATGTTCCATTTTCTCTTCCATTTTCAAAAACGTAAAATAATTTCCATAAACCCAGGAAATAGAAAGAAAAGCAAATCAGTAACTTAAAGAAAAAAAGGAATTCAAAGTAGTTTCTTACAATATTGCAACAACCTTCTGCTGTTCATGTCAACCTTCTATGGATCCATCACACCACTTTGCTAATTTGGGGGTGTATAGGAAGAGATCATTTGCAAATTGGACCTGTGGCAAGACCTTTGCCAGCTGTGCTCACTTGTACTTAAATTCAGAGCCAACAGGGTGGTATATGATTTCAAAAATAATTTGCATGCAGATTCCCTGCCTGTTACAGCCTTTGTCTCCAAACTTCCGTTTCTAGGAAAGGCTGCTGAATGTGTGGTTGCCCTTCAGCACTTTAAAACCACCAACTTTCTGCACACCTGTTAACGTGGTTTTTGGTCTGGAAGGAGTGTGGTCTCTCATAACCATTTCTGCCTGGCTGGAGATTGCTACGGGCAACTGCACTCCACTATTAATCCTATTAAATCCTGCTGCAAGTCTTTGATGCTAAAGTGTGTTCTTGGCAATGCCAATGTGGGCTCTTCCACTCCGGAGTTTAATGTGGATTTGAAGCTGCTCCTCTCCGTCTCTCACTTTTGCAGTGTACATACAGCATCCTCCTCATCCAAGTGGCAGCCTGCACCTCCCCTTGCTAAATTAAGTTTCTTTTCTGTCTTGTTCTAGCTGGGTCCCAGGCTGCAAGTAGCCTTCCAGATAACCATGGCTATTGCAGACCCAGAGCTGCAAATTCCATAGCCAATCCAAAGTCCAATTCCAGACAAGAAGTGATTTTAACAGAGTTGAGGGGAACCCAAGGTCCAGGTAAGCAGACGGTCAGGATCAGGTGCAAGAAACAATGTTGGTTAGCAAGCCATTGCTCCAGCAGTTCTCCCAGCCTTGCACTGAGGCTCTTAAACCAGAGGCACCAGAATGCCACCCTAGGCACAGCTGCAGCCTCTCAAGACATCTCTGCAGAATCCTTCTCCTGAGGAGGGTGCTACACCTGGGTAGTCCTTTGCTCATGAAGAAACCTTCTCTACAACCAATCACTCTTCTTGACTAGGAGGAGACAGCTGGTGGCGACATAATATTTGCCAATCTGTGGATAATCCAATAGGAGAAGAAAATGCAATACAAAAATGTGGCTCCTCTGAAGCTTATCATGTGGGAAGCGTCATTGCTTTTAACATGTGGTGACATTTCACTGGATGGTTTCTTCTGCTGCGTTTACTTCCTCCATTTTGTTTCCATCAGCCCCAAAGACATGTTCATGGCATTTTTATTTTTAACCCAGCTGTTTTTCAGAGAGCAGCTATGTTAAAATATATTAATTACCCTTGCACGTAGATGGCAAAGGAAAAGGTAGGAAATGAAGTAGGAGTCTTTCATATGAATGATTCCTATTCTTATCTGGCTTGGAGTATTATACTTTATTTAAAAATTACTTTTGCACAGTTCTGTACTTTTGTGCAATTCTGAAAAAACTTATATTCCAGATTTGTACTTTTAAAAAAAGTGCATACACAGGCAAGCAAATAACTGCACACATATCCACAATGGACCTCAGGGAAGTAATAATATTTGAGGGAAGGAGACAACACTACATAGTACAGCTACATGCATCCTAACAAGTACCACCCACTAATGTGCACAAGAAAGGAGATGGTTTTCGGAGCCGTAAGATTGAAAGTACCTGTGTGGATAAAAGTGCCCGAACAAGCACATGCAACAGTGAGCCATCTATGCATTAATGCCCTAATCTGAACAGAGACTGAAAGGAGTTCTCTTGTAATAAGGAAATCTCACGTGTGGTGATTACTCATCATCCATCCAAACATTCCTCACAAAGGCTTACCGGTGCTTCCTGAATTCAATGGATAAATGAGAGATGCTGAGAAAGAGATCATATGAAGGTGTGCACTTTGATGCCATCAACAAGTTTTCTCTTGTTTCCATCAACTCAGTTCTGAAAAGTCTCTGCACTCACGTAAGACAATGTAAGTCAATTACGCAACTGCGAACACTAAGAAAATGATGTGATAGCTAATCTCTAAAGTTACACAGAACTAATCAAGTCAGTTGCATAGTTTAGAATCTCTGTTGACTAGAAATCACACCTACTCATATTCAGGGTCCTGTTCTACAACCCAAAAGTAAAGTAGGTTGCTGGACTTCAGTTAACAAGGACTTTGCCAGATGACTGAAAGCCAACTTCAGAAGTACTATTTGTGCTGGCTGCTGCTCTTAGCTCACCTTGTTACCAGATGGTAGATAGATGTAATCTTTATTCACAGGGTCAAGTTCAAGTTTGTGAAAAATTGGTGTTTCTTCTTCAATTTCATATAAAATGTCTGGGCAATTTGCTTTCATGTTTTCATCAAGAATAACCTAAAAGCACAGGAAACAAAAAGAACCACTATCATGTTATCATGGGCAAATTTATCTGCCCTATTTGAATACGCTATGGTTCCTCTATTCCTCCCCATCATCAGCAATTTAGAACAGTTTTTTTTTGAGGAGGGACGACATGTCTGGGTGGAGGAGGTGGAAGCAGAAGTCCCACTGTGCAAGCAGAACCTCAAATGAACAGATAAGAAGCAAACTGCATGGATAATCTAACAAATACTCTTACCTGGAAAGAGAACATGTTCTTTTACTTTTATCTCAAGAAAGATACAAGGACCTATTTTGAATGCACATTCAGTGACTAATGATCAGGATTTGTATGTTTTCGATTTGGTCAGCTATTCTTTACAAATACCGTTTAAAACCTTGATTGCACAGGGTTTTAAAATCATACAGGCAGCCTCCTTGAATAGAAGAGCTTCCCACTTTAGACATTCATCCTCAAACTCACAGAGTGGTCTCAACTGTGTACAGGTAATGTGTTGGAAGCAGAATGTCTGGACTGCATGCCTCCATTTCTCCTCACGTGTTTGGTTCCTCAGCTGCTTTGTATAGCTATATTAGCCCTATTTGGGCTAATAAGCAATCAATAAGTACATACAATAAAACAGTGTAAGATGACAGCAATAAAAGCTTTTCAGAAAGCTAGATAAACTAAACAACCTAAAAACTTATTTTGAAATTACATTATTTAAGTTATTTCACTGAAAACCGATCCAAGGAAATGTTGAATAAAGGCCAACATATATTTTTGTTAGGGAGAAGGCATTGTTTAATTACGTAGAAAGCCACTGGGGGGAAAGGAACCATCTTTCAAATATTATACAAGAAGAGAAGTTACAGTCGTACCTTGGAAGTTGAACAGAATCTGTTCTGGAAGTCCGTTCAACTTCCAAAACGTTCGAAAACCAAAGCACAGCTTCCGATTGGCTGCAGGAAGCTCCTGCAGCCAGTCAGAAGCTGTGGAAGCCCCATTGGGAGTTCGGCTTCCAAAAATAGTTTGCAAACTGGAACAGTTTGCGACGTTCAGGAGTCAAAACGTTCGAGAACTAAGTTGTTCAAAAACCAAGGCACAACTGTATTTGCCAATATAGCAACTATGTAGCACTTTTACATGCAAAATGCCAAGAAGCTTCTATCAACCACTGCAACCACAATGATTCATCAGATAAACCATGAAACAAACCATAAGCCACGTACTTTCAGCAACTGTCCATTTCTTGTTCCCAAAAACAAAACAATCTTGTTCAGAACCACAGTGGCATAAACTGACACCAAATCGGAGTGGCTCAGCAAAGTTGCATTGTTGATTGGCCAAGCTATCTTGTTCTGAAAAATCAAATACAGAAGCAAAATATGAGTATACATCATTTTATCAAATATGCAACTTATTATTTCCAAGCTACCTTAACTATAACTTGCTGCTGAAAGCTTCTTTATAGGAGGTAGCATTGCACTTATGGCAGGGCTCCACACAGTATTATCGCAAAACTTTGGCAACTTATGGGTCGGTTTAGATACAATGCTAGACCACAGTTTAGTATTACAAGAATGATTCTAGCCTTCTCCTGAACTCACGTGACCACCCCAATACGGCCCTAAAGTGAAGTTTCCAATTTTCTCCTATCAGGATGAGAAATAATAATATCTTAGGTGTAAATGTCATGTTTTAAAGCAGAGTATGAATCAGGAGACCAGAGAAAAACCAGGAAACAAACAGCATGTATTACTTGAACACTGGAAGCATTCATACAGATAACAGCTATGCCTTCTGGCAAACTTCTCATCAGTCATGAGTTTAGCTGTTCCTTAACTGTTCAACTACAGCAGCATGTTCTTTAGTCGATATTTACTGGGAACCTAGCTAAAGATTACATGTTGGAAGCTACAGGAAAGAGTGTAACACAAGGAGGAATAAATAATAATTTTATTTATTTATTTATTTACACACAGGCGCGCGCACACACACACACACACACACACATCCTGCCCATCTGGCTGGGTTTCCCCAGCTACTCTGGGTGGCTTCCAACAAAATATTAAAAATATTTTAAAATATTGGTCATTAACAACTTCCCTGAACAGGGCTGCCTTCAGATGTATTCTGAAAGTCAGGTAGTTGTTTATTTCCTTGACATCTGATGGGAGGGTGTTCCACAGGGCGGGCGCCAATACCGAGAAAGCCCTCTGCCTGGTTCCCTGTAACTTGGCTTCTCGCAGTGAGTGAACCACCAGAAGGCCCTCAGCGCTGGGCCTCAGTGTCCGGGCTGAGCGATGGGGGTGGAGACCAGTTTAATTACATCAGTTAATCATTGAAAACACAAATAAACAATTAGGTGGGGACCTGAACTATAAAATCAGGAAAATGTAAAGGCCAAAAACCAAAGAAATGAAAAACTGTGCTGCAATTTGATATTTTTAAAAGCATATTTAAAAATTGTGACAATAAGCACTTATTTAACTGGGCATGATGGCCCCCATTCAGACATCATGATCTTTGCTTTAGAAGCTATGATATGCAGGAACTTAATATTCTCTCATGCATCCCTTTTCTCCCATTTCACCCCTCCTTTAGCACCAGCTGGTAAACAGACCAGGAAGTCACAGTTAATCATAGCTTCCTTTTATGTCCAAACTGATAGCTATGATTAACAGCTTTCAAACAAGCCAGGATTTGGAAGCAAATGTTGGGAGCCATTAACCATAGTTCCTTGGTTCAAACTGAATGTAACATGAAGCTGTGGTTAACTAGGCTTGCTGGCTTGTGTCCCTGCTCATGTGACGGGAAGAACAAAGGAACCTACAAGAGTTAACCATCTGAAGACAGTCAAATCTTCAATCCAAGAGAGTTTATGCAAAGCAAGCGGACCGCATGTTTTTCAAAGGGGACCCTTTAGGAAAAAGGTGTTGTTTAATAATTATTTATTAATTAAATTTCAATCACATTCCTTCTTTCCAAAGGAACCAAAGTGCAGCATACAGCAAAACGGAAAACATTCAGAAACGATCAAATATCCTCACAGGTAAATAATTTCAAGATTGTCAGGAACAATATATTTCAGCAATCAAATGCCTGGGTGAACAGAAATGTTTTTAAATTCCACCTAACAGTAAAGAGGGAGTACAGGAAATTGAATTCAGGCGACTTTCCCCTCTGTCATATATACTCAATTTCATTTAAAGTGGCTCAACTCAAAACAACACAAACACAAAACCCTAATATATATCAAATGATGCTATACTATACACACAATCATGATCCATTTATACAATATTTACAAAAAGATGTACATAAAACACCATTTTTTATATTAGGTTCATTGGTATGTTTGTGTTTTGGATGCTGAAGAAAAAACTCTTGTACATAGATATAACACAAAATATAATTTGGTGTTTTGCCACTCAACCTCCCATATTATTGAAGCTCCAGGCATTAATTACATGTGTGCATGAAGTTGTGCTGTACTTCAAGAAAATATACGCTGCTATTGCAGCATCTGCCAATGCTGTTTGTGGTCTGAAGTGTTAGGGGCATGGAATGCTGAGCGATCAACATATGTGGCTTGTCAGCTCTCACCCCTGTACAAAGTTTCACAACCACTTTTAAACAAGACAGGAAAACAACGTTGTAACACCAAGAAAGAAAGAAAAAGTTCTGCCGTCTTATCCAAAGAGGGAGTGCTTCAATATTCCTTTGCTTTTTCCATAAAGCAGGAGAATACAATGTGGTCCATTAAATAAGGCATATCTACAAAGGGGGGAGGGAGAGTGTGACTACACTGGGCTTCCTCAAACTCGGCCCTTCAGATGTTTTTGGCCTAAAACTCCCATGATCCCTAGCTAGCAGGACTAGTGGTCAGGGATGATGGGAACTGTAGTGTCAAAACATCTGGAGGGCCAAGTTTGAGGAAGCCTGGACTACACCATCAGCAACACTTGAAAATTTTGACAGAAATTAACATCCAAGCAACCTAAGCATCTATGGCCTAAACTACAGACAGTGATGGCAGACTTAGGGCACTGACACTGGTGAGATAATTTGGCTCTGCACGGCTGTCTTTTATTTATCCAGCCTTCCCAACTGCATGCTTTTTTGGACTGTGATTCCCATCAGCCCCAGCCACCACAGCCATGGAGAGGGGTTCTTATTTTAATTACCGTATTTTTCGCCCTATAGGACGCATTCCCCCCCCCCTCCAAAAATGAAGGGGAAATGTATGCGCATTCTATGGGGTGAATGCAGGCTTCAGGAAGCTATCCTCCAAACGAGGTCGGGGAACAGCGGGGAGGCACAGCGCCGCCATACCGCTGTTCCCCGACCTGGTTTGGAGGCTGGCGCTGGGAGAAGCGGGCTTCTCCCCAGCACCAGCCCCACAAGCTCGGGGGACAGATATCCGCAAGCCTGGGGAGACCGGCGCGACTTCCCGCCGGGCTCCCTAGGCTTGCGGATAGCAGCCTGTTCTGGGGGCTGGGGTCAGGGGAAGCTCGGGCTTCCCCCGCCCCTGCCCCGCGCTTGGGGGGGAAATAATTTTTTTTCTTTATTTCCCCCCCAAAAAAAAACTAGGTGCGTCCTATGGGCCGGTGCGTCCTAGGGGGCGAAAAATACAGTAGGCATTTTTTATCACCTTTAATGTGGCATCCCAAGGTGGTGTACAAGAGATATAAAGCATTAAGCAATTTATATCATTAATACATTAAAGTTTAAATACAGAAACAATCCAGGGCAAAACTTTAATTCCTTGCCCTCACTACAACCCAGGTTGGAATTGGAGGGGTGTGTGTTGCAGTAAGAAGAAAAGTCCCACTGGTGTCAATGGGACTAAACTGCATGACAAATGTCACACTTAGTTAAAAGAGGTATGCTTTAAAGCAGTGTTTTCTTCAACCTAATCCACAGATGTGGTTGGACTAAAATTCTCACCCACAGCCAGCTTAATACAATTACTGCTTTGTATTATTGTAATTTATTTGACTTATCTCTCACTACAGAGACAACTTACAAAGATTAAGAACCAAGCAGAATTCCACAAAACAAAAACGTGTTCAATAAAACCATTTCAATAACCCATACAGAAACAAAAACAAAAACCCACAGAAAGGAACCCACCCTCCTAACCTTCTTAAGAGGGGAAAACAGGAGAAGGGCCTCAAACGAAGACTGAATGGTCCAGAGGCACTCCCACAAAGGTATTTATAGATGAAAACCAGCACTTTGAATTGGGCCCAGAAACATATAGGAAGACAATGTAGCTGTGACAACACCAGTGTTTTAAGATGGGCTCACCTTGATCCTGTTAACAGTTAAGTGGCTGCATTCTGCACCAGCTGCAGTTTCCAAGCCATCTCCAAAAGAAAGCTCCACATAAATTGCACTGCAGTAATCCAATACAGTGGTACCTCAGATTAAGAACTTAATTCGTTCTGGAGGTCCGTTCTTAACCTGAAACTGTTCTTAACCTGAGGTACCACTTTAGCTAATGGGGCCTCCTGCTGCCGCTGCACCGCTGCTGCACAATTTCTGTTCTCATCCTGAAGCAAAGTTCTTAACCTGAGGTACTATTTCTGGGTTAGCGGAGTCTGTAACCTGAAGCATATGTAACATGAAGTGTATGTAACCCAAGGTACCACTGTATTGAGGCTGTGAGAGCATTCATAGATTACTGTAGCCAAATTATCCCTGTCCACAAAGGGTCATCATTGGGCCACCAGCTGAGGCTGCTAGAAGGCACTCAGTGGGGATGATCTTCACCCCATATGAGTAACCAACATGATGCTCTCCAAATGTTGTTCTTCTACAACTCCCATCATCATTAACCATCAGTCATGCAAGCAAGGGTGCAGGATGGAGGTAACGAGTTCAATATCTTCTGGAATGAATATGGCTGGGGAAGTTCCATAGCTGTTCTCTGCTAATGTTGTCCAACTGAAGTTATGCAGGAAGGCACTGACAATGTAGTAGGATCGCATCCTATGCACAACTAACCTGAGCAATTTCAACCTTACTCAGTTGAAAGCTGAATGTCTGAAATCTTGCAGATCAATTGCACGAAGGTGGAGAGCTTAAAAGCTCCTTCTGCACTGGGTTTTCCCAGTGTGGAAAGAGCTTTTAAGCGCTCAGACTTGCTGGTACCAGGCCCTGGGATGCTCTCACAATATCTTATGGAAACTTGGATGGCCCTGTGAGATCTCACAAGAGCATCCCAGACCTTAGTAAGCAGGTCTTGAGAGCTTAAAAGTTCTCTGCCTTTCTTGTAAGATAAGGATGGTTGTTGGGGGGCGGGCGGGTTCCAAAGGGGTGGTTCAGGTACTGGTACATGTGTTTTTGCTTATATGCATCATCCCCAGAATGTAACCCCTGTGCAAGACACAATCATACTGTAGTCCTCCCCCCCCAAGCCCTCCCACACTGTGCAAACTTTATCGTTCTTTATAAAATGTGTATTTGTTTTAGCTAGCACTTACTCCACTGAAGCTGACAGACAAGTTGTGCAAGTATTAAATGGCACAAAAAGACGCAACAGGATGCTCCAAGCCTATGGAATACCATTAAGGCATCTGAAGTTTTGGCACAGATCTGATTTGGTGTTGCAATACTACTACTAATACTATTAATTCAATTGATATACCGGCCTTTATCAAAAGATCCCAGGGTGGTGTACTACATTAAAAACACAATACAGAACATCAATGATAAAAAATATAGTAAAAAGCATACTGACAAAGAGCCTTATAATAAAATAACCATCCTAATAACAGTCCTGTTCCCCACACTTTTACAGGCCATAGGCCTGGGTAAAGACATGTAATGATGGGGCCAGGTAAGCCTCTCTGGGGAGAGTATTCTACAATCAGGGAGCCACCACAGAAAAGGCCTGTTCTCTTGCTGCCACCTTCCAAACCTCTGGGAGTAGGGACATAGAAAAGAGCCTCCGATGACAAGTGTAGGGTCCAGGTCGCTCTGTATGGGGGAAAGGCATTCCTTAAGGTATTGAAGTCCAGAGCCATGTAAGGCTTTGTAGTACTCTGAATTGGGCCACACAGAATTCACGAGAAACGTGTTGATGGGAACATGTTAACCTTAACACAACTCTGTCATAAGACCTGATTGTGATAGAGAGATCATCCCTCCTTCCAGCATCATTCACCGTATTGCCTCTCTTTCTGTAGCCAAATATCGCTCTCATTCTCTGAATGTACATATACACAAAACACCTGGCCAGGCCAGATGGCTCACTATGCTAATCTTTCATCAGACTTATTTATCTGAAGGCTTATAGGACTTCTGTGACTTAATTCCTATTTAAAAGAAAGCTATGCTTAAAATGCACCCCATTTTGAAAACAGCTAGATCAGACACACAGTATGTTAAAAAGAAATTCATTAACTATAAAAGCTAACATTCTTGTCAGATTACAGGCATACCCTTTATATTCACGTGGCCTGCATAAGGCAGTCCAATAAATTATTTTTGAGGGTATATTACTGTGTTTTGTTCTTTTCACGTAACTCTTGACTAGGCCAAAACAACAGCAACAGCAGCAGCAGCAACAACAACAATGAAAACTAAATTTGCCGTCCACAAGACAAAAGCGCTGCTCTGGTTCGCCAGAAGCGACTTAGTCATGCTGGCCACATGACCCGGAAGCTGTACGCAGGCTCTCTCGGCCAATAAAGTGAGATGAGCGTCGCAACCCCAGAGTCGTCCACAACTGGACCTAACAGTCAGGGGTCCCTTTACATTTACGGGTAACATATAAGGTGTAGAACAATGGGATACACTTTATGGAGGTTTTCCCAAAGCAGACTCAGTGCAAGAGACTTCTGCTTTCTACAAATGCCATGCTGGAAAAGAAACAAAACTCACTTACTCCCATATCAGTCCTCTAGAACCTGCAGAAGATTTGTGGAAGAAGGGGGTGTTGTTTTACCTCATGTGGGGTTTAGGAGAAAGCAAGGTATGGTGCAAGTTCCTCTCTTAGGTTTTCCTTCTCCACAATGCTGCCTCTTGCCTTCATGGATGTGAAACAAAGGCCCCTCAGCATCCCCTAGTCCTATGCAAATGTGAACTAGACTACTAGGGACAAAAGGTTATTGTTTAATTTCTAATTGGACTTTTGCAGAAGATAGAACATCCTTGCACAACTTCTATTTTTGGCAGAACCCTTTCCCTTTTTTTCCAGTTTACAGAGAAGCCAGGAAAGGTATGCTCACCACATAATGAGGAACACTCACCAGTGGCGAGAGTGTGAGAGGAGGACAATTGTGGAGCTCTACCTCATAGTCACCATGGCAACTTGAACAGCCGTAACAATAAGTGCTAAAATACCAGAAGCAAACATGTTTTTAATTTCCTTTTGCTTCCAGCTTGTTTTCAACTTTTAATTATTTTTTTGTTTCATTTTATGTCTTCATATTGCTGTAAACTGCTGTGATATATTCTTTACGATTTAACGATATATAACAGGCACGTCCAACTCCCTAAAGACTGTGATCTACTCCCACTATTAAAAAAAACTGGCAGTGATCTACCCATTGTCAGAGTTATCAAGCTTTTTTTGGGGGGAGGACTGTCAAGAGTTGAGCTTTTTTGGGGGGTTGGCAAGTGTTATTGAGCTTTTGCGGGGGAGGATAGTCACTTGACCCTTCCAGGAAACAAGGGTCAGGCGACAATACTTGCGCTTCCCACCTGCCCCAACTTTCCTTGCTGTGGAGGAGGTGGAGGAGGGACATAGTGCCTGGGGCGTAGGGCCAAAACATTTCCATGGTCGACCAGGGTCACCCCGGCGATCTACCTGTACATTGCGGTTGACCGGTTGAACATGTCTGGTATATAAAAATAAAGTATTTAAACAACCAGTGTGCCAATCTAAGTTTCTGAATAGTTGTACAGGTCCTTTAACTGGGGGTTAGAAGTACAGTTATACGTTGGATCTCGAACGCCTTACGAGTTGAACGTTTTGGGTCCCGAACGCCGCAAACCCGGAAGTGAGTGTTCTGCTTTGTGAATGTTCTTTGGAACCCAAACATCCAACGCAGCTGTCAAGGCTTCCAAATGGCTACAGAAGCTTCCTGCAGCCAATGGGAATCCGTGCCTTGGTTTCCTAACATTTTTCAAGTTGAACGGATTTCTGGAATGGATTCCGTTCGACTTCCAAGGTACCACTGTAATCTGAAAACAAAAATATCTAGACAAGGCACAAAATATCCGCCAAGTGTGATTTCCCATTCTACAACATTCAGTCTCATGGTACACATCCAATGCAGCAATCCCAAATACCTTGGTGGGAACCAAGCAGGGTTCACAAGGGCACCATGTTGGGGGGCCCATCCCTAGGTTACAGCGGCCAGGCTAGTAAAGGCCTGAGGGACTCTTCCTTACACTTCGAAATAATGATGATGATTTTATGTACTTTTCATGATACAGAAGACACATTTCGAGAAGAAAATTGTTACAACGGTAAAAACAAAGAACTTGTTTTCCTATTTATTAAAACAGTTCTATAGCCATGGTGGCTGGTTGGGTTACAGGTGCTCATTTTATTATCTTTCCTTTAAATATATGTTATTTGAAGTCTGCTGGAACACGTCTGGAAGGGGATTCACTGCACGAAACTCCATCATGCACCCTATAGCAAGCTTTGACTAACTCCCATCAGTTGCTGAGTGGTAGAACCAAGACTACTGGGCTGGCTATGCAAGGTGTTTTCAAGTCCTAACTATGTGATGTCCTGCCCACTTGCCAAATAAGGTCCACATAGCCAAAAACGTTCCACAGCTCTGGTTTAAAATGTGATTCTGTGCATACTCAGTGTATTTCTATTTTTTTACTATGTTGGCAATCTACTTTCTTCTTGTTTTTCATACTAATGTATCCAGAATGCTGAACCAGCAACATCTAGGCTCATCACAGGTTCTCCAACCATAATCTAAATCAGGGTTTCTCAAACTTGGTTCTCCAGCTTGTTTTGGACTACAATTCCCATCATCCCTGACCACTGGTTCTGCTAGCTAGGGCTGATGGGAGTTGTAGTCCAAAAACAGCTGGCGACCCAAGTTTGGGAAACCCTCATCCAAATGATGAATTTTCACCATTGTGTGACTTCAAGTGCATACAGAAAAAGGTTTACTCCCTCTCTCAAAGAACTAGAGATTGTGGATAAGTGAATGTTAGAAGATTAGAGATAGGGAAAAAAGTTGCTTCACAGAGCATATCATTAAACTATGAAATTCACTCCCACAGGAGGCAACCAACTTGGACAACTTTTTTAAAGGATTGGGCAAATGAATGGAGGTAAAGCAAAGACTACTAGCCTTGATGCCCATGCTTTGGTTGGAAGCCACGTGAAGGGACAGTGTTCTTGTACTTGGATCCTGCTTTATGGAGTTCCCATAGGCATCTGGTGAGTCTGGTGAGAACAGGGTCTGGACTAGATAGGCCATTGCCTGATCCAGCAGACTCTTCTTATTTCCTTATGATACCAGCACCAACAAAATGCTGTTCTGCCTTGCAAGCTGTTTTAGATAATGGACAACACTACAGCAAACTGTTGTTTCCCCCCCAGGAGTGGTTGCAGAGATTTATATGTCAATGCTTAATAAAGGATGCACTTAATGTACAAGAAGCATTTTTTTTAAAAAAATTGGTCACATGCATGTGGTGAGCTGACTTGCCATTTCAAATAGAAAAGCCTTTCTTTGCAAAGATGTTGAGTAACTGTCTTGCCACTGCAAACCCAACTTTCTGCTTCCTATGTTGAGCAACCTCATGAGATCTTCTTTTATATATGCTCAGCTAGCAGGACATCATTTTTTTGCCAACTCATCCAACAGTAAGTGCGCTGGTTGCAGTGGGAAAGTGAAGCATCTCTCTGAAACCAAAGGGGACAGTAATTCATGTTGGCTGAACTTCTTCTACAGAGTTACATCTGCTCAGCCTTTCAGCACTTGCAGGTGATTACTTTGTTTTTAACTGTACAGTGGTACCTCGGGTTACATATGCTTCAGGTTACAGACTCTGCTAACCCAGAAATATTACCTCGGGTTAAGAACTTTGCTTCAGGATGAGAACAGAAATCGTGCTCTGGCGGCATGGCGGCAGCAGGAGGCCCCCTTAGCTAAAGTGGTGCTTCAGGTTAAGAACAGTTTCGGGTTAAGAACGGACCTCCAGAACGAATTAAGTTCTTAACCCGAGGTACCACTGTACTTGCTGTTGTTTTAACCTTCCCTAGGACCTTGCAGTGAAGGGCAATTGTTGTTGTTGGGTTCAACATATCCGGAGAAATGCATCCCCTGTCATAGGTCTCACCCCACAACCCTCATGCAGTAAGTTCACCATGCTTCCTTAAGTTAGCTACCCATTATCAGTTGTGAGGCTGTCTTCCACCCATAAGTAAACTTTTGTGTAGTATTCCCTGTGAAAGTTCCTTCTAAATTAGAGCCTGCTGGGTCCCACTAATGGCCCATCTAGTCCAGAATCCTGTTCTCACAATGAACAACCAGATGCCTGTGGGAAGTTCACAAGTAGGATCTAAGTACGAGAGTACTCTCCACTTGTACAACCTTCAACCATGGAGGTGCAGAATAGCCATCATGGCCAGTACAGTGGTACCTTGGGTTAAGTACTTAATTTGTTCCGGAGGTCCGTTCTTAACCTGAAACTGTTCTTAACCTGAAGCATCATTTTAGCTAATGGAGCTTCCTGCTGCTGCTGCGCCGCTGGAGCACGATTTCTGTTCTCATCCTGAAGCCAAGTTCTTAACCTGAAGCACTATTTCTGGGTTAGTGGAGTCTGTAACCTGAAGCGTATGTAACCTGAGGTACCACTGTAGCTTTTACTTTGTTGTTGTAGTTTAGTTGTTTAGTCGTGTCCGACTCTTCGTGACCCCATGGACCAGAGCACGCCAGGCACTCCTGTCTTCCACTGCCTCCCGCAGTTTGGTCAGACTCATGCTGGTAGCTTCGAGGACACTGTCCAACCATCTCGTCCTCTGTCGTCCCCTTCTCCTTGTGCCCTTCATCTTTCCCAACATCAGGGTCTTTTCCAGGGAAGCTTTTACTTTACTTTCATTAATTTGTCTAACTCTTTTAAAAGCTCTCCAAATATTGGAATTTCTGGGTGCTTGGTATAATCTTTTTCTTTTTCTACCAGTCTTTCTATTTCAGCGAAACTTGATGACAGCTGTTTCACACCAGCATACAACTTTTGGCAAATGTGGAAGATACACCTGTTCACCCTGGCTTTTGACATGTGAAATGTATATTTTTAGGACCTAACTTGTTTTAGTAATTTTAAGTTGTTGAAAAACAATTTTATATTGTGTTTTAATACTAATGTTGCATTTTAATTGTTGCAACCTGCCCTTGAACCTTAGGGTGAAGGGCAGATAATAAATTGGAATAACAACAGCAGCAGCATTCATTAATATGGACAACTTCAAACTTATGGTTAAACCTACACAGAAAGCTTACACTCTTTCTTGTTCTGCCCTGTACTATTTAGTATTTTTTTCTATGTATCTTGAGTTACAAATATTGACAGTGAAGACGGGAATATTCTTAAGAGTCACAGGGTACATGCAAGCTTTTTATTTACTGCTCCCTCCATATCTAGATTAGGGGATGGGAGAGAGAGTAACTGAACAGAAAATGTAGGTGTTTATATGGTGGTACTTCCAAGATGCTTAGGGTATTTTATTGTGGGATCAGTGCAGCGGATTTTTGCATTTTGGTGGTTTCCTTAAAAAAGGTCAACAATTTTGGTGGTGTCCTAAAAAACAGCTCAACAATTTTGCAGGTATCAGGAATTTTACTCTTTGAAATATGGCAACCTATTTTTGCAGCATCTACACAACATCACTGCTCTACATGCCAGCCTGTATTTTCCCTCCCCAGTTAATGCAGATTTGCCTTTTGGGTGGGGAGATAATTTGATAAGAAAAACGAAAGCGAAATCCTGTTGCGGACTGCCTCTTTGTGACATTAAGCCACATAAGAAAAAGAAAAGAATAGTTAGGAACCCAGGGGAGTAATGCCCCCAGTGTGTTTCACTATTGACCTAGAAAACTCATTGTGTCTCAGCTGCTATTAACTCACCCAGTGGGCTAGAAAGCGCGACCGACCTTATGGGATTGTTGCAAGCGCAAAGGAGACCGCAAAGTTATTTCACATCTTTAAAACGGTCTACCTTGAGCATCAGACCAGCCCGCAACAACGACGGTGCGCTGTTAGAGCCGGCCCTCTGGTCTCCGATTCCGCAGGGCAACGACGCCCAACCTATAACCAAAACTACTCACGCATGGCTCCGCAGGCTCGTGCGCGCAGATCGTGTTCGAATCGCCAAGGGCGCATCCCTCCGAAACGCTCGACACCTGGCTGAGGTTGAAGATGCAAAGGGCCGTGGAGGTCGGAGTGGCCGGACCCTCGGCCGAGCCGAAGACGCCGACCCAGAGCCCGCGCTTCTGGACGTAGTTGGAAGAGAGGATCCTCCGGGTGAAGCCGCCGCCGCAGCGCAAGATGGCCTGGCCGTGGCCGAAGAAGCGGTTTGCCGGCATCTGGTTGGCCACGAGCATCTTGGGCTCCATGCTGAGGCTGTAGTGATAATAAGGAAAGAAGAACTGCCCGCTCCACAGGAACGCGTCCGCGAAGTGCAAGTAGCAGCCGTCGCTCACCAGCAGCCGGTGGTCCTCCGAGACCGCCTTCTGGCGCTCTTGGAGAGCGACGGCCACTTTGGAGTCGCCCTCTGCGAGGCACTCTGGATCCAAGTCGCTGGGATCGTTCAGTCGGCGAGACGTGGCCACCACCAGCCGCCACTCGGAGCCGCGGGCATAGATCCACCCGGCGGCGGAGCCATTCCGCAAGCAGGTCACCACCTCCTTCCCGAAAACGGTGGCGTTGGCGTCGGCGCCGAGGCGCTCCTCGTAGCAGGAGCCCTGCGGCTGCGTCCAACAGGTGAGCAGGCGGTCGTCGCCGAAGGGCAGCAGGAGCTTGTTGACCGTCGTCCCCGAGTCGAGCGCCGGGCTGCTGCGGTGCTCCTTCGCCCAGGCCAGCGAGGGCTCCACTTCGTACCAGCGATTGCCGCTGGCCACCAGCAAGCGCCGCGCGCTCGCCGCCAGGTTGGAGAGCGGCTGAGGGAAGGTCTGCGCGCGCGCCGCCGCCACCGCCGCCTCCTCCTCGGCCGCCCAGGCCAGCGCCGAGGCAGAAAGCAGCAGCAGGCAGTAGCAGGCGAGGCCGCCGCCCAGGCGCCCCCTCAGCCTTCGCCACCAGCCGGCCATGGCCACACACACACGCCGCGCTCCGGCTACCTAAGGCGGCTCTGCAGGCGGCGTGCCGACAGCTGCCCCATGGCAGCGCGCTGAGGGCGGGAACCTCCCCCTCTCCTTCCCCTCCCACCCCCACCCTCGCTCTCTCTGTGGTTTCGTCGGTGCCCGCCAGAAGACTTGCGCGCAGAAGTTCCTTTTTCCACGTCGCTGGGAGGCACCACTCGGCTCGCGCGTGCGAGCTTTCCCGCCTGCCCCTCACCGCCCACCCTCGCCAATGTCTCGCCCCGCCCCTTGAAGGCGCGTGCAGCTGGGGCGCTGCACGTGTTGGAAACTGGCCGGCCTGCTGCTTCCCGCCAGTCCCCAGTCTCCCCACCCCACAAACGCTTCCCCCCCCGCCTTGTTTAGACGTTGGTGAGGTCCATAGGGGAGCAAGGCGCATCAGCGGGGTGGCTTAGCTCCATGGCCGGTTCCAAATTATTGCGGGGAGGGTTGCTTGGGTTTGGTTATGGTGCGCCACGCCCTCTTCCTTGCGCCCTCCACCAGCTGGTTGTCCTATCCTCCTCGCCCCTCCCATCACGAGACCCTGTTCGGAGAGAGCGGGAGAGCATGCGCGAACGACAAGAGGGAGGGGTCGTGGGGATGATTGAGTCGAGATGCGAGAAAATAATTCGCTTCCCCACCCCCGTGACCCCATCCCAGAGCCTGCTTTGACCACAAACCCTAGACCACGCCCCCTACCTGTAGGCCACGCCCCTTCCAGCCTTGCTTCATGCCTTCGTTGAGTGTTCTCGCCTGGCTGGAATAAGTCCTTGAACCGTGATCATGCTTCGCATGTGTGTGTTTGTGAATTGCGTAAAGATGCAGTTAACAATATTTGTTCTTCATCAGCTCTACCCATCACTGTGGTCCCCCATAAGGTTGCCTAGGAGCATATATAGAGAGTTCCGGGGGTGGGGGGGAGTTGCCTGCTGAAATATACTTGGGAGTGTGGATTTCATGCTCTTTATTCAGCTCATAGTGGCAAGGAATGAAAGTTCCCCCAAAATATCTGCTTTATATACATTATTTACACAATGGGCCACACGTGATTGGCTAATTTCTGGATTCTCCTGTAGGCCAGTCAGGTTGCGGATTCATTTCCACCTGGAGCTGGACTGGGTGGCTCCTGTGGACCAATCAGACTGCTGCATTGCTCTAGGACCAATCAGACTGCTGCATTTTGGATCCTATTCAACTCAGTACATAACACCTGCCCTACACACATATTCACCTTCTCCTCCTTAGCAGCACAATGGGCCCAATTTTAATAGCTGCACTACTCCAAGAGAGAGCACAAGTGAGCAAGGGGAGAAGCTCCCTCTGACCACACACTGGCTGGCACGGCAGCGGGAATCAGCCCCTCCACGTGGCAACATTCGGAGGGAGAAAGCAAGCATGAGAAGGTGGCATCTCATGTCCTGTCTCTGTGTTGGCCAATCCTCCCCCCTGCACCACCCAAAGATGGAGGGAAGCAGGCAAGAGCAACTTCCTCTTATTTGCCACTGGCCTGCGTTTCCTCTGTGGGTGGCACATCTCCCAGGGGGGAGGCGGCTTGAGCAATCTGAGGCAGCGGAGGTGACTGTCCCTGGCAACCACCACTCACTTGTTCTTGCAGCTGTGCAACAGACAGCTGCCCAGGACTGGCTGCTCTCTCTGGGCCAACAAGATGCCAAGAGGACATTCTTCTCCCCTTCAAGTAAACTGTAGTTTCAGAAGCGTGGTTTTTCTTAGGACCACAGCAGGGGCAGGAAGAAGGTTAAATTTCCCTTCCAAGCCGACTCTGGTCCTGATCATTGCTATGTATTAAATTTGTATGCTGCTCTTCAACCAAAGATCACAGGGTGGTTCGCAACATACAAAGACAAAAGGAGAAGCAAAAAATACATATAATTAGAAACAAAAACAAATAACTCCCTTCCCACAAACACATTTAAGAGGACATAGAATGTTAATCAGCCAAAGGTCTGGTTGAAGAGAAACGTTTTCACATAATGCCTAAAGATATGCAATGAAGACAACAGGCCAGCCTCCTTAATTACCAGCTTCCCTGCCACCTGATGCCATTTTCATTTTGTTGTTTTTTTAAAAACTTGCATGATGCTCATTTAACATGGTGTCAGGGGTGCCAATGGACTCTCTCCAGGCATGGGGGCCTCTGTAGCTACTACATTCCTTCTCCCTATCTGGGTGACATCTGTTAAATTCGTTGAAGTGCAAAGCGTTTGTGGTGAATCTATTAAGACTCTATATTTTGCTGACGCAAATGCATGACTGTGGTTTTTTAAATGGTTCTTGGGAATCCTGAGATCTCTGTTTGAAATGTGAACTAGCCCCCAAATGGTTAGTACTGTCAGCTTTGACAGCATCAAATACCTTCGGGGGCAGGGATTAATCTAGGCACCCTTTTCATCCAAGAAAGTGTGATCATCACCTGTCAGAGCAGAAGGTATTTCTTTTCTAAATGCTGCCAGCTGGTTAATTTGCAACACACACAACAATTGGGTTATAGCTGATATCCTCTAGCACCATTATCATTTTTTTAAATATGCTATCACATACCCTGCCCTTTCTTCAAGGAGATCAATGTGGAATGTGAGTGGACAGGGAGGTATTGATCAAATTCCTAAACCAACTGTTTGCATTCTGAACAGTAAAAAGTGTCACCGCTATATTCTACTGTACATAAAAAAATATTGGAGGGAAAGCAGTATTGCCCATCCATAACTATGGTATACTTTGAAGTAAGCCCCATAAAACCTCTTTCATGCAAGCTGGGGCTGATAGTCCAGAACATCTGGACGGCACCAGACTACATCTGTAGTCCAGAACATCTGGACGGCACCAGATTGGCAAAGCCAGGATATATGGCACTTTCCTGTTAATAAATCCTATTGAATTCAGCGGATATTATTTCAATGTGCATAGCAGTGGAGTGTAAAAAATCAGAGAGAGAAAGAAATTTTCCCAATTTATCTCACCTTTCTGCAGAATAACAGTGGCATGCATACCTCTTCCTCAAAACAAAAATGTACCGTATTTTTCGCTCTATAAGACGCACCAGACCACAAGACGCACCTAGTTTTTGGAGGAGGAAAACAAGAAAAAAAAATATTCTGAATCTCAGAAGCCAGAACAGCAAGAGGGATCGCTGCGCAGTGAAAGCAGCAATCCCTCTTGCTGTTCTGGCTTCTGTGACAGCTGTGCAGACTGCATTCGCTCCATAAGATGCACACACATTTCCCCTTACTTTTTAGGAGGGAAAAAGTGAGTCTTATAGAGCAAAAAATACGGTAAATATTGCCTCTCACTTAAAATAGAGATATTTGCTAGACTGCTTTAAATATGGTGCATGGTAGGTCTCTTTCCTGTAAGCAAGCAGCAAAGTAGAACAAAATGCTGCACACTCAGCAAGAAGAGTAAAATTCTCCACTTAGCGGAAAATAAAAGAGCAACTAAGCTGCATGGAATATTTTCCTGGAGCAGATCAGTATCTTCCGCTGGATGTGACTTTGAAAAAGAGTGGGAACCTTCTGCAGAAACAAAGAAAGAATATCGACTTGATGGCAGGATTTAAATAAACATTCACCATTTTATGGATAGGGAACAAATATTGTAACAAAGGGAAAATAAGATATATTGTAGAAAATAGCAGAATATAATAATGAGGATTAAAAAATCAGAAATGGAAGTTGAGGGAAGTCCAAAGGGAGGGAGGGGGAGATGTCATGCAGATTGTATATTATGGATATAAGTATATTTGTGATGTGATTAGAAAAAAGAAAATCCATTACAAAATTTAAAAAATAAAAATAAAAAGTATCTTCCGTTGAATGTGAGCTTGGATAATGACAATATGTAATGCAACATTGTTAGCAAGGCATTCCATCTGGAAGCAACAATGTGGCAAATAGCAAAAGCAGGACACAACCCACCGAGAGGTTATTCTGCAGAAATTCTGTGGCTCATGCAGAAATTCTCGGTGACTTGGGTCCCGTAGTATAAACACGTGGCCTATTCAAACAGAAAAAATGTTACTATTCTCAATCATATTCCTACATTGCAGGGGTTGGACTAGATGATCCTCAGGGTCTCTTCCAGCTCTACAATTCTATGATCTATGATCCACTGCCCTGACTACTTCCTCTTCTCCTCTCCATCTGGCACTACCAGAACAATTATTTTGGTTTTATGGCTTCAGAAGAATTTTGCCAGCACTTTTCTGTATTGTTCTATCCCATTCTGCAAACGAGATGGCTCATCTTCATATTGCTTGCCAAACACTCATTGACAAAAAAGTATGTACAGTGGAGCATTGCATGGATTGTAATTTTGGAAACACATCATTTGTTGTTCTTTCATGCCAGAAATGTTGGCAAAGGGTTTTTCGTTTTTTCTTTAGACAAGGGCATGCTACTTGAAATTGTGGATAGCTGGGTACAAGACTGTGCTCTTAATATACATGAACATTAAGCTTCAAATAATAACATATTGTCAATGTGGAAAGAGCTACTTATATATTTATGCAAAGGTCAGCAGGCTAGTTTTCTACTTTACATTTCTTTTTAAAATCATTATTTTAATAAAAAGCATAACAAATAAGACTAACAAAGTATTCCAAAAATTCAAACGAAACAAGAAAACAATTGAAGGAAACAAAAGATATATTAAAAAATTATTAAAAGAAACTTGTACAAAAGAGGAAATATAGCAGTATTTTATTACAATAAAAAAGAAAATAAATTTTATCATCTGTGGAATGCTGTCCCTGGCAAACTCTCTACCTGGAGCCTTTGCTGATAGCTTTCCTCCCTGCCCTCACCAGGCTGGCTGTTGGCAGACTAAGATTATATTGTTTGTTATTAGTGTGCGGACAAGGCTGTTGTGGTTGTTATGGCTTCCCCTCCCTTTGTTTTGTGGTATAATCTATTAGTATTTTTAACTGTACTGCAAGCCACTTGCAAAGCTTTGGCTAAAAAGCAACTAAAAAATCTAAACAATAATAATCGCCATCTCTTTGCATCATCACAAATAGCTTCAGAGAAAGATAACACTGAATCAAAGCCTCTATGTGCATTTTTTTATTTAACATTTAAAAAGTATGTATGTTTTCAGCATATAAGATCTTTATAAGCCTTGCTGGAATTTTTTTATTGTCATTCCCAGACCTTGAATATAGAATAATACAGATACTCCACTACAAGGAATATCTGGGTTGCCAGATGGCAAACCCAGAGAAACCCCACATGGGTGTGTGTTTTTTCTTAGCGTGACAAGCTACTATCTGTTTCCTATATTTAATTCTAACATGGGAATTTATCTGGCATAGCTGTTTTAACCTGTGACTTGCCCCATATTTCATACTTTATAGGCACATTCTTCCTTCTTATCTCAGTATACAATGCAGTTCTATACAGTGGTACCTCGGGTTACATACGCTTCAGGTTACAGACTCCGCTAACCCAGAAATAGTGCTTCAGGTAAAGAACTTTGCTTCAGGATGAGAACAGAAATCGTGCTCCGGCGGCGCAGCAGGAGGAGGAGGCCCCATTAGCTAAAGTGGTGCTTCAGGTTAAGAACAGTTTCAGGTTAAGAACGGACCTCCGGAACGAATTAAGTACTTAATCCGACGTACCACTGTACTGATTTCTCTGCCGGTGATGTTTATATAAAATCGGGGACTATCTCAACATTTTGATGCAAAAGTTCAGCTGGCTTAAACCAGTTCCTCACACCTGAACATTTTGGAGAATAGTTGACAAGCTGTTTAGTTGAGGAACAATTGGTATTGCTTTCCTTTCATACTCATCATAGTGCAGCTTGGTTTACTGGCAAAAGATGTGTGTGAAAGAAGCACAGAGGTGCTCAATACACAATGTCACATGTAAATGAACTAAAAAGACTGAGGGAGGAACAAGGGAAACAGTGGGCTGTGGGAAGGTGATGCTTGCAGAATCATAATACGATATTTGGAAAGACAAATTTTCAGCAGCTATTGATAGAAGGCTAATAAAAGTTCCACCATATTTCAACTAAATATTTAAATTCAATTTCTTACTACATTTTTTTTCCATTTTTTGCACTTTTAAACAAATCTTCATTTGTCAAGATCCCAAGGCAATTTACAAAATAGATAAAATACAACATACAATATTGATGAGTATAAGTCACAGGTATAAGGGCCAACCCAAGACATTTTGCTGCCTGGGTACATGGCCCAAGATAAAATGGAAGGGGTGACCTTTGCTCAGCCCATGTTTTAGTGCATAATACCCAGGACCAGACACGTTATTTTATCACCAAAGTTAGAAAATCCGACAAATACTTCGACTTAGCAGAAAAAAACCCACAGCAACTGTGTTAAATAGCCATTTGCTGGCCTTTCATGACAACCCAGAATCAGCTGCCAGGCAACTGTCTAACTTGGTAGAACTGACTAGTGGAAACTTAAACAACAACAACAAAAAAAGGTTTTTCAGTGTCAGCAGTTTCTGTTCCTGATTGTTTACTGCACACTTTGCAAATCCACAGAATGAGACACTTTGCAAATGCACAGAATGAGAGAATAATCAGACTAATATTCAATGCAGTCCTGTGTCTGTAGATATGGAACAGGGTGCTTTGAAAGTCACTCTCTTCAGATGCCTACAAATGAACTATATTGTTATACCATTTTCATTCATACTGTTGGACAAACTGAACTGGTAAAGCAAGGCACCACAGCTTCCACACTCACAACATAGTAGAGCAATCTTAATCCTCTTGATCCTGCAGCAAATGCCACTTAAGTTCAAAGGGCCTTACTTCCAAGTAAGTGTACAGATGACTGCAGCAGCTGAGGCATGCATTTATGTGCATATGTATGTGCATGTGAGATTGAGTGGTGAGATTTATGGGGGCGAGATAAGATAATCTCAGGACTTGAGCCACCCTCAGGGGAATACCAGATGCACTTCCTGACTTCATGTATTTCTGTAACAGCACTAAGAAAAAAAGGGTTGTAGAAAACTAAAAGAGAGAGACAAAAATAGCATAAACGTTGTTCTCCAGGCAACTGCTTAACTGTGTTCTGGTGCCTTTTGAGTACACCAGTTCTCTTCGGTTTGCTCAAATTAGATAGCAAGTCAAAGCATACTACAGTGGTACCTCAGGTTAAATACTTAATTCATTCCAGAGGTCCGTTCTTAACCTGAAACTGTTCTTAACCTGAAGCACCACTTTAGCTAATGGGACCTCCCGCTGCTGCTGTGCTGCTGCTGTGCGATTTCGGTTCTCATCCTGAAGCAAAGTTCTTAACCCGAGGTAATATTTCTGGGTTAGCGGAGTCTGTAAGCTGAAGCGTATGTAACCCGAGGTACCACTCTACCTCTATGAAATTAATCACTGCCACTTACAGTGAACAAGTTTCATTCTTCATAGCTGTCAGATGATAACTTTGGTTAACTGGTAACGGTGTAGCACTTGTTCCCCTTTGTTCTAAGTCCTTGTATAGTATCCCACCAGACCGGGCAGTTGGTGCTATTAGTATTTTAGAAAAATTGACACCCCCCACCCCCACCTACCATTTGTGTGTTTGGAAGGAATGTTTTATTTGGAAAACCTTTTTTTTTTAAAAAACCGCTGCTTCCCTCGCCCCTTCTCTCATGTGTGGTAGGAAATAAAATAAAATAAAAATGTCAACAAACGAGGTACCCAACTTTGCTACCCAGGTAGTCAGTGAGTTGGACATCTAAAAGAGAAAAAACAACCCTGACTGTTTAGGGGGAAATCAAGTGTAAAATAGAGTCCAGTTGTTTCTTCAAGATCAGGATGGTGGAGGTGGGGTTAATCCAATTTATCTTGACAATATCCCTATAAAGTAGAAGGCTAAAAGATGCTTGCTGCTCCAAGGCCGTACACTGAGCTCCATAAATCCAGAACTTTCCAGTCAAAGTTGAACATTCTGTCTCCTACACCACACTTGATCTGAAGGTTCAGATTGTTGCGTCTAAGCACAGTTATGCAAAGGAAGACTTGTCTGGATTTCCTCTCCAGAAATGCAAGTCTTGCACAATTATTTTGTGCTAATCAAATCAGCTCAAGCTACTCACTTATCGAGTGAGAGATAAAACAAGAGTGTTGCCTTCACTGCATTCTCACAGTCCCACGAGAAATGTTTGCCCTTCTGAGCCTCTCCACTGAGCTTTTATTGGGCTAATGTAATGCCATCCAAATCCAATAGCATACACTTCATATAATGGACAATGTGCCTACAGCAAATAATCTCTTGGGACCCATAGAGCTGGATTATACCTCGGAATATCTGTGGATGTTCTGGGTGAAAACTATCCGTTAAGCTAATGATAAAAGAAAGTCAGGCCAAAGAGAGCGATCACATTTCACTCAGCTTCACGGATTTTATTTTTCTTCTTTAAAACAAAAAAAAAGGTGCTCTCCATCTAATGTCAATCACTCACAAACTCCGGTGATGTCACAATGGTAAGCATTATATCTAATGGATTAAACACAGGCCAATACTCTCTTCCTGAAATCAATGAGCGTTCCAAACACTTGAGGGATTGGAACGTCAAGCCGGCTCAGGTTTCCTTAGAAGCTACTTTTCTGCCATCCACAAAGTGGTTCACGAGAAATAGAAATGTTAGCATGAGTATCACATCTAACAATATATTAATATCAATCAAGATTGTGCCCTGAATGTATGCACTTCAGCTTTGCACAATCTGGTAAATCTCAGGTAGTTTGCGAAAGAATAAACTGCAGCACAGTTTTACTTCATGAAGGAGCCAAGTTCTGAAGGCTGGTTTATTTTAATATGCATTTGGGAACTGGCTGCTTTTAAGCAAAGGGCTTTTAATAGTGTTTTCCTCTTTTTCCTACCCATATTTTAATAATTTGTTTTTATATAATTTTAATTTTATTATAGTTTAATTACTTTTAAACTATTATCTTCTATATGTGTTTTTTAAAGCTTTCTGTGTTTTATTCGTGTTTGTTTTAATTTTTGTGAGCTGCCTTGAGTCCCAGTTCTGGGAGAAAGGTGGAATATTTATAATTTTTTGTCAGAGATATACTTGTTTCCGTGTATTCTTTTCCCTGGCTTTCTCTTGATCCATTCTACATGTCTCTTTAATTCAAGCAGGAGGGGAATGAGATCCATAAGGCATGAATCTTCATCTGCAAATGCCAACTTTGACCACTGGGTGCCACTAATTACTCAGTTTTTGGAAATGTGGTTTCTTTACTGCAGCCTCACAATACGTATTCTTAAACACATTTATTTAAAATAAAGACCTTTTAAATGCGAATTTTAAGTATTGTGGTAATGTACAAGTTATTAATTAAAGCAAGTGATATTTTTTAAAGAGTAAAATGAAATGCATTTTTGATTTAGCATACATTGGATTTCTGTTTTACTGTAAATAAGGGAAGGCTTTCTAGGGTTTAGAAAGCCTTCTGCAATATTAACAAGCTTAAGGCTAAGGCTGCAATCCTATGTACAGTTATCTCAGGTAAGCTCCGCTGAATAAAGCGGGACTCACAACACAATTCTAGGCATGTCTACTCAGGAGTAAGCTCCACTGAGTTTACTGGGCGTTTCTCTCAAAGGTGTAGGTTTAAGATTGCCACCTCACTGCTTAGTAAACATAGACAGGATGGCAACACTTGGCTGAAATCCTAAACACATTTACAAAGAAGTAAGTATCATTGAACCAACTTGGACTTAAGTCTGAGTAAATGCGTTTAGGATTGACCCACAAGTCACAATTGCTTAATTCTTTTTCAACCCCACTATTGCCATGGGCAATTGATTCCTTTTTCCTTAACTGCATCCCAGCTTAAGGTAATAATTCAGAGATGGGGAACCTATTGCATCTCAGATGTTGTTGGACTACAAATCCCATGGTCCCATGCTGACTGGAGCTGATAGCCCTCCAAATGTTGATGGATTCCAAAAGTAGTGCCTGGCATCCTCTTGTCCATGGGGTCACGAAGAGTCGGACACGACTAAACGACTAAACAACAACCAGTGGCGTAGCGTGGGTTGTCAGCACCCGGGGCAAGGCAAGGAATTTGCGCCCCCTAACCCGTGGATTTGCGCCCCCTAACCCATGGATTTGCCCTAACCCCAGATGTTGCGCCCGGTGCGGCCGGCCCCCCCCTGCACCCCCCACGCTACGCCACTGACAACAACAACAACAGGATGCTGGGAATCGTAGCTCTGTGGTGGTAAGAAACAACAACAGTTCCCAGAATTCTTTGGGGGAAGCCAAATACCTTAAATGTATGGGTTGTATGCAGCCCATGCCACATTGAACATAGTAAGATTCACTTCTGTATAGGATTACACTGCAAGTGTAGTAGAACTTTAGCTGTGTTTGATTGTGTTTAGCGAAATCACAGTTCATAAGTTTGGGAGAATGACTTTATAAACATTTTGTTTATCAAAAAAGAAACAGGAGCAGGAATTAAACTCTGACATCTCCTATAACAATGTAAAATAGAGGCTGATTACACACTCCCATTTACTCTGAATCCACTGCACTCTCACCACTGGTTTGGAAAGCAGTGTACACAGGATATTAGCCACAGTTCATACATATCCTGTTGTTTCTTATGGTTTAATGCTCCTAAACATACAAAAAACAAAACAAAAAACAACAACAGCCCTGCAGGTGTTTTTTTTAACCCTCATATATCAGTGAGGAAGCTTTTTTAGCTCAGCTTGCATTTTGACACATGGGAGAATACAAGAATACTAAGGTAAAGGTAAAGGGACCCCTGACCATTAGGTCCAGTCATGACCGACTCTGGGGTTGCGGCGCTCATCTCGCTTTATTGGCCGACAGAGCCGGCGTACAGCTTCCGGGTCATGTGGCCAGCATGACTAAGCCACTTTTGGCGAACCGGAGCACTCGTTGGAGTGGTACCTATTTATCTACTTGCACTTTGACGTGCTTTGGAACTGCTAGGTTGGCAGGAGCAGGGACCGAGCAACGGGAGCTCATCCCATCGTGGGGATTCGAACCGCCGACCTTCTGATCGGCAAGTCCTAGGCTCTGTGGTTTCACCCACAGCGCCACCCACGTCCCTACAAGAATACTAGAAATAATAAAATACTAATATGCTGCCTAAAGTGGTATGATCCATTCTATCAAGTCCGAACTTTTCCATTTAATGCTTACCTAGTACCTCATCCGGCTAAAAGTGTAAGGGAGGCATTAGTCTGCAGTGTTTTAACCAGGATGAACTTCTGTGACTCATCTTTTTTCTAAACTGCCTGAAGACAAAACACTGTGGCAGGTTCCTGCAAGAAGGGATTAATGTTCACCCCAGACAAAAGTTCAGCAGCTCTTAGTTAGGTTATGAACTTACTGTTTGTTAATGCAAAGTGTCTCACTTGTGAATTGAGGAAATACATCTGTCTATCTATGAAGTCAAAGAAACTGCAAGACATTAACCAGTTCTGATGCTACAAAAACAGGAGGCATGTATCTTCTCCTCTCCCTCCTGGAGCCTCTAAAGCAGCTGTGATTATCCAGATATTGATGAACTCCGACTCCCATCATCCCAGACCATTGGCCATGCAGGCTGGAGCTGAATGGACTTGGAGTCCATCAACATCTGGGGAGCCAGAGCCCTGCTCTAGGGATATTCAATATATGATGTGACATCATCACTCTGTGAGTTCCATGTTCTTCCCCTCACTGACTGCCATGTGTGGAGGCAGGGAATCTTAACAGGAGCTGAATATTATGTAATGTGTTGAGTATTCCTAGATGTTATCAGAGAGCAGGAGATTTGAAGCTGCTGTTTTCGAGGCAGCCAATGCATCTGCTGTACTAACAACACCATCTTTTACAGCCTAATTTCTCTTATTAAAAATCTACACATTTTCAAGTGCACAAATGTCCTTCCATGGTGAGCGTGCTGAGCATAATTAATCCTGGCCTGGTAGATGTTTTAAAATGAAGTAGCATTGTAGTATTACAGAGTCTATTGGTTGCTTTCCCTGTTACGGAAGCGTACTTTTCACATGATGTGGAAACTACTACTTGAATAAAGGATTTTAAAACATTGCTTGAGAATTTATTTATGCCTCCGTAGAAGATTGTCTTAAATCAAACTGCATGTGTATTACAGGAATACATCTTTCTGAGGTACGTATTAGCTTGAGGCTTTATGCTCTTCTTTGTTTTTTCCTTGTTTCATTTTCCCTCCGTGTGGTGAGCAGATAACATGACTCACTCACCACAAGCAGATGTTGCCACTTTTTCACATCACACCAACATTTAAGGTGGTGTGTGGCTATATGCAAAGCTAGCCTGGTCTGCATGTGGTCGTGAATGAACCCTACATTGACTTAGGGCAAAGAACAGGACAGGCCCTCTTCAGAATTGGCAGATGCATAAACTAGCCAGTTCCCTTTTTCCATTATATATAGTATGGGGAGAAGGTAATTCCACGGAATAGCTTTTTTTTTATTGAACCCCTATAATATTATTGTAGTTTTAGCCATGAATATTTCAGTGAACAGTATATGAGTAAGCAGTAATAAATTGTGCATTTGGGAATGCTGTTAGATTAGACTCTCACTTTGGATGCCTTTTACCAACACTGTATAGCAAGGTAGGGAACCTAAGGCCCAGAGACCAGGTTTGGCTCTTCAGACCTCTCTATGTGGCCCTTCAAACACACCCTTGGCCACACCCCTCACTGGCCATGCTTCGTGACCTGAGCTCTTTTGCCTGGGTGCAACGCACTGTTGTTAGTTGGTTGTTGCTGTTGTTGTTAAATTATTATGTACCCTTTACTAGAAGGTCCCACTTATGGCTCCTACTTGCCTAGTTGGACGATAACAGAGGGGTGTGAAAACTAGTGCAAAGGGGTAATTCCATAGTGACCAGTGTAAGCTTTACAAAAAAAAATGTGTTTTATATAATTCTAATTAACATTAAACTGTTTGTTAACTGCCTTGTTTTCCCCTCTAAAAAAAATCAAGAAGTATGCCGCAGGTAGTTTAAATGCTGTATTTTTTATTGTGCTTTTGTAAGATGTGATCAATGCAGCAGTCTTGCAACTGTAAGAATTTATCTGCAACTCGGGCACTTTCTCCATCAGTACAAATCATTCCCTCACGCTGCAATCTGTGGCAATATATATAAAGAGCTGAAGTCTCATGGGCAAATGTCAGTCTTATGGTAATATTTATTGGAAACTCCATTAAAAAAACGGTTTTCTAGTGTATGACCTGTGACCAACGTAATGTGAAAACTCACATGCCACCAAAGCAAGACCGTATGCAATGTCCACAAGAATTTACACTTAGCTGTGGCCACACCCTAATGATTTTTTTTTTAACCCATCATCTATCATTTGCATAGAAGACAAATGTCACAGAAGTCCTCCTTTCAAAAAGGGGGATTTCATACTAATGAATATCATATTGCATCACAGGGCTAACAAATCTTCTTTTCAATTTCCCAGTTATTCTCAACAACAAAGTTGCCAACTGACAGCAATACTTCAGTGGTCGTTTCTGCCTCTGCACTTGATTTCAGTACAATCTCATTCCCCAGAGGGACATTATTCCCTATGTTTGTGGTGTTTATTTTGAATTATGTTAACATAAATTTGCACTATGTGTTCAAGGCTGCTTTCAGCCACTGACAGACAGGGTCGTACTGTTCCCTGAGGCAAGACAAGAGGCCTTCAGCTCCTGAGGTAAATTTTAGAATCTCTCGATCAGGGGTGGGAACCTCTGCTCTGGGGGGCTGATCTTGGCCTGCCAGGCCTCCCCATCTGGCCCATGGGGATGTATCTGCTGTTTCAGCATTGACAAGGAGTGACAGTTTTCCCGCTCTCCCACAGACTTGAATGGGAAAGGGAAATAAAGTGCAACCCTAACCATGTCTCCTTAGAACTAAGTCCCAGGTAAGTGGATTTGGAATCACAGGTCACACCAGTTCATGCTGGAGCAATGAAGGGACTTTCTATGGGATGCACCCATGCCTATACTTTGAGAGCGTCTGGATGCCCTCAAGGCACCCCATTCCCCCTGCTCCTCTGGCAGAATAGCTGTGTAAGCGGAACATTATACTGGCATGCCTGGGGCATAAGCTGTGTCCCGCCAGCAAATTCGTTCTCCATTGGTGGAGGCTCCTCATCCAGCCATATGGAAAGCATAGGACAGCATCCTTTATAATACTAAATAAATAAGCAAGTAAATTGGGGGGGGGGGGTAGAATTAGCCCAGGTAAGTAATAAACTACTTGGGAAATGCTATGTGTCAATGTAAACTTATTTTTACTGAATGGAGGACTGGGTGTTTTTTTTTTAAGATGTCATTTCAGAATTTCATGCAGTGCTCTCATCACATATAAACCTTTTGTACACCCAGTATGCATTCTAGGCTGCTCTGGCTTTTTGGGGGGAAACTTAAGAAGGAAGTCAGTTGTCATACAATTTAGATAAACAGGCTATTCTGCAGGCAGTCTATATTCTTGAAGAGCAACCACTACTTTGAAAAGTTAAATATTCTATCAACAAAGAAGGTGACAGGTGGGCAGTCTGGGGTTTTTTTCACACTGTAATTATCCCCTTTCAACTTCAGGCCTCCCCCCCATCTCAGTTAAAATTATCAGGAAAGTTTCAGGACAATTTATGAAAGCATGTAGGGAAATATATTTCTGCTGATGTTAGGAAAGAATAGAGGGTAAACTTGTTGAAATTAATTGGTCTTAACTAAGAAAACATATCTGTGTCTTGTTCTTAAACTCAGATTCAAATAAGCATGACTGAGTCAGTTTATGATTTAAAATTGTATTATTTTTCGATTTTTGTGCTTGCCTTCAGATGATTAAATATTATTTCAGGTTCACATACTGTAATATTCTTTTTCAAAAACAAAAACCTGAAGCCACTAGCTTCCAGTGAATGTCCTCTCTTTTCAGTTCTAAGAAGTCTATGAAATAGCTGGACCTGTTCAAAATAATGAGATTTGGCAACTTTAAGCTAGTAGAAAGGCGGACAAAGGTACACAAATTTGGGAATGTATCCATCTCACAAAGTGCTGTTCAAATGAGCAAAGCAAAGACACTTTAAAGTTCTGTCTCGTCAGATGATTACAAGGTCCTAAAATATGTACAATGTGGTTTTGCTGTTTCTAAAATATGCTGAAAAGAGGTTCACAGACAAGCGCTTATTTAAAATAGTCTGCATAGTTTTTCCTCCTCTCCTTCCTGCTCAAAAGTGTCCAGTTTAAGCCTCCCTTTCTGTCTTACCTGGAAGACTCTGTTTTCACACTTTTAACCAAGTAAAATATAGACACGGCTCGTCTGTTCCCTTGGGAAAATAGATTTGTTCCAGGGTTTGTCTTTCCAAGCCCAAAAATCAGGGTTGGCCAGTGTGATGCCCTTCAGATGTTGGATTGCAGCTTCCACCATCTCTGACCATTGGCCAAGCTGGTTGAGGCAGATGTGAGGGCACCATATTGACTACTATGGAACCAAAAACGTTTAGTGCTGTCTGTGCCAGAGCTATATTGTTACCCATAGTTAGATTTCATTTCTATCCAGGACCAGCACTTTGTCAGGATTTTATTTGCAGCCAATGAGCACCTGCTGCAAGATGCACTTCCAAAATACCTTTCTGTCAACCCGGAACAGAATTGAGAGAGGCAGAAGAAGTAGGTTTGGGAGAGACCAGGAAGGTGGACAGAAAGGAAGGCTGGTACCCAGACCCAAGACTTCCTCAAAACACTTGTATGCCTAATTAAGATTTCTGATCTTTCATCTTCTGTTATGCACACATTTGGTGTGACAAGCATATAAAACAAGATTTCCGGACTGCAAAAAGCATATCAGTGAGATCTCATTACAGTGATCCTCCTAGGTGTGAAATTCTAGAGAGAGCATCAATGTTAATACTCCAGACTTCATTTATAATGTATAATGAAATGGAAATTCACAACGAACTCTTCCTTTATAATCAGATTTCATCCTTCTTCCCATGGAGAACCCAAAACTCAACGTATCCATTAGAACTACAAGATACATTTGTACCTCAAGAGAGTTGTCAGAGGCAAGACATTGTGGCCTTTTACACCTGCAGTGTATCAAACATCCCATTGCCAAAGAAGCCAATAAAACCGGTCCTACTATTAGGCCAAGTGAATTAGCTGTCATGAAATGGCAGCAAATTGTTCATCTATCTAATTTATTATTAATCTTTAGTGCCAGGGAGGAGGAGAGTCCTGTGTAGGTTTTTTTTTTGCTTCAGGTAAGAAACAAAACCCCTTTGATTAGTCTTGAGGTGCTATGGACCTTGACTTTGAGAAGTGAGAGGAAGGGTGTGCAATGGCCAAAAGAATGCCTTGAAGCTCCTTGGTCACAGCCGATGCTTGGTGGAAATGCCTTATGGTCACGTATGTTATATGGTGTCACTCTGTATTTGGGCATGTAAAGGTAAAGGTAAAGGGACCCCTGACCATTAGGTCCAGTCGTGGCTGACTCTGGGGTTGCAGCGCTCATCTTGCTTTATTGGCCGAGGGAGCCGGCATACAGCTTCAGGGTCATGTGGCCAGCATGACTAAGCTGCTTCTGGCGAACCAGACCAGTGCACGGAAACGCCATTTACCTTCCCGCCAGAGTGGTACCTATTTATCTACTTGCACTTTGACGTGCTTTCGAACTGCTAGGTTGGCAGGAGCAGGGACCGAGCAATGGGAGGCCACCCCGTCGCGGGGATTCGAACCGCCAACCTTTTGATCGGCAAGCCCTAGGCTCTGTGGTTTAACCCACAGCGCCACCCGCGTCCCCATTTGGGCATGAACCTCATGTTATATCTTAACACTAAGTGGAAGCACTGTTTTAGCTGTTCCTGGCACTGAAACTTATAAACAAGAATCAGAGTTCTGGTTAGAACTCTCAAAATACCTAGAAATGGTCAACATACAATTTGAACAATAGTGTGTATTCAGTCACAGATGCCAAAGAAGTTGGTAGGCTTGGCAGCATCTCCCTTTGCTCAAATAACTATTGTACAAGGCTTTTCTTCTCAAATTCAAAGCAATTTCATTGCATGTTGATACCATGTTTAGAGCCTGTGTTTTAGCTTCAAAGTATAATTCAAATCAATGCAAACAAAATATTCCACCATAGGCACTAATGCAGTCAAACAACCTATAAGTAGCTTTTGCTACAGAGAGACCAATTAAAGTGTGCAAGTTTTACAGCTGACCCAAATAAATGGTTAGTATTTCACATAAATTATATCATGGAAAGAAGCAATTTATGATGCCTTCTGCAATTTATCTAGAGAGTAACGCCTATTACAGAAAACGAAAGATGTTACAAATTTTCAGGCCCATTTTTGTGAAGCAACACAAATACTGTCTCTATAGAAACACGAAACCCCACAGCAAAATTCCTGGAAACTGAAGATCCGACTGCATCTTAGCTTCTGGACTCAAGCCGGTGTTACACAAAATAATAAGTATACTGTTCATTAATTATACATGGTGCTTTTGCCAAGAGTTCAGTGAGAAACCCTCTGTGCCAACCTGCAGTTGTTTAGTAAAATAAGTATTTTAATTACCTAATCTATGCTTCATCATAGTTTGAAGCTAATGACCTTGGATTTCTGCACAAGGACCTACTTAAGCAATCGTATACAGGACAAATAATTGAAAGTGCCCAAAGCAGCCACATAAACATCAGTGGATTAATCAAATTCGAGTGACTACAATTACGTTGGAAAAAGGAAAAAGAAAATTATGCATCAAATTCAACCAGCAAAGAATCCTCATTTTAAATATATATTGTGGCACCATGGTTTGAACTAATTTTCTGTATGGAAGCCACTCAAGCTATTAAAGTTTTCATACCATGACAATTCAGGCAGACATGTGCCTACCTCAGATTGATTTATTTTCCTATACTAATACAAGGGCAGATAAATAAGTGGGATCTGCAACAAAATCTTGCAGTATGGAGTGCTACGGTTCAGGATGCTAGTCGCCCCATTCCATTCCCCCTCAACCCACCCCAGTTTTCTGTCATCTCCTGTCTCTGCACAACAGACAGTTAGTATTCTGTGGACACAGCAGTCTGTGGACCTATTCAGTCCTTATAGGGCTCTTTTGGGAGGATGTCCTCCTCTAAAGGTCACCCCTCCCACTTGCAGAATTTGTACTTCTGTAAACTAAGTTTTCCTTGATGCCATCCTATTACGAATGGATTATGTCATTCCAGCTATGTAAGGACCATTCACTGTTTCTAGTATAGAGGGAATGGCTTGATTGTTGTTGTTTTTTATAGACTGGTTTTTTTTGTAGTTTGACCAATGAACTATTTTACAGCTGGATAATACATTCACACACATACATTGATTTACAATGCAATTTCAATTCTGAAATCAGTTTTCCCATCCATCTATCTCAACATAGTTGAAATCTTGCTTCTTTTGATATTGCATATTTTATGCTGAGTTCCTTTGAAGAGTAGTATTGGCCTGAACACTGCGGGGCAATTCTAGCAAGTATACTGGAGCTGGTGTGTGTGTGTGTGTGTAGGACAACAAAATCCTCATTGCACTGAGGCAGCAGACAATAACTTATAGCCCAGATTTAAAAGCCTCAATACTGTATTTAATGGGTATTCCCTTGGCACTGGAAATCTTCCCATTCTGTTTGTAATCTGGTTGTGTATTCTGATCTGGATTCATTCTCCCGTCCCCAAAGCAAGAGGAGCCCCATAGAAATCAGTAATTAAATTTTCCACAGGGAGACAAAAGTGGCCTCTGGAACAATTCAGAGAGGCTGTTGAAGGGGCAATTACATGCTAATCCTTCAGCCCAGAGCAACAGGAAGCAATAGAAATGGGCTGAAACTATAAAGAGGAAGTGTTTAATATAAAGCACCTGAAGGCCTTAATACAGCTTTCTCACTCCAGCCGGCATAGGTTGAAGCTGCAAGCGCATTTTATTTCAAAAACATTTGCCACATAGCAGGTCTCGAAATACACAGGAGGGGGGAAGCACCAAGTAGCCAGTGCCATCTGGATGCTCTGTAAAAGGGAAACAAACAATCATAGAGTTGCAAGAAGTCTTGCAGGCCACCTAGTCCAACCTTCTGTTTGGTGCATGAAATCTATAGCTAGAGCAAACCCCAACAATGGCCCGTCTGGTCCAGCTTGGAATGAACAAAAGATGGCAATTCCAGAAAAATATACTGTATATAACATAGAAGCAACCCCAGATGGCCAGCAATTTCCTGGACGTTGGACTCAAAGAGAGCCAGTCAACTTAAGTAGGCTAGTAGCACATAGTGAAGAGGTGCTGAACCAGGGCACTGTCAAAGCTCTGAAGCCCAGCAAGCAGGGAATGCTAGAGCCTTTGAACCAGAGAGCCGTAAGCTAGAATCCCCAGACACGGCAGTCCTGAAGCTGGAAACTATCAGGGTGCAGGGGTGGGGTCCTCACTCCCAGCATTCTCACACTCCGCTGAGCCTGCTTGCTACTACAGGGAGCGTGTCCAGTAGAAGTCAGTGCTGTAATATGGAGTTATTACAGGAAATGGCCCTGTAAGGCATTCCATTTCGCAGCGAGGAGGCGGAGTCTGCAAGGGGCAATCAGGCCCAAATGAGAACTTAACATTATGCACTTGGTGGAACAGGCTGCCTGATCCCTGGGACCTGTCCAGGGTTCTGAAGAACCTGTCTCTGAGCAACTTTGTTTCTTGATTTCATGTTCTTGTCCCTTGAAGGACTCAACCTTCCCAACACCGGACAGAGTGCTTTTGAGCATGTATAGAATGCCCTCCCTCTCAGCGGAGGGTTGTCATTCCAAATGGTCCAAACTGAGCCATCCCAGTTCATAAGGACATAAGAAAAGTCCGCTGGATCAGGCGAGCGACCCATCTAGTCTCATATCCTCACAGTGAACAACAAGATGCCTGTGGGATTCTGAAGGCATTTTATTCAGCCACCATTCCCATATCATTTAATGCATGAAAAGGGTAAAGGTAAAGGACCCCTGGATGGTTAAGTCCAGTCAAAGGTGACTCTGGGGTTGCAGCGCTCATCTCGCTTTCAGGCCAAGGGAGCTGTTGTTTGTCCACACACAGCTTTCCGGGTCATGTGGCTAGCATGACTGAACTGCTTCTGGCACAACGGAACACCATGACGGAAACCAAAGCGCACAGAAACACTGTTTACCTTCCCACTGCAGCGGTACCTATTTTTCTACTTGCACTGGCGTGCTTTCAAACTGCAAGGTTGGCAGGAGCTGGGACAGAGCAACAGTACCTCACCCTGTTGTGGGGATTCGAACTGCTGACCTTCCAATCGGCAACCCCAAGAAGCTCAGTGCTTTAGACCACAGTGCCACCTGCATCATTAACCAATGGGCAATGAATATGCAGGCTCATGGGAACAAAGGAACCTGTCTTCTTTGTTGAGCCAGGTTATTTGCTCATCTAGCTCAGTATTGTCTACAACAAGGGTTGGCAAACTAAGGCCTGGGGGCCGGATGCAGCCCCCCCCGGCTCGTAAATCCAGCCCGCGGACCCTGCCGCCTGCTCGGTCAGTCCCTGAGCACTGCTGACGCCTTGCTGCGCGGGGACTGACTTCCACAAAGCTGGGATGGCTCTGGGCAGGCAGCAACGCTGGTGCAGCTTCGGAATGGCTGCAGGAAGCTCCCTTTGGGCCGACGGCGATGCTGGCGCGGCGTCAGCTCATCCGAAGCCATGGATGGCTCTGGGCAGGTGGCGACGCTGGTGCAGCTTTGGATTGGCTGCAGGAAGTTCCTGCAGCCAATCCGAAGCCTTGCCACCCACGGCTGAGGTAAACCTGGCGCAGCCATGGATGGAGAGGCTAGTCTGGGCTGCACCATGGACATCATGATGGGCACGTCACAGGACTTCAGCCAGAGCTTGGCACGCCTGCTCTTCCCACGCCTGGTGCCTGGCCTGGTGCTGCTGCTGCTGGTGCGTTCGGCAGCCACGCTGGAGCAGCTGGAGGGCGAGCTGCGCACCGCCTGCCGGCACTCCATTTGCACAGCCTGCCCGCTGACCTGGCCTCCATGGGGATGGCCGATGGAGCAGCTGCTGCTCATCAACAATGCCAGTAAGTGGGCAGCACCGAGATGTGCTCCTGAGCACATGCAGAGTGCTTTCCTCCTCCAGGTCTGGAGGCAGCTGCAGGACTGGTTTGCAGGGTATTTCTATTTTTCAAAATATAATCCAGCCCCCGATGAAAAAGTTTGGTGACCCCAGTCTACAATGAGTGGCAACTGCTCTTCAGGGTTTCCTGATGGGGATCTTTCCCAGCTCTACCTGAACCTAAAAGAGATTGAATTTGGGACCTTCTGTATAGCATGTGTTCTTCTGCTGAGCTATACCCCCTCATCAGTGAAATATTTTCAAATTTATGTGAGGTTTTACCAAATGCAAGCCATGCAGTGAATCTGGATACCTTATCGCTACTAAAGATCCTACTGATCTGTGGAGATTTTTGCATCTTTTGCATTTAACTGGAATGGAGCCCTCTTGGAGAGCATCCATGTTGAGTGGATGAAAAAGCTTTTCATCCCAAAGAGCAGCAAGTTGCTTGAACTTGCTCCAAATAACATAATTTGGGAAGCCTCTCAGAATTACGAGACTCCTGTTTCAGCCAGTAGCTAATTGTGCCAAATTATATCTTTATAGTAATTGGCATAGATATTGTTTTAGGAGAAACAGACAGGGAAAGAAAGAAAGAAAAAACGAGCAAGATAAGTGGCCTTTGCTGTACAAACTAAGGCTGTGCACTGGATTTGACCAAGTCCTGAGCAAAATGGGGTATATTGGGAAGGCCTTGGGTGAGAAGGGTATACACAACCATGGATTGCTGCAAGTCAGGTTGGATTGGCCCAGGGCAATCTGTGATTTCAGGAGGCAGAACATCAGGGAGGAGGACGTAAAAACCTGGAGAAGTACCTCCCCAAGGAGAACATTCCACAGCAAGTTTCAGTTTCTGAACCCTTTTCAAAGGCAACTTGGTATTTATTGCACCACAGTATTCTAATATGGTGGTTTCCAGGGCATGGATTCTTGAGGCCCAGCAATCTCTGTCCAGGTAGAGTAATCATTGGTGTGCCAGCCTAAGCTGGTAGAAGAAGCCATGCCATGCAGAGGTGTTGCAAAGATAGGTTACTGAGCATTCTAGGACTGCAAACTTGTTTCTTCAGGGGAGTCCAGCCCCATCCAGAACTTGGTGAACCCTACTCATCTGAACAACTTAACCACCCACCAAAACAACCTCTATCTTGTCTTGCCTGAGCTTCAGTTTACTGGCAAATTTTCAGATCACAAAGCATTGTAAACAAGAAATCAGAAAGCTCACATTTGACAAAAGCAGTAGACACGTGTTCATCTATACGACTTAATATGCATTTTGATAACTGAAATATATTCCTTTCAAAGCCTAATGCACACAGATGGTCTATTTTGCCTATTGGAAGTAGCAATCCAAAGAATAAACAGAAATGATTCAATGTTTCAAAATTGCCCATATACTTCAGTGTTATACCACATGAGGTTTTCACTCATATTGAAAGAAATGTAAGTCCACACATGACAGCCCAATGTCTTTGTTTTGCTTTCTTCCTTGTCTAAGAAACACACAAGGTAACCTCTGGCTGACATGTTGAACACAAAGAGTTATTTTTGGACATTCCTCTCTGTACTTACGCATCCAGCAGAGGCAGCTTGAAGAATATTTGGGAAGCCAAGCAAAAGATTAAGATGTAAACTCTGATTGCTTTCGCTTTGTGTATTCAATTCTTTTCACATCATGCTGACAAGACATTCAAAGAAGCAGCTCTATGCCATCCAGCAAGCACTGTGCATTATTCCCCCTTTGCATTAAGGGCTCCTTCAATGACCTATTTATTCAGCCTTCGTTCTGATTTGCTTGCACAAAGCTTAGGTGGAGGTTAGATTTTATGTCTGGTCTTTATTGAGCATTTGTTCTGCTTGCAGAGAGGTTATACAACAACAAGCATTCAACCTGATTTGCTTGTGGAGTTTTCATAGTCTTCCCAACAGTCATGTGTTCCTCCCATACTTTTCAATGCATCTCACCAAACATGTGTTGTTGCTAGTTACCGTATTTTTTTGCTCTATAGGACGCACTTTTTCCCCTCCAAAAATTAAGGGGAAATGTGTTTGCATCCTATGGAGCGAATGCAGGCTCCTTGGCTTCAGCGATAGCAACGGGAAGCCTCCGAAGCGCAGAGGGAGCACTCCTTCCATGCTCCAGAGGCTTCACGTTGCTTTCGCTGAAGCCTGGAGAGCGAGAGGGGTCAGTTATCCCTGAAGCCTTTGGAGCACAGCGGGAACTCGCACTGTGCAGCGCCCCTTCAGCGAAGCGGGAGGAGAAATGGAAGGGGCTCCGTTTCTCCTGCCGCTTCGCTGAAGGGGCGCTGAGCAGAGGGGGGGAGAATTTTATTTTCTTGTTCTCCCCCTCTTAAACAAGGTGCGTCCTATGGTTGGGTGCATCCTATAGAGCGAAAAATACGGTAGATCTGTTAATCAACAGTTGGCAGCAGTATTATAGTTTCACAGTGCAAACCCACACATGTCCCCTCAGAAGTAAGTCCCTGTGCCTTCAGCAGGGTTTACTCCTAGGGAAGTGGGCACAGCCTCATAGGCTAAGCCTTGTAATTTTTACCACCTGAGGACATTTGAGTTTGCAACTAAATTAATTCAGGATATGCAGGCCAAGTATAATGCTGCTAGTCTTTTGCTTATGAAGCCATAATAGCAGCCATCTGGTAAAATACCAATAAAGAAATAATTACAGCTAAATTTATTTTATCCTTAGGGCTTTTCTAATTATGAAATATGCTAGAAACTCAATTAAAAAACATAGCTGGCTCCTGTGGGCTGGCCTTGTGTTCCAGTACAAGGTTCTTTAAGATTAGCATTCTAAGTCCTCTGTGGCATAGAAATTTCCCATCAGATCTGGCTTTTGCAAGTTTGTGCAGCCCGTGAGCTTAGGCAAAGAAGTTCTTCTTCTTCTTTTCCGAAAATAGAAACCATATTAAGTCACATCCACAATCCATGCTCAGGCTGGATATATGTGAAAATAAAACCATATATCTTAAAGACGCCACGGTCTCCACTGACCTTTGTCCCAAGGAAACTGAACTCTGGACTAGCACTGGAACCCCTGAAATCTCCTGCTGGTCAGAGATTGGAGTGGCATGTATTAGGGGGATCACACACACACACTGATAGGGAAGAATCAAAACTGCAGTACAGAGTGACTCTTTTGTTCCGGTATAGTATATTTCTGTGCCCCTGTCCCAACACGCTGTGCGCTCACTGTATAACTCAATTGAGTGGTGCATTTAGGGTAGAACGTTAGGGCAGAATGGGCAGGTTCCCCCTCACCAAATGCAGCAAGGCTGGTTACCATGTTTTGAAGTAAGTCATACACATAACCATCTAAAGACACCCCCACCCCCCCACCCCCGTCCATGATCTCCAGAAAATTATCTAACGGCACTACTGGCTACACTTGCTCTTTAAAGACAAAGACAGCAAAATAAATAGTGGAAGGGAAGTTCTGTTGGAAGCTTGTCTAAAAATACACGGTTTTAAATTCCAGCAGTGGAACATGCCTAGAAGCACTATTGCTGTAAATAGCACAAATAATTCACTTACTGTGTGCCAACTGGAAACTGTTTTTTAAGAGATTTGATCTAACTCAGAACTAATGCCTACTATTCTTTTTCAGATCAATAAGATCATTTATTACTATGTTTTTTATTATCATCACACTAAAACATGGGCATCTTTAAATTAAAAAAAGCTTTGCAATGCAAAGTGTGCACACATAAAAATGCCAGCAACATACTTGTGATACTTCTATTTCAAAAGGAACTGGTGTTCATAAAGCAAAGTAATGATGTGGATATTGTTATATTGCTCAAAACAATGTGGAAGTTCCAGGTGAGCAGTGCTCAACTAGGTTTCGTTTCCTTTGGAATAAGTCACTGGAGACTAATGGTGTTTAATAATATTTGATTTAGCTATAAATATACAAGTTGAACAAGCATAAGTGGAGAGCTAGCTTAAACACTCCTCCAGACAACCAAATCCATTGTCCCACATCAAATTTGAGAATATTGTTCTCCTACATGGCAGGGAGGTGAAGAGGGAAAAGCCCCACCCATTTGTTCTATGGCATGGAGCATAGTCGTGTGTGGGAGCCGCCTACATACACTGATGAACAAGTGAAGCTGCCTTATAATGTGTCAGGCTATTTGAGAAATGGAGAGAATGTAACAATCAGGGCAGGCCTTTGGCTCAGAAGTCCAGGGTCCCATGCAGAAGGAGGAGCAGGAGAGACCCCAAACGCAGCACGACTGGCTTCTTTTTTTGGAAGAAGTCAAATGCACATACACATTACTGTGTGTTCAAGAGACAGGCAACACTTAAGACCATTTGAAGTGATACAGATTATTCCACCCTCCCCTTCCCAAGAGTCTAAATTTACTAAGTGCACTTCTGGTAACAATATTTTATCATGAATATATAATAGGAACTTGAATCAAGCGAGAGCCAAGGACAGAGATGGCTGCAATGTTATGATCAGGAGAGCCATTTGCACAGCACTGTCAGTAAGAGACTGCCCCAGTGTCAAACGTACTAGGTATTATTTGATCGGGGGTGCCAGTTACATGTGAAAAGCAAGATGGGAGAAAGAGGCAAAAAGATTCAAAGAGATGGAGTGTATTATAAAATAAGTCCAAAGCCTGAAGTGTTTTGCCTATTTGGTTGTTCAACATGCTGCTCTTCTGTTCCATATGCAATCTGAAAACCACCACTTTTACCACTCATCCAGGCAGCTGCTTGTGAAATATTTCAAAGACTGTGTATGATCATAGAGTTGGAAGGGGCTGTGAGGGTCATCTAGTCCAACTGCCTGCAATGCAGGAATCTCAACTACAGCATCAATAACAGATGGCCATCCATGATCGTATAATTGTTCTGGAAGTCAGGTGTAGTTTTTATTAAAACTCATATTATGGCTTTTTAAAAAAAAAAGTCGAATGAAATATTCAGGTGTAGAAAATGAATAATTGCTGTGACAAACTCCTATCCAGCTATCATTTGTCTGTAACAGGAGCCAGATTTTCTATCAAAAGACCACTGTTAAAAATACCAGCTCCATATTGTCTGTTGTCTGTCAGTGTAAAATTATTTTGATAAATGAAATCTGAAATGCTCAATGATAAGCCTCTGGGAAATGGAAAGCTCACAACCCTACCCTTCTCAGGAACTATTCAAATGTTCTGCTTTCCAAATATCTGAGCATCTTCCTCCAACTTTGGAATGCTTACTGGGAAGTAATATTATATGAAAAACATGTCTACGTGACTTTTCAATTATTCAATTAAGACTGGAATAAGTCTTTGTTGGACACTGCAAATCTTGTGAGATCGTGGGCTTGCCAGCAGACAAATCATTTTTATTTAATGTGCCTTTAGTTCATTCATTCACTGAATGAAGTCCAACAAAGTCCCCCCCCCCACCCTTTTTCCAGCTTACCCTCATCCAGGTGCTGCAAGGTTCATACTGTAGGCTGTAGATGCCACCTATCTGAGCAGACATCCTAAGAACCTGCAGCAGAAAAGCTAGGAGTCAACAAAAGGTGTCAAACCCATAGTTCAAATCTGATCAGCTTGACATATCTATTAAGTTCTTTTTTGTGTGCGTTGTATCAGTCTTCAGATTCCCAGGTAGTTTTTTTTTTTTTTTTTAATGGGCAAGAAGCTCAAAAGCACAATGAAAAATCCCACAAGGACTTTCCTGTTTACGTCAGGTGAATATATTTGTAAAGCTGCCATCCTCTCCAAAAGTCTACAAAACCCACAAGCACACCAAAGCACCCACCAAAACTGCAGGTGTCTACATTTGCCAACTACATTATTTTTCTGAAGAGAAACCAAATCAATAAAAAATCAATATGGGTGGAGTAGGAAGATGATAGTGAACTGAGGAGGAGCTGATAGTGAGCTGCCGGGACATTTATCTGCCATCTACTGCCAAATAAATGTCTGCTGTCCAATGTCAGCAATTAATTGGTTTCTAATTACTTCCACCAAGTTTAGTTTCCCCAGATGGTAAGGTTGTACATTTGTTCTCAGCCCAGACCACACAATGATATCAACAGTGGTACTAAATTGTAGTGAGGAGTTTAACAGAACCTGATGTTTGTATCCAATGCATTGATCATTTGCAACCCTGCTGACTGAATCTCTCTTAACATTTCATATTTAAAATTCTGTTTTTAAGTGTCTGAGTTATTGTGAGCATGTATTATTGTATTTGCAAGTACTGTATGTGAATGTGCACATTTGGGCATGATGCAGCCACTTGTTTAGCAAGTTTTCTGTTTAGTGTTTATTGTTCTGCTTGATTTCTATATTGTGTGTGTGTGTGTGTGTGTGTGTGTGTGTGTGTGTGTGTGTGGTGTTCTGCTCTAAGCAGCTCTAACAATTCCACTGAAAGGCAACCTAGACTCAGTTACCTCAAAATCATTTGCACTGAACTCACCTGAATAGACATGTATCAGATTGCACTGCAAAAATAGTTTAACTAAAATCTTTTCTATATATAGGCAAATGCTAAAATACACTACTTCTCTAAATTCATTTAGAATGAGAGAGCAGCACCCTCATTCTCCAGACCTTGGTAAAGGAAATGTTCCTTCTTTTGTCCTATCTCCATGACAAAAAAACCCCCCTCCATAATAAACAATAAACAAATAATTGCAGCACAGCAAATATACATGGAAGTATTAAATTTCTGAATCCTGAAACAGCAGCTATGAAGGCAGACTTCTCTCCATCTAAGTATAGTGCTCGATCCAGTCCAGGATTTCTGTACATCTCTGTTGGCCTGAAGCCATTTTTCTTGAGTGCATTGCCAAGAAAGCAGTTGAGAAGCTTGGCAGGGCTATTCCTGGAAATGTTCAATAGGTCATCTTCTGGAAAAGAGTGTTCACTGATAGAGCTGAACAGATCTTGTTCCTTGTTCTGCACAATATGCACAACCTCCAGTACAGCTCATTTCCTTAGATTCTGCCATATCACAACCTCACAACAAATGACGACCAGCAGAATTTGGCCTGTGCCAATCCGCGTTTCTTAAGTCCTATTTCCCTTCTGGCTGCAGAACTACGACTGCATTGCTGCCATCAATACTCAGACATTTAGGTGAATAATACCTCATAGAGCAGTTCATAAACACATCAATCTGCAATCAACAACGTTAAGGTTAGTTGCTAGAGTGTAAATTACTGTGAAGAAAGAAAGAAAGAAAGAAAGAAAGAAAGAAAGAAAGAAAGAAAACTGCAACCACTCATAAACGATAATACTTCAGAGCAACAATGATGATTCAGTTTATTAACCAGTGGCAGGTTCTGTGTTCCTTCCCATGTGGAATGGATGTGTCACTGTCTCCACCGCTCCCAAAGGACTGTAAATGTTATGTTCGGGCATATACTTCTGACATTCTTCACACTGACTCTGAAGGAGATAGATAGATAGATGATAGATAGATAGATAGATAGATAGATGATAGATGATAGATAGATAGATAGATAGATAGATAGATAGATAGATATAGATAGATAGAGATAGATAGATGATAGATAAGATATAGATGCCATTTCTCAGAAACCATGAGAGGATTTTTTTCTGCCATTAAAGGCAACAGCTTGTATATCAGAATGAATAAGTAGATAAATAAGCTTTGTATCTTAGTTGGTCACATCTGTGAGACAGATTACTTTTCATGCATAGGATTGCACTCTGAATGATGGCTTGCATTTGCGGAACAGTAACACCATCATCATTATTTTAACATTTGCATAGCACCTTCAAGTGTTCAGAGTGTTTCACGTAAATTATCTTCTTGTATTCCTTACAACCACCAGCATTATTACAAGTCAGAATTATTATATCCTGTGTTATATACAGCAGGAATGTCTCTTATGCAAGCAGCACTAAATGACATGGGAATTATCAAAGAGCTGAAGAAACAAAACAAAACAGCCTTTCAAGCTCTTTCTGCATCCAGATTTACAGGAGAAATGCCTTCTGCAGAAATGCATTCTCCATGCACACCAAATAATACTATTGACTAAATGTTTTGATTTTGCAAAAGAGTCTTCTAAAGGGTGAAATTTAAGAAGTACTAGTGATTTTAAAAGTGACAATCAGTGGCATCAGTTGCAGCTAATGCTTGTTGGAACTGGTGGGGTGGAAATCAGGGAGACCAACAGAAGGTGGAGCCAGAGCCAACTAATTCTAGTTTCCCTCTGCTGAGTTCTACCAGGGCAACACAAGGAGGCAGCTGACAGCAGCTCAACCCCCTGGACTGGTGAAAGTAGGCATCTACTCTAATGGACCTACCTCCACTGAGTTAGGTTGATCAAGCTTGTATAGCTCATTTGGTTAGAGTGTGGTGCTGATGATGCCAAGGTTGCAGGTTTGATCCTCGTAAAGGACAACTGCATATTCCTGCATTGCAGGGGGCTGGACTAGATCCTCAGGGTCCCTTCCAATTCTACGATTCTATGATAGAATACATTAATTACAGATTTAAAAAATGGTACCCCAGGGGTCACATGGGTAAAACTCTGTATTTGTTAGCATGGGTCAAGAGTACCCTGCTTACTAAGACCTATGTGTGGTTTTATGATGTGAGCTCAATAGGAACTTTAGGGGGAAGTGATGGGGGGAATGTTGTTAGGATATTGATGTTCCGTTCCACCTAAACAGATGTGTGGACCTGCTGTATGTCACATGTCTGTTTACATTCCAACACAGCTTGCTGGGAACTTTCGTTTGTGTATTCTTTTTGCTTTGTTCTTTCTGCTGCTTGGACACTAAGGGGAGCAGACATGTTTTTTCTTTGTCCTGATGCTGAATAAAATGTTTGTAAATATGCTTACATATGCCTCTGTCTACTCTTCCATTGCAAAGGGTTCTTACCTCTGCTGGATTGTGTGCTCAGTCTCTAAAGGTTTCTGAGGCTTGAGTCGTAGTTTTGATGCTGTTCCGAGAACTGGAGTTTGCCCAGCTGCCGGCCGGTGGGCTGCAGCCAGCTGGGGGCTGCCAATTGCCCCCGTCTCCCAGGACGCATCCCATGGAGGAAAGGGTACACTCCCCCTCCCTGTGGGCTGTGGTACTGATCCTCCATGGCTGTTATTATTACAGGTATGGGGGAGAGGCATGTTAAATGCATTCATGTATTAAACAGCACATGTGCTCTGCTCCTAAGAGACTCAACTGGCTCTTTGTTAAGTTAGGTGTATTTATAACTCACCCTTCATTTCAATGGATTCCAAGGCGTAAGGCTGCATCATTATAAAATTCAACCAGAACAGCCAAATCCTTCAAACAGGATAAACAGTAAACAATTAGCACAGTGAAAACAACAACAGGGGACTGACAAACTATTACAAACTGTGGGAAACTTGGTTGTGGAGCAGCTGTGGCAGGGTTTAACTTGCTGCCCACTTTCACCTTGTCTTCTGCAATGATTGGTCATACAGCTGAGTTGCTGTGGGCAAATATGTTACACTGCTGATCTAGCTGTGTCTCTACCTGCCCCACACCTGACATCTCTTGTGACTTCAGGTATGGGGGCAGGTAGTCATAGTTCAGAGAAAACAGCCTCATGGGCCAAACTGAGACTAGTGCAGGAACAAAACTGCATGGACTGGAGGTTCTCCACCCTTTTAAATCAAGGTCTGATTTAAAGGCCAAGTACTTGCAATGGTTTTCCCTGTAGTGATATATGGAAGTGAGAGCTGGACCATAAAGAAGGCTGATCGCCAAATAATTGATGCTTTTGAATTATGGTGCTGGAGGAGACTCTTGAGAGTTCCATGGACTGTAAGAAGATCAAACCTATCCATTCTGAAGGAAATCAGCCCTGAGTGCTCACTGGAAGGACAGATCCTGAAGCTTAGGCTCCAATACTTTGGCCACCTCATGAGAAGAGAAGACTCCCTGGAAAAGACCCTGATGTTGGGAAAGATTGAGGGCACAAGAAGAAGGGGACGACAGAAGATGAGATGGTTGGACAGTGTTCTCGAAGCTACCAACATGAGTTTGACGAAACTCCAGGAGGCAGTGGAAGACAGAAGTGCCTGGCGTGCTCTGGTCCATGGGGTCACAAAGATTCAGACACGACTAAATGACTAAACAACAACAATAACACCAATATGGCTTTGTTCATAATCATCTTTTCTCCCTTTGTTGTCCCTTTACTGACAAAATGTAAATGGAAAGCACCTTAGGGCAAGGATTTGTATTGTTGCTTATGTAAAAGTATAATTTAGACTGGGAGAATAACAAACAGCAAGGAGAAAATTTGCAGCAGACACTAATACTGTTGCTACTATCGGCACTGACGTGATTGGGTATATGCTGGCTGTGACTTGTGAAAATTTGTTGCTGTTTTGCAGTTGACCAGAATAAAGTTGAAAATACAAGGCTGGGTCAATAATTCCTTGTACGTTTCCTCCCTTTCCTTTCCTTCTGTCTTAGCATCACCTGATGTTTAACCACCAGTGTTCGTGCATTATATACTGCAGCAGCTGGCATCTTGAAGCAGTTTGGAAAGAGCCTTCTTATTTAGGCTTTATCTGCATCTCCGTTTGGTTTGTGCAGCTGGTGGGTGAGATTCCAGTGCTCGTTGCATGCAGTGCCCAAAGAAACAAACACTGACGCACACAGTGCACCAAAATATTCATGCAATGGCCTGACATTCTAAGAATACAAACAAGAGGGAACAGATGCCTGACACTGCCAGCACAGTTGCTTCCCTGTTATACGCAATGACATTTTATGAGGAAGTTATCAAAACAGTACTGAGAAAATGAAAAGCGAATGTTAATTTAAGAGAAGACTTGTTTAAATTCTTTCGGTGTTCTGTTTGTACTCTATAGACTTGGCCACCTCTTGAGATATTGTCACCAAACTTGGCCCAAGGATTCCGGAGATGGGCGGTAGTGGGTTTCATCCATGTTGCTTCAGAGACCATATTGCTGATAGCTCCTAACTTACAGCTCAGCTGGTAGAGCATGAGACTCATAATCTTAGGATCATGTGTTTGGGGGCTTGACTAGATGGTCCCTTCCAGATCTATGATTCTATTATTCTACCTTGGCAGTGTAAAAAAAGGAAAGGAAAGGAGGTTATATGCTACCATAATAAAGATGCATAGTGCCAGCCATATATTTATTTATTGAAATATTTATATCCCTCACTTTGTACCACCAATGGGATCTCCAAGGCGGTAACCGGCAGTCAAAAACCCCAACACGCAGAAAATCCCAACACAGAGAAAAAGGATGCTGAATCAGCATGACAAATTATGTTTGAAACAGGTTTATGGGTAGAGAGAAACCGAAAGAGCTACACTCATCGTTTCTGTAACTTTCAGTCACTAAGGCTGGTTTGCCACAAAAAGAAGAAATAATTATGCTATATCTTGAAAGGGAAAATAAACCAGAAATGTAACAGATATGCTGTGGTAACATTATGCAACCCAGAGATGAACCGACTGGGTTTCCTGTGCTTCCCCTCATTTAAGAGCAAAAGCCTAAAAGCAATGTTTAAAAGGATTTTTGAAATGCGTCATCGTGGTATGGGAGAGACGGAGCATTATAAAGGGTCTTGTGCAATTTGACAACCCTAAAAGGGTAAAGGACCCCTGACAGTTAAGTCCAGTCGTGAATGACTCTGGGGTTGCGGCGCTCATCTCGCTTTACTGGCCTAGGGAGCCGATGTTTGTCGGCAGCTTTTCTGGGTCATGTGGCCAGCATGACTAAGCCACTTCTGATGAAATCAGAGCAGCGCACAGAAACGCTGTTTATCTTCCCGCTGGAGCGGTACCTATTTATCTACTTGCACTTTGATGTCCTTTTGAACTGCTAGGTTGGCAGGAGCTGGGATTGAGCAATAGGAGCTCACCCCGTCGCGGGGATTTGAACTGCCAACCTTCCAATCGGCAAGCCCTAGGCTCAGTGGCTTAGACCACAGTGCCACCCGCGTCCCATTTGACACCTCTACAAAACGTAAAGATGGAAACACAAGTTGCTTGGTCATACATAAAGTCTTCTTAAACTTTGAGATGCAAAGAGAAGCATTTTAGGGTTTAGACAAATGCACCTTACCATGGAGGACATTCCATAAGTGTGGGAATGTTACCAAGAAGATCCTGTGATGTGAGAACCAGATCACTGTGAAGAATACACATCTATATTTTTGCTAGAAGAGAGCTTAATGGACCCAGATGGACACCTTCCAAAAATAGGAATGAGAAGGGGCCCCTTGTTATATGCGGATGATGCGGCCATCATCTCACATTCCAGACTGGGTTTGAAATATCTGCTGAGGAAGTTTTCTGATTACTGTTTTGGAAATGGTTTATCCATTAATTATGAAAAATCTTAAATTTTAGTATTTGAAAGAAGCTTATCCCGGTCTAAATGGGTGCTGGATGGCCATAACATTGAACAGATTAAATACATGATTCAATACAACAAATTCAGTTATCTAGGGCTCATATTCCATCATACAGGATCTTGGAAGCACCACTGGCAAACCTCCCTTCAAAAGGTGGAGATCACAAAGCTAGCCATACTCAGATTCTTTTTCACAAAGGGCGGCAAATATGTTCCAGCAGCCTTAAGGGTTTTCAACGCAAAATCCGTTTCCCAACTCCTGTACGCTGCAAATGTCTGGCATAATGGGGACCTGCCTAAGCTAGATGGCTTTCAGGCAAAATTTCTACGATCTCTGCTGCAGGTACCCAACTGTGTCCCCAACTCCATACTTCTGTTAGAAGCTGGTGAATGCCCAATTTCAACTGAAGCATGGTGGGCTACCCTAAAACATTGGCTCAGGATTTCAGTATTTGATCTAGGGAAGGGTTTGTACCAACACCTGACCAATGAGGAGTTTGTCAGCAAATGGCAGAAAACCATGGCTAGAAAAGCCACCTCTATTGGTCTGTCACCCCCCAACTTTATTACCTGGGTTATAAAGGCACCCTAAAGATGCTAAAGCTTATGGGATAATAATAAGATGATGGGATAATACACACAGTGACTTGCAATCTCGATCACACACGGTCTGTAGTCCGCTGGCAGTAGGAGTACAATATGGGTACGTCTTTAAGTTAACACCTTACATTAAAAACCTGACAGTACCAAATTATCGAAGGTTATTCACCAAAGCCAGACTAAACGTCTTTCCTTCTGCAGTGTTGGATGGCAGGTTGAGAGGAGTTCCCTACCAGGACAGACTCTGCTCGTGTGCTCAAGACACCGATTCTATAAAATATATTTTGCTGCACTGTGCAAAATATGAGCAAGCCAGGGCTGAACTGATATTACGCTTGCTGGTACCTTTCCCAGGAAAATCACAGGCTCACTATGTCAGGTTCCTATTGGAAGACCGGACAAATGCTAGAACATTAGAAGTGGCGAAGTTTTTATCGGTGGTTGCAAGAACCAATGATCCCTATCTTTAAGTCTGAACAAAATGCTTGTTTAACCTGGAGGTAGGCTGTCTGAATTGTGCATTGCTTTGTAATGATTTGTTGGGTCTATGGACCGTAATACAGATTGACTGATTGATTGATTGATTGATTGATTGACTGATTTTTGTACACCTACCAGTACTCTACCTGAGCAAGTTTTTTGTTTGCTGTTTGAACTGGTGCTGCCCTCTTGGCTTGTGAGTATATAAGTGTGCAATTCTATGCATGTCTATCCAGAAGTGAGCCCACCGAATTCCATGAGACTTACTCTCAGGACTGCATGACCCGATTCACCTTTTTAAAATTAGACCATCTAGGAATGTCCTAGCAAGTCTCATTTCAACTGAAAATGTCTCTCAAAGTTCTAAACTTCCTCCCAGAACAATTCTTCCAAGGGAGACTAGTCTTGTGCCTCAAGAAACCAGGTTATAATGGACCCATGGGTACGAAACCTGACTCTGCTCAAGCGTAATTAACATGCAAAGCATGAAAGCAGTGTGCTTTAGCAACTGTTGCTAGAGTTACAGAGTTTGCTGCATCCATATCGTCCTGCTTTCCTTTTAGCATAATCCTTTCAACTGCGGTGAGAGAACAGTAGCAGAAGAGTGCTGTAAAGCCTGAGAGCAATTATTTACAGACTGCTCTAAACAGGTTGTGAGTCCGTTAAGTCCTGGGCAACGAAGGGTGTCAAACCTGCATGCCTGTCAGAATTGCAAATCATGTTATTTGTACCTTTTTTCTTTTCTGTTTTTTTTTAAACCTTCTGTTCCTTTTCTTCCATGCCAGAAGAAAACTATTTTTCCAATGATCCAGAAATCCTCTGACTGTGTGTGAATTTTTTTTATAATGTATTTTCTATTAAAGATTTCTTGGTTTACAAAAGTATGTGCAATGTCTCTTTTTTAAGCTACATTTTCTACAGATCAGTTTCATTTGTTGACACATTAGTGTTACCTTAGGAAGAAAGGGGGAAAGAGGTGGAGGGGGGCTTGGTGGTTGAGGTTGGGGGGCAATGCTTCTATTCTACTTCGTGTATGTGTGGGGTTTTGTGTCAGCGTCGCTTGTGCGGGTTCTCTTTACTGTTTGCTTGTATTCCTTATCTGGAGGGCCACAGGTTAGCCACCGCAATTTAGAACAGTGTTGTAAGGAAGGCTGGAGAAACTTTTTCCTATGAAGCTGACCTACACAGGGTCAACTGAGGGGCTACAGCCAATGGTGGATGGGGCCAGATCAGAGGGTAGGCAAATATTTTCTGTGCCTCTCCAGCCCTGCGCTCTCTGTCCTGCACACATATATATGAAGTGGAAGTGTTTCCCAAAAGGTTAGTCTAGTACACTGGTCTCAGTCCCCAGTTGTAAGGTAAGCTAGCATTTTCTTCATGGTACCCAAGGGGAGGAGCCCAGGCTGAGAGACAGTGGCTTGACAAAGCCATTCTAGAGCTCAGCTGAGATTCAAACTCCACTGGTAATTCAAACTTCTTTACCACTATACAGTCATACCTTGGGTTACAGACGCTTCGGGTTGTGCGATTACGGGTTGCGCATCACACTGAATCTGGAAGTACTGGAACGGGTTACTTCCAGGTTTCGGTGCTTGCGCTTGCGCAGAAGCAATAAAGCATGCTTTGCGCACGCGCATAAACGTCAAATCACAACCTGTGCGTGCGCAGATGCGGCGCTGCGGGTTGCGAACGTGCTTCCCGCACAGATCACGTTCGCAACCCGAGTGTCCACTGTACTACATCATTTCTTTGGTACTTACAGAATAGCACCCCTACCAGGTTACACTTCATTTGTTGACAGCTCAAATATACATTCCCATGGTGTTCAAACAAGATTGACAGATGAGAAACAAGACCCCAAGGCCAAACTGGCTTACTGATTACACATTTGGGAAGCAGATACTCTTACATAATTATCATCAGGATAAAATTAAAATTTGACTGGAGCATAAATTACTTCAAGTGGTGCTGCGCTGCTTTATAGAGAATCAAAAATAAATACTTGATGATGTGTTTCTTGGAACTGTGGGCAGGAAATTGGGCTGACAGACATAACCCACAGAGTCAACTGCATGGCTGCAAAATATTTCTGACCGAAAATATTTAGTCAAACGTTTTTTGCAGCATGTTTTTTTTTAATCTACAGAAAATGTTTAGGCATTACTATGGAAATCTAGCATTTCCAATCTAAAATATATATTTTATTGCTGGATTTATTTATCACAATAGAAAGCCTGTGATGTAGGGGAAGAACACTTTCCAATTCTTCAGTTTTTCACAGAAAACTTTCCATTTCTTCAGTTTATTAGCAACACTGAATGGCGACCAACTGCAAATAAAGTATTGGACAAGCTTAGCAGTTCCTGTAGCTTTGTTTAGTAGAGACAGACAAAGCAAGCATGCAAAATTAGATCACACCCTAGGAGAGGGGTAGGAAACCTCTGGCCCATGGCCAATATGGGCCCATCAGGGGGTCCAGTTTGTCCCGCAAGGCCATTCCCTCCAAATGATGCCCAACTGCCAATCAGCTGGTGTCACTGGTGACATCAACTGAAGAGCAAAACCTTCTTGGAAAACCTACCTCATGCTGATCCATTCAACCTCTGAAAAGGATTAGCATGGGACAGGCTTTCCAAAAAAAGAGCAGGTCTGCTTTCCTTGCTGCATGTACAGCAAACCTGAAAGCAGACCTGGTTTTCCTCTTCATTGCTATATGACAGAATAGGGTGCCTAAAGCTGTTGGTGTCTGTTTTAGGCTTCCGCTCTGAGAGAGGCTGCTCCATCACACTGCAATGAAGAAACATGTGTTTGCCTCACTGCTCAGTCCCCATCCCTCTGCCCTCAGATAGGAGAGTGGGGACTGACTCAAAGCAGGTTTCTCCCACCCTTTCAAAGATTGCTCTAGCAGTGATCTTTAAAATGGTGGGAGAAACTGCTGCAGAGAGAACGTACAGTCCTCACTCTCCCCTGCTTAAATGCTATAACAGGGACTGAAAGGGATTTTGACAGGTGGGTGGGGCAACCCACCTGTAAAGTCATGTGGCGTTATTTGATTGACATGTGGGTTGCCCCACCCACCTGTCAAAATTGGCCTACAAGGTGAAGCCAGGTAAAGATCTGCCCTCCAGAGCCACAAAGGTTCTCCACCGCTGGCTCTAGGACATTAGAACATTTTCCAGTTAATCTCCTCCATCTGTGTATGGAACTGAATTACCGTATTCACTTGAATCTAATGTGCCATCAAATCTAATGCGCACCCTAATTTTCGCAACGGAATTGGGCCAAAAAAGGTAGGTGTTCATAACTTTCGCATGAATACAGAACATAGCAACATTCATTTCATTTATTTAATATACCACTCTTCATCTGTAGATCTCAGGGCAGTTCACAATACAAAAACACAAAGAACATGTTAAAAACAAGACCAAGAAACCACAAACCAAAACCCGCTCCCCCCCCCACAAACACATTATACACGAACTGGGCACATCTGGGCACTTAGAATTTGAGAAACTACCTTCAACCATACAGAGAAACACCCACATGAGCACTAATCAGGTACCAGACTAAAACCATTATTTTCAACCATGCCTTTTAATGGATATTTTGAGCCTCAACAAGTCCAAAACATTTCAAAAATATTGGCCATTCTATATTGCTGCTCTCTTTATAAATGTATTACAGTGGACCCTCCGGATACAAACTTAATATATCCCGGGGGTCCATGTTGTTGTTGTTGTTGTTTAGTCGTTTAGTCGTGTCCGACTCTACGTGACCCCATGGACCAGAGCACGCCAGGCACTTCTGTCTTCCACTGCCTCCCACAGTTTGGTCAGACTCATGTTTGCAGCTTCGAGAACACTGTCCAACCATCTCGTCCTCTGTCGTCCCCTTCTTTCGGGGTCCATACGTACCCCGAAAAGTCCGTATCTGGAGGCACTGCTTCTGTGCACGCACGTGCAGCGAAACCTGGAAGTATACACTTCTGGGTTTGCAGCGCTCATAACTAGAAATTACGTTACTTGAAGGTAACGTAACCCGAGGTACCACTGTAGTAGGATTTTAGTATTTCATTTTAAGCTTTTGTAGATATTAAAGCAGAAAAGTGGTCCATAAAACTGAATGAAATGAATGGAATGAAACAGCTCTCCAACACAGTCACCTGAGAAGCAACAATTCCATTTGCCCTTCCTACTGCATGGCCCTTTCAAGTTGGAGAGCTGTTTCATTCCATTCATTTCATTCAGTTTTATGGACCACTAAATGTAAATGGCTGTGTCTTAGGACAGAGACTTGATATCTACTCACAACTTGCCACAGAGTGTTGTTACAGGGATATAACTCAGATTCTATTATACTGACAATATGAATCAACAGGAAGCTGTCTTCTTGACTGGATAGAACTAAATTCTATTCCAGAAGAAGCTGTGTGACTGCTTCCAAAACAGAGCTCTCTTTGCCTGTGTTAATCTTCACAGGGTTTGAAGTGACCTTCAGCAGGTGTGAGTGGATATCAAGTCTCTGTCCTAAGACACGGCTATTTACATTTAGCACACCCCTAGTACCTGCTAGCACTTCAAGCAGGTTTTCCCATTGATGATCTAGCTCAGACACTAGGACATTTCTCCTCACGTCTCACAGGTTCAGCGTACTTATTTGAAGACAACCAAGGATGGGGCATTAGAGGCATGCTGGCAAATCCTGCTCTCTCTGAGGTATTGTTTCCCCCTTCTTTATAGCCCTCCTTGAGTTCAAAAGTGAAGTTCTTAAGTGGCAAGGCTTCTGTACTTGTATACCACTTCAGACCTTCATCCTTACGGGAGACAGCCATAAAAAAAGGGGGAAGGCATTACGTTGGAAGGCAAAATGTGCCCCTACTCTCTTTCCTCATGTGATTGTATTTACATCAGTAAATTGAATGCCTGAAAAAGGCTAAGTAATATATACAGTGGTACCTAGGTTTTCAAACGTAATCCACTCCGGAAAACTGTTCGAGTTCTGAAGCGTTCGAAAACCAAAAACTCAATAGCCAACAGCTAGGCCTCAGGATCTTGCACTCAGCGGAAGACGCATGGCATGTTCAACTTCTGAGGCGTGTTTGAAAACCGAAGCATTTACAGTGTTTGAAAACTGAAATGTTTGTCAACGGAGACATTCGAAAACCAAGGTACCACTGTAGTAGCTTTGGCACATAAGCTCCTACAGGTGGATGCTTATTTCTGTTAGCCCTTCTACTTTCTAAACAAAAGGTTGACAGTTGCAGTTGTTCATACAGTGGTACCTCTAGTTAAGAACTTAATTCGTTCCAGAGGTCCGTTCTTAACCTGAAACTGTTCTTAACCTGAGGTACCACTTTAGCTAATGGGGCCTGCTGCTGCTGCCGCGCCGCCAGAGCACGAGTTCTGTTCTCATCTTGAAGCAAAGCTCTTAACCCGAGGTACTATTTCTGGGTTAGCGGAGTGTGTAACCTGAAGCGTCTGTAACCTGCGGTAACAATGGTTGCAGCCGCTGGGTGTCAGCTGTGTGGAAGAGGAGCCTCCAGGACGTCACTGACAGGAGATGAGAGGCTGGAAACAAGGCAAGGAGTGCTTAGACTTGGCACTACACAGGTGCATGACAGCTCACTGGTTGGGAGCACTTCATGAAGCGCTGCCTCTGGCTGCTGCCTCTGTCACTTTGCATTTCCTAATGCAAGGATCGGAACTTGTGGCTCTTAATAATAATAATAATAATAATAATAATAATAATAATAATAATAATTATTTATTTATTTATACCCTGCCCATCTGGCTGGGTTTCCCACACATAGGTTGCTGGACTAAATCATCCCTGACCACTGCCGCTGATGATGAAAATGGATCAAAGGCTGTGGGAGCTCCTCTACCCCAATTGCTGCTCAATGGCAGCAGTTTCTTCCTACCTGTAGTGCTACCTCATGAGTGGCTACTTCAACTGCATGCTTATATCCTTTTCAAAAGGGACTGAAGCACGCCAAATATTTTCCAGTTCTGTGAACATGTTGGATTCAATTTCATACAGAGGGGGCTTTTGAGCCTCCAGTCACACTAGGGGGTCACTGGAACATCTGCTGGATCACCGAAGAATCCACTTCTCCTGACTTCAAGCCAGTACACAGGCTCTCCACGGTAGCTTTGTTCCCAAAACGCTGCCTCCATAAAATGAATGCGCTCACAATCTGTGACTGGATATTGTAGGAGTGATTGACTTTACAACGATAAATGTCATTTTGTGTCAATCCCAGGGACAATACGATGCACTCCCATTCAGGTCCAAGTCTCCTAGCAAGCTTGTTGATCTGCTGATCTGTTGGTGGACTCTTCAAAGCATCTCGAGGAATTCCAGGTATCTCATCATCTAGAATAAAAGAAAATGTACATCGCTATGAAAAATTGCTACCACTTTTAATGGCACATTGTTACTGGGGAACAATCAGCTAGTAACCAACAATCATTAGATAGGCATCATAAATAAATCTCATTCAGTAATAGAGTCAAAATATCTGCACTTCAGGAGTCCATGGGTCCAAAATAGAGTCCAGTAAGTGTCCCCACAACCCAAAGTTTCCAAAATATGCAAATGTACCAATGCTGAATACCCAAGGAAGCACACAGCAATTTCACATTTTCAACTGCTACTGAATTGAGCCTGTAGAGAAGTAGCATTTGAGAGATGTGGTTAGCTTGATCCATCTATATTGTGCAGGTTAGGTCCACTGGACATGTGTGGTGACAAAGAAAGGTAAAAGTTCCAAAGTAAAGGAACACCCAAGTTTGTTTAAAGAGGATGAACCAAGAACCAACTGAAGTTCCATTGCTACCACTACACCTGAACCTAGAAGCAGTAATCCTTCTCAAAGCTCAGAATGTAAGTGTTAGTATTGGCTTCCTTTTCCAATTATAGGACTGGTCCTTTGCTTCTGTTGCCTTGGAAATTGTATCAAAATGGGTGATAAACACCATTCAATGGGCACTAATTATAATGGTAGGATATGAATGTGGGAAGGAGGGAAACGGGCAGCTCTTTACAAAACAGCCTTATTCTGAAAGATATTTCAGAACTCCAGGATCATGCTGGCAACCCCACATCAAAGCAGCACAATAGTAATAATAAAAAAAACAACTCCTATGTCATTGTCAAAATTTTTCATTTTCTTTCTTTTAGGAAGATTATAGATAGATATGCAAGGCTTAGAAGATAATTTGGATTGTTCAGAACAGATTGTATAAGCATATTACAAAGTTCTTTTTAGATGGAAAAGGCAGCTACTATTACAACCATTTTTTAAAAAAATAAATAAGTACAGTATTCAATTTTTCGGATAACAAGAACTATCCAACACAAACAGTAAGAACTTGAAAACAGATCTTCTGACAAAAACATAGCAGTGTGTGGGATTCAGTCTTCTATTTTTTAAAAAAAGACTTTTTAATGGGCTTTATAAACAGGAATCATAAGAATAATAAGTGATATAAATAATACCGATTCTCATGCCATTTGTACATCACAAAAGTAGCATAATAAATCTGCAGAAATATCTATGACATATATTCATTATTAGTGGTCCATGTACCAGTTCTTGGTTCATGGAGTGGTTTAAATAATAACAATAACAAAGGGGAAACAGGATAGAACATAGTTAACATATAACATTCAACATCACATAGTTAAACCACCTAATCATGAGCCCTTATGGTTGTGCTTAGATTAATTATAATAGTCATTTTTTTTACTTTTATATTACCAGTGAAACAATATAAAGTGTTGGTATATTTACTAATGCAGGAGAAGGGTTGAAAGCGAAGATAGTAATTTTTGTTTATATCAACCAGATTGAGCCAAATGCTGGTGGTGGAGCTTCTTCATTTTCTGGAACACAGTTGTACCTTGGATCCCAAATGCCTTAATATTCAGACGTTTCGGCTCCTGAACGCCGCAAACCTGGGAGTGTTCCGGTTTGTGAATGTTCTCTGGAACCTGAACATCCAATGGGGCTTCCGCGGCTTCAGATTGGCTGCAGCAGCTTCCTACAGCCAATCAGAAGCTGCACTTTGGTTTCTGAACATTTTGGAAGTCGAACGGATTCTATTCAAATGCCAAGGTATGACTGTACTGGCATATGTTATAAAATTTAATCACACCGGGGTAAAGCAATCTTTCTTTATCTTTCCACCTATCAACTGTAGCTGATTTGTTAATGTCTGAATGAGAGCTGTTTCCTAAACTGTTCTGCCTATCGCTGTGCCAGAAAGGTCTTTCCAGTGTACAGTTATATTACGTCTCGCTGCTTGTAATAAATTGCTTATTAATTATTTATTATGTAAATCAAGATTGTTGCATTGAAATATATTTAATAAAGCTAACTCTGGTTTGACTTCCAATTGTTGTTTTGTTATTTTATTCATTTCTTGGAATACTGAATTCCAGAAAGGCTGGAGACCAGTCTCCCCCAGTCTGGACGACAACTCTCACCATCCCTGACCATTGGCTATGTAGTGCATAATTAATATAGAATTTGTTACCACAAGTTGAGGTGCTGGTTTCTAGCCTACATGTCTTTTTAAAAAGATCAGCACCACTCTACATGCATCTTGCTATTAATGGTATGAGATACAATGTCTACTCAAGAGGGATTGTGGCTTTCTCAGAGGCACGTGGCTGCAGATGCAAACAAGATGATGGATTAGGTAGATCTTTTTGGTCCAATTCAGATTGTCTTAAAAGTCTAACATGTACACATTTCAAAGGAATAAGCTCTTGCTTCAAAGGTGAACATACTGGATGTTAAAAATAAGTGTTCTACTTTTTTGCAATAGTAAATAGCCCATTATTGCCGGCTGCTTCCTTTTGAACTAGATGACATCATGCAAAAATCTCAACATCTCTTTGTGGTGGATATAACAGATAAGACCCTTGCCACAAGCAATATTTCACTATCACATGCAGAAGTGTGTGTGTGTGTGTGTGTGTGTGTGTGTGTGTGAGAGAGAGAGAGAGAGAGAGAGAGAGAGAGAGAGAGATAGAGGAATAATAATCACAACTATCTTAAAGCAGTTTATCCTTACTCCCTTCAAGATACCATCAGAATAGCAATTTAGCATTTTGCTAGTGTTCTTTAAGTAGTCAATCATTACTATAACTGAGAAAGCCAAACAATTTAGTTTTCCATGCTAAGTATTGTATAGCCATGCTCTTTTCATTTTTACTTGACTGGAAATATAATGAAGCTGTCAGACAGACAAAAGAAAATCTATATAGAAAGGGAACAGAATACTGTAGAAGGCCTGAGAGGTGTGATATTACGTCCAATTCAGAAACTACAGCTTCTTGTACTGGTTGCAATCATCACATTGTATGAAGCAGGCATTACCACACAGCTGTTCAGTGAAGTCCCTCCCCAAACCCCTGTGTGCTCTACCAAAGCCTTCCCCAACCTGTTTCCCTCCAGATGTTTTACATTACAACTCCCATGAGACCCAGCTGGCATAAAAAAGAGTACTTGGCTTGGACCATGGCGTTCTGGATTCAGATGGGTGGCTTTGGCTATGACACCTTCGAGCCAGAGGCAAAGATCCTAAAGCACTCTGCTGATGCAAGAAAGAGGTCGTTCTACATACAGGGGTTATCATCATCAGACAGATGAGAAATGGTTGTATGAATTCTCTTCCTGCTACAGCTGCAAATTTGAGAGGTTGATTTTTGGGTTCTAACCTCACTGACACCCAAAACCTGGTGCACACTTCGTGGCAACGGTGAGGCATCCTACCATGGCGAAATAAACAAACTAAAGCACTGAAGGTTCAGTTGACTAGGCCTTCTAGCCTGAGAAAAGAGATAAGGTAGAAGTACTTGCGGCAGAAGTGAGAGCTGGACCATAAAGAAGGCTGATCACCGAAGAATTGCTGCTTTTGAATTATGGTGCTGGAGGAGACTCTTGAGAGTCTCATGGACTGCAAGAAGATCAAACCTATCCATTCTTAAGGCAATCAGCCCCGAGTGCTCACTGGAAGGACAGATCCTGAAGCTGAGACTCCAATACTTTGGCCACCTCATGAGAAGAGAAGACTCCCTGGAAAAGACCCTGATTTTGGGAAAGATGGAGGGCACAAGGAGAAGGGGACGACAGAGGACGAGATGGTTGGACAGTGTTCTCGAAGCTACCAACATGAGTTTGACCAAACTGCGGGAGGCAGTGGAAGACAGGAGTGCCTGGCGTGCTCTGGTCCATGGGGTCACGAAGAGTCGGATACGACTAAACGACTAAACAACAACAACACTTGCGGCAGAATAAACACTAGTCGTGGCTAGTAGGTGTGCCAGTGGTGGCCATCTGACCTTCTGCGTTGCTGCTGCACATTGGGATGGAGAGGGGATTGGCTCCACTGTTGCATTTGCACCATGTCATCCTCACCACCTCCTCACTGCTTCCCCTTCTCCATCTCAGTCTGTTGCAGTGACACAGGCAACAGGAGGCCAGAGGTGTGTGCTGCCAACCCACCACACTGCCTGCTACTGGTAAACAGTGCCCAGCTATACCCAGCTCTACCGTTCAGACAAGCAGTAGCTTGGCATGGAAGTAGCAGTGGATGTGCCCTGTTAGAAACTGGCATATTTTAATAGAGAAGTGGTTTTTCAGAGGGCTGTATGATGGGAAATACATGACCTTAAGGAGCTCCAAAATGTTTGCCCTGCATTAAGGAATATTGATGGGAACAGAGCTGAGAGAGAGGAAACAGTGTGATAGATTTAGTTAAGCTATTTCTGATTGGGGGAAATGCTTTTGCTCATCTCTCAGCATTTTCTTCTAGTTCCCTGTTTGTGATCAAGACAGGATTTCCATGCACAGCGGACATACACGAATAAGCAGGTCACTGCAGAGGTTATGCTTGTACTGAAGCAACAATTTGTTAATGGAGCACAGCGGGAAGGTCTCCAGTGATTCCTAAAAGGCCATATGTTCCTCGAAGCACTGCAGCTATAGCAACCGCTCGCCACTTGCTTTGTTTCCAGGAAAGCACTGTTCAGCGCTGGTTTTGCTCAAGCCTTTTTATTAGATTATAAACTCCTCCAGATAGGAATTCCACACTTTGCTACGGCATCACCGTGGCTTCTTCTTCTACAGTTCCATATGGCGAATGCCACTTTAAAATTGCGGGAACTAGGCAAACGAAGTGTTTTGTGATTTGTTCAGGAACAATGAAGATAATAATACAAGGGCAATTAATTTAGAAAAATGTTACGTGGAGATGTGTAAAAAATACAAGGCATATTTCAAGAGTGGTAAATACACGTATCTAATCATACTGTATGTAACAAATGGATTTTGGCTTTAAAAGAGGATTAGAACAAATCGGTGGTGAATAAGGCTATCCGTGGCTACTAGCCACCAAATTAAACGGCTTTAAAATGGAATTAGAGGAGGATAAGTCTACTAGTCATCATAGCTATATGCTACCTCTAGGAACAAAGGCAGTATGTATTTGAATACCAGTTGCTGAGAATTTCAGGTGGGTAGTGTGCTGTTGCTCTCAGGTCCTGTTTGTGAGCATCCCAAAGGCATCTAGCTGGCCAGTGTGAGAATAGGATGCTGGACCCTTGGCCTGGTTCAGCAGGCTCTTTTTATGTTCTATGTTATATATATATTCAGTAAAGTGAGATATTAGAGAGAGAGAGAGTGTGGTACCTTGGTTCTTAAACGCCTTGGTACTCAAACAACTTGGAACCCAAACACTACAAACCTGGAAGTAAGTGTTCTGGTTTGCGAACTTTTTCCAGAAGCTGAATGTGCTCCGTTTTGAGTGTTATGCTTCTGATTTGAGTGTTACGCTGAGGTCTGTCTGTTTTTGCTATTTATTTTGCGTTTTTGTTTTTGCAGCTCTTTTTGTGTGTGACTGTGTGGAACCCAGTTCAGCTACAGATTGATTGATTGTGTGACTGCAGTATATTGTTTATTGCTTTCATTTTATGGATCAATGGTCTCGTTAGATAAGAACTAACTTAGTTGGTCTTTAAGGTGCTACTGGAAGGAAAAAAATTTTTTTGTTTTGACTATGGCAGACCAACACGGCTACCTATCTGTAACTCGTTAGATAGTAACATTCATGTTAAATTGCTGTTTTAGGGGTTGTTTTTAAAAGTCTGGGATGGATTAATCCACTTTGCATTGCTTTCTAAGTGAAAGTGCGCCTTGGTTTTGGAATGCTTTGGTTTTGGAACTGACTTCTGGAATGGATTAAGTTTGAGAACCAAGGTACCATTGTATCTATAATTTTACACTGCAATGCCTTAAGAGAGAGGTAAACAAAAGATTGTTCCATGGTCATGTCCACAGTCCCAACAGAAATAATAACTAATGCAAATAAAATAATTCTCTTCACATTTGCTAAAGTCTACTTAATTCTATTTTTATAACACAACTGTAAGGTCACTGATGCAGTTTTTTCTCTAACAAAGGAGATAAACTCCTCCAAGGGAGGAGAGAATTCAACAGCCCGTAAGTTCGACATGCAATGGATATGTGTAGCCATGAAAGGTTAAATGAATTCATCTCCCTCAACAAGAAATTCAAAATCACCCACTGAATTAAGTGATAAATTTGCCCTGAATGCTAGAGTGGCTGCCGCTGGGAGTGTGAAATGCTAAAACTGCAAAATCATCTTTGTAACAAATGCAGAAAGGAAGAACAGGGGGTCCACACTAGGGATGCTTTAGGAGTTGATCACATAATACAACTTACAAGAGTAAGTATATACCGAATGGCAAATGTGGCAAGGAGCATCATTTTTGAAGTCACCCATGTTACAGTTTTAATACAAAGAACAGGTTACTTTTTGTGCCCCCAAGTCACCCCACGAGAAATTATGGCTGTAAACAACAGCTGAAAGATTAGGACATGAGGTGATTTAATGCTAGGTGCCCTTGGCAGCACAAACAAAGGCACAAGGCCAAAATCTGTTTAACACACTGGTAAAGATTTGCAGATTCATACTGAAATTGCCTTTAAAACAACTATTCTCCAATTTGTCCTCTTTGAAACAGATGCTCGTTTCATCAAGCCAACACAGGTAAAAACAGCCACATTTTCAGTACAACTTGAATATTTCAACAGCCGCAAGAGGAAACACATAACCAAAGGCGCTGATTCACTCGACTTCATGGAAACCAAGAACTCCTAGAAGGACAGGGATGGTAGATGCTTTCCTATTTATCTAACTAGAGATTTTATTCAAGCAGAGGGGTAAGGCAAGAAGCTGAAAATACTATATTAGCGGGGACATGGCTGCGCAGAGCTCCTGAGGACGGCTAGCACCAACAGCGCTACCTGGTTAGTCCCTGTGCTGGGGGGAATGACTGGGGGGAATCGGGGTGTCCAGCATGACAACCGAGGAGGCCACGCAGGGCCTCCAGCCCCCCACAACCACTTCAATCCTGCTGGGACCGAGAGCACCCCACTGACAACCTAGCGGAGCTCCTGGGCCCGGAGGCCTCCGGAGCCAAACACAAAAAACAAGGAAAACAGGAGGCAAGACAGAGCCACCCCCACCCTCAGCCGAGCACCAACTTACCACCACTGCCGCCACAACCACTGCCACCACCATTGCCAAGGAAGAGAGGTAGGAGGGTACCGGGAGGGCCAGGGACACCACAAGGAATCACTTAGCCTAGCCCAGGCCCGACCCTGAGCCTACCTCCCCAGTGGCTAGAGCAAAGAGCAGGCTGGGGCCCAAGGGGGAACCGCACACCAGAGACCAGCCTGGGAAAAAACAAATGCAGCGCAGGCCCTCCCCTGCTGGAATTTATTTATTTATATTATTATATTATTATTATTATTTTCTTTGAAGAACTGTAATGGCATCCATGCAAGAGACCTGAACCATTGAAGACTGTTGCCTTAGCCCTAACCCATGGACCCGACATCCAGGTCCCGTGGGCCCGACAGTGAAATTAAAACTGCCTGTGAGTCAAAATTACCATCACCACTCTAGAAAAGGAAAACCAGATGCAACTAAAACAAATAGAGCAACTCCAAGAGGAAAACACATGTCTGAAAAATAAATTAGCTGATATGGATAGCTGCCAAGAAAGAGAAAGCATGGAAGCAAGAATTAAACTAGCAGACCCTGAAGATCACAGTAGACACTACTATATCCTCCTCCGCAATTTTCCCGAGAAAATGGAGGACAAAAACCTGGACGATCTCATCGTATGCTGGCTAAAAACCACAATTCCAAGCCTGAAACTCAAAGTAGATGATCTGGAAAGGGCACACAGAGCTCTAAGACCCATGCCAAAAGCCAGCGCCCCTCCATGAGACATAATCATGTGCTCCGCCTGCTACAAAAAGAAAGAAAAAATATGCAACAACCTCAGAAACTCAACCAACCTCCGATATGGAGAAAACCCCATCCTGGCCTTTCAGGATTTATCTCAGGAGACCCTTAACCGAAGAAAAAACCTACACCCATGTATCCAACGTCTTCAAGAAGCAGGAACAAGCCTTGGGACCCTAAATGCAGCCATTTCACTTCCCCCTTTGTGTAGGAAGGCAAACAAACCAAGAAGTCTTCAGTTAACCATAGTTTTCTGTTACATCAAGGTTTCCAAACAAGCCACATTATGAAACCATGCTTTGAAGCTGTTCTGAAGTTGTTAACCATAGCTCCACGGTTTATAAATAAGGAGAAATTAAGTTTAACTGGTTTGTTTCATGGTTTTTGCGAAGGGAGGAACAAAGTGGCTGACTGTGGGGTCATAAGACTTGTTCAAATATTGGCTTAATAAACTGAAATATGGTCTTTATGGTAAACAGTGGAGCTCTCATGGTAATCTCACTCCTTTTTCTCTCTTCGCAAAGCCTGTCAAGTATCATCTATAGGATGCTTGCAAAACAATCAACTAGACTGGGCAAAATTCTCATTACGGCAATTTCTAAAGAAGAAAATTTGCACAGGCAGCATCACAACAACTGAGGTCATGGATCTGGGATTTCTGCTACAGCTGTTTGCTCTTACAATCATAAAAATAATTGCCATTTACGAGAGGCGGTTATATAATGCAGTTAAGCTCAGAGATTACAGTAAAACAGTTACAGTTATTTTTAGTTCCAATTACAACCAATGCTGCTTTGTTACAGAAAAACACTCATCAGAACATCTAGCTTAGCATACATCTAGTTCAGCTTTCCAATCCATGAGTGGCAAGGCAGATGTCCCTGGGAGGCTCATCAGCAGGGCATATATGCAGATATCCCTCCACTACAACATGTTCCAAATATCTGTCAAACTGGCTGTTGCCTGGATAAGTTTGCAATGAGGCCAAGGCCAAGGGTCGGCTCTTGCAAAGACCCACCCTTCAGCTGGGGGACCCTGGAGACCTATGAAGTCCTGTCAATGGGAACAAGGAGAAGCAACCTCTGCTTATCTCGCTCCCTCCATGCAAATACAGGCTGGGCTCAGAGGAAGAGACCGAGTGAAGGGGCAGTGGCTATAGAGTGGTGCCTCTGCTTATGAACTTATTTCGTTCCGGAAGTCCGTTCTTAAGCTGAAACCGTCCGTATCCTGAGGTGCTCTTTCGCTAATGGGGCCTCCCGCTGCATGTGCGTCTCTGGAGCATGATTTCCGTTCGCATCCTGGGGCAAAGTTTGCAACCAGGAGCAGCTACTTCCGGGTTAGCGGAGCTCGTAACCTGAAGCGTTCATAACCAGAAGTACCACTGTAGTAGAAAGGTTAGTAGACCTATTTAGGGAGGAATAATGCTCAGAGCCAGTGTGGCGTACTGGTTAGTGTGTTCGACAAGGATCTGAGAAACCAGGGTTCAAATCCCCACTCAGCCATGCAAGACACGGGGTGACCTCGGGCCAGTCACCATTTCTCAGCCTAACCTCACATTCACAGGATATAAAGAGGAGGGGGAAAACCCACGTATGATACCTGGATCTAGTTGGAGGAAAGGTGGGATAGAGTAATACAGTGGTACCTTGGATTAAGAACTTAATTTGTTCTGGAGGTCCGTTCTGAACCTGAAACTGTTCTTAACCTGAGGTACCACTTTAGCTAATGGGGCCTCCCACTGCCGCCATGCCACCCGTCCCCCCCCCCCCCACGATTCTTAACCAGAGGTACTATTTCTGGGTTAGTGGAGTCTGTAACCTGAAGCGTCTGTAACCCAATAAAAAATTTAAAAATAAAGTAGCAAGCCCAAAGAACAGCCAAAACCTGGAGCTAGCACTGAAAGGAACCTCTGTCTTTCTTTCAGAACTGAAATCAAGTCAGTGTAAAACCATCTAACTACGCTCAGCACACCTGGCCCCTGAAACGAAAGTTCAGTTGAAAGATGATCCCACTTTCACAGCTAAGTATATTTCTAGTCATTTGGAGCTTCTCAGTCAAGACAAGTTCAATTACTTTTGCTGTTTCCTTCCCTTTTAATCTACTTGGCTGATAGATTTCTGTTCCACCTTTCACTCCAAAAGGATGTTTAGGGAATAAACACACGAGACTTACCTGGGAGCTATAGACTGCTTACTAATCATGGGTTTTCAACTTGAGCCTATATTGTAGCGATTTGCAAACAGTTGATGTGGACACTCCGATGGGCCTGCAGATAGGGGTCTTGTGAAATATTCTGCCAGGGTACGGAAGGGTGGGTGCTGGTAAGAATGCCACAAGATCAAAGTGGGATTCACTTCCAGGTCAAGGGTAAAAAAAACATCAAAAATCAAAAGGCGAGTCCTGAAAAGAGACATAAATTAAACTCCAAAGGCCAGGCAACATAAGAGAGTAAATAAATACAGTGATTTCCCTGAATTCATGCAGCATAGCAAAAGGGGGGGGGGGTTAATGTGTCATGGGAGTATTGTAGCAATTCCTTGACCATGCAGGACCCCCTCCAAAAATGTTTACTGGTTCTAGAATCTTTGTATGCTTATTCTGTAGGCAGATACAGTGGTACCTTGGTTCTCAAATGCTGAAAACCCGGAAATAAGTGTTCTGGTTTTCAAACAATTTTTGGAAGCTGAACATCTGATATGTCTGTTGGCTATTGTTTCCGGGGCACCTGCACCAATCAGAAGCTGCCCCTATGTTTTCGAACATTTCGGAAGTCAAATGGGCTTCTAGAACGGATTAAATTTGGTGCTTTTGTTTTTGCTATTTATTTTGCATTTTTGTTTTTGAGGCTTTTTTGGTTAATTTGTTTTTGTGACTGCGTGGAACCCAGTTCAGCTACTGGTTGATTGTGTGACTGCGGAAATGGATAAAAGCCCCCCAATGGCTATCATTAGTGCAGGTAAGAAAAAAAAATTTTTATTTTTATCATCTACAATACTGTCTTATTTATTTTACAGTACAGTACATCGATTATTGCTTTCATTTTATGGATTAATGGTCTCGTTAGATAGTAAAATTCATGTTAAATTGCTGTTTTAGGGGTTGTTTTTAGAAGTCTGGAACAGATTAATCCATTTGCATTACTTTCTATGGGTAAGCATGCCTTGGTTTTAGAACGTTTTGGTTTTGGAACGGACTTGCAGCACGGATTAAGTTTGAGAACGAAGGTACCGCTGTACAGTGATAAACCTTTGAGGTCAGTACCAGCCTTGTTACAAAACTGAATCCTAGGAGTAGCTAAAGTAATAACTAAAAAACAGGCTGATTGAGAGGACAAAGCGGTTTATAAAAAGATAAATCAATGAAATCAAGAAAAAATAGAATTGCAACCCTACTCTAAAACATACAAAAGTTAAAATATCAAAACAGATTTATATTACCTCAGCTTTCTAAGTATCTGGGTAGGCTTGTCTAAACAGGAATGCTTTTAAGCAGGCGCTGAAAAGTGTATAAGTGATGTCGCCTGCTTGTTCTCAAGCGGCAGGGAGTTCCACAGTGCAGGGGCTGCCACACGAAACGATTGAGTTCCTACAAATGGGGAACAGGTGTTGTGTGGCACCTGTAGTTGTGCCAGTTCCGCCGACCAAATCAGTTGAGTGGGCACATATGAAGGGAGCTGATCTTGTAGGTAAACTGGTCCCGGTGCAATTAAGAGGTCTTAATGGACATAGCAACACGAGAGAAGGATTTAAGAAAAATCCATTTTACTCTATACCAAGGGCTGGCAACCTTCTAGGGGGGCAATGGGGACATTTAGAATTTTGATGGGCGCCAGTCAGAAAATGGCAACACAAAGTGGCTGCCACATATAAAAGGGCAAAAAAAAACACAGACAGTAATAAAAATGCTATGGGCATTGTGGATTTTTGAGGAAAGACTTTCTGACGGCTGCACTGGTGCCTCAGGACCCCTCCCCCCCAGTTAATCTCGTTTATGCATTTTAGGTACCCAGAGGCTGTGGCAAACATTGATACTGAGAGTACAGTTCAGCATCCTTGAAAATCTTAGGTTTTATTTTTATTTTTTTCAAAAAACAAACAACTTTCTTTCAGACTGATCCTTGCAATCCCAGAGGCCATGTTCCATTTCAGGATATCTGGCTTGTCAACCGTTTTGTTTATGCAGTGCTGGTGTATCGGGTTCATATCCTCCCACCCACCCATCACATGAAAACAGGTTCCTGCTATGAAAATACTCTCATGGAGCGCTGGCTCTCAAGCAAAACAATACTAGGGAATGCAAACCACAGTCCAAAACAAACCTACTGTAAACCTAGTATAGTATTGACCACTTATAAATAATTAACCAGCACATGGATGGGGTTCCCACAGGGACTCAAAACACAAGCATGAAAAGAAACTGCAGATCCACAAAGTGAATAATAGAGTTTAAGAAACTCTCAGCTCCACAGCTGATACACCCTGAGCAGCTGATACACCCTGATACACCCTGAGCATACAAATGAGATAAATTATGGCCTATAAATGCAAGCTTTTCAAGACAGAAATATGACTCCATTACACAGAGACAGGTGTATGAACAGTGAGATGTTTTATCAGTTGCTGGTGAAAAACCCATTGTGATGCATGGGGGAGCAATTGCCACATCACAGGTACCTCAGAGAGAATAGTAAGGAAAGGAAGAAAAATAGATACACAAGTCCTTCATGGGCCTCCTGTAGTTGCTTCCTTCTACAGAAAAGCCTTAAGTTTACACACTTGCCCAGGGTGTGTCACTGTCCAATAGGAGAGAAGAAGCTACATGCAGGTGTGTGCAAGGAGCAGCATGCTTGTGGAAGAGAAGGGGCACGGCGTTATTTACCGTATTTTTTGCTCTATAAGACTCACTTTTTCCCTCCTAAAAAGCAAGGGAAAATGTGTGTGCGTCTTATGGAGTGAATGCAGGCTGCGCAGCTATCCCAGAAGCCAGAACAGCAAGAGGGATTGCTGCTTTCACTGCGTAGCGATACCTCTTGCTGTTCTGGCTTCTGAGATTCAGAATATTTTTTTTCTTGTTTTCCTCCTCCAAAAACAAGGTGCGTCTTGTGGTCTGGTGCGTCTTATAGAGCGAAAAATACAGTAAATCATTGTTAGAATTATCAATGCCCTGCTGTATGGGGTGCAAGTGTACACATTATAAAAATAAGACTTATTTCAATTTGCTGCAAATACAGTACAGTAATACCTCTGTGAATGTTGGCCTTGTCTAGCGTCCATTCCGGCAGTTGTCAGCGGCAAACCCAGAAGTACCGGAATGGGTTACTTCCAGGTTTGCCACTCGTGCATGTGCAGAAGTGCTAAATCGCGTAGAAGTGCATGCGCGGAAGCACAAACCACTCCACGCGCATGCGCAGATGTGGCGCTTTGCCCTGCGTCATTTTCAGCTAGTGGCCGGGGCTCCGGAACGGATCCTGGCCGCAAAACGAGGTACAACTGTACACGACAGTGGCACAACATAAGCAACAAAATTATATACATTGGTAGAAGACACAGTAGCAATGTACTTTGTCCAATTTACTGCCACTGGCTAGAGAGGTAGAAAGAGCAATCGTGTAGGAAAGGCGATATAGAAAAAGAAATGCAGGGGTGTCTAGCAGCTTTAGGATACCAATTACGTAAGTCCCTCCACTGCCTCGAAGACCATGCTGTTCTTAATAAGCTTCCAATTGCCTTTGTCGAGTGCATGATCTCCTCCAACACATGTTGTACTATAAAACTGCTGGTGAAAGCCTGGAGTTCCTGAATAATGCAAAAATGAAAATAAAAGTCTGCACTACATGACCTAAGACTACGTTCCTCATCATCAGCAATTTGGTACTGTTGTAAGCTAATTCACAGAAACACAGCCTGCATTCCACAGGATGTTCCATAGGAAAGGAAGGGTTTTGCAAAGCAAAAACAAATAAAAGGACCGTGGTATCCTTGAGAGTAAGAAACACTTGAGAGAAGTTTGGTACAGCTATTGTACCAAACAAGAGCTGTTCTAGCAACCAGTACCAAGATGTTTTATATTATTTTATGCCTGAACTTTGTAGAGTTCATGTTGCCCCATAAAATGAAGGCTACTGCCCTGCACACTACTTACAAGTAAGCTCTTTTAAATTCAGAGGAACTTCCTGCTTAATAAATGTGTACAGGATTGGGCTGCAAACACAAACAAGCAAGATTTCATGCGCCTTAGGAAACTTAATACAACCACTATAGTTACAACTATTAAGCAGTTTCTTCTGACAAGTTGAGGCAGGCTTAACAAACACATGCATGTCTGTCAAGCAGCAAATAATTTTCTTGCTCCACTTTCATGTCAGTTTAACAGATTTTATGTAATATGGGACCTATAGTACTAAAAACAAATGCCACACTCTAAATAATACAAATAATACTAAAAACGGAGTGTACAAATTTTACTGACAAAATATCCAAGGAAAATTTTAATAAAGGAAAAAGCTAATCAGAAAAATAATCTATAAGCAGAGAAACCTCCTGGTTGAGACTTTAAAGTTACTGGCCTACACGGATTATTAATTTTTACTATTAATTCTTTCTGTTTGAAATGCTGTATTTTACAGCTGTTTTAACACGGCAATAATTCGCCACAGAGGATCGAAGACTGCACATTTCCAAGACCAAACTAAATTTTGACCAATATACATATAAACCCATAGTGATTCACGTTGTCTCACAATGCATAATCTCTGGAGACCATTAAATATAAAATTATCTGTCGCCACATAAAACTGATTTGTGCTAGTTCTACAAGCAGCTTTTTAATGCAACGTATTTTTATTCATTTTTCAAATACCAAACAATGCAACACAACACGTAGTTATTGAAATGGGGAGTGCATCGCACAGTTCTTCTGAAGTAGTTACACTCATCATATCTATCTTTGAAAAGTGTCCTCCCAAAGTCTTCCATGAGAACCCAGAGGTCCGTACCAGTGTTCCTTAGTTGCTGCTTATGTAATAAAACTTGGCAAAACAGCATAGAATTTGCCCATGTCTTGGATTTTCCTACAGCCTTGAAGTTGGTTAGTCAACTTGCCTTAAGAGCTGTTGATATCAAACTGCCGTAAGGTCAGTATCCAAAGTTCTTCTGAATTTGGCTATTGTGCACCTTGTCAAAGTTATCAGATAAGTTATTAGTTCTTTTGGCCCAAATCCCAATTTTCAGAATCAAAAAACAGAGAGAAGGGCAAATTTTGGATTTGGAAGAATAACCTGCCAAAATTGTTGAACTAAAGGGCAATTTCATAGCACCAAACCGTGGCTTAATATTATTTGCAAACCAAATACCAACCAGAACAAAGGAAGTTCCACTCACCACTGTCCATAATTAAAGTAGGTGATAGCAAGATCTGCAAAGCAGGGCAATCAATTGGCAGCGGAAAGAGAGGAGGAGGAGGATGTGGGTGAGTTTATTAGTGTGTTAATACTACACTCCACTTTATAGCCTGAGATCAGATTCAAGGTGTCACCGAAAGCTTCACATCTGTCTAGATTTTAGTTTGTTTAAGAAATTTCAGATAACTCCCACAATGCCAGGATCACAATCTTTTTCTAAGCAGTGTTTTATTTCGCCTTTATCCAAAGCTTGCCTTCATCAAGTCACTCTACAAAGCAAGCGGGGGGGGGGGAGCAAGAAGGGCTATATACACGTAAGAGGGTTGTTTGGTGGGTTTGTTTGAGTTTTGAAAAGCAGATTATTTCAAGCATGAGACTTTGAGTCGTCTGTTGCAAATCTAAGTGCTTCACAGTTATGCAGCACTCTGGATTTCCTAGAGATGAGATTCTGAGAAAGAGGAGGGGGGCGGAGGGAGCTCTAGCATTAAAAACACAAGGGTTTTGTAAACCAAACAGGAGAGCTTGGAAAGCCTTGCCCTTTTACAGTTTCCTGCCTTCTTGGAAATCTCTCACTGTTGAACACATTGGATTACGCGAGCAGTTCAGTAGCTGCAGAAGAATTTTATTTTTCATTAAACAAGCATGAAGGTGTTCTTTTTAAAATCCATGTTTACCATGATTCTGAAAGCCTGTATTTGCCCACCCTCCAATATTTGACAGTTAGAAAAATGGCTGGAATAAGGAAGACATAAGGGATAGCTGCATATTCTTGCATTGCAGGGGATTAGACTAGGTGATTCTCAGGGTCAGCTTCCAATTCTATGATTCTATGCTAATATGTTATGAGGTTCAATAGTAAACATGGCAGAGGATATTTATGGAGCACCACTTTGAAGAGAGATATAGCAAAACAAAAACAAAAACAACCCACTGGTTTCTGCTACCGAGGGGCTTGCAATCTAAAATGTAAATAGTACGGATGGAACAGAAATGAAAGAAGGCTGCCTATCAGGAGAGAAATATGAACAAGACTCAATTACACAGGTTTTGGCTTTGGATTGCTGACACACAGCCAAAGATGTTTTGAAACAGTACTTCAAAAGATCATTATCTCTATAATTAAAACCCATATTTCCCTACATTTAGCAATTTATTTATTTTTTACATTTTTGCTGCCTTGCTCCTTCACCTCTAAATACTAAAAGATTCAACATTTTCAAATGAAACATTTCACTAGAACTCTTAATAAGACAGTATTTTGCTGTCAGACAGACACCACTACAGTAGGGTATTTACATTCAGTATATAGTACCATCCATGGAAGAGATAAAACTTTAGTGTGGTGCTTGTGTGCCAAAGATCACTGTTTTGAACTATGCTACTTGCACTGATCCTCACAGTCCCTGGTTTGTCATTCCGACTACTTAGATCAATGTGGAGGTCGTTACTGTCTGATGTAGTTTTGAGGTATGCCTGACATCCCAAAAAGCCTCAACTTAGAAGCAAAGAAATAAATAGGTACTTGTTCTTAATTAAACCAGCTCAAGGATGACAGCAAGAAGCACACGCACACACCCTAACAAGAATTTTGCCATTGACTTCCATGAGTCCTGGACTGCATCCAAATCTTTCACTTGTTCTTACATGCAACTGTTCCAAAAAGGGAGAGAGGAACTTCACCATTCCTGATGACATCAAGATTTCTTAGAAAATGCAAAACAGAAAATTCTTAGTAGGGAAACATGTTGCACCTTTCCTGGAATTTTATCTTTACTGAAAACCTTTGAAGCTGTTCTTCATTAAGACAGCTCCTGCCCCCTTGAACTTGAGAGCTTTATACTTAACTAACTCTTCAATACAAGGAAATGCTTTGTGACAACTGCAAGCCTTTACGCTAAAACTGATTGCACATTAACAAAACTGTCTCTTCAAGGCTACGCTGCTACCATTTGAGTTGATCGCAAGAGCAAAATTGCAGAAGTCTTCATTGATACTAACAGTTACAGTAGAAATAGAACAGCAGCCCAAACTTACATGTTTTCTTAGAAATGATCCCACTTTGTTCAGTGGGTCTTGCTCTCTCTAGTAAGCACACCTAGCATAACAGTCTTCCTTGCTGGTAGACAATGCCTTGCTTAAGGTTAGGATGACTTGCCCTTTAATAACTGCATACCTGTATTCCCCACAGCAAATTTTAGTGGGAGTTGTTCATGTGACCTTAAGTTGTCTATCGTAGGAATGGCTAACCATTTCTGGGCTGAGGAATTCGCCATTGGCTTGGGCATCTACCCTGGAGAGCTACATGCTAGCAGTTTGGGGAGGGGCGCCCTATACTTGCAAGCACAGTCTCCCTCCTTAGCTGATCTCGGAGAGCTTATCATCCCCTCCCCACCCATTAAATTATGAATCTGTTGACTGGAGAGAGCTTGAGTTGCATCCCCATCAGGGCACTGGACTGGCAGCTCAATCAATACTTTAGATTTATTTCTTTTTGCTGCTGCCACCATCGAATGAGGTTTCGGAGGCCAGACAAACTGGCTTTTTTGGGTCCTCCATTTTTCTGAAAAAGCCTATGGGAGGCCCACAAGCAAGACCATAGCACAACAGCACTCACCACTCCTGCAGTTTCCAGAAACTGGAAGCATCACTGCCTCTGACTGTGGAGGGAGAACATAGCTATCAGAGAACATAGCCTCTTGTGGGAGTGAGTTCTGTAGTTTAACAATGTGCTGTGGGAAGAAGTACTTTCTTTTATCTGCCTTGAATCTAGTGTTATGAGAGGGAGGGGGGGAGAGAAAAGTCTATTTCTATCTACTTTCTACAGAAAATTCGTAATTTTGCCTCTTACTTGCCTTTTCTCTAAACAAAAAAATCCCCAACAGTTGTACTCTTCCTTCATAGAGGAGCTGATCCATCCTCTTGGTCATTTTTGTTGCCCTTTTCTGAATCGCTGTGTTACATCCTTTTTTAGGTAAGATGACCAGAGTCAGAAAGGCAACAGCCATTTCACTATCTTAGACACAACCAGGGAATAATTTACCGTGGTACTTCGGGTTACATACACTTCAGGTTACATACGCTTCAGGATAAGAACAGAAATCGGGCTCCGGCGGCGCGGCAGCAACTGGAGGCCCCATTAGCTAAAGTCGTGTTTCAGGTTAAGAACAGTTTCAGGTTAAGTACGGACCTCCGGAACGAATTAAGTACTTAACCCGAGGTACCACTGTAATTGGAAATCCATAATGAAAGGCACTCCTAGCTTCGTAATGTAAAATACATTCCAGAAACGTTAGGTATTAAGCCATGCCTTGTGTTTATGCTCTGGAAGCAATTCAAAGAAACATTCAGAGCAAATGCATTCTTTAAAACTTCAGCACAGAAAAAACAAAAGAGGAGAAATCTTGTACCGCCTTAAAACATTATTTTAAGCAATGCTGAAATCGAAGTCTAGAATCAAAACACAACTCCCATCAGTTGTGACAGCACAATTGCTCCCACGAAGGAGTTAGTTTTGGTTTATGGAAGTTTCCAGTATTAATGGCTCTCTTTTTCAGGAGGATGGCACTAAAGAACTCAGAGGAATATCTAAAACATCAAATATTTGATATAGTTAATCTGCCAATTGCGTTGCAATTGCGCTCTGGGAAGTAAGGGCTTATTCATACTTCCTCTTGTCTTTCTGTTTTCCTATTCATGGAAAAACACTCTTTAGCACTCAAGTGGAGCCAACGACAATTTGGGTTTCCCTTGGATTGCCATTTGTTCTGATCTATCTCTAAAGAGTGGGTTTTCCTTGGAAAGGAGCAGGGCAAGGGGGAATCCGCTCAGACGTGTGCCTAGAAAGCCCAGGTCAAGCAGAAAACCATTCGGACTGTGCTTCTGGACACGGCACAAGCAGAAGTATGGATAAGCCTCAAGTCTCCAAGCTCTTCACTCACTACCCCTCTCCTTTTAAGCTATTTTGAAGAATGTTCTTTGTGACAGAGAAAAAGTTGTGCCAGACTAGTGAGGGGGCAGGTTATTCTTGGAAGAAGACGTCCCTGCACATTGTCACTTGGATGAAAGCGATGATATATTAATTTGCAGTATCAAAAGAACTTAGGAAGAATAAAAATGATGTGATACAAAAGATGTGGCATATGTTCTTCTGTCTGAGCACGCATATAAATGAAGGCATTTTCTCACCTCAGGAACCTAATAAAAACTTGCCTTACTTTTAACACAAGTGAAATATGATTTGGTGTGGAGCTGGTGCCACTTGTTGGGCTTCAATATGTTATGATGAGAGCACAAACTGGGCAATTATCAAATCCTTAAGTGTGTTTTTGCCACAGGATGCCTCAGGCCAGAGGCATGTTCCACTTGCTTTGGAGTATATAGGGATTAAAAACATTATGCCTAGCTACAGTGAAGTACTCTAAATTTCAAATAGTTTTTCGCACAATATTATGCTTTACTTATGAAAGATATATAATGCTTTAAAGACACAAAAAAATGCAATCAAAAGCAGAAATTTAACAATGAAAATAAGGTGCTGTGAAGAAAGAAACCTCTGCAAAACTGAAGCCAAATTTCATCAGAGGAATATAACGCTTCGATCTAGAGAGGCAAGGTTGCTATTAAAATGAAATGCTGCAACAAGACTGTATGCCTTCATTGCAAAACACGAAGAACTCAGCTATTCACAGTTAATAGCAATATATGAAGCTATAAACCATAACAGTACAGTTCTGTGATTCAGCATTAAAGGGTTTTATTTCCCTAGAAACACTGTGGGTTAAACCACAGAGCCTAGGACTTGCTGATCAGAAGGTCGGCGGTTCGAATCCCTGTGACGGGGTGAGCTCCCGTTGCTCTGTCCCAGCTCCTGCCCATCTAGCAGCTCAAAAGCACGTCAAAGTGCAAGTAGATAAATAGGTACCGCTCCGGCGGGAAGGTAAACGGCGTTTCCGTGCACTGCTCTGGTTCGCCAGAAGCGGCTTAGTCATGCTGGCCACATGACCCGGAAGCTGTACGCCGGCTCCCTCGGCCAATAAAGTGAGATGAGCGCCGCAACCCCCGAGCCGGTCACGACTGGACCTAATGGTCAGGGGTCCCTTTACCTTTACCTTTACTGCTGTTTGACCTCTGGAGCTTTCGCTTCCAAAATTCACAAGTATTAAAAGCATGAAAATTGTTTAAGGCTAGCAGTCCTTTAGCACTTTGCAGCACAGCAGAGGAAGGTTTCAGGGTGCTGAGAAGGCAAGGTGTGTTTTCTGTCTTCACTCTTCCTTAACTTCCTTCCCTCTTTGCTCCCACCACCGCATCTGAGCTGCCCCACAAATTCCAGGCTGCCTGAGTTATGAAAAAGAGCACTCTTCTGAGAGGACAGGGATATACATCAACTTTTTGCTGCTTGTTAATTCAGATCTGTGACATCTTTCACACTTAATCTACAATGCAAATTTTCATAACCGTTGCTATTATTCAGAAAGATCAGAAGACTGACAGCACAAGGGGAAACATGAATCCTCTATTTATCAAGAGGAAAGTAAAGGCAGCTGCAAAACAAATATTGCCTCACAGTTTCATATGTACAGTTTCAGGCACAGCCCTCTCCGAGTTAAACAAAAAACAATTCAAACTTCATATTGGCACATTGGGTGCCACACAAACTAGGACTTTTTCTGTAGGCATGTATGCTGAGACATTATGAGGACATTTGAGATATGGGGAAAGAGAGAGAGAGAGAGAGAGAGAGAGAGAGAGAGATGCATAACGCTCCAGAATGAAGAATAAGCTTTGAAGTACGAAGCATCCCTTCATTTTAATAATATTGTACTTAACACATTGTTTGCTCTAAATAAGTCATGTGGCCCTTGAGGTTTTTTTTGGATTACAGCTCCCATCATCCCTGGCCATTGGCCACCCTGGCTTAAGATTATGGGAGTGGGAGTTGCTCATTCTTGATAAAAACCCATGTTGTATCATAGTTCTTGCAGTAATATTCAAACTTTGCAGCAAAGGCGGCAACTTGTGCCAAAGATTTAGGGGGCCTGTGTGATGCACAACGTGTGTGTGATGTCATGCGCATGACGTCGCATCTTCAGGAGGAGGCCAAGCATAGAGCCGAGCACGGCACTGCTTCAATGGCCACGGTTGCTCCTCTCCCACAACGGGCCTCCTTCCATGGCAGGAGGAGGAGGAGCCGGCCCCCTCACAAAAGATATTGGGGGGGGGACAGCTTGGCCCCCATGAGCTGGCACCTCTGATTTGCGCAAACAATCCAAGGAGTGGTCATTATTTTAGTGGCACCCATGAAGGGACTTCCAGTTCGGAAGGTTCACCACAAGATTCCTTGCATCACCATGGAGAATCACGTGCAGCTACATCCAGCTTATGAACTGCACCCCAGTATTGCAAAGAACTTAGATGCACCTCTCAGAATGTGAGGTGCAGCCACCTGGTATTTACTTCTGGCATTTATATACCACTCCTTCAATAAAGTTCATCAGCTGGTAGAGACGGGCCAACAGGTAATAGAAAAATAGCATTGCTGGCATTGGGGAAAGGCTAAATAATAGAAGCAGTGATGGGAAGGAAATCCACTGGGTCACTTTGACTTGTTGAATAATTTAGTACCAAGAACTTGTCTGTAAGCTACGTAGTAATAAAAAAAACCTTGAAATCTATGTCAAAACTTTCCAGTTTCATCTGCTGCTTTAATAATTCTATTGGAACAGGTGCCTGCCATAAATGGATTTCTTTTTCTTGGAAGTGAGGGATATTATCTGTGTGCTGCAGATTCAACTGCTCTGCGGATGAATCTGAGGAAAGAACAAGAACAAGCAACTAGATCCTTTCCATTCTCTGCTGTCCATCCCAAAAGGATCAGAGATGATTGTATGAGTAAATCAGATTTGGGTATGAGCTTATTACCTCATGTCCAACCGTAGCAGTGAAAAACGAACAAGAAATTAAGGGAACGGAAATGGTAATGTTAAGAAAACATGCTTTTAATAGAAAGATACACGTTATACAGTCTAGTCTGAGATATAGATATCCAATGTGGAGGAGGTAGAAAAGGAAACAAACATGTACTAAATAATGTTTTGAGCAAAGGTTCCCAAATAAGATAAAATATCTTATTAACAGAAATAGAAACTCACATTTGTGTTTGCAATCAACTGGCCAACAACAACAAAACTTCAGATTAAAACTTGAGGAACTGAGCCAACATCTAGTGACTCCAACGACTGTAGAAGCATTTCTACGTCATCAGTGATCCAGGAAGGCCACTCAGATCAGAGTTCAGGGCTAGTGGAGGCATGTTGCGTGTGATGGTTTATGCTTGTTATTAGGAAATATACTCCCCTCATTACACTCACTCTGTTATAAACACCACCACCCACTACTCCTCCCCTGTGTTCGTAGATACCATTAGCTCTTTCCTTTTATTTGGCTTAACAGCCGGAGAACTCATCTCTTATGCTGCTGGCTGTATAAACTGAAAAGCAAATACAAATACAGCTGCTTGTTCTACAACTGTAATCAAACACTCTTCCGATAGCCTCAGAAGCTAAGAATCACCTCCATATGACCAAACCAGGAAGCATGCTTTGAGAGCAGGAATGGGGAACCTGTGGCACTGCGGATGGTACTAGACTACAAATCTCGACTCTAAGCACTTATCCCGCCCCCCCCCCCCAAAGCACCACTTTCTGGAGAAAGCCACCCAAGAAGGAGAAGAAGCATTGCAAGCTGGGACAGGATCAAAAAAAGCTAAAGGAAAATCAGCAGAGTCACACTCCCCTGACTCTCTCCCGACACAAGCCATTGTGCAGGGCACTCTCTTGAGGACTGCTCAGGAAGCAGAGATTTGCCACTGGTCTAAAATTATTGAGATCTTCCATATCTAGAGAAGCCTGATAGAATCCTTAACTCTGTATGTACTTAAATCACCCCTGAACTCAAGAGAACTTGACCATATTTTTAACTTTGTTTGGGAAATAGTTCAAAGAAAATGTGCTTTTAATTATTTCTGATCATTTTCATGCATGGCAATCCTACACATGTCTAGTTGGAAGCAAGTCTTATTTGTTCACTGTGATCCTTGTAAATGCGCATAGGACTGCTGTCTTAGAATCACAATCTAATTATACGCCACTGGCAAAAGCAAAAAAATAAAATATGAAGTGGGAAACAAATGTACATTCACAGTTACTAAACTTCCAATTCTTATTTTGGTAATTTTAATTTAACTGAAATCCCAGTCCCCCCCCCCCCAAAAAAAAGAAAAATGCATAAAGAGAACTTTTGAAAATGATAAACTAGGGCAAACTGATGGGAGGAATATTTACATATAAGTAAATATAGCAAACGCCACAATACTTTTATTCACAAATAACAAATAGGCAGGAAAGCTGCATCCTAACTTCACTACTAACTGCAACAAAGGATTCACAAGATTGAATGCTCATCAGTTAACATCCACATCCCCCAAAAACCTTTTATGTCAGAAAGGAGGATGGGTTAGAACCTTTCACCAATGTCGAGATTCCTATGTACAGAGACTATGTGCTATTTCTCAGCATCTAACCTTTGTCTATATAAATGGGGTTTATAGGTGGAACTCAGAAAGGAGAAAAGGAAAAGATTCTGGAAAGAAGTTAACTAAGAAAGCAATCCTAGAAAACACAATTCCATAGCACACATTTTCCGCATTATAGAAACACACATCATGTAACAGTCTGCTGTTCCTAGAAAGAACTCCACTTTCCTGCCAACAACCACGGCTTTTCCTGATAATCATAAATATTATGCAGAGGCTTTTAGACGGTTATTATTTCTTTGTCATGATTGCCCACACTGGAAATATTCTCTAAGGAAGTAATCCTGCTGTGAGGTTGATTAGTATTTGGCACAAATTATTATTATTCACAAGGTAAATACATTCATGATGGCATAAACAGGATTGAAAAAGTTTTGGGGCCTTCTCATCCAACCCTAGAGATAATTTTGTTGTAATCAAAATCCTACTGTGTACCACGGCACAAAGGCAGGTAGTCTGAAATCGAGATTTACACAGCTATCCCACTTCCTTTTGCTACTTCTTGTTTGAACAATCACACATACCTTAAAAGGGGGGGGGGAGAAATCTCCTTTACAATTGCGCATATAAACATGGGACTGCCTGATCTCACAAACATCAGCTTAAAGCCAAGTACTTTAACTGCATTTAATTTCAAACCAGATAAGTTAGAATCATAGAACCGTACAGCTGGAAGCAACACAAAATGTCATCTAGTCCAACCCCCCCCCCCGTAATGCAGGAATCACTGCTAAAAAAACCCCCTGACAGGTGGCCAACAAACCTCTGTTTAAAAACCTCCAATAAAGGAGAGTCCACCACTTTCTGAGCTACTCTGTTCCACTGTCAAATAGTTCCAACATCAGGAGTTCTTCCTAATGTTTAGTCGGAATCTCACTCCTTGTGACTGAAATCCATTGGTTCAGGTCCTAGCCTCTAGAACTGCAGAAAACCAGCTTGCTCCATCACCCATGTGACAGCCCATCTGATATCTGCATATGGCTATCATCTCACCTCTCAGTGTTTGCTCCGAATTCAACGGACTGTAATGGAACTAAGCTGGTTTTTAATGCAGTTGTATGAAACGGTTTGTAGATTACAACTTAAAGAAACAATATACATATTATTTTGTAACATTAGGTCTTCTATAACCTGATAAAGTAGAGCACAATTACAGTCATACCTCAGAAATCGAACGGAATCCTTTCTGGAAGTCCGTTCCACTTCAGAAACGTTAGGAAACCAAGGCGCAGTTTTTGATTGGTTTCAGATTGTGCAGGCGCACCGGAAAAAATAACGGAAGCCGTGCCAGATGTTCGGCTTCCAAAAAGATGTTAAAAAAATGGAACACTCATTTCCGATTTTTGATTGTTCGAGAGCCGGAATGTTTGGCTCCCAAGGGGTTTGGGAGCCAAGGTACGACTGTACTTGTGTAATACAATTTACATGTGGTTGTTCTTAAAGAATTCCTTGATCCTATAGCTACATACGTGGGTCTTGCAAATTTGTACCTTGGTCTTCATCAGAAATTGATCCCAGGTCACTACATAACATACAAACACATACAATTATCGGTATACAGTGGTACCTCGGGTTAAGTACTTAATTCGTTCCGGAGGTCCGTTCTTAACCTGAAACTGTTCTTAACCTGAAGCACCACTTTAGCTAATGTGGCCTTCTGCTGCTGCCGTGCTGCCGGAGCACAATTTCTGTTCTCATCCTGAAGCAAAGTTCTTAACCTGAGGTACTATTTCTGGGTTAGTGAAGTCTGTAACCTGAAGTGTATGTAACCTGAAGCATATGTAACCTGAGGTAAGGTAAAGGTAAAGGGACCCCTGACCATTAGGTCCAGTCGTGACCAACTATGGGGTTGCGGCGCTCATCTCGCTTTATTGGCTGAGGGAGCCGGCGTACAGCTTCCAGGTAATGTGGCCAGCATGACTAAGCCGCTTCTGGCGAACAGAGCAGCGCACGGAAACACCGTTTACCTTCCCGCCGGAGCGGTACCTATTTATCTACTTGCACTTTGAAGTGCTTTCGAACTGCTAGGTTGGCAGGAGCAGGGACCGAGGAACGGGAGCTCACCCCGTCACGGGGATTCGAACCGCTGACCTTCTGATCGGCAAGTCCTAGGCTCTGTGGTTTAACCCACAGCGCCACCCGCATCCCTACCACTGTACAAATCATGTCACACTGTGTGGGAAATTTTGGAACAAGAGGGAGACAGATTAAAACTGCAGAGTTTTGAAAAATTAAAAAATAGAGTGCGAGATTGGCTTCACTATTATCAGATAATGGAGGCATATAATTTGGATAAAAAAATTGGCTTCCAGGTGGAAAAATCAAAATTGGAAACAGAACTGTTAGATTCCAGAACTAAGAATTTGTCAAGAATGTATAACTTGCTGTTGAAATGGAATACTCAGGATGAAACGGTGAAATCCGCTATGATTAAATGGGCACAAGATGTTGGACACAACATTATGATGGCTGACTGGGAACAGTTATGGACCACAGGTATGAAGTTCACGGCATGCAATGCCTTAAGAGAGAATATAATGAAAATGATATACAGGTGGTACATGACACCAGTCAAGCTTGCAAAAATTTATCATTTGCCCGATAATAAATGTTGGAAATGTAAAGAGACTGAAGGTACATTCTTTCACCTTTGGTGGACATGCCCAAGGATTAAGGCTTTCTGGGAGATGATCTATAACGAAATGAAAAAGGTATTTAAATATACCTTTCTGAAGAAACCAGAGGCCTTTCTCCTGGGCATGGTCGGCCAATTGGTGCCAAAGAAGGATAGAACTTTCTTTATGTATGCTACAACAGCAGCAAGAATACTTATTGTAAAGTACTGGAAGACACAAGATCTACCCACCCTGGAAGAATGGCAGATGAAGGTGATGGACTACATGAAACTGGCGGAAATGACTGGCAGAATCCGAGACCAGGGAGAAGAGTCGGTGGAGGAAGATTGGAAGAAATTTAAAGACTATTTACAGAAACATTGCAAAATTAATGAATGTTAGAATGATGTTGGAATGAATTTATGTGATTTTAGCAGAAATGCTACAAAGATTTAGGAAAAACAGACTGTTAATTAGTGAAAGGAGGGAAAGTAAAGTTATATTAATATCAAGATAAATTTACAGGACAAAAATTTGAAAAGAGGGAAAGGATTTGCTGAAATGGATAATTGACTTAGAATACAAAAAAGGGAGGTGTGAGGAGGTCAGGGAAATAAGCTAATGAAAGATAAGTAATGGGAAGATTTGCTGTATTTTTCCTTGATTTTTCTTTTTGCTTAATGGATTTCAATTCTCTGCTCTTTTCTTTCTGATTTTTCTTTTTTCTTTTTTGTATTTTATCTTTTCTTGTTTAAAATGATGTTTTTTTTCTTTTTTCTTTTTGTACTTCTAAAAACTTTAATAAATATCTTATAAAAAAAATAAATACAAATCATGTCACACTGTGGAATAAAACAATCCCATTTCTGTCCCACTTCAACAAACAGGCCCAACAACATTTGAGAATCCCTCATAGAATCTGATTATACTAACTCTATGCAAGGCACAAAATCAGAAACTTTCCTTCCTTTTCAAACTTTTGGGATGGAATAATGTTCTACATTCAGCATTTCCCTCTTGCTGTAAACACCACACAGCAGTCTGCTTGAGTTTTTCCAGGAATATAATTAAAATAGAAAACACTGCGTACGTGCATTTGTTGACTGTTCAGAACCTCAAAAGAAGGCTGCAACACCCAACCGAGTCAGACCTTTCATTAAATGCAAAAATACATCAAGAAACCAAGACAGCCAAACCATATGTTCTAATAGGTGGCTTTGGAGGGGAACTACACAAGTAGTTGTTAGTAGTACTAACAGCCACTATAGCAAAACTGAACCCCAATTGTGGAGGCATATCTCTGAATACCAGTTGCTGGGGAACAACTGAGATCAGGGGTGCCAACTTGAATAGAATATTGTGGTGGCCCAGGTAAGCCCCGCCGCGCATAATCAATCACATGACGCAGTGCACACACACACCATTTGAATGGGAATGCCCATCAACTCCGTGGGGGCCCAGCCCCCTCAAATATTTTATTGTGGGGGCCGAAGCCCCCACAGCCCCTAGGAATTGGCTCCCATGACTGCGATAGAAAGCTATTGCATCCAAATCCTACATATAGGACCCTGGTAACTCTACCAGTATACTTAAAACTACAAGATTAGCAATCCACAAAGAGTTGCCCAAGCTTTGTTACTAACTGAAGCTAACAAGCAGATTGCACATTGCAGTCCAGAAAAGGTGGGGTTATTAGCTAAATAGCCTGGGGAGGTCATCCAAGTCAAATAAATAATCAAAAGGTACATTATAACAGGAATGCTGTCTGTGGAACATGAATGATTTGAATCTAGACAAGAACTTTCAGATACATGAAGACTCAGGTAAGGAGCGTTCCATAGTACTTTACAAAATTCGCATTGTAATTTTATAAACAGATTTAAGTTAAAAACTATTTTATATTTGAAATTATACCATGTACCTTACTTTCTAAGGTTTCTGTACTCAGGAAGTATTATTTCTTAATTATTATAAAAATAAAAAACGGAAGTGAAGAGTTGAGCTTCACCAGAAGCTTGCACAACAACTGCTAAATGCATATTACACCATGAAAGCTTGATGCGGGGAGAGAGAAAAAGGACGCTGGACGGTTGATAAGCAGCCTCCCCATTTGCTTTTTTCCAGTTCTGCCCTTTGAGAGTGATGCTTGGGGCATGCTCTTCCGCCTTGTGGAGACTTCAATGTGTAGTTCCTCAAGATTCTGCATCTACATGAAACCACTATGTGGGATTACCCAGAATTTTGGAGTACATTGTTAGCAATATGCTGACGACACACAGCTCTAGTTCTGCTTTCCATCTGCAGGTGTGGTAGTGGATGAGCTTTGCATGTAGCAGAGCAAAGAGCACAAAGAACACAGGGGGCCCCCTCCATGATGGAATTTAAGGCAGCTGGGAAAACAGATGTCCAGGAAGGAGATTTAGGTGGAAGCAGAGGGGCTGCCTTGAGTACAAGATTTGGGTGGGGCGGCAGTGTGCATCATCTTTGTGTGACATCATGCATTGGACATGGGTCGGGAGTATGTGATGCCATACACGTGACACACATGTGACGTCGCATTATTGGGAGGAGGCCAAACGGGCAGCCCAGCATGGCGCGGTTCAATGGCTGACTCCTGCCGAGCTCAAGAGAGGAATCTGCACTGAGTTGGGCTCCCTGTGCATTGCACATATGACATCAATTTAAAAAGATGAAACATTTTAAAATGTACACATCTTTTGATGAGGTTCTTTTTCACCTTAGTGAAATTGGACAATCTCTTTAATATACATAGGGGTTACCAGAGGCCAGATTAAACTGCGTTGGTAGTAAATTCCCACTCTGTGCTGCCAGCTGGCTAACCCTGGGTTGCAACAGGGATTGTACAAATCATTAGAAGTAGATTAGTTACTGAATAACGTATTTAACTTTCTGTCCACAAACACAAGGTGTCCCACGTAGTGGAAAAAGAAAATAATATAAACAAACCAGGCTTTTCCCACTCTTCCCAAAAAAAATTGTACAACTGTGCAAGAATAACACAGGCATGGGCACTAACTATGGCTATGGGACCAGGAAGAAGCTGTGGGATTGTAGTATTATTTGCCCCAGCCTATTCACAACCACCCACTCCCAACTCTTAGCCAGGCCTGAGAACTGACCAACATCAATACAGACCAGAGAACACGCCAAACCTAGCTGGAAACTTTGTTAGCCATACTTTCCAATTATGAAGAGTCACATCAACAGAGACAGAGGAGAAAGAAATTATTCTAAGTGAAATAATCAAATTATTATTTATTATTATTATTAAAAATGTTCCCATAAGCATCACTTGAAAGTAATTCAAGGTTACAATCTCAAGGATTGTATAACAGAAACTTGTTAAAGATTATGTCATCCTTGTTCATAAATCTATCCCAAAAATATGGAGTATTGATTTAACATCCATGCTAGAAAACTGTCAGTGGAGCTGGCCAAAGACATTTTGCTGCTTGCCCACTCCACCACCACAATTCCACCGAAACAAGACAAATGGACTGACCCCTAAATCTTATTTCAATGCTGTTGACGGGACACGATCCTCTATCACAAAAGGCCTTCCTGAACTCTTACTGAAATGTAACTATCCTTCTTAAAACAACATAAACATTTATCCACATATAAGTTGCCCTTCCTCCTTCAACAGGGATGATTGAAAACATAGTAACCATGAACATCCAAGTTCATCAATCCACAGTAATAGTACTAGGGTGATGAGTCTGAGGCCATTGGATCACTTAGCCCAAGATGAAACCTAAAGTTAAGAGATCCCAAGACTCTAAGCCAAGGGCATCTTCAAGGATGCGTGTGTATGTATACAAATCAGATAATAAGAGATGAGCAGTTGTCTGAAAATTACCAGTTATGTAAGCAAAACTTCAGAACCCTTTCCCCATGTCTCATTCCTCCTCTGCAAAAAGGAATACAACATATCTGATGTAAACCCACATATTCCAAGTTTACCAACCCATCACTGTACAGTCTCGTCTCTATTATACAGTGCTACCCTACTGCTGTCCCTTTCCATTCTCCCTTTATTTTACTGTATGAGAATTAGTCATCTTTCAGGAGGAAAAGTTTATAATGACTCTCATTCATACAGATGCCTTTTCGTTTGCAAGCAAATAGAGACAATAATTCAACTGTAAAATCAGTTCCACTGTAGTTTGGTGTAGCTGTGAGAGGGCTAGACTCAGAGGCGTAGGAAGGGGTGGGGGTGCCCTGGGTGTCATCTATGAGGGGGGTGACAAAATGGCACATCACGGGGGGGGGGGGCAGCACTTACCGCGGAGCCTGGCCTGCAGTGTGCCCGAGCCACACGTCTCTCTTGGGAGTGAAGCAGTGGCTCGGGGCCCCACTCTGCAGTTTCAGGAGGACTCCATGGGCAGCTTGCCGCGCTGCGCCACTCCCCTGGGCGGATCACTGCAGTGCCCCCCAGTGCGCGGATTGCCGTGGCGCCCCTGTGGGTGGCTCGCCTCGCCCCCGCCACTCCGGGTGCCAAAGCAGCTAGCTACACCCCTGGCTAGACTAAGACCAAGGTTCAAATCCCCACTCAGCCATGAAGTTCATGGAGCCAATCCCTGTCTCTATCTCATGGGGTTGTTGTGAGGATAAAATGGGATGGGGCAGGACCATTTTGAGTTCCTAGAAGGAAAGGTGTGATAGAAATGTAATACATCATCTGGAATGACAATGTACACAAGTCTGCCTTAAATCTCTTTTTAGCCTCATTTGTCTAGAGCAATGTTTCCCAAACTTACAACAATCATGTATCCTTTTTGAGTGTTTATTCTTACTGGTGTGCCCCGACCACCAAATTATCTTCTGAGAAGGGCTCAGAAGAAGATAATTTGTTGGTCGGGGTACACCAGTAAGAATAAACTCTCAATAGGGGTACATGATTATGATACTATTTTATCTAGCAGATACCATACACCCTTTGAAATCCTTTTGTGCAACCCCAGGGGTATGTGTACCACACTTTGGGAAATACTGATCTAAAAGGTATAGTATATACTCCCCTACCTCAATATTTTTGAACATACATTTGTCTTGCTATCTTCAGAAGTTACCACTGTACGTCCAATAGCTTCTAGACCCATTCGCATTACTGGAGCTGCTTGGCTACCACTTCCTCAAAGCTTCACCCCACAACTCTTGCAACGTAAGAAAACTGCATATACTAGGCTGAAGGCAAGATTATCCTCTATGCCCTGGGTTGCCTAACTGGGGTGGCCGTTACTTAGAAAGCACTCAAGTTACTTGAGTTACTCAAGTTGAGTTACTCAAGTTATCACATACAATTTCCTATAAGGTAAAAATTAACCCTTTAAATAGATAATGGATTTTACACACGCACACACCAGTCTGGACATCTGTTTTGAAGCAAGTTGACTACGCAGAACTCTAGACTTTGAATCACATTTTGCAACAGCTAACTCCACATCACAAACAAATTACTTAGGCTGACAACAGCCTAGATCTCACCAAGGGGATGAAGCACAAGTGCGGGCTCACATGGCTGAATATTTATTTTTATAAGATAACTTTTTGCCCAGTCTTTCAACTGTAGCTCACAAAAAAAACAAGTCAGAAAAGCAAAAACACACTGCAACACAATAAAAAGTCCAGTTAAGATTTTAAAAATTAGAAAAGGACAAGTGGTGGTGGACAACAAAACAACATTGTAGAAAATAACCAGCTAACAGACTAAGGTTGCAGTCCTATATGCATTTATCTGGGAGCAAGTCCTGTTGAACTCAAGCAGATTTACTTCCAAGTAGAGACATGTAGGATTGCAGTGCCAAATGGAAAGAGAAGGCAGAGCTCCTGTGCTCTTTGCATGGCAAGCTGCACTTTCTGAAAATCCCTCTTCTGCACATCTATTAGAGGTGCAGGAGCCAAGTCCACTGCTTCCAGCTGTAAATTCTACCATTGCAGCTCTTTGATCAAAGGAAGAATGAACCCAATACAGTAATAGTTTTGAAATCTTACCATCAAGTGCCACTAGCATAACTTCATTGCGCTTTGCCTCAAGCTTGTCTCTCACCCATGGAAACTCCTGTAAGGAATCTAGAAAAGTCTCAAAAGCCTTGGGCCCTCTGGTAGGTAAGATGTCAAGGAGCATCATGGTTTTCCTGTGGTTGGTGACTTGGGACCTTATTTCTTGCACGTGGCTTTCTGTCAGGATGCCTTCTTGGTAAAGGTACTGAATGACAAGGCCCTCCACCAGCAGTTCTGCACAAAGCTCCAGGCGCAACAAACGTAGAACCTGCTTGTCCCTGGCATCCATCCTGCAGGAAAATAAACAGAGAGAACTTAAATGCTATATATGTCGCACCTGTGGGGAGTGCAGCACCCACCAACGTTCTTTGTCCTTCCAAATTTTTCTCTTTTTTTCCAGAAATGCTTTCCAAGGTAGGGGCAGGTTTTTGGGTGCTAGATTATTAGTATTATTTGCCTGTGTTATACTTACAGGGATTATGTAGGGGTTTTATTTTTGGGGGGGTGCCTTCTGAGCATTGCAAGTTTTTATTTCATGAAGTGGACTCCACCACAGGTCCTCTGATTTCCAAATGTGCCTTTTATGCCCAGACAGGGTCGGAACCTTTTTTAAAAGCCTGAGAGTACTTTAGCTGGATCGGTTTCGGTAAATGAAGAGTACAAGGTGTTTTGGAAGTATGTGAGCATCAAATTGATGAAAGGCTGCATCTTTTATTGATTTAAGTTATCAAGGCATCTTATATGAAGCAGACAATCAGACATACTCACATTTAGGACTGGTTCCCACCCAAAGATAACCAACACTTTAACATAGGGTGGACACTCCCTTTGGTACAGTAACCTATCTCCAATTTCTTAAAAAAGAAAAGAGAATCGCATCCACATTGTAACATGGGGCTGCCTTCAAAAAGTGGTGCAAAAGGTGTCAGCAAGAGTTTTGACTGGGGTTGGGGTTTGTTTGGTTTTAGACCATGTGACTTTACAGCTAGCCCAGCCTCACCAGTTTCTGGTTTGTCTCAGAGGAAAATTCAGCACACAAGTGATCACCTTTATAACCCTTATGATTTGGGAGTAGGGTACTTGTAACACTTTCTCCCCATTTGATTCTGTCACCCAAAATCTTCAGCAAATGCTTGCTACATATCCTATCAGTAGCAAAGGCTCAGTTGGTTGGGTACACAGGCCATGGCCTTTTCCACTGTGGCACCAAAACTTTGGAATTCTCTGTTGTGGGTCAGCTCCATCAGCAATGATGCTTTGACACATTGTGAAAACTGTCCTAATTTAACATGCTTCTGGTCAACAGAGCTGATTTTTTATTCCTGCTTTAACTTATATTATCATTTTTGTTATTTATATTAGCATATATACTATTGCCTTCTGCGTTGTGTGGTGTTAACAGCCTTGGAGGTATGTCCAGTTTGAGTTGGAAGACGTCAGAGAAAAGCATTTGAATCAACATCTCCCAGGGCAGCTTTCAAACAACAACTAAAATCTACCAGTAAAACAATATTTTTTTTAAAAAACTGTTCAAAGCTGCAATCCAGGAAGACACAGCAGCAACATTAAAACAGAGGAAAAAGTATAAAAGACCCAGGGAAAATTACAGGTGTCTCATCTTCTGTTTATATTCTACATTTCTTCCTGTTAAGACAGTATGTATGGGGTTCCCTGACAGGAACCTGCAAACCTTGATTTCCTTAATTTCAGCCAAGTACATTCACACCATGCCCTGGGGTCCAATCTAGAAAGAAAGAATCTGTTTTTTTTCTTAGATACCTGCCAGAGTGTAGCAGAATCGTTGTAGTAAAGCTCTTGGAGGCAGCAATCCTTATCACACCCCCTTTAACTAAATAAGAGCAGGGAAGGCGACAATAGATTGTTCATTGCTCTTAAGGTTTCAGGATTCACCATATTTTCTAGATACAAAATACCACAACTGCAACACAAATTGTAGAACCAAAAATAAAGATCTTTGCACAGTGGGGAGCCATGCCTACATGTCTATGACGGGTTTTTAATTAAACACCTCCAAAAGAAAAGAAAAAAAAGCGAAGAAATGTCCGGAAGCGTGTAAAGGAATAAATACAGCAGAAAAACGAAAGAAGGCAGAAGCTCGCAGGAGAAGCTTTGCAGAAAAAGCCGAGATAAATTGTATAGTCGGACCACCTGAGAGAGGAAGCGATGGATGTTTTCGGTGAAAATTTTACAAATTTTAAGCGCAGGGATTATTGATCCTCAAGCTCAGGCATTCCCAGCTCGGTCTCCAAGCACTAACCTTCTTGAGAGCAAAATATCCAAACAGGAAGTGCTGTCCGCCCATGTTTCTTAAGGGCAAAACATAAAACGGAGGATAAAATGCATCGTCTGGAGACGGAAGTTCCTGGTTACTTTTGACGCCATTTCCTTAAACGTGACAGTTTCCAGTAGGAAATAATGGCTCATGTCAAGGCTTTCTGCATAAACTGTGACTGAGCAGCAGCAGAAGCGTGTTCTCTCCCCGTCCTCGGCCAGCTGAGGGGAAGAAGGAGGTGGAAGCGCAGGCAGGAGTTCGCGGTTCCTCAAACTGGGTTTTTATTTCGTGTGAGAGCGGGGTGCAGTGGAGAGTCATTTCAGTGGTTTTATTTAAAAACACACAAACACAAGATTTGCAGAAAGATTCCAAGCTCGCTCAGCCCGCTGTTCATATGGCACGTCTGAGGTGGAAGCGCGTCTAAGGCTGAGCACACAGTCGTGTTGTTATCAACACACTTCATGTTTGTGAGTGAAAGAAACCCACCCTGGATCATGAATCTCCACAGAGCAGATGCGGACTGAGACTAGTAGTCACAGCTGTCAGCTTCTCAAAATTAGCTGGTGAAACGCAGCCTTTGTGGTTTGCAACACTCCTGCAATGTGGTCCAGTGGTTTTATCACCACTCTGCAGCCCAATGAAAGTGCCTCGCAGCAACGCTGTACTTGGCTTACTCCAAGTATTGTGGTCCGGAGCTGAAATTGAGGCTGAAAAGAGCGTAGGCTGTGATGTAGTGATGTTATTGCCTCGTTGTGTTTGGAGGCAAGGCGTCCTCATAATCCACCTGGTATTATCAGATGCAGGCTTGGAACAAACAAGTCACGGCAATTCTGTCAACTTCTTAGGGTTATATTGGTGAAATGCAATGTCACAATCGACATCACAGTATGGATACTTGTTCAAAAGACTGGGAGTAGTAGTAAATGTACTTCTTTCCATTATGTTTTTAGATGTGTTGGAAGCCATCTGGAATGGCTGGGCCAATCCAGTCAGATGGGTGGAGTAATAATAATAATAATATTCCAGAAGAAAGCTTGTACAGTGGTACTGGTTGTCAAACGGCTTGGCTCCGGAACAAATCCGCTCCCGAACATCGCAGTGTTCCAGTTTGCAAACGTTTTTTGGAAGCCGAACATCCGACGCGGCTTCCACTTGAGTGCAGGAAGCTCCTGCAGCCAATCGGAATCCGTGCCTTGGTTTTCAAACTGTTCCAGGAGTCAAACGGACTCCCAGAACAGATTAAGTTCAACAACCAAGCTACCACTGTATAGGGTAGGAATGGGAAACATGTGTCCCTCTGTGTTACACTGACTCCACCTTCGCTTTCCATTGGCCATGCTGAAGAGGGCTGCTGGGACCTTAAGGTGTGATCTGATTGTTGGGTCTTTCAAAACCCTGGGCACTATGCTTTGCAGGCATAAATGCTTTTTTGGCTTCTACCAGCTTTCTTCTAAATCTACACCTGGTGTCATAAACGATGTCAGGTTTAGGGCTGTGGGGCATGGCTTGGCCAAAATGGGGAGGCCTGGAGGACCTAATTAGGCATGCAGTTTGGCTGTTCTCCACCCTTCTAGCCTTGCTTTCAAGCTCTTTAAAAAAGAAGTTATTATGAAGCTCCTGCTGCAAATATCATCTAACCTTTCACCATCTCCAGTAACTCTGTAGAGGCTTTAGAAAGGGAAAGTGCCTTTTTGAGTATGGTGTGGTTTTTGTAAGCATTTATATCTTTAAAAAAAATTGTCTGTTTTCATTGGGAATACATTTTTAATCAGTCAAAACTGACTCATCTAACCACTTAATCAACTGAACACAGTGGTCCCAATGACAATTAATATTAAATGCACACTGAAGGCAATGGAAGGACCTGAAGTAGCCATTGAAAACAATGTGGATGAACCAGAATCTGTCCAGCTTACATACCATGTGTACCACCATACCAGCAATCTCTAACCTGCCAGTTTCTGGTTCTCAAAAATAGGTCAAAAAAAATATTAACATCTCTCCCTCACCATTTACTTCACCCTTCTATTTGAAATTGTTGTATTTAATAAATGACAGATCTGTGACTCACAGTACGTTGAACGCTATTAAATGCAATTTCTTTTCATAATGGATGTCAGTGTTTGCTTCCGTGCTTAATGTACCAAGTGTCAAAAATGTCAAATGTTGCCTGCATGTGAGTCATAGCAGGTACAGTATTACTTGCTCTACCTGATCATACTTACTTGCTCTGTTTGAACTAGTTTATCTAAGAACTGTACCAAGGCTTGGAACAAAACTACTGTCTTTCCATTATACGTAGATCACTAAATATGTCCACCTTCCTGCATATGTTTTGCTCTCTTCTAAAAAACACACCACAAAACCACTTATTTCAAGCCTAATTATTGGTGGTGTGTGGTGCCCGTGACAGTTGTTCTGGTTTGCAAAGGTTGCAACCTCTTAAACCCACAGTGCTTCCAACGCATTTTGAACACTGCAGAAATGATAAAAAATGTTTTCATGCTATAGAATTCCTAATTTTGTATTACAAATAGCAGATCCACACAATACATTTAAAGTGCATTCAGAGCATGTGATTTCCCCCCAAAGAATCATGGGAACTGTAGTTTCCCCCCTCAGAGCTGCAGTTTTCCCAGGCTTCTTTGAGGAGAAGTCATGTGCTTTAAATGTGTGTTGGTGTGGATCGAGTCACACCATTTCTTCAACACCGTTTGGTGCCAAGCCACCTCATTTAAACCTGAGATTTGCCTTTCACACCTCAAGCCCCGTTTAAGGACTCAGCGTTTGTTGTCTACCTATCATTCTTAAAAACTCTCAAGTAGTATGCTGAAATATGATTTAAAACAAATATGTAGTAGTTACTGGGAAACAAAGGATCTGGTGAGTTAAATAATGGCTCCCAAGACTCCTCATGGAAATCCATTTATTGTTTCCAAAAAAACTTAATTGGGAGCCGAGTCCCCTGAGGTTTTTAGCCAAAAGTAGTTGCCATGTTCTCATTTGACCAGGCTTGGGTGAATATTGTGAACAGGGTAGGTAGATGTCAGCACAAACAGCTTTGATTCCAAACCAAATACATTGTACTTCTTCATAACATCTGAATGAGCCAGAGCTTGATAGCCTGCCAAGAAGGAAGTACATAATGTTCACCACAGCTGTTCAGAAATGGGGTGGCCAACTGACAATACAGGATTTTCATAAACTGGTGGAGAAAGGAACGAAATTAGACATCACATCAAATTATGATTTAGCCATTGACTTCCTAAGTAGTTTAGGACTCAGTGAATCCCTAAGCTTCAGATCAGTGTGCATGATATGGTAGTTTTGATAAAGAAAACTGTACACAAAAAGTGTATACATGTTAAAATAATTATCCATTTTTTAAAAGTTCATTAAACATGCTTTAAGTACCACCTGTATTACTTCAATATATGTACATGAACAAGCTGATCAGCGCTTTTTATATAGCAGGTAACAAAATAGGATATCTGTTGGATAAGTCTTATGACCTTGGGAAAATAAACTTTTGATTCCAAACACATTGTGTTGGAATAAATTCTACAATTGTATATTGCATATTTGGGATTGGAGCACAGGATTTGCCAGCCAAAACTGGAGACAAAGTAATAACGTATTCTCAAAATGCTGTTATCTTTTGAACACGGATGACTAATGCCAGAGAATGAACGCTGATGTCTTCAAATTCCACTAAAAATAGCAAGAGGTTTGACACATCAAATAAATAAATAAATTGCATGGTTAATTTAAGACGGGAATGTGGAATCTTTTTTCAGCCTGACGGCTGCATTACTTTCTGGGCAACCATCTGGGACCCCATGCCAATAGTGGGCAGGCACAGAGTCAAAAGTGAATGGAGCAAAAAGAAATGTCAATTTTCTCTTTGTACAGCAGGCTACTTCCTATATATAGTTATGAGTTTTGGGGTGCCAGATTCCCCTAAATTCCTGGACCCAGTAAGTGCTAGAATTTAATCAAGCCAGACATTGAATACCTGGATTCAGCAAGGTGGTTAACAGCATAAAGCTGGAGAGAAGGTCAGAGCACAGTGTTTCATTTCTGTCTGAATCTACAGCTGTGGCTTTGGGAGAAGCAAGACCTCTTTGGGGTGTTGATGCTGTGAACCCCTTCATCGTAGGCTCAGGGTGTATATATGTGTAAATAAGCCATCTATCCTAAAGCCACCAGCGTCTCCGCTGTGCTTCATTTCCAAAAGGAAACATGAAACCCAGGGTAAGTGCCTGGAATCCCTAGAATCTTAACACCGCTCCGAAATTGGGGTGGTGCAACAATATGCTTTCACACACCTCTCTCTACCTTCCACACAGCCAAGCAAAAGGCATTATCAGAACTTAAGGACACATTCCAAGCAGGCAAAAACACTTGATGCAAACTGGGCCAGGGAGAGCTGTGGCCTTGAGGTACAGACATAGAGGCCTGCAGCGCCACATTTGGTTCCTGGGCACCTGCTTCCCCATCCCTGGTTTAATAAACAGTAAAGCATTTAATTTTATAAAACAAGGAAGTATGCAGGACTTATTACATGAATCAAAACGTGTTGCTGCCCTTCTTTCAAGAAAACAAAACCAAATAAACTTGTGCCACCAAATTTAATCTGTTAGGGCTAAGTTGGTTTTCAGTTGGCTATTGAGCAGCAGTTTGGAGGCAAAAAATGTGAAATGTCTCTGAATTTGTTCATTAGAAACATATCTAACTTGCCTAGTCTCTTATAGCTGTCTCTTGTGCCTCTTATGGGTAAGGTGAAAGCTAGTTTCTTCCCTTCCCTTTGCTAAGCCAAACCAGCAACAAAAAAAAATACGTAGATATGGTTTGGAGTTACCAATACTAAAAGAATGGAAGACCTCCTATCCCAGTTTGTGAGAAGGAACAGGGAAGTGAGACAGATGTTTTGTTGTGAATTGTAGCATGGTCCTTCCGCTTCTCCTCTTCTAGGTTCCTTTCATCTGCTTGGGAGTAGAAGCAGGGTTGATGTGGGGCCGGTGGCTGTAAGGTGCTGCTTCCATTGCTGCTGGCTTCAAGGCAGAGATGAGAAGGGATCCAGATGTTGGGACTCCAAGAAGCATCTGGAGAGCCACAGAATCCCCACTCTGCTTAGGACAGTGAAGTCAATGAGCACGCCCATGCAGGCTTCTTCCCACCAACCAGTGCACTTATTCTGAACACACAAGACAGCACGGGGGCAATGTGTGACGTGTGTGTAAAAGAACAGGAAAAAAATGACTTATAGCCAATGTTTCCAATGAACTGAGTGCTTACACATCATCACACATGCTTACGACAGAAGCTCTTTCCCAAAATATGCAAATCAGGCTGTGATCCTAGATTGACAGATGTATCTGCATAGCCCTAAAGACACAACCCTTTTTTTTTAAAAGAAAACTCTCCAACTCAAAAGTCAAGTTTTTGGTTTTTTTTAAAGGTTGAAACAAAAATTACATGCTCAACCACTTCCAATTTTAGTGGTTGCACTTCTTCTTCTTAAACTGATAATTCTTTGTCTAGATTAGGGGTAGTTAACCTGTGAACCACTAGGTGCTGTTGCACTATAATTCCCATCATCCCTCACTATTGGCTATGCAGGCTGGCACTGATGAGAGTCCAATAACAGCTACAGGGCTACAGGTTCCCTATCTAGACCCTTGTTATTTACTCTTTTTCACATATCCCAGAACCAGGTTTCATTAGCAAAACTTCTTGCACTTAACAAATGGTACTGGCATTCTCTACGTATGTATTTGTGTCAGCACCATCAATCATCAGGCTTTAACATTTGCCAGCTCCATTAAGGCACCCCACCAAGAGCCAGGACCTTTACACTTTCCTTAGGTTCAGCCAGAATGGACACAAAACATCTTGCTCTCCTGTATATTCAGCACCCTGTGAGAAGTGAGTCGTCCCCCTCCCCTAGTCCTTTTGAACCATGTAGTGGATACAGGGATATAGTTCAGATAGCAGCTGGGTTGAAGGAAGCACATTAGTTCCTTGATGTGGCAGATCACCACGTTAACATGCAATTTGTTCCTGACCCTCTGGGATGATCGTTCACATTGCAAGTCCATCATTACTTGATTCAAGAGACAGAAGGTTCTGCTTGACAAAGTTGCCCAAAACAAAGGAATGTAGAAATCAAGTGAGCACAGATTTGGCCAAATCACATAAACTGCTGCCACCCATGTTCATTATCTCTGTGGATCACCTACATTTATCACCACAAATATATACCCAAGGAAGACCAAGACTGCTTGTGTACTCAATAAATGTGTGGTCTTACTCTAACTCTTGCAGATTAACCAAAGCTTTGGAGGGCAGGGGTAAAAAAATAAAAATAAAGTTTGCCTTACTATCTGTTGCAGGGCTGAGAAATCTTCAGGAGATCGGAGTTTTTGTTGCTTCTTCTCGTCATGACATATTTAAACTTCAGCTAGAAAGGGGGGAAAGCAGAATATAGATACAAGGAGCCCCCAACTTCAGTCCTAAAGCAATGTTGGGTACCACTGGACTTCTGAGTAAACTTGCATGGGATTTTACAGTACAATGTCGTATGCAGCTAATATGCCTAGTATAAAGCAAGCAGATAGAAACATTTCCCCCTTTGTTCATAAAACCAACGTTCAAAGTGCAGGCTAACAAGCAGACTGACAAGACAGACAAAAGCAATTCGTTCTTCACACAACACATAATGAATTCATGGAATTCAGCTGTATGCTGCGGTGCTGACCACTAGCTCAGACAGCTCTAATAGACAAGAGCGTTGGTTTACAAATCACTATCAAGCATGATAGAGCCTTCTGGTTCACCATCAGAACGCCACTGAATACCAGATGCTAGGTCACCACTGTGAGGAAAATCTATTTCCTTACTTGTGGACTTCCCAAAGGCAGCTGACAGGCTACTGGGGGAAAATAATATGCTGGAGTACATGGATCTTTGGTCTGATCCAGCAAGACCTGACTTAAGATTGACCACCCTTCTATTTAACTTCATAGGTGCCAAATTATGAACGCTACAACATGTATTAATATGTAGTAGTATTTGACTTGCGGAAATTCAGTAACACATTTGGTGCTTTTAAACTTTAATGTTGTTGTGGGAATACACTAGACAAACACTGTGGAGCACAGAAAGTACACTAGAACTAACACCACCAATCACAATGTTAGTTACCTAATTTTTGAATAAATGTGTACAAAATGTGATATAATGAGATTTCTCTTTGTCACATATTTGTCAGTGGAGATGAAGGAAGGCAAGGAATGTTTTTTTTTAAGCACTGTACAAGATACTTTTCGAATAACCCAAACACATTAAGGACATGCAGCCTCTGCAATTGTTTACTTTATTTAATACAATCTGGAATCTGACAGCTACAGCCTTGAAAACACAATTTTTAGATCACACAAACTTTCTTGCATTTCAAGGAAATAAGAATAAAAAAATTCTACATTGTAGAAGGAAGTTATAATTGCTGCTATCCATGATCAGGCATGGAAACCACAACTGCAAGGCCGCAGTTTAGGCTTATATAAAGTCTTATTCAAGGGAGGCCTATTATAGGCAGTAAGTGGATCTAAAACAAAAAAGGAGTCTGTCACACTAACAAAAACCTTGGTATACTACCCTAATATAAAAATGATCCACTGGGCCCTTGTAAAAGAGAGTGAAGGGTTTGCTTTTTCAATTCAGCTTTATTTGAAATAAGGTTCCCTTTTAATTAGATTATTCAATGTAGTACAGTCCCCATACATTGAAGGGAGATCATTGTAGCTATATACAAGTAAGCAGAGTCCATTAATTCTGGTTCAATGTGATTAGCTGTCTTACAACCTGATCCTAATCACGTCTGCTTAGAACTCTATTCCATGAACAGTCCAAATGAGACTTGGCTGCAACCCAAGAACACTTATTTCCGAGCAAAAATGAGTAGGGCTGATCAGAAGGTTTTCATAAGTTAATCAGAATCAGAAAGCATTGCTAGGTCAACATTTGGGGGTAAATATGAACAAAACTCTGGTGTTATAATGTTGTAAAAATATCCACTATGTTCTACAATGTCCCAATTTTCAGCCATAAACTAAAATGAACAAGGTATTAACTGAATGAACATGCTGCAATTAATGCTGTAAGAAGACAGCATCTTAGGCAGCCTCAAGCTCATCTTAAAATCAGACAGTTAACCCATTCCTTATAGAACTGCCACCCCACCAAGAACTTCTGTGCCAGTTGTTTATTTTCATCTGGAAATTTATGTCCCAGTATCTAGGTTCTCCTACAGAAATTCTGAAAAGTTTGGAGTACCATAAATGCAGTTAGGAAGTCATTTGCTGCATGGGATCCAGATGTTTGCTCTCACCTTAGCCCTTTTGGTGAGAAGACACTTGCACCTTCTCAGCTCTCGAACTACAGTATTTTGTCACTGGGAAATGTGAATCTCCCACAAGGTACTGTATCGATCGAGATTGCTATTTGCAATACGGTTGCACAAGTCTCAGGGACATGCGTTAGGTAACGCCTATGACATCACTGGTGATGAACCACACAAATCCCACCCTTCGTACAGAAGTGATTTTTCAAAGACAGCCACACCACTAAGAGAACGCTTGAATTAGTTTGTTGTTGTTGGTAGTACAGGAAGAATGCTCCCATTGGTTCTCAAAAGAGAAAACCAGTCAAATGTGGCAGAGCCAAACAATATACAGGTTGGTAGACCTGACTTTTAGATGCAGGACTGCCCCAATATAAAGGAGTAGGATTTTAAGAGCCAAAGGAAGGCATGGATGTGGAAGAATGACAAACCTTTCCTCTGCTCACATCTCAACCTCACTGCAACACAGGCACTTTTCTCAATGAGGTTTAAGAGACTGGCCAATCAGGAGAAACAGCAGAGATTACTCAGCTGCAAAGTTTTGACTGTGGAGTCCTGAGTTCAAGTTACATCACCCCATACCACTTCTACACATAAAGATTACCTTGGCTATTTTCAGAATGACCTTACACAATACATTTTTTTTTGCAGCTGACTGCACAGGGCTTTTGATTTCATAAAACTGTATTCATATCTTTTTTAAAAAAAGCGAGGCAGAGTAGATGATATCTTTATATCCGATATTGATATTCTTTCAAGAATTCCTTCAGTCTTGTTGGCAAAGGAAGTTCCTGGATCTCATTAGTGTATCTGTTTATAGCTACCCTACAGCAGTGCTGTAGAGATGAAGTTGAATGATAGAGAGGTTTATTCAAATACAGGTGGACTGTTCCATTGGAAGGCATTTCAGACGCAGTTCTTCTGTCCTTGCACATAAGAACGTAATATTCAATCAGGTGGACCACACTGTCAAACTGCCGGAGCCTTGACCGAACACAGATAATGGAATCCAGTCGGAATTTGCCATCTTGAAATTCTATGCGTAGGTTGGTAGGTCCGACTGACGTTTTTACTGAAATAGTAAGCAGGTACTCAGAGTGCGAGCTGTCTCTGACCAAGAAAGTCCCTTCAGACGTATCTTGTAATCTCTCCTTGGCTTCTACAACACTCAGGTTACCCCAGTACCATCCTGATAAGAGGAGGAAAACAAAGTTACTCAAGTGGATTCCACTAGAAGGACCCCCACCCCTTTCCAGTCACTACTGAACCAAACACTTACTGGGTGGCCCTGAACAACTCACTGTCTCTCACTCTTAGTGAAAGGGGCCTGTCTCAAGGACAAGAACAATTTTCCTCTGCAGTCCTGCATGTCTCTACCTGAGAATAAGTCCCATTCAACACTGAGGGGCTTACTTGAGTCAGCTGTGTGCACAGAATTGGTCTGCTCAAGTGCTATAACAAGTGACAGAAGTACTTAAGCTCATGCTATCCTGCAATGTGTCTTATTTGATTAACAGTAACTTTAACCCCAAAGTACCCCAACCACGTTCTGATGCCTGAAACTATATGCAGAGAGCACAACAGCAAAGCACAATATAATCTTTACAGATGCAGGCATACTTACAGCCAAAGATTCTTCTTTATCTTGGGCAAAACAAATCAGGGATGGGGAAACCATCCCTTTCAGGTAATAACTTCCCACATCTTCAATCTTTTTTTAAAACTAAAGAGAATATTTTGCTGTCTAGCTTTTGTAGTAAAACTGTTTTCTTTGTTCGCACAAATTCCCATGACAAGGCAGTAAAATTCTAATCACTGCCCTCTTGAAAAGCCTTTCCTGGAAGAAATGTAGGACATAATAAGCTGAAAGACTTTAAGCGAATATTCTGTCCATGTGAGAGATTCTGCTCCATAACTACACTGAACAAATTAAACTGTTTTCTGCACAAGACAGTTCTGTTTCCCCAGAAAGTCTCCAGCGACTCTCGATTCACTGAGAAGGCTGCCCAACAAGTTAAAAGACAGCCTTTGAGAGGCACCGTTATCCTTGAAGCAATCCTAATAGCGACACCCCGCAAAATACACGTCTGTAACCCGAGGTACCACTGTAATCCACACGTATCCCCGCCTCCCAATCCGAAACGTGAAAGCCAAGACACAACGAAGTTGTGGCACACCACTATAGAAGTTTCTTTAATGCTTAGAAAGGGAGAGAGTGGATTTTTCGTTTTCTTCTCCTTCGCAAAGCCTCGCCCTGAGATCACTATACAAGATGGGTGATTTTCTACCTCGCTCCGCTCATTATTTTAGGTCGCGAATGATCGGAACGAAAACCGCGACGCAGCTTTCGAGGGAGCCTCCTCAACGGCAAAGGGGGGAGGAGGGGGGAGCATTCAGGCTTGCGGGGTATTTTTGACTCGCATCTCGAGCCCAAGCTCTTGCTCTTCCTCCCCCGACGCGCGGCCCCCGAAGTTGCGCGTCCCATTTCCCGATCCTACAGAACGCGCGCAGATGTCGCGGTCGTCCTCTCGGGAACCCGATCCAGGTCCGCTTTTCCTCCCAGCCCTTCCCACGCTACAGCCCCGAAGGCACTGGCAGGGAAGGAGGCGGGGAGCCCCTCCGGTTCCCACAACCGCACAAGTCCCCCCCTTTGTATCTGGCCATTGTCCGGGGAGCGCAGCAAAAGCAGAAACCCCCAGCCTTTTCCTCTTTGGTCACCCCGGGGCAACCCCGGAGGGACCTTCACCCCGCCAAGGCCACGACTGCTCCCAATCGGACTTACCTGCGAGCCTCAACTCCCGCATGGCGAACTCCAGGCGCTCCTCCTCGGAAGGCTCCGCCGCCACTGCCGCTCCGGCAGCCTCCCACTGGGGCCCAGTCCTGTCGGTGCCATCCGAGGATTCGTCCGTGCGCAGGGTCATTTGGGGGCTCGAGGTTTGGGAGAGGGGGAGGGCGAGCGAGCGAGCTAGGAGCGCCGTGCCCCGGCCCCGAGGCCCCGGCGGCTGCCCCAGCCCATCCGGATCCCGGCCGCCAGCAACCTGCAACCCTGCGGGAGAGAAAAAGAGCCGGTGGCCGCTTAGGAGCGCTCCTGCGGAATCCCGCTAGGCTGGGGCGCCTTGCAGAGCATCCGCTGAAAGGAGAGCGAGCGCAAGAGGTCCTTCCCGCTTCGCCCCGATTTCCTCGCAGGGGAGGCGGCTCTCCCGCCTTCGGGCAAGCACTAGAGAAGGTGGGGAAGGGCCCCTCGCCGGTTTCCACCTGGGCCAGACCCGGGACAGCGCGATCGGGCTCCCTCTGGCTGGCCTCAAGGTGGAGCGCCTTCTCCTCGCTTTGCAGGCAGCCAGGCGCGCGGGCTGCTGTCGAGGAAACACGCGGTGGGCGGCCCCGGGGGCTAGCCGGGGGGGGGGGCGCCGCGCGCACTCCGGAAAACTTACCTCCGCCTGCAAGCGCCGCATGGATTCCCCGCTTCCCCCTCCCCGCACTGGCCGAAGGCGCTTGCAGGAGCTCGCCTTTGTTTTGGGAACCCGGGAGGCCAACGCAGGCGCTCGCCCGCCAGCCTCGCTTTTGTTGCAAGAGGGAGAAGCGCGGTGCTGGCTAGGCGGAGACGGATCGGCCAGCAGCGGCGGCTCTGTCTCTCTCCACACGCCCCCCCCCCCAGCCCCCGGCAAGCCTGGCTCTCTCGCAGCGGGGGCAGGCAGGCAGGCGAGCGCAGGTTATTCTTCTCTGCAAAGGGCTGTTACTACCAAGGGCAGGAAATCTGCATGTGACGCCGTGACGCCCAGCAAACAATTCCCGGCGGGCTGGAGGGATTTTCTCGCTGGCGCACGCGCGCGCACACACTACCAACCCCGCCGCCGGGTAGGGGTGAGGGGGGGGGAGAGAGAGGCAGGCATAACGAAGAGGACAGAATGCACGTGGGGAACGCTTCAAACACCCCTCCCCCCCCCGGACTCGCTGCATTATTATTTATTTGCTCTGAAGGAATTGGGGCCGGCAGCTTTCAACGGGGGGGTGGGGGTGGCGGGGGTCCTGCATGGCTTCTCAGCTCGACTGCAGCTTGCAAACTTCAAAACAAGGAGGCGCGTCGTCGGGAGCGAGTTTGTGCTCGGCTCCGCCGCCTCCTTTGCCCGTCTCCTGCGCCGCCTTCCTTCGCTCCCTCCCTCCCTTCCTCGAATGGTAAAAATGCAAAGGCCGCTTTCCAAGAACTTTCCAGGAACCGCGTCACGTGACAGCCCGGCTCCTGCGCCTCGGCTTTCAATGGGGCTCGTCTTGCAGCAGCAGCAGCGGCCGCCGCTCCTTTCTCTCGCGCTCTCCTCACAATAGGAGTGGGAGAGAAGTGGTGCGGTTGCAAAAACAAAACATAAGCTCCTGTCGCCCTGAATAACAGCCTCGCCTGCCCGCCTGCCCGCCCGCCCGCCCCTGAAAATGGTTTTTTTTGCAATTGCTAGGAAGCAGCCATTTCTTCCGACTGACCGGTTGCCAATGGAAAAGAGTCGATGCTGCAGCTTTTGTTGTTGTTGTCAGAGAGATTCTGGTGTCTGTAGTTATTGAAAGAGAACTGACCGGAGAAACGTGCCAGTGGCCCAATGGGTTAGTGCATCTGGCTGTTAACCAGAAGGTTGGTGGTTCGAGACCACCCGGGGACGGCTGCATTGCAGAGGGTTGGACTAGATGACTTTGGGAGTCCCTTTCAACTGACGATTCTATGAAATGTGTCGTACGAAACTGGTCGGGCTGACTGGAGATATGTGACCGTTCCTTCATCGCGGGGAGCTAGGCCGAACCTGCGTGTCGATGGCGCGCGAATCTGTTCTGTGTGTACGTGGCAGACGCGTGTACGTACTCTGGTAAGCCTCCATTGGCTGCGCAGCTTCGCGTTGCGTGTACACTGCCTTCGCCGAGTACGTGTGTGCGATTGTGACACGGTGATCGGTCGGTGCTTTCCGTTCGAAAGTGTGCAGTGGCCCAGAGGTGCCAGTTTAAGAGGCAACGAAATCGCTGTTGTTAATGGTCGAATAGGTAATGTGCATTCCTTCAAAATGTGGTAAGCTAGCCGTTTTAGATCTGCTTGTTTCCCCCAGAAGGAATGGGCATTGTGTGCCAGTGAGTTTGTACTGGGGAAAATCTATAGTCATTTCTAATGATTTATTCCTGTACATTCACTTGTAAATAAATCCTGTTGAACACAGTGGGGCTTCATTCCAAATAAACATAGGATTTGGGTTGCAAAGTGGCTAAGGATACAATTGATCCATTCCTCTTAGTGAACAAAATGAAATTGCCCATAAGGGGTGCACTGTGAATAACCAAACATTATCCCACCACCTCACCAAGTTTAGTAAAGCTCACGAAATGAAGGCAATTTGTTTCTGTCTTGTTGGAGAATTTCCCCATGTAATTGGCATTGGGCTTGATACTGCATCATATGCATGGACAGAGAAAACAGGTTCCTACAAACACACCATCACTGTTTACTTTAAGGATGTGTATTAAGAAAAACCTTTTGGCACCTGCTTGTGGTGGTTTAGAACCTGTAAAAGACTAGGAACCTGTTTTACTAGTTGGTACTGAATGCAGTGAAATATTGTTAATGAGAGGTCTACTCTATAAATTACTATTGGGCACTGAATAATCAATCAATCAATCAATCTTTAGTAAGATAATGCCTTAGGCACTGAAAATAAAACAATGGTGTGCTTAAATCTTTTTCTTTAACTTTTGTGGCGGCAGGAAAGCAACACAAAATGTTATTGTGATAGAGATATCACATTTATGAATGTGTGGCATGTTATCCCAAGCAAGCCCCAGTCATGTTTATGTGGAATTTGGTCCTAGTGAGATTATTACTATTTATTATTTATTAAATTTTTATATAGCACTGTATCTGTAGATCTTAGGGCGGTTCACAACATAAAAGATGAAAGATACTCTCTCCCAAGTGAAGTGTGTGTAGAATTGCAGCCTTAAACTGCAGCTCTGAATGGTTGTAAATACAGGGTTCAGACTTAGGGCCACATCACACATCAAGCATTTGGTTCCACTGTATTTTTATTTTAAATAGAAAATCCAGGGTGTTCATCATGCTTTACACCTTTCCCTCCTCAGGCTGGCAGGAGGGTGAAGCCCATGTAATGCTGGCCTTGAATTACATTTGACTTTTATTTTACTTAGAAAGCATAAACCCTACCCTTTCTGTGCAATTTAAATTAAACAATTACAAATAAAGAAGCCCCATGGAGGAAGTAAAACAGCATAACAATGGAAACATAAACAATACACCAACATAAAACCCATCTGCTGCAAGACAGTTTGTTACATGGAAATACAAAAATAAAATCTCTTCACATTTATTACTAAAGCTGAGAAAATAATGAAAGGCTCATACCTTTTAAAAATGCAGCACCCAGGCTAGTTTTGGGATTTAGGGCCATATAATGCCAATTCTGTGTGAGCTCCTCTGATCTGCATTTGGTTCCTATGCAAGGGGCTGGTTCTTAACTTCGCAATTCAGTACTTTCCATGTTTACTTAGAAGTAAGTCCCACTGTCTTTGAGAGGTTTACTCCCTAGTTAAAAGTGTTTATGATTGCACCCTTAAAACTCTTAGTGATCTGGGACTAGGGTATTTGAGGAAGAGTATCTTTTTTCATGTGTACCTGCCTCCTTACAGTGCTATTGCCTATCACGGTTAGTGGCTGCCATAGAGAGGACTTTCTCAGGAATGGCTCTCAGGTTGTTTGAGCCAATGGCCTCACGAAAGACCATTTACCAGAATTTAGGACTGTGACTCCTTTAAATGGGCTTCAGAGACTTGTTCAGTTTGACAGGCATTTTATGGTTTATAAATAAATTTTATGGTTTAAATACCTGATCGGTTTTCTTGGTTGTTGTATTCCATTCCCACTTATTATTTTCTTCTGATAGGTTTGTTATTTTTGGATTGTATCCTGCTTTCATTTTTGTTCCACTTTTTGAATTGTTATGTTGAAAAGGCAAGTTTCCTAGATAAATAAGTAAAATATTTATGTGTGCTTCAAACTACGTTGTATCTGTCTGTTGTAAGCAATTGTTATGAATAGGGAGTACTTTGATCCCCCTACGTTTACTTCAAATAATTGGGGTTTGCTTCTAGCTAAGGCCACGGTTCTTGGGTTACTTTCCAGGAAGCAATTTCCACTGGAACTTGTGTCTAAGTAAACATGCTCAGGATCTGGTTTATATGGGTTTTTAAAATTTGTAGGTGTTAATTCATTTCCTGAACACATCATGTAGAGAGTAATATGTAACTGGCTATTTGTCCAGTTCAAGACGGCTGTGGTGGCAAAGTAGAAAACGGCATTGTAGATTTCCATGTTTCTAATTCTAATGCTATATTAAAATCTCTTGCTTTTGACTGAGTTGAGAAAAGTAATTTGCAAGCATATCTGTTTAGAGCACTTTGTCCCATGAGTACATTATTTCTAGCACTAGATGGTTAAAAGTACATTTTCAGTGCATTGGATTTCTATTTACTACTTTGTTGTCTTCAAATTTGGGCTCCAATCCTGGGCCTAGTTCCTTGTGAACCATGAACTTATTTAATGAGCTTACCTTGTGAACTCTGAGCTTACCTCTGAGTAAATTGCATAGGACTAAGCATGATTATCAAATTATGTGTAGTAAACACCTTCTGAGATATATCCACGTGTTAAAACTTGTTACTACTTAAGTATACAATTATGTGACAGATATACCTTATAGTTAAGCTATAATTTATTGGCATTGGATAACTTAATAATTCTAGTTCAGAAACATTAGTTTCCCTTCTGGGGGACAACAACTTTGTAAATATTCCTAAGGCACTTCCTACATTTTTGGTTTGTCTTGTATGTACTAGAATTAATGTCAGCAGAACAGGTCCGTGGGTGTTTTTAAAAATTCAAAGCACAGTTGGGAACAAATCTGTTATGGAAGACAGTTTCATTTAATATGGCCTAGTTTTAGACTTGAAAAAAATCCTTAAGCCCATCTGATTCATCCTGAAAAAATTCTGCAATGTATTCCGAGACAAATACGTCTTTATTAAGTATTTGTGGTACGTGACTTCATCCAGTTTTTGTTTGTTAATATTTTTTTTTAGATATAAACAGCATCTTTAGACTTTCTCTGCCACTAAATTGCTTTCTCATGATCCTTTGTTTGAATTTTCAAGAAACCTTTTCAGCTTCCTGCTGTAAAGAGAAATATGGGGTCACTAAAAAAGGATTTCCAAAGGGTTATGGGGCAAGTAATATAAAAATACAGAGGAAGTTACTCTCCCTCAGATTTAATTACAGAAAAAAGACTCATTTGAGTTCTTGTACTTTGGCAAGTAGATTAATTAATTACCTATTCTTTTATTATGTTCTACCTCCAAGGAACTCAGGGAGTCTTCCAAGGTTCTCACTTTTTTGGCCTAACCATGCAAAAGGTAGGTTAGGCAGGGAGAGAATGTGACTGGCCCAAGGTCAGCTGGGGAACTTCAAGACCGATTGGGGATTTGATTCTAGAACAGTACATAGTACAGTACCCTAATCACTACTTAGGAAAATTATGGGATCTTGCAGCATTTAATTGAGAACAAAATCTGCTTTTCCCCTCTAGTGACTGTAGTACTGAAATGCAGAGAACAGAAAGCCTCCCTCTGGAGTAATAGCAGCTGGTGGGTCCAGTTGTTGTTATTTTCATATTTAGGATTGTGTGGCAGTGCTTTCAATATTTGTTTCTTGGGCTAGTATTTTAATATGTCACGGTATTTTTCAAAACTTTTTGAGTTATCCCCCTTCTTTTCCCCTGCTGTTCTCACTTCCAAATTGAACCTGAATACCGGAAAATTCAGGACAGATAAAATCAACGCAGCATGTAGTTGATAGGATTCACTCCCACAAGATATAGTGATGGCCACCAACATGGATGGCTTTAAAAGAGAATTAGACAAATTCATGAAGGATAAGGCTGTCAATGACTACTAGAAAAGAAGGCTATGTTCTACCTCCACTTCAAGAGGCAGTATGCCTCTGAACACTAGTTTATGGGAATCAAATAGGGAGACTGCTGCTGCTTAGGGGCTTTATACAGGCATCTGCTTGTCCCCTTTGAGGACAAAGATGCTGGACTAGATGGGCCTTTGGCCTGACTAGCTGTATTCTTATGTAAACCTCAAAAAGTGGGGAAATGAAGATTTTTTTTTGCTAGTGAGATGTAGTCTAATTTTCTGGAAGAAATTTGGTACGAAAATGAAGGATGCGATGGCAGTGTTTCAATAAGAAATCATTTGGTATCTTAAATATGAATTTTGGGGGGCATGACTGCTGTACTGTCCATACTTACCTGGGAGTAAGCTCTATTGAACTCAGCGATGCTGACTTCTGAATGCATTGGCTCAACCAGTAAAATACATTGAAGTATATTAAAGGTTTTTCATCAGCCAGCTGAAATGTAACCTTTGTCTTTTGTTTGGAAATACAAGTGATCTTAAAAAAAAAAAGAAGTTGTATCATTTAGGGAACTTGAAGTTGGAATCCCTACCAAAGAAAAAAAAAGTATGCAACCTGATTATTTGCCTGACTTCCTCATTTGTTTCTGTTTCTTTATTTATCCTAGACCAGGATGGATTTGATTTAAATCAAATCAATTTAAATCACTATTCAGTAAGACTTGATTTAAATCACTATTCAGTAAGACTTGATTTAAATCATATTTTTTTACAGAAAGACTCATTCTTGCTGGTATAATCTTAATATTTACAACCAGATGGAGGTTTCATTTTCGGAATAATAATTTTTTTAAAAATAATAGATTTTTTTTTAAAAAAAATCATTGCTTTTTATCCACCCTGTTCTAGACCCTTCCAGATTAGAAAGCAACTTTCAGTTCTGACATTTCTCAGTGATCGCAAGGATTGTAGACTGAAAGTGAATCAAGCTCCACCTTCCATTCTCCCAGTCTTGTTTTCAACCTGAGTTCTTGGCTCCAGTTTATTAATGTAGATAAGATAACAAGCATTTTCTAACCTACAGAGAGACTGGTTTGATTCCCTCCCTCTCCACACCTTCTGAAGGGTGTGGCCAGTGCAGCAAGGGCCATGGTGAGTGATTTGATGGAAGCCTGGCTGCAAACTTAACCACACTTGCTAGGGCTGGGGGTCTCAATTTGGGGGGGGGGCCTGGGGCACATTTGGAAATCCAATAAACTGTAGACAGACATGGCAAAATACCCATCTGGCAGAGGAATAAAAAACAGTAATGCTCAGAATCACACATGCACGCCAATAAAAAGAAAACAAACCCGTAAGCCAAACACATATGTACCCAAAACAAATATACACAGACCCAAAAACAAAATAGGTGATTTCCCAACCCCCAAAGCAAAAAAAAACCCTCAATCTAAATATTTGTTAGGGTCAGGAGGCCTTGGTGAGTACCAAGAGGTGTGCCTGAGGGGGCCACATTGAACTCAGGCTTTCTTCTGAATAAATTTGGTTAGGATTGTACTGTCAAACTGGTAAACGCCTTCTAGCAACGAGTTACAGACTGGATGAGAGTAAAAGCTTAAAATACATTTCCTCTTTTGCCCTGCTCGTTGCAAAAATGAAGATTCGGAGAACAGGGTTACATTCAATGAGCTATGGGAAGGTGTAATATGTTTTCTGACAAATGGAAGACAATGTTACATAATTAACAGTGTGTTGAATTTGGACTACAGGGGACCAGAGTTGAGATCCTTGAGAGGGAGAAAACAAAGCAACACATAAATGCAGTGATTTTTTTTTTCTAAAATAAAAATGTTTAGAGGTACTCTCATTTTCCTACTCATATTGAAATACTGCCCCGCAATGAGGCCAAACTTAGATTCACAAAATGTTTAGGGGTATGCATATCCCTGCGTACCCCCAGAAAAAAGCACTGCACAAATGCAAACTTTTTCCGACTCCTTACTGAAAAGAGAATATACATGCTTGTACTTGAGACCCTTTTTTACTGCAGTATTGCTGAGGCTCTTCACATATTTTCTCACTTAAGCAAGAATTTTTTTTGTAACCAAAGTGGCATAGCAGAATGTGACAAATAACATGACAACTTTACTGTTTTTCCTGAAAAAAAGTATGCCAATTAAATTGAACACATGAATTTGCCTTATACTGAAGGCCAGACTAGATGCAATATTTAAAAATACATCTTTGCATTAACATGCAAATTGTAAAAAATGCAAATAGAAGGGCTGATAATTGGGATCATCGTAGGCATAGCAGTTGCAGGGTGTGAGTCTAACCCGTTCCTCCCCTGCTGTGGTCCTAACAAAAAATTATCCTGCAACATTACCGTTCCCAATGTGCTTGTAGTATTTATTTCCCTGCTGTATTTTGAACTCTCTGGATACTCTTCAGTAAGCAATTCTCAATCTGTTTCCCCACCTTAAAAGAATTCTTTATTCATAACTACAAATTTAACGCAGAAGTTTGTTGTGAAACAGAAAGCAACTAACTAACTAACTAACTCTATGCTTATCTATCACATGGATGAAAGATGGGGTTCCCAGACTATGGCTGCATTTGTTTATATCCGGAATTATTTCCAGAATTATTTCCAGCCTTGAACTGGCCATTGAAATCTTATGTTTGCCTTAAAATTGGATATTATGGGGTGGGGAAATTTTATGTTCTTATTTGCTTTAGTACATATTGGCTTAAGGTTATTATGTATATCTGATGGTTTGACGAAAACTTGTTTTTTGTGTTTTTAAAGAAATCAGCAATTCTGAGAATTCAGGCAGAAAGTGAGTAATTCTGAGAATTCAGGAAGTGTGCTGCATGCCACTCCTTCCTCCATTTGAGCCAACACAGACTTTGAGACTCGGATCCCAACAGGTTTTACATAATGGCACCCATGCAAGTCTAGCTCTGTGTGCCAGTGTCAACTATTATGTTGGGGTGGGAGGAAGTATCCCTGCCCGCCTTCCACATGCTGCTTTCTTTGGTCTTGGAAGAAAAAACTAGCACTTGGCTTTCAACATAGTATTTCTCTCCTTCCTGCTTTCAGTTCAGACTTAGCATAGGAAGACCTGTTTTCTGGCCCTGCCACAGGATGGGCTCTTCTCCAATTAGAACATCGGGAATGCTTGGCAAGAATAAACTTCAGGAATACTTGGCTGCGTTGATTTTTCAGTCACCTTTATTTCCTCGGGCTCTTTGTAGCTCAGTTCCCCGCCCCTGCCCCCCCCACATATACATTGTTCTTGGGTGTGAACATGCCCATGCAAAGGTACAATTAGTTTGTGAGACAGCATGTGGCTTAGCTTACACTGAAGTTATATAGCCATGCTATAACAACAGAATAATTATATTGCAATTCCTTGATGTAACCATGCAGTGTTGCTGCAGAAATGTTGCTCTTGATTATAATGATGATAAAATATATTAACTAGATTTGGTTGATAACCTGAGTTGAACCTGAAGCCCAGCAGGTATCTTCTTAACACCATTTTGTACAATTCTGGTATAAAATGGAATTGACTTTCACCATAGAGTTGCCAAGGGATAAAGCATGGTGTCTATTGAGAACCATGGCTAATGACAATTTTCATTTTACAACAGAAGTACAGACGAGGGATGACAGTATCTTACTCAGTCTTTAAAGGTGATGGTCCAGTTGGAGGAGTTGCCTCTTCCTTAACAACCGTTTTGGGGTGATCCCAGACACCTGCTAGGCAAGAATTTGAATCCACACCTTTTTATTTTGCTCGGGGCTGGGACATGGTTGAAGAATATGAAGAAGTGGAAACCTACAAGGAATTGTTGGAGGCAGGTGAGAGAAATTACTAGTTTGGTTCCTTATGGAATTTATGCCATACTCTTCAAAAGGTGAAGCTTGCAATAAAACAAAAGCCTTGAAATGCTATCTTCTATTTTAATTTATTGAGTTTATTAGCTCTAATCCAGTCCATTACCCAGGAACAATTTATATGTGCATTAAATTTTGTTACCTGTCTAATAGCGTGCTTCTGTAGAACCAATTGAAAAGACAGTGGTATTTTCTCTTAATTTCTGCACCTGCTAATTATAATGTACAACAGATTAAGGTTTATTACACCTGCTCCACCCACTTAACAATAAACAAACAATCTAGCCTCTAGATGGGGAAACAGGAATATCAGGTTTAAGCTTGCTGATGGCTGCAAAGCATTTTAGATGCAATTAAGATAATAAAATTGTGAGGGAAACCTGTTGAGGCCTTTGTACTCCTGACTGCAATCTGGTGAATGAAGGAGGACAGCTTGTTGCTATCTAATTCATTTAACCTACCTAAAATGAGAGAGTGAAACCAACATTTTGGTAAGGACAACTGAATTTGTAGAAAACTAAGGAACTACCATCGGTACCGGTAATTGTGTCATTTTATCACATTTACTTAGAAGACCCACTGAGTCAGTGGAACTTATTCCCAAATAAGTATGCATTGAATTTCACCCTTTTAGCCCTGTCCCACACAAATAGCAGGCAAAGCCAAGGGGCCCTGGGACAATGAGAATGCAAAGCATGTACTTTACCTCTGCGGTACCCAGGATTGGTTTGGGGTCTTGTGTTTTTCAGAAAAGAAATACAATCTGTATTCACGGATACTTTCAACGCAGATGCAATTAGATTACAGGCACCCACCCCCAACGTATTCCCATGTTAGTGTAACACAATGCAAACATCATTTAAGTATCCCTAAAATCTTGAAAGACCTATACCAGTGAGACTGCATTTCTGCTTTTTGTGTGTGCGATGGATTGCTGTTCATTATTAATACTGCACATTAAAACTTCAAATATAAAATCCAAGCACTTAGTCCATGCACAGGGGTTACATAAGTGCTATCTTTGTGGTTAAGTAGCAAACTACTATCTGAAATATAACTTTGTTTTAGGTATTCTATCATTAGCTTATTCATGAAAGCAACAGTGAATGAGCAAGCAGTGTTCCCAAATATATGAACAAAGCAGTGAAAAGGTTCAAGATGTTATACCACAGTGGCCTCTCTCTGTGGTTTTTGTATAATGAAAAGCAGCAGAGAGAGCCTGGAATCAGAGGGTGGTATTGAATTAAGTTCTACTCAACCGTATACCCATTGAAATTAATGAACCTGCCTTAATTAAGTCAATTAATGTTATTTATATATTTGGTGCATTTATATCCCACCTTTTCCTCCATGGGACTCAAAGTGGCTTACATAGTTATCATGCCCCTCATTTAATCCTCACAACAACCCTGTGAGGTAGCTTAGGCTGAGAGATGGTGACTGGCCCAAGGTCACCCAGTGAGCTTCATGGCCAAGCGGAGAATTGAACTCTGGTCTCCCAGGTCCTAGTCCGACTCTCTAACCACTGCACCACCACTGAAAAGATAAAGTTAGTTGAATACCACCAAGAGATTCAAGAGAGATGCTTAACTCTTTCTTCTCCAGCCATCATCTTGCTCAGTCACTCCCCAAGCTGCTTTCTCACTGCTGGAGAATACAGGCACAGCTCATTTGAGGAGATTAGATAGATAGATAGATAGATAGATAGATAGATAGATAGATAGAAAGAAATGGGCGAGGTAAGTTGCAGTTGATTGGGAAGAGGTTTGCACTCCTTTTGTCAGCTTGTTTTAAAAATCTTCCACTCACCCCTTTTTGTAGTTTCTAAATGATTGGGTGTTTTAAGCACATTTAACTGCTGCCATTGCATTTCATTTGATCCTTACAGCTTTGGGGGGAAGTGAGCAATTCTCTGTGTCAGAAAGGCTTCTTCCACATATTTAAAAGTTAAGATCTGTTTGAAGTGAAGAATTAAAACACTACTGTAGTAAGCTAAGGGAGTGAGAATACTGTACACATAGAGCCTCACATTAACTGGAAATATCAGCATAACTGAGTACATGTGCAAATCATAGGGGCGGTAGGCCTGCTTCTATCTGCAGTAGCCAGAGAGCAGGGACTTTTGCAAACCCTAACAAAGTGTTTTGCTGTGTGTGCAGGGAAGAATAGTCTGATGTTCCTGGGGCAGACCGTAATGATCTGCCTGCCTCCGCTGTAGCCAATACACTCATGGAGATGTTTGGTACTGTTGACTGAAGCATCTCAACACTCATGCACTTTCCGTATCCAATTAGTGCAGAGCTTGGAGCCCTCTTCTGTTCATAACTGAAATAAGAACAGCCACAAAATCTGTCTTTCTGCTGTGAGCTGAAATATTTCCTGCTGTCAGTAAAAAAACATATTGCTGGATTGAAATGTTCAAGTCTGGTTTTGTACCAGTTAGAAACACTTTCACCAACTCTCAGGGTTCACATTTTTCATAAGCAAGCACTCTCAACTCATTGAATAATGCTTTTTCTAGATGGAAAAGGCACATAAATACCACAAGCTCATCCCAAGGTAGTTAAATATAAATGTACATTGCTGGTGCTCTATAGCAAATAACAATGGCAAGACCAGTTTTGATTTATTTCCATTTGCATGGCTGTAAGGGACTACTTTGTGGTGGCTTATTAGCATAGCAGTGGCTTTCAGTTTCTTTTAGTTTCCTTTACTGAAGCTCCTTAAGTTTCTAGCTGCCCATTTTGTATTTGTAACCATACACAGCTTCTCAGGATTTATGACTATTGTACACAAGTGGCAAATGATACTCTGTCACTGCAGAATCTGGTGTCACTTTGATGCACTCTGGAAAAGAGAGGCCTAGCTCATTGACAGCACAATCCTATGTGTCTACTCAGGAGCAAATCTAATGTAATACAATTGGGCTTATTGTCAAGTTAACATGTATAGCATTACACGTATGTTCTTGGCCACTTCAAAGCTATTTTAAAGCAGCTGGTAAATGTCTTTGGATTCATCTTGCTTGTTAAATTGAACTTCTGTAAATAATAAGAGTATTAACATGTGCCCTATTTTTATCTTTACATCACCTCCTGCCACTCTTGACTTGCAAACGAAGAGAGGGGAGCTGTTCAGTTCTTCCCCTTCCTTTCAGAGAACCAAGACAAACACATAGTTGCACTTAGGTGTGCCAAATTATTCAGAAAAGTGTAAAACGATCCAGTATTATAGTTCCTTACAAACTGCTTAACTTTCCTGGTGTACCCCACTCATGTTTCAAATTTTCCTCAAATTGTTGATAATGTCTTCAAGTCTTCATTTTACTTCTCTCTCTACCCCCGCCCCCCATTCTAGTACAGTGGTACTTCGGTTCTCGAACAGCTTGGTTCACGAACAACTTGGAACCCGAACGCTGCAAAACTGGAAATAGGTGTTCCGGTTATGAAACTTTTTTTGGAAGCTGAACGTGCCCTGATTTGGCCTTCACTGCCAGGGGGAAAAGGTGCCCGTCGCGGGAGGCCTAGCAGGCTGCACCATGACCCCAAACCCCCACGAGGAACACTTACCTAACCAACAGCGAAGTCCAGTGATGAACTCCAGGTAAGAAAAGCAAACACCAGCCCTTTACCGGCCCTTACCCCCCTCCCAGCTGGTAGCAAGGTGTGTGGCACCTTGCCAGGTAAGCCTACCTGGGAGGGAGGGAGTGGAAAATTTTGGGATTCTGCCTAATGCCTTTGTTTTGGGGAATGTGGAACCCAGTTCAGCTACTGATTGATTGTGTGACTGTGGAAATGGATAAAAGCTCCCCACCCAAACAATGACTATCATCAGTGCAGGTAAGAATTTTTAAAAAAAATTTTTTAATCATCTACAATATTGTCTTATTTATTTTATAGTACAGTATATTGACTATTGCCTTCATTTTATGGATCAGTGGTCTCATTAGAAAGTAATATTCATGTTAAATTGCTGTTTTAGGGGTTGTTTTTAAAAGTCTGGAACAGATTAATCCATTTTGCATTACTTTCTGTGGGAAAGTGTGCCTTGGTTTTGGAACGCTTTGGTTTTGGAACGGACTTCCGGAATGGATTAAGTTTGAGAACCAAGGTACCACTATATGTAGTTAAATTATAGGTAAGTAAAGCCGAGGTCTTGTCTAGCAGTGCCCTCTGCTGGTTGAGACAGCAACGTGTAATGGTAACATCTATAATCAGGAGTGGTTACAGAATAATTCATTTGTAAAACCAAAAAGAAAATGCCACTATCATGACATTGATCTGCTCCCATTTTAATATTCCTTTCCTTTCCAAACACTTAACTGAAATAACGTATTTTGTCTTTCGTAATTTTAGTGCTCTGGGTAACTTGATTCTTTATTTCTTCCAAAAGTGTACAAAACCATTTCCTCTGGTTTAATGTTGCTGTTTTAGTAGCTGCTTTCTGTACGTTTTCTCTTTTTATATATTTTACTTACTGTGATCGGTTAACCTTACTATTGATGGCATGGAACCATATATCTTTCCATTACTTTTCAGATCTGAGTCACCAACTCCCTCATGCCACTTTAATTGAAGTGATGAGGTACAGTTCAGTCTTAGTCTACCTTTCACATACTTGGGGAACTCATGTTTTGCATGCATTTATGCACTTGGTTTTCTGCTTCCAAGATTAATACTTTCCGAGGACATGCCTTTCCTCTCCAACCCACCCAAAGTCGGAGCTTGGAGCATATGTTGCTTCAATTCTTCCGATCTCCATAGGCACCTGGGCAGCAGATGACATGCTGGTTTTAATCAGTGAGAACTGACTCTTTGACAGTGCAGATTAATGGTATAAATTCTCTTACGTTTCCCACCCCCCAAATACTTGTAATGTTTCCAGCTGCCCTAGACAGATCCCACCGAAATGGATTGAGATACTTTTCTAGATCATGTCTTCAACACCTTTCTGTGAAGAGGCTCTCTGGGACATAATCTGTACCATCAGAGGAGCTGATATGTGCCCACCATCCATTTGGAGTTGCTGTTGCCCTACTTTGAAGAAGATGGCTACAAGTGTAAGCAGAAATGGTACAAGAGCACCTGAGAGCTCCATTTAATTTCCCCAACATTAAGCCGAGTTGATGCTTTGGGGAAACTTAAGTCTAGGGACGTGGGTGGCACTGTGGGTTAAACCAGAGCCTAGGGCTTGCCAGTCAGAAGGTCGGCAGTTCGGACTTCCGGAGGCGGCGCGAAACTGTAATGGCGGTCCTCTTCTAGTCTGAAGAGGGGCTCCGCAGGAAAGGGTCGTTTCGCTGCGGCACAGCGACGACCCATCAAGAAAAACCACGAGCAGAGTGAGCTCGTGGCCGTGGGACTCGGCGGGCACCTGGAGCGACCCCGAAATCGCGAAAGGAACCCCGTAAGGGGCTCCGGAGTGAAAGAGGGGTAGCGGTGCTGTGAGTTCATCGCTCTTTCTGCGGGAGTGAAGCCGCGCAGCTGTTGCAGATGAGCGCCGACCTTTCTTCCTTTAAAGATTCGACTGAAACAACAAACCCGTGAGTAAGGACGTTAAATTCGGCAGTAAATTCTTGAAAAAAATTTTGGCTGTAACCGGGAGACGTTAAAAAGGAAGTCCGCCTCCCGGAGCTGCTTACAAGATCAAAGCAAGGGATCAGAGAAGCGAAAAGCGGCTGAAAAGGGATGTTTTAAAGAGGGACTTTCATGCACTTTCAGAAGTGACTGTTAACGAGAAAAGATAGACTTATTTGTGAGCAATTTTTTAAAAGGAAAATTGGAGCGATCCTCCCCAGTAAGATCATTCAAAGCTAAATTCCAAATCGTCGGGCTGCTGGAGGGGAAACTGTTTAACTGCGGAACTGTTACAAATTGTTACAAACTTTTACAGACGTATGGATACCCTTGAGCTTTTGAGCTTTAACAAGCTGGACTGGATACAAATTGTAGGCACCTTTTTGAAACTTTGTTAAAAGCTTAAAGTACTCTGCAGGACTTGTTTATTACCATTTGGGACTATTGCATTTCTGTTTTTTAACATACAGGGGACTTTAATGGCGGAAAAGTTGCCTTCTTCTTTTTGAAACTTTGGTGGTACTCCCCCTAGAGGATTTTGGGAATATAAGGCCTGGGAACAGCTTTTTATGTTTACTCTCTCTCACTGGATTGTTTTTAAATTGGATCTGTCTTTCCCATGGGACAATAACAATTTGACCTTGAACATTGACTGATGAGTGGTACAGGAAAGACAAGAGCAGCCAAAGCCAAGGAAGCTAAGGAGAAGGAAAAGGAAAAAAAGCAGGCACAGCTTGTACAAACAACTTTGACTCAGGGACGCAGATCATCAGTTCCAGCTGTGCTGGGCGTACAAAAGGCAGAAGCCGAAAAGTCTAAAATTCCAGCAGAGGAAGATATGGCAGCAGGAGCATCTGAGGGAGTTCTGAAACAAATCTTGGAGCAGTTGGCAGCTTTAAATCAAAAGGTTGACAACCAATCATCAAAAATTGACCAAGCTACATCTTCGATCCAGAAATTGACAGATCAGGTTTCCCAGCATACACAAGCAATTGAAAAATTGCAAGGAGCTACACAAGAAAACCGTAATTTGGCTGGGGAAGCTGTTCAAATTGCAACGGCAGCTAGAAAAGAGGTCGAGGAAGTTAGAGGTGAAGTTAAACCTTTGCATAAACAAATTGGTGAACAACAAGCCTACCTCTCGATGGTGGAATTGAAAAATCGTGAGAATAACCTCAGATTAAGAGCAATCCCAGAAATTGAACAAGAAGATTTAATTGGATTTTTGACAACAGAATTTTCAAAATTCTGGGGCATTAAGGAAGAAACTGACTTTAAAATAGTGTCAGCTTTTCGGCTGGGAAGATTGGCAAGGAAGGACAGACCCAGAGATTGTTTGATAATTTTGAGATCAAGGGAAGAGAGAGACAAAATATTAGGCCTACATTTCGCAAATACATTGGTGATACAAGATAAAAGGGTGGAAATTTACCGAGACATCCCAAAACAGTTATTGGACTTGAGAACCACTTATTCAGAACTGGCAAGACTGCTGAGAATCAACACAATTCGTTATAGGTGGGAGTTTCCACAAGGGTTATCATTTACTTACAAGCAGAAGAAGGTAAAGATAAAAACACCAGAGGATTTACAAAAGTTCCTGCACGATCACGGTGAAGATCTCCAAAAAGAAGCAGCAGCACTTTGTCCTCTACCACAAGCTGGGATTCCGCCTGGAGGCGGAGCAGGCCCTACACCCTCGGGACCAGAAGATACACCACTCTAGGTGTAACAAAACAGTACAGGATGTCTCTGCAGCTACTTAGTTGGAATATAAATGGCGGAAATTCTCCGGAAAAAAGAAGGAAAATATTTCACATATTGAAGAAAGAACAATTGGACATTATTTGTTTACAAGAAACCCATGTGACCAGGCTTCACAGAAAAGTCTTAGTTAACAAAAGACTAGGCCAAGAATTTATTTCATCAGACAAGGTTAAGAAAAGAGGCGTGGTGATATATGCCAAGGAGAGCCTGGCACCAAAATTTGTATTTAAAGATGAGCAAGGAAGAATCTTGGCGATTGAAATCCAGACACAAGGAGAAAAAATTTTGATATTAGGAATATATGCGCCAAATGACGGGAAATCAGAATTTTTTAAGAAGCTGCATGAGACCATGTTGGACTATATGGACTACAACAACATCATAATGATGGGAGACATGAATGGAGTGGTATCTACACATATGGATAAGTCTCAAAATCAAAACTTAACATCAGATGGCAGACTGCCTAAAACTTTCTTTGAACTGATTGACAATTTGGATCTGATTGATATATGGAGGACAAAAGACCCCCTAGGTAAAGAAGGAACTTTCTTCTCTGAGGCCCACCTGTCATGGACAAGGATCGACCAAATCTGGACATCTAGAGGGCTGGCACCCAAGACTAGAAAGGTGGAAATCTGCCCAAAAACATGCTCCGACCACAATGCTTTGAAACTAGAACTTAGACTTACCCAAACCGGTTCCTTCAGATGGAGAATGAATGACACCTTATTAAGAGATCAAGAGATTGTGAAAAAGGCCCAAAAAACGTTAAAGGACTATTTTGAAATCAACCTGAACACTACAGTTGAAAAAAGAATGATCTGGGACGCAAGTAAAGCCGTTATGAGAGGGTTTCTGATACAACAAAATACAATCAAGAAAAAGCTCTGGAATGGAAAGAAGGATAAAATATTGGAGAAAATATATCAAGGTGAGAAGAAACTGAGAACCAATCCCAAGTCAAAGGAAGTGCTGAGAGAAATCAAATTCCATCAAGCACAATACTCTAAACTGATAAATCAAGAGATCGAATGGAAAATCAAACAGATGAAGCAAAGATCATTTGAATCAGCAAACAAATGTGGAAAGCTGCTAGCTTGGCAGCTGAAAAAAAGACAAAAGTTAAATACAGTGACAAATCTAGAGATTGAAGGAAGAATGGTTCAGAAACCAGAAGAAATCAGGAAGTGCTTCCACAGATACTTCAAAGAACTTTATGCACAAGGGCCTCAGAAAGAGTTGGAGATAGATCAATTTTTAAGGATAAATGGACTACCAAAAATAACCCAAGATAAAAGATCAATCTTGAATTGTAAAATAACTCAACAGGAAATTGAAGGTGCCATTCAGAATATGCAACTTGGCAAATCTCCAGGCCCGGATGGGCTTACCTCCAAATACTACAAGACTTTGAAGGACTACTTGACACAGCCTTTGATGGAGGTATGCAACCAGATCATGGAGGGGAAGAGGGCACCGGAAACGTGGAAAGAAGCATTCATCACATTGATACCCAAGCTAGAATCTGAAAAGACCCAGCTTAAGAACTACCGTCCCATCTCACTCCTGAATGTGGATTACAAAATATTTGCAGACATTTTAGCAAGCAGACTTAAAAAGGTCTTAAATGAAGTAATTCACAAGGACCAAGCTGGCTTTCTCCCTGGTAGACATTTATATGGAAATACCAGAAACATCATTGACATTTTGGAACTATTGCAAACCAATAGGAACACAAGGGCGGTTTTAATCTTCATTGATGCGGAGAAAGCATTTGATAATATATCTTGGAAGTTTATGAAGAAAAATTTGGAAGGGATGGGAGTGGGACGGGGGTTTGAAAATGGAATAGAAGCAATCTATTCAGAACAGAAAGCTAAATTAATAGTGAACAATGTGGTGACGGAGGAATTTAAAATTGAAAAAGGGACACGACAAGGGTGCCCTCTATCCCCTCTTTTATTCATTTCAGTCCTGGAGGTGCTATTGAACATGATTAGGGAGGACCGGTTGGTACAAGGGATAGAGGTCGGAGTGAAACAATATAAACTGAAAGCTTTTGCAGATGACTTAGTTTTGACATTACAGGAGCCAGAACCCAGTACAAAAAGAGTTTTAGAACTTATTCATGAGTTTGGTCGGGTTGCAGGATTTAAGTTGAACAAACAAAAGACTAAGGTTTTGGCCAAAAACTTGACATCTACAGAAACAGAGGGGTTTCAGAGAGAAACAGAATTAAATGTGGTTAAAAAGGTGAAATACCTAGGGATCTATTTGTCTTCCAAAAATTTGAACTTATTTAAAGACAATTATGAAAAATGTTGGTCGGAAATTAAGAAGGACTTAGAAATTTGGTCAAGATTGAAACTTTCCTTGTTGGGTCGAATAGCAGCTATAAAGATGAATGTATTGCCGAAAATGTTATTTTTGTTTCAGACCCTACAGATCGTGGACAGAGTGGAATGTTTTGGAAAATGGCAGAAGGATATATCTGGGTTTGTCTGGCAGGGCAAAAAGCCTCGAATAAAGTTTAAAATACTAACTGACTCGAAAGAAAGAGGAGGGTTTGCCCTGCCGGACTTGAGGTTATATTATGAATCTGCAGCCTTCTGCTGGTTGAAAGATTGGTTTTTGTTAGAAAACACTGATGTCCTGGATCTGGAAGGGTTTGATAATGCTTTTGGTTGGCATGCATATCTATGGTACGACAAGGTTAAGGTTCATAAACTGTTCAAAAATCATATTGTCAGAAAATCAATTTTTGCAGTCTGGATGAAATATAAGGACTTATTAGAGAGTAAAACCCCGAGGTGGCTATCACCAGTGGAGGCCAAGGCTCGAAAAAGACCCAATATGGAGGCCTATTGGCCGAAATATTGGGAAATAATCGAAAAAATTGGAGACAACTGGAAACTGCAGAGTAAGGATAAACTAAAAAATAAGGTGCGAGATTGGTTACACTATGCTCAAATTCAAGAGGTTTTTAAATTGGATAAAAAAGTTGGTTTCCAAGTGGAAAAATCGAAATTGGAGACAGAATTGTTAGAACCAAAAACTAAGGTATTATCGAGAATGTACAACTTGCTGCTTAAGTGGAATACACAGGATGAGACAGTTAAATCTGCCATGATAAAATGGGCACAGGATGTCGGACATAACATTATGTTTGAAGACTGGGAAAGGTTATGGAACAACGGGATAAAATTCACGGCATGTAGTGCCCTGAAAGAAAATATTATGAAAATGTTATACCGGTGGTACATGACCCCAGTCAAGCTAGCTAAGATATATCACCTGTCTGATAACAAATGTTGGAAATGTAAGGAGGCAGAAGGGACATTTTTTCATCTCTGGTGGACCTGCCCAAAAGTGAAGGCCTTCTGGGAAATGATTTACAATGAACTGAAAAAGGTATTTAAGTATACCTTTCCCAAGAAACCAGAGGCCTTCCTGCTGGGCATGGTAGACCAGAAAGTGTCAAAGAAAGATAGAACTTTGTTTATGTATGCTACCACAGCAGCAAGAATACTCATCGCAAAGAATTGGAAGACACAAGATTTACCCACGTTGGAGGAATGGCAGACGCAGTTGATGGACTATATGGAACTAGCTGAAATGACCGGCAGAACCCGAGATTTGGATGAAGAATCAGTCGAGGCGGATTGGAAAAAATTTAAAGACTATTTGCAAAAATACTATAAGCTGTATGAACTTTAAGACAGTGCATGTTTTTGGAAAGGTTACGCTTTAGCAAATATGATTAAGCAAATGGTAAAATTAATGACAAATGAGAAAAGAAGTCAATGTGAATCAAACATTTTATGTTTATTTTAAAAGGTAACAAAGTTAAGATACAATATACTGAATATGGGTACATAATAATGGAAAGTTCCAACAAGGTTTGAAATAAGGTAACAAATTGCTGATATTGCTACTACAAAGAACGCAGATCTGGAAGGTGTGGGGAAGTCCAATGGTTTTCTTTTTTGTTAAAAAAATCAAAAATTGTTTCTTGTATTTGGGTTTTTCTGTATTGTATTGAATTGTCAAAATTATGAAAAGAAACGTAATAAAAATTATTTAAAAAAAAAAAAAAAAGAAGGTCGGCAGTTCGAATTCCCACGACAGGGTGAGCTCCCGTTGCTCTGTCCCAGCTCCTGCCAACCTAGCAGTTCAAAAGTATGTCAAAGTGCAAGTATATAAATAGGTACCGCTCCAGCGGGAAGGTAAACGGCGTTTCTGTGCGCCGCTCTGGTTCGCCAGAAGCGGCTTAGTCATGCTGGCCACATGACCCGGAAGCTGCACACTGGCTCCCTCGGCCAATAAAGCGAGATGAAAGCTGCAACCCCAGAGTCGTCCGCGACTGGACCTAATGGTCAGGGGTCCCTTTACCTTTAAGTCTTGTAAGATGTTCCAAGCCAAATCATTCATGTTCTTATGCAACGTTCCAATTATGCAGGAAATCTGGGCATTCCGTGCCTACAACATATGAACAAATATCTTGCAAAACATGATAATTACTTTCCCATTATTAGTCAAGACTGGGACGCGAGTGGCACTGTGGTGTAAACCACAGAGGCTTGGGGCTTGCTGATCGGAAGGTCGCCAGTTCGAATCCCTGTGATGGGGTGAGCTCCCGTTGTTCGGAGCTCACCAACCTAGCAGTTCGAAAGCACATCAAAGTGCAAGTATATAAATAGGTACCGTTCCAGCGGGAAGGTAAATGGCGTTTCCGTGCGCTGCTCTGGTTTCACCAGAAGTGGCTTAGTCATGCTGGCCACATGGCCCGGAAAAACTGTCTGCGGACAAACGTCAGCTCCCTCAGCCTGTAAAGCGAGATGAGCGCCGCAACCCCAGAGTCATTTGCGACTGGACTTAACTGTCCAGTCAAGTACTGCTGAGATTAGATAATTAAGAATTGATACTTGAAATTGCTTTCTCCCCTCAATCCCTTTTTCATTGTGTATTCTATTACACAATGAGCAAGAACAATCTTCTGCTTTACTCTCTACACCACTTTGTAAATGATAGTTTTTTGACTAATAAAATATTTAAATCAGTAAGCAAAGAGCTGAAGTTCCACACTGGTTTTTTTATAACTAGTTATTTTTGTAAGCCAAACTGGGAGTCCAAAGACTTAAGAGATAAAACTGTCTCAAGGGTTGTATCTTACTGCTGTGTGAGTGAAGTTCTGCTCGCAAAACAGGACCCCTGTTTCCTCCCCAGCCCCCCCCCACCTGCTCCTTCAGAGCTGATTTCTGTGCATGTGGGGGGCTGGAAGAGAGGAAATTCTGTTGCGGGAGCAGAGCTACAGCACTGGATGTAGGCCAAATTCTTCAATCCACATTGTTTAGCTGGGAAAACTGCTAATCAATAACATTCAGTAAATTATTTCTGGAACACAGCTTTACTAGAGCTGGTTAATTCCAGTAGTAGGCATAGCATGAATGTTCCACACAGGCATTACTTGCCATCATGACTGGCGCTGGAGGCTTAATGTTTCTTCACGTAAGTCTTCGTGGTCATCATGTTTCACTTATTTAGTGTCAGTCTCCTAGAAGTCTGAGGCATCCAGTTCTGTTGGCTATGCATTTCCTTCTTGATCTCTGGGCTCCCTCTGCTCATCACAAGTCTCATCACAAAGTTGCCTTGGATTTCAACCCCCTGTTTAACACTCATTTCAGCTGCAGCATTGGCCTTGTTTTCCAAGGTCTGCCCTAGTAGGAACAGCGAGCTGTTAGTTCAGTCCTTGTGCTCTGAAATTAGGCCCAGCAAACCAGCACACAGGAACGGGCGAAGGCACAAAGCAAGTTTGAGTTAGAAAAGTACTTTAATGACAACCTAACATATATATACACGTTCAAAGCAATCTCATCCACTTAAGTAGTCACTTGCCCCGACAGCAACGACAAGGCGACAAACATGGTGTTCATCTGTCTTTAGGGGTATTGGTTTTCTTGCGTCTAGTGTGGTACCTTGAAGAGAAAAAAAAGAAGAAACACATTAAAATGTATTTTGTCATACGTTCAGTCATTTGAATACTCCGTTTTAAGAGACCAGTGATTGTCATGTTGACATTGTGTTTTGACATTACATTTATTATACCTTGTATATTTGTCTGCCCAATACAAAATAAAAATAAAAATCAAGTCTTATGTAGTGCAAAAATACCCTGTACTTTTTTGGTTCGTGGGCAAATCCAACTTCCAGCAGCACACAAAGGATGAAAGTTCCCTAGGAGTCCTATATCCGATCCTATACTCAGCACAGCATCAGATTGTGTCTCTCTTGCTAACTGTGCTAAAAAAGAGCTTGATCAAGACTTCTGCTTCTATGCTAAACTACATCCACAGTGGCTGAACTGCAGGACTATATGGCCAGAGACTGCGACACACAATTCTAGGTGATGTGTGTAGCACAGGAAAATAGGAAATCTGTTTACTACCTGGTCCATCCAGCTCAGTAACATCCACAATTACTGGCGGCAGCTCTCCAAGGTTTCAGATGAGTCTATTTGGTGTCCTCAAATTAAGGACAACTATTCAAGGCCCCAGGGATGCGGGTGGCGCTGTGGGTGAAACCACAGAGCCTAGGACTTGCCAATCAGAAGGTTGGTGGTTCGAATCCCCGCGATGGGGTGAGCTCCCGTTGCTCGGTCCCTGCTCCTGCCAACCTAGCAGTTCGAAAGCACGTCAAAGAGTCGGTCACGACTGGACCTAATGGTCAGGGGTCCCTTTACCTTTTTATTCAAGGCCCCATTACCCTGAGACCCTGAATAGTTGTGGAAAAAACTATTGGGGCCTTTTGTCAAAATAAGGTTCCAGCAGATGCCCTCGATATACTTAGAGGGGGGGATACTTTGGAATACCCCATATGGAACGGAAACACATTTATGGATGTAATCAGGTCAAGGATATCTATTGATTTGCTCCTTATATACAAAGTCTAATGGAAATGTTTTATCGTCTATTCTTAACCGGTTCCCAGGCTGATCCGCTCCAGGAAGTGACAGTTGAACTCATAGCTGATAAATATCTACAATATACTCATCTGGTAGCCAAATTTGCTCTGGCAGCTAAGAAGCTCTGCTCCAGCTATGTTAATGCTTGTAATCTTATATTTTATGTGGTAAACTTTTATGCTGTAGACTTTTATAGACATGTTATCTTAGAGGAAAGCCTTGTTTTCACCATCTACTGTTCATTGTGATACTTCGAATGGATATGAAGTTTTCTATATCTTTGAATAAGTATGAATAAAGGTATGTTAAAAAATACAAAATAAAGGAATTCCTGCATTTTTTAAAAAAAGCAAGTTTGTTTTCTTGTTGGTACGGCTATAGATGACTGCCAAACATAAAACTGGATCGGTATTCATGCCTGCATGAGTTACATTGTTTATACAAAAAATAAAATAAAAATCTTACTGGTAGGACCAGATGAGTTAAATTATTATCAATAATTCTCAACATAACAAACCATTCCAGAAATTCAAGCGCCATGTTTCCTAGCCCACTTAGGTATTGGATAAGCACAAGTCTTCTCATATGTATCTGGATATATATTTCTCTCTAAGGTACTTTATTATCGGTATAGCCATTTAGGTAGGAGCTAAAATCAGAGCAGATGAAAATCCTGGTATCTTACCCAAAATAGCTTTGCCCCAACTATTCTGGAGGGTTGAGGGAACCTCTGAAAACATGGAAGAATGAACTGGAGGCTGCTGGGGGAGGAGGGAATCAACAAATGTAGCCTTCCTCCCCTCTGCTAGCAGGAAAACCCTTCTGTGGATGAAGGGACCTTTCCATCTGTGGAAGGCAAAGTCTGGATCCAACCCAATCCAGGTTCTGCAGTACTCGTCACCCTCCCACACAATACTTACTGTCCCACAGGGTACCAGCGGTGCTTTGTTGTGTAAAACATTTTACTAAGTTCCTCAATCATAGGACCTTGCTGGTTCTTGAAGTCCTTTCCATCCAATCTAGATTTCAGGATTTGATCATGTGTTTCTTCTCTATAATCCAGTGGATCTAGTTGTGGAATGGGCTGTCAAAAGAAAACTGCCCCAATTAACAAACTAAAAAAAAATACACACCCCCAAAGAAAAGCCATAAACATATATATTTATTGCCTTACAGTTATGAAATGTGCAGGTATTGCTAGTTTTAGGCTGAATGTAATTTGCCATTTTGCTGTATACATCGTTTAAAACCCCACCCCATCCAAAGATTACAGCATGCTCAATCCTGGCCATTATGCTGCAGAACAAAAGCGAATACTCTTCAAACAAATTTATCAGTCCTATTTTTCTCTAGCTTTTTTGCCTGCCACTGTTCTGAACCTTATATGGGAATAACCTCCCCCTCTTTTGATCCAAGCAACTTCTGCTGGAACTAAACTACTTGCAAGAGCTCATTCTCACTACCACTTGTGCATTTCTGGCTTCTAATTATCCATGAAATGTAGACTGCAGCCTCTTTTCTGCTGGCTCTGGGAGAACAGCTACTGAAATAGTGCTCCGCTTAATGGAACAGAATTTAAAGATGAACATAATCTAGATATCTGGATTACTTTGGGAAATAACAGCAAGGTGAAATGATGCATGCAGTCTTGAAAAGGGCTGAAGACTAGGGTGTTCCGCTGAACTTGTATATATTGCCACAGATCTGAACTTCTTGGTGATCAAGCTGAAAATTTAAGCTATGTTAAGTGTGCCAAGCTTAAGTTTTGAGCACAAGCCTATTTTTAAATCACGTTCATGGTAAAGGATAACCACCAAGAAGAAAACTGAAAGGGTACCCAAATATGAGCTATGTTCGCCTGATAAAATCAGGAAGATATTTTTTTGCAGATTCACATACTCTTGTGTGCTCATATGGAATGTCCACTGAAGGGTGATAGCAAACAATAGTTTTTCCATCCGATGTCACAGCAAGTTCCACTTTGCTAAAAAAGAAAGAGATGACATTGGACAAGGCTTTTTCCTTCTTGTTTTAACTAAAAGGTTTGCATAATTAAATGAAATAATAATTTTAAAAATCCAGAATAGAGGCTAAACCTCAAGAAAATATTTTTATACAATATTTAAATGGATCTAAATTTATTTATATGATTTAAAGTTGTTCTAATAGACCAAAAATGCTGTTTAGCTGTCCAGTAAGGCAGAGCACTTGTTTTCCTGTAGTCTAGTCCTTTGAAGTATGTAACCTTTGGCATGCACTTTGGCATCAGTCTTTCCACAGTGAGTAAGCACTGTTTGGGTTTCCTCCCCAGTTCTTTGCAACCAGAATATGCACTAACGGTACGTGTTGTCCAAACAATCCTAATGAAATGTCTGACTTCAATATCAGTTTTTCTCTCACAGCAGCATTTTTATGGAGCTACTGACCACACTCATAAACATCCAAATTAGTGAGTTTATTAGACAAAGAGCATAGAGACCTTCATTTATATTCAAAAAATCTGTGGGCAAGGTAGAACAATACTAAATATCTAAACTAGGGCTGTTGAAGCCAAGTTCTTTGACAGCAAGCCCAACTAAGCTGATATCCTAATGAGATGTTCAGCCTGATGCAAGACAAAAGTGATTACTATGAAAGCAGTGCATAGGAACAGTGCATAGGAAGCTGCCTTATACCAATATACCTCAATCTTCTAGAATCTGGCCAGCAGCATCTCTCCAGAGTCTAATACATTTTCAGCAAGTCTTCATAGCTCTACAAAAGCCCAACTCCACTAAAATATGGTGTTTTCTTTTAATGAGAAATTAAAAGAGATTCTAAAATTCATAAATTATTCTAGCAGTAAGAGTGGACTGGCAATTGTGCTACTTCTAATATAGCAACTGACATCCTGGTGTCTTTTCACACACTTGTGAAATGAACTTTTGAGTTAAATCTGAATGGCTTAATACATACCAGTTATAGTCATCGGGAAGAGCTGAATATGTAGATTTGGGACAAGCACAAAATACAGATGTATCTGAAAATATAAGAGCCAAGTAAAACACCGGAAACAGAAAACAGCACAATGCGGGTTTCCTTTGAACACTGCTGAGCATAAAGTGGTCATTGTAACAACTCACAGTACTAAACTAGGGATTGGAACATAAATCAATGTGAAGACATGTTAAGTCAGGCACCCCCAAACTCAGCCCTCTAGATGTTTTGGGACTACAATTCCCATCATCCTTGACAACTGGTTCTCTTAGCTAGGGATGATGGGAGTTGTAGTCCCCAAACATCTGGAGGGCTGAGTTTGGGGATGTCTGTGTTAAGTTATCTCACTTTTCAAAGCCTCTCCCCAAGCAATGTCCCTCACTGGCACTGCACAATATTTACAGGTGTCAGACTGCTTTGAAAAAAAGCAGTATGACACCACATAACCCTATAGATAGATAGATACATATGGTATAACAGAAGAGCTACACAGCTCTGTCCTACCTTTCTTGATTGATAGCCAAGTATTCTTCCCTCCCCCTGCCCCTCCTGTAGACTGTTCAATGCAAGGGAGACCCTTCCCCAGCTTCAGGTGCCACATGGCAGAGTTGCCACTCAATACGTTGCGGATAAGAAAAGAAAGTCCAGTGCTGCTTTGCCACTTCCTCTGCCTCTGTTCTCCAACTGGTGTCACTTTAGAAGCAGCCTCCATTAAAAAATGGTGGGGAGTGAGAGGAGAAAAGATGGAACCCACCCAAATTAGGTAAGGCTGGGCAAACACATACACCCTTTGGGAAGCTGGGTGTGTACGCCATTCTGCAGCAGCACACGGTCCAAACTCTATGACAGTATTCCCTAACCTGGCGCCCTCCTGATGCTGCTGAACTATGACTCCCATCAGCACCAGCAGTGTACAGCTATGCAGCTTGCACTGATGGGAGTTGCAGCCTACCACCAGCTGGAGGGCACCAGGTTGGTGAAGGCAGCTCTATGCCAAATACTCTGGGAGAGATGGGCAGGAATAAAGGGGAGGGCTCTACTTTTCCATCCATGTAAGGCTACTATGCCATTGCAGGTTTTCCCGGTTATTGCTCCTCCCCTCCAACAGAGTGATTGGGCATATAGTCTTCCTTCTTGCATGTCTGTCAGCCAGCAGCGCATTTCTCCAGGCTCCCTGGACACAGACTTGGGCAACAAGGCTTGAATGGGAAAAGAAAGAAGCTTCTCTTCTTGTACTACCGGAGTGCTGCTGAACTGCCTTTGCTGCAGCAGAGGTGGCTCAGTCATGCTTCTCTTGAGTGGAGACACAAACTCTTTTCCCATCTAGAACCACAAGCTGCTTAGCTCCATGGTGATGGCAGAAGCAGCAGCAGCAGCCACCTTCTGTGTGTGCAAAGCAAGATCCCACTCCATTAGAGTTAAAAGAGAATCCATGCACACTTACTAGGAGACAGAACTTGCTTGGTGAAAGCGGCCAAACGCGCCCATGCAGTCCTCGACAACACAGCCCTTCGTGATGCCATGGCCATAGTAGCAGGCAAAACAGCTGTCACGTCACAGTGATGTTTAAAGAAAATCTGCGCAGTTCAGTCCGTCACTGTTTGGGAATCAGTGGTTTGTCAGGAGATTAGTCAAAACGTACTAGATCCACAATTTGCAAGTCACCTTGTACACATTTCAATAGCTTCCAGGCTTTCACTGTTTAATTTTTCACTATGCAAAGTCTTCCCTATCTTTGCCTTCCTATTTCCCTATGACAGGTGTGGGGAACCTCAGGCCCAGGAGAACAATGTGGCTTGGCAGGACTCTCTTCCTGGCCCTCGAAACCCTTCCCCAGCGATAACTATTGCTGGCTCTGCTTTGCTCCCCCCCCCCCCAAGTGCTTTTGGTTGGCTAAAATGCATCCTTGACTGCGTGTCTGTGGTGTATGCAGAAAACTCTGATGTATGGCTGGAATGCCGTCAATTGTTACAAAGGTAAGCATCACCTTAATTTCTCTGCTCCACCCATTTTGTGTCCTAGAGTCCACCAACTACTTTCATGAGACAACCAATGGGTTGCTTGAAAAAAAAGCTTCCCACCCCTTCTCTAAAATTTCATTATACCAATTGTACAGACTCTGGAGGCAGTGGTGTAGTAGTCAACCAAGTGCAACTCAGAGCAGACCCACTGGAATTAATGAACATAAATCATGAATACCACCCAGGAAGTATACCTCAGCTTTGAGCCCCACAAGACAATGCGAGTGCTCCATGGCTCAGTCACAGCATTACCAAACAATGTTATCATGAACTGCCTGAGCCATGTGAGAACAGTTCTTTCCTCATATAATTTATTTTCAAACACTTTTTATCCTGCTTTTCTGCAAGTCTGTACATCTTTTCAGAAGTTAATCTCACTGATTTCAATGAAGCTGATTCCTAGGTAAGTGGGTACAGGATTGCAGCCTTAAAACAATTAAAAATACAACATAAAAACAGCAAACAGCAGTACAATAATCAAAGGGTTCCAGATACCTCCTTCCACAAATAAACTGGATCTGGCTTGGAACCAAAAGGAGACCAGAACAGGATGATGCAAACACACACACACACACACACACAACACACCTAGCTTGCAGGACTGTTTAGAGCTGGCCTGCCACCACACTCTTGAACAACTTGGCCCCAATTAGCAGCTAGTTGACAGAATGCTGCTCACTCAGGTTCAGCAAGATATTTTTCAGAAGTGATTTTTCTCCTTCCCAGACCCTTCTTCAGCAGCAAGATGGTATCAGCTATGATGGACAGGTCTGGCTCAGGTGGCAGATTCCCATCTGCTGCTTGCAGGGCTGTCTGTGGCTGCTGCCACCGCCACCCACTGCGACCCCCTACTATCAGGAGCCTCCTACCAGATATGGAGCAGCACCACCACTTTTGCTGCTACAACCAAATACTGTTTAAACAGCATTTGCTGCTGTCAGGAAGGAGCTAGCAATGATGCAACAGGTTTCTATGTAGTGTGGGCCCAAGCCAAGCCTCCCTCTGAAGGGGTCCTTTATTCAGAGGGAGGCAGGAAGTGGTCCTGGAGAGGGTTTCTACTACCACAGAGTTCAAAGAGCAACCAACGCTGTTTCGTGCTTATTAACCTTCAACAGAGGCTTTAAACAAAGAGCCACTAAACTTTTGTTGCAGCGAGTAACCTTCATGGATTCATGTGCAAGGCTGTCAAAACCACATATAGGGAATGCGGGCAACGTTCTTTACACTGAATTCCACTGGTTACACCCCTAGCAGCGAGCAAGAACAGTATACCGTATATCCTATGCCTGCCTTGATTCGCCTCAGGCTCGCTTCTGTACACGCGTGTGTGTGCTTTCAGATGCAGATCCAAGGTCTCTCCAGAGCGGCAACTAAGCATCCAAGCCAGCCAATAAGTATTTGCCGCACTGCAGAAACGAACCCGGATGATTCGACCGGTCGTCAGAACGCTAAAGCCCAACGCTAGAACTTCTCGGATCTATTTTAAGGCAGGGTGCGGCGGCATCATTGACAACAGCTCAGCCACGGGCGCTTTGCTCTCGCAGTGAAATCGCTGCTCGGAGGAGGCAGAAGTGAACACGCGCGCCTAATGACCCGACCGGGGCATTCTGCACGCGGGGAAGCGCTTTTGCTTCCCTTCGCCTCCTCATCGCGCCCCAACCGCAGGAAAGGATTAGGATAGGGGCTTTCCGCTTTCGGCGCTGATTTCCCCGGCAGGAGCGAGGAGAGGATTCCCAAGCGCCAAACCGACAGGTCAGGCTCTCCTTGCTCCCCGGCTGCCTCCCCCACTTTCCAGGGCGAGGCGGCCAGGAGGCGAAGTCGGAAAAGGTGAAGGGAGGAAGGAAGCCGCTTACCCGGACGAGCCAACCCAGCAGCAACGGAGCTCGCCGTTCTCGCAGGAACCGTCCACTTCTTCCTTTACGGCAAAAAGGAACTCGCGAGGCAACGTCCGGGAGCTGCTCGCCTAAGCCCCAAAGCACATTGGGAAACGTAGTCCTGGCAAGGGCCCTCCGAAGGCTGCCCAATGAAAAAGCAGCTGAGGTTTTTAAGACTGCATGTTTTTAATTTTAGACAGTGGTCCTGTTAGTGGGTTGCAGCAAAAACAACAGAGCACGTTAGTCTTTAATTTGTCACAAGACTCTTGCTGGTTTTGCTCTGTTTTTATTTTTATTTTTTAGGAGCATAGAAACTTTCCACCCACACTGATACATAGAGCTAGAAAGAGGTGGTACAGGGGCATTTCTCTTCCAGCCGACTGCTTCACCCTAACTTGAGCAGGCGAGACTTTCCCTGCTCTGGGGAAGGAGCACAGTTCACCATAAAAGCATCTGCTTGTTGGTGGTGATGGTGGGGGAATCTCGGGTTCAACTCCTCAGGTAGGGCTTGGAAAGATTCCTGTCTGAAAGCCTGGGCTGGGCAGCTGCTACCAGTCAGTGTTGGCAATACTGAGCTTGGTCTAACTCGGTATAAGGCAACTACCCTCTTTGGGAGAAGATTTGCTTTGCATGTGCCTAATTTAACGCCTGGCATTTCCAGGTAGAAGGACGTCTGTCTGAACCCCTGGAGAGCTGCTGCCAGCCAGTGTCTGCAATAGATGGCCAATAGTCTGACTCAGTTTAAGGCAGCTTCCTGTGGTCCTTGTATGGGGTTGAAACGTTGATAAATGCTTTGTTTAACAAATTTCTGCATGCCAAGCAGCTGTTAAATAAAGGCTGAGGAACACTGTAGGTGGCAACTTATACAACTTTTGCCACTATTTTTGTGAATTCAACTCAGTCACTTATGAAGAGTGTTGTGGATTACACAGGTATGGTAGCAGAAATGTGCATATGTGATTAAAAAGGTAAAGGTACCCCTGCCTGTACGGGCCAGTCTTGACAGACTCTAGGGTTGTGCGCTCATCTCACTCTAGAGACCGGGAGCCAGCACTGTTCGCAGACACTTCCGGGTCACGTGGCCAGCATGACGAAGCTGCTCTGGCGAACCAGCACCAGAGCAGCACACGGAAACGCCGTTTACCTTCCCACTAGAAAGCGGTACCTATTTATCTACTTGCACTTAAGGGTGCTTTCAAACTGCTAGGTGGACAGGAGCTGGGACTGAACGACGGGAGCTCACCCCGCTGCGGGGATTCGAACCGCCAACCATGCGATCGGCAAGTCCTAGGCACTGAGGTTTTACCCACAGCGCCACCCGCGTCCTGCATATGTGATTAGATAGAATCAAAGGCAGAGCTCTTTCCCTTTAATCAATATGAAGCAGAATTAATTCCGCAAATCTGACTTTTTGCTGCTATGGTATAACAAACTGCTCATGCAAACATGACAGCTCTAAAAAAATAACCTAAAATCTTCTCAGATTCATTTTTGGCGTAGCTCTTGGCTATGAATAGAGTTTCAAATGCTACGCACTTGAGTTGGAATGTCACTGGTATCTTTAAAAAGTCTTTGCAGGAAGCAAAGTTGAGGCAAGGATAATTTGGAAAGGGGATTGGAATATAATTTCACTGCTTGTGACTGAAGGGCAAGGAGTTGAGTTACAGGGCTAACTGCAGTTGAAGATCTAAAAGGAATCTGCTTCTAGGAATAAATTTCTCTTCCTCCCTCCCTCTCTCTCTGTGACAGCTTCTCACTTACAAGTAGTTAGATTATGATTACGTAAACTTGGAAAAACTTAAAAACAATGGGGAAAGCAATTAGAAACCTTTAGTTCAGAATTCAGGGCAAAGCCTTCATAAGCTACAGAGTTTAGGCCAAAATAGTACTAGCAGGGTGGCAAAAGGCAAAATGAGAGGTAACATTATGTTTGTGTGGATGCCGAACAGTAGCATATACAAAGAAAAGTTTAATTTTGACACAGGTACAAAAGAGGACAGGATTGCAGTGCCTTTACTAGAACTGTACTGTTCTTGTGTAGAAGTGGTGTTGCATGTCAAGCAAAGTTGAGAAAAGGCAGCACTTGCTGGAATTTCCTCCTTCACACAACTACTCAAGGAGAAGTCTAGTCAACTTTTGTACTTAATTATCGGTCCTGCCTTATATAGAGTCAAGCCATTGGTTCATCTAGCTAATCTATCTTAGTATTGTCTGCACTGATATTAAATGGCTCTCCAGGGTTTCAGCCCTATCTAGGGATTGAACCTGGTACCTTGTGTATGCAAAACAGATGCTCTATCATTGAGCTAAAACACTTCCCCAGAGGTACTGAAGAAAGTAGCAAAATTGTGTTATCATTAATTTACTACTATTGTTTTGAACGTCACCTGGCTTAAGTTTTATATAGACTTGATTCAGATATCAAATTAATGCATAGGGTGAATTGGGCTGTTTTTGGAATACAACTACTGTAATAAATCCAGAACACAAATTTGCACAGGCTGAATTCAGACCATTGTTTAACTTGACAGGAATGAGCTGCAACAAACCTTCAGTTCACACACTCCTCCTCTCTCCTCTTCCACTGGCACACCCTCAAGGAAGATATAGAAAAGAGAACAGGAAGCTTGCAGCTTTCAAAGTTATGCAGAAGCGGGAATTTCAGGAGTTGTAACTTGTTGTCATGCAAGCTAAAGCTACTAAAATCACCTCTTCTGCACATAAGTGCAGGAACCCTGTCCTCTTTTTCATCTGGGCACCCTAGCTGCATGGAGTTCTTTATTTCCTTTAATTTGTATTTGGGTATAGCTGAATGAAGGACTTGTAGCTGTCTCTCACACTAACTATATGCATGTTCTTTCAGCTGCTAATATGTGTCCTGCATCACCCAGTACCAACTCTTTTGTATTGTTGGTTTTGTTTAGATCAGTATATAAGTTTAAGGGTGAAGATGCTAAATTGCTAAATTGGCGTTCTGGTTTTCTCTCAATCACAGCATTTTTCACATGGTTTTGCCAAGGCTAGATCTTGTGTTAGTCAGTGTATCAACGATACAGACTTTCAGTATTTGCTTTCAGTAGCCAATAAGTCCAGCTCACCTTTGTCATTTGGCTTTTACCCTACCTCTGTAAACAAACCAAATGTTTCAAAATTCCACTCTTGCACGTTTCAATGTGACACTTTCAGCTCTTTTGGATAGGAGATAGCGATATCCTACTCTGTCCCTGTGGTTCAGAGGGAATTGAAACAGTATGGCATGCCTTATTATTTTGTAACTAACATTGAGATATCCAGAAAGAGCTGATTAATCAGATATATAGTTTAATCATTTGAACATTGCACGTTTCCCCTCTCCCCGATGCAAATAAGATTGCTACAGAAACTGTAGCTTTTGTTGTTGAGATCTATGAATATATGAGTACAAATCTTACCTAAACAAATGTAACCATGTTTTCCTACCTGTTAGAAGAGATATTCAAGAATTTTGTATCTTCCATTTTTGTATGTTAACTGATGCAGAAGTTTTATTGTGAGGTCTGAAAGTGTGAGGCGATCTACGATATAGTCATCGTCTTGCTCAGCTCAGTGCATTTTCCATGAGTAACAGAAGCAGGATAAAATACATAAAATAAGGGAAGACAGGTAAAAAAATTTCTCACAGAACTCAGGTTCTTGGCGCGCCAATGTGTAAATCAACATTCTTCTATGGCTAACGCTTCGTGTGTCTCTGACGAAGGGCGCTCTGCCTTCCACGGAAGCTCCTGACACGAAGCACCTGTGTTAATTCGGAAGGTGCGGCCAGGACAAACCTGCCCGCGCCTCCTCGCGCCGGGACTACACTTCCCAGCATGCCTCGCTAGGCGCTGCCGGTGACGTCACGGGAAGTGAAGCGCAGAGCTCCTTCCGGTAGTGCGTAAGCCCCGAGCGGAGCCGAGACCCAGCGGAGCCTGAATCCCAATAAGACAAGATGGCCGGGCTGCCCCGCAGGATCATCAAGGTACCCGCTCCCCTTCCTCCTCCGGCCTGTCCCCACCCCCTTGTCCCGCTCGGCCCTCAAGCTGCGCGCAGGCCTCGCCGGGCCTCGCGCCCAGGCCCGGGGCCGCCGGAGCCCCGAGGAAAGCGCTGAGGGCAGCGCGGCGCTTCCGGTGAGCGGGGCAGGCAGGCAGGCGGCGACTTCGCCCTCCTTCCTTCCCCCGCCGCTGCAGGGCGCGGGGGGCGAGGCCGGCCTGGTGGCGACAACGGCAGCAGCCATCGCGGGAGGGACCGGCCGGTGCGCGCCTGAGGGGCGGCGGCGCCTTGCGAGCATCCGCCTGCCGGGAATGAATGGGAGCCGCAAGCAGGGCGGATGGAAGGCGCCCCCCCCGCCACCTTCCGGGCCTGGGTTCTGAGCCGCGCGAGTCACGGCGCTGGTCCCCGCCCTCTCCGCCGCTGCAGCCGGCGCCCCTGCCTCTGCTGAGCCGCGGCAGGGCGAAGGGAGGCGGCCGGGGCGGGCTCTCTCTCTCGCTCGCACGAACTAGGCGGGCGAGACCTGGCAGTGGCCCAGGCAAGCTGGTGGGAAGCGGCGCACGACACCCGCATGGCAGGCGCAGCTTTGCCTAAGCCTCGCGTCGGCTCTCGGGCAGCAGCAGAGTCCGCCGCTGGCTCATCTTCTCACGAGGTTTGGCCAGTACGGTGGTGGTTCCCAAGAGCGCCGGCCGAAGTGAATGGGCTTGGCCAAGGCTCTCTCCCCTCCCCAAATGCGAGCTAGGTTTTGTTGCAGTGCCATTTAAAAAAAAATAAAATCTTTTTTTTTAGGGAGAGGGTTGCATCCGTTGAATCAGAGTAGGCCCATTGGCGCCAACGTGGTATATAGTAGCTAGAATGTTGGACCTGGGAGACGGGGGTTTTGGTCCCCAACTCACTGGGTGGCCATGGGCTAGTCACTGTCTCTCCGCCTAGCCTGCCTCTCAAGGTAGTTGTCAGGATGAAATTGGGAGAGGGCTGAACTGTGCACATTTGAACACCTTGGAAGAAAGGTGGGATATAAATGTAATAAATAAAATGAACAGACCTAGGTTAGTTAGGTCCATTCATTTCTACAGGTATGAAAAACGCTGGATGTGGCCCAGAATGTTTTGATTTCATGCTGCCAGATAAAACACATATGCACATACTTCTCTTGAGTTTTTGGGTGCTATCATGTTTGGCGTATTATGGAGCACAAAAAATGGTCATGAAATTGTATCAATTTTTCTTTTCACATGTAGCTTAAAAGTTAAAAACAGGAAGTATCTGATTTAAAATAAAGAGCTTCCAGAACTAACACCCTTTGTGTGTTGATACTATCACTGCTACACTTCCAGCAGTGCACCCTTGATATGTAATTCTGAGTTTTCAGATTATGGGTTACATGATTTTAACAGTGCTCTGAAAAAGTCACAAGGCTGTGCTTTCAATCAGTTGCCTTGGATTCCAGTAAGTGTTGCTGTGGAAAAGATTTGTATGATTGAGACATTGTACTCGGTTCTTAGTTGTGCATAGAATTGCTGCTAAATTTATACTGTTGAAAGCTCCAGCCAACTTGCAACCCTAAATTGTACTTAAGCAGGGGGTTAGGTCCCACTGAGGTCTGTGGAACATGGAGTAAACATGTTTAGGATTAAGTAGTTGAATGAGCAACAGTAAGAGGGCTTTTGTGGACATGTTCTGCTTGTGAACTTTGCAGAGGCATCTGGTTGGCCACTGTCAGAAACAGGATGCTGAACTAGATGGACTATATGTCTGATCCAGCAGGCCTCTTAGGATATTAATGGGAAACTTGGCATTGATTTTCCTCAGTTTTATTGAAGGAAAAACATGTAATGTTCTACGGTCAGTATGCTGAGAGAAATGTTCACTATAGTATGAGTAAATTCATTGTGTATTTACCTTATTTTTATTCTACATACCCATTTGACTTGGAAATACTGAGTTCAGTCACACTGAGTTCAGTGGGATACACTCTCAAGTGTGAAAAGGGATGCAGCTCAGATTCAGTTCTACTCCTTGTTACATGGAGAAACAAAGAGCTACACAAGTTACTGAAACTGCGCAACTAACCATGAAAGACCTTAGCTTTTCCACTTGATAGGAGATCTCACCAGGCATTGATTTCAAGCCTATCAAAAATTGAAACCGAAAGCTGATATTTCCTAGAAAGTGATTTCTAACCTATAACCAAACTTACATCAAACTTGAACTGTTAATTTCTGAACGGATTGTATACTTGTGTTACTCATGTATAGAATCACAAAATAAATGCAAAACCTAAGTGAGTCTTACAAAAACAATGTTGGAAAATTTACAGGAATCCGAAATTTTACCAAGAGACAAAACAGGGCTGGAAAATTTACAGGAATCTGAAATGTTAGTAAGAGACAAATAGTTTCCCAGCTATGCCCAAATAATTTTGAAAGTGGCAAATAGGCAGAGCAGTTCAACCCCCACCCTCAGGATCTTGCATCAGTCTTAGCACTCAAACTCCCCCTTGTATCAGCTGAATGTAAGGAGAGCTGCCAGTGGAATCCCCTCCCCATGGGAAGCCCCCAAAAGGAGATTTATGGAGCCCTTGATTAACCATCTCAAGTAGTCAATAGTAGTTGCAATTCAAAATACCCATCCAACATGGAGCAATGACTCAAGATATACACTAATTTTTGTTAAAAGGCTTTCTAGTCAAAAAAATAGTTTTTAAAAACACACTCTCTCAAAAGGACTTGAGGCACAATCCCAACTCCCACAGGCTTTGCTGAGCAGCAGGGCCACACAGCACTGCTGTTCATTGTAGCCACCACAGAAGATTGAGTGGGGGGCAGAACTATCATGCTTGATGTTGTCAGTGAGACCCACTCAGGATCCAATGGATCCTGGACCAACTCAGCCCCTTCACCCGAACACATCATTTTAGTAGCAAGTGCCTTTCCTTCTGTGCATTGCAGAGAATGTAGGAGAGGGGGATTGGGTATTTCATCATCATCATTATTACAAAAGGCAGAAACTCCATTGTAAACTAAACAAACTTAGGTCCTTTTTTCTCTCTCTCCTTCCCTCCCTTTTGCTCTGAGGCACAGAAATGACGCATGAGGGCAGCAACAAGCAATGGCTGGCTAGTAAGCCAAGCCAAAGTTTGTGGACCCTGGTTAATTGGGGTATGTGTGAAGTTGAGTTCTTGTGATGTGCAGTATCTGTTTGAAAGGTAGGACACAGTAGAAAAATATAGAATTGTACACAGGGTTCAAAATTAGCAGGGTGCCAGGCGCATATTGCGCCGAAAGTTTCTCCATTTGTGAGCACCTCAAAAAGCCAGAGTGCACTTTTTTATGCCTGGCTGACACTCAAGGATTACTGAAATATATGTGCTTTGAAGCTACAAAGTACAGTATATGTTAAGAATAGACAATATGTTAAGGAATTTAACAATAAAGAGTAGAATGTTCTAAAAACTGAAGTATGGTACCAATATTTTTATTATAAACACCTAATTAAACATGACTAAGCGGCTTAGTCATGCTGGCCACATGACCTGGAAAAACTGTCTGCAGAAGCGGACAAATGCCGGCTCCCTCGGCCTGTAAAGCGAGATGAGCACCGCAACCCCAGAGTCGTTTGCGGCTGGACTTAATTGTCAGGGGTCCCGTTACCTTCACCTTTAATTAAACATGTATTAACAATTTCTGCTAAAAATGTGATATTAACAATGTGTCACTTATGTGAATTGTGCATTAGTTCATGCTTATCAAAATAATAAATAAAAAGTGTTGCTGACCCCTTCCCCCATGGCAACTAGACATTCTGTTTTGGCCCACAACCCAGGTCCCAGAAGCCATTTGGCTCCTAGCTTTTCTATCCCAGTTTCTAACACTGATTGTACAGGCCACACCAGGCTAAGCTGGTGTACTAAACTGTAGCATATTAATCTATTTGAGAATAGTTTTTCTTTTGGCCTTCTGTATACTAGTTTGTACATAGTTCAGAACCACTAAACTAGCATTTCAGTGACAAGTCTTATGTAGCTAGTCAGTTTAGTGGTGGGTGCCAGTGTGGTATAGTGGTTAAGAGCGGTAGACTCGTAATCTGGTGACCGGGTTCGCATCTCCGCTCCTCCACATGCAGCTGCTGGGTGACCTTGGGCTAGTCACACTTCTTTGAAGTCTCTCAGCCCCACTCACTTCACAGAGTGTTTGTTGTGGGGGAGGAAGGGAAAGGAGAATGTTAGCTGCTTTGAGACTCCTTGGGTTAGTGATAAAGCGGGATATCAAATCCAAACTCCTCCTCCTCTTCTGCCTTCGTAGTGACAACACACAGATGTTTCTAGTAAAGTTCTGCTGCTCTCTTTGTTTGATCCCAGATCTTCTGGGACTGAATGGCCTTGTGACTGTGGCTGCGTCACTCCACTGTGTACTAAGCAGGTTTGGGCTTCTTTGCCATGAGTACAGTGAGTTTGTATTGGAGCAATTGCCAGCACTGGCACAGATCACTGACCTGGAACTTGCAGGGTTTCAGTATCAGTAGTATTTTTAACACATTTGATTTCAGTGATAATAGATCCAAGCTGGACTGCTACTCTATAATTTATTTGAAGGCATTAAAACCATACATAGAAACACCTTGCTGTTCTTCCAATACCTCTCCTGAGTTCTTCAAGTAACTTTTATAACAGTATGTAAGATTTGGATACGCTGTACTTCAGTTGCAATAATAGTATCCTACCTATCACAACATTTCTGGGGCCTTTGCAGAGTATATCTAGAAAGATGACTGCAGACATGCTGCCTCACTGGTTTTTTTAGCCTAAATGTTACTGTGCCTATTTACTCCAGTGTGTCCTGCAGCAGGATTGCAATTTGAAGTGTGAAGACTGTGTCAGAACTCAAGAACAGACCCATTCAAATAGAAAAGCAGACCTACAGTTATCCCGCCCAGCAATCAAGAAAGTTGAATAGCTCCTAAACTGGCATCAGTTTACCCAACATTGTTCTCTCACTACTTGCTGCAATTTAAACCTATTTATGCAGCATGAAAGTAGTAAAAGTTTCTTTTCTTTTGAAGTGCCAATTTGGAAGGGTAGTTTGGTTTGTTTGTTTAACTCTAAAAATGTTGAGACATATTCTGTAAATCAGATATGCCAAAATAAATATGACTAGGTCTCAGATATAAGTATCAGCGTTGTGGGAGGGAACGACTGTCTCCAGTAGTTTTTCTCAAATGAGTTGGGAGGAAACAATTTAGGTGTGGGGCTTGTGACTCAGATTGAAGTGGCAAGGAGAAGTAAAATGGGCTAATGACTGAGCAAGTGAACAGATGATCAGGAAATAAGATCTGCAACTGTCTTTACTCATGTATGACAGGTGTCTGGTAATCTCAATCTCTTTAAATGATTTTTGACTACTGGCTGAGATCTAATAATAGCTCTGGTTCCTTTAAAAGTTACAAAGAGGTGTGGAAAGAAGGCATCAGATGTCATAAAGGCAGTGAGCAAAGCTGAGAGAATGCTCCGGCAGGAAATTGAAAAGTGTCTTCATTCTTGTTCTTCCTACACCTAACATTGGTTGTTGGCATCAACAAACTGCTTCGTGCTCTGGAACACCATGTTGTACAGTCTGCACCTAGAGGGCTTGCAATCTGAATCTGATAGGAGAGGACATGAGGACGGACCAGTGAGAGAAGGAAGGGGATGATGAAAATGTAGAGCTTAAAGTGAGCCAGGAAAGGCTTTTATGGAAAAAGTCATTGAAATCCGTGATAGGAAGGAAGGGAGAGAGAGAAAAGGCTCCCACTAATGAAGACAGTAAAAGAAGGGACATGGATCGTGTGAGAGTTTAGGAGGTACATGAAGAGAAGCATTTTCTCCATGTTTTTTTCTTGTGATTGGAATATATTAAATACTTCGTTAAAACTAAATCTCACTGCTTTAAGAATATGAATGGCTTGAGTACAGTTTGGTATACAGTATTTATGACAGTTAATTGAATATTTATTTTTAGCCAGATAAATGCATTATTCAGACAATAACTGGGAAAATACGTAGGACAGCGTCCAAATAACTGTGGCACTAGTTCCATGAGTCAAAGGGAACTACAGTGGTGCCTTGGGTTACATACGCTTCAGGTTACAGACTCCGCTAACCCAGAAATATTGCTTCAGGTTAAGAACTTTGCTTCAGGATGAGAACAGAAATTGTGCTCCGGCGGAGCGGCGGCAGCAGGAGGCCCCATTAGCTAAAGTGGTGCTTCAGGTTAAGAACAGTTTCAGGTTAAGAACGGAGCTCCAGAACAAATTAAGTACTTAATCCGAGGTACCAACGTATAGACTTATTTCCTTCAATATCAGTCTCCTTGCCACAAGGAAGACTGTTTGTGAAACCAAGGGGACTTTCCAAAACAGTTCGTGACCTGTGTGAGAGTCACTGTTCAGATATAAGACACAAATCCACTGGGCCTGGCACTAGTGCTATGAGGAAAAGCAGCTCTTTTGAGTCCAAGACTCAGTGTCAGATATGGAGCTACAAGTTATTGCAACTCACAGTATCTTAAGTATATCTTAGCTTTTGTTGTTAACACTGTAACAAAAGAAAAAATAAGTTTTTACTTCTTAGTCTCAGGGTGCGAACTAATGCACATTTACTGTATCTGAGCATAAGCTCCATTGAAGTCAATAGGACTTATCTCTGAGTAGACAAGAACTGTTTGAAGCTGTTTGAGGACTCTTTGAGACAGGCCTGGGAAGCAGATATCCTGTTGATGTAACTTAAGAAATAGCAATGGATCTGGGTATTCTAAAAATAATGAACACTTCTGTTATACTGAATCTGCAGTCCTAAACTCATTAGGGAACGAGCCCCATAGAACATAGTGAGACTTATTTTGATGAGTAAACATATTTACCGTAGATTGTGCTGCTGTTCAGACTTGCAGCCTGATCCTTTATAGAAGTAATAGTCAATGCCTGACATTTAACAGTGTCCATCCATCAGTGAATAAGTTTCCCTTCCCCTCCTCTCCCCTTCAACTAAAGCTTATTTTTCTAGACAAAACCATTGTCTGAAAAATAATTCATAGCCTGAAATACTGAAGTTTCATTTTAAACTTCATGGACATCAGAAAAAGGTTTATATGAATTGAAACACGTTTTCCACAATTAATGTGCCTTGCTTTTGTGTGGGTAGTTTTCAGACGTTCATGTCCCTTGATTCAGAAGATGGAGGAAGCAAGAGAATTCAGACCACGTTGTCTAAACATTGCAGGAGTGATGTGCTTGGCAGATACCCAGATCACAATTCTGCACCAAATAGCTGAAGATATTCTGTATTTTTTGATACCAATCCAAGGTTACTTGTTTAGTAATGCAGCCAAACACAATCTCACTGTTATCAACACTATCATTACTATATTTGCATCTTGTAGTGAACTGATTTGTAGTGGCATGAAATTGCTGCAGAGCAAGGTTATCTGGAGTTTTGGAGTATGTTGTCAGCAACGTGCTGATGACACACAGATCTACTCCTCCTTACTGCAGGTGTAGCAGTGGATGTGCTGGACTGTTGCCTTGTCTCGGTAATGGACTGGATGACAGCCAACAAACTGAAGCTCAATCCAGACAAGACTGAGGCACTGTTAGTGGGTGCTTCCCTAGACCAGATGGATGGGATGTTGCCTGCTCTTGATGGGGTTGGTTATACCCCCCTCTGAAAGAGGGGGTACGTAGCTTTGGGGGTACTGCTGGATCCTTTGCTTGAGGTTCAGGTGGCTTCAGTGGCAGGGAGTGCCTTCCATCAGCTTCAGCTGGTGGCCTAGCTATACTCATATCTGGACAGGGATAGCCTAAATTTTGTTGATTAGCTTCCGGGCCCAGTTCAAAGTGTTGGCTTTGATCTATAAAGCCTTAAACAGCTCAGGACCACATCTCCCCATATGAACGGATCCAGACCCTGCAATCATCATGTGAGGCTATTTTGTGTGTGCCTCTTCCACAAGAGGATAGCAACTGGAGAACAGGTCTTTTCTGCGGTGGCTCCCTGTTTGTGGAATTCCCTCCCCAGGGGCGCTTGCCTGCATTGTAGGGGGTTGGACTAGATTACCCTTGGGGTAATGTTAGAAACTTGGATAGAAAAGTTAGGAGCCAAATAGCTTCTGAGACCTGGGCTGTGGGTGCCAAAACAGAATGTCTAGTTGACATTTGGGGGTGACAACACTTTTTATTATTTTGATAAGCAGGAACTAATACACAATTCACATAAGTTGCACATTTTTAGCAGAAATTGTTAATACATGTTTAATTTGGTGTTTACAATAAAAATATTGGTACCATACTTCAGTTTTCAAAGCACATACATTTCAGTAATCCTTGAGTGTCAGCCAGTCGCAAAAAATGGCACTCAGCCTTTTTGAGGTGCTCGCAAATGGAGAACCTTTAGGTGTAAAATGCACCTGGCCCCCTGCTAATTTTGAACCCTGCATTGGGTCCTTTTCAACTCCACAGTTCTATGATTTGTATATCTTTCGGTGCCAGGCAAAACATTTGGAAGTGGGGTTATTGGTTGTGTTTTTGTTTTATTATGTATTTTGTGTTTTCATTTTGTATTTTTATGTTGTGAACTGCCGTGTGATCTTTCCTGGTTATTTATTTTTCCTGCTGATAGAGACATCACAACACAACAGAATGATACTGCACTTCAACCTCATCTAAATATAGCAATATGAAACTAAATTTACTAAGTGATAGCTGGACCTGTTTGCTTACATAATGGAATATAGGAAGGGGAAGTGTTTGCAGTTCTTGGTGCTGGGTTAATACAGTGTGCCTGCTTCTTCAGACTTCTTGGTTTATTGATGTCTGAAAAGTTAGATTCACCAGATGGGAAGTTAATATTCTGAGGGTTTGGTAAAATGTACTGGGAGGACAACAACTTGTATACTTCCATTGTCCATGGATAGCTGCCGTCTTAGAGGAATAGTATGTGTGTGTGTTCCACTTTGGTTTTCTCTCTCTTTCAGGAAACCCAGCGCTTGCTGGCAGAACCTGTTCCTGGAATAAAAGCAGAGCCAGATGAAAGCAACGCACGTTATTTTCATGTGGTCATTGCAGGCCCACAGGATTCTCCCTTTGAGGGTGGGACATTTAAACTTGAACTATTCCTGCCAGAAGAATATCCAATGGCAGCTCCGAAAGTACGTTTCATGACCAAAATTTATCATCCTAACGTAGACAAATTGGGAAGAATATGTTTAGATATTTTGAAAGGTAAGTATTTTGGAGCCATGATAAGCATGACATATCTTTCTCTTCCATGCATTTTTCAGATTATTAAAATAGTTGAAAGATTATTTCATATTTCAGTTATCTTTTAAGGGGTGTGTGTTTTGTATTTGAAACATTGCTTTAGTACTCTCTAACTTGCTTCTTCAGACAAATGGTCTCCAGCTCTGCAGATCCGTACAGTTCTGCTATCAATCCAGGCTTTGTTAAGTGCTCCCAACCCAGATGATCCACTAGCAAATGATGTAGCTGAGCAGTGGAAGACCAATGAAGCCCAAGCCATAGAAACAGGTAGTGTGCCCTTACTCTAGACTAAAGAAAATTGACTTATGAATAAAATTCTTGTACTGCTTTTGATCCCAAATGCAGATGCCTAAAGTATCTTACAAAAATAAATCTTTGTAAGAATCACTCCAAGTCATACATACAATAACTCAAATACCGTAAATATAAAATACGTCCAGCCTTTTAAGTCTTGGGGACAAAAGAGATGAATTGTTAATGATGTGCATGCAATTTGTGCACATAGTTTTTGTTCTGTGAAGAAACTGCCATGGGGAGACTTCGCAAAGGGAGAAGGCACAGGGGAGGTTTAACAGTTTCTCTTCCTGTACAGTGCCAAGGAAAATTCCCTCTCCAAAGCTGCTATTTGCATTTCAAAGGTCACATCTTGGCCATGTAACTTGTGCAGTCTTGGAAACCTACTTTCTAGTCTATGAGTGCGGGTGTCATCATGGGCTTATGGCCAAGTCTGACCTCTAGTTGACTTTTTCAGCTTTCTTGTATGAGTGTGTACATAGATTTATGTGTGGAAACTATCAAGTGAGAAACCTACTGGTTGATAAGTTGTCTCTTGTAAGCGGGTACTGCCTTTGCATCTGATGTGCGTAAGAGTCACACAATCAATGTACCATATGTTGGTTGTGTCACATTATTGATGTGAATTTGTAAATGGCTCTATAGCTCTATAAAGATGAGGGTGCAAAACTATGGAACATTTGTTACTTGATTCATTTTATTATATGTAGTCCTAATGAGTTTTGGGCAAGAAAGGTGGGAGGGAGTAGAGAATTCTGAAGTTAGATGCTTTGTTGTCTAATACATATTTCTTTTCTCTTTTCAGCCAGAGCATGGACTAGGCTATATGCCATGAATAATATTTAAAATGTGCTCTGAATCAGTGTGCATCACTTTTTCCTGTTCTGCCAAGACCTCTTCCTTTTTTTTGTTTTTTGTTTGTTTTTGTTTGCATTTAATGGACACAGTCTTAGAAAACATTACAGAATAAAACCCAGACATCAGTTCTTTGGTGATTTAAATGCATACTAGCAAATCTGTGTCTTGTCCTAATTCACTCCTGTTCCGCATGAGCAGAGGCTAGAAGTATCATCGGGATTGTTTGTGAAATTGTTTAAAAGCAGTAGCACATCTCTGCTTTTAATAAGTTTTCCCCATCATGAGTTAAGTGTAAGCACTGTGAATGAAAGTAGTCAGGGTTAGCTGCAGGGATTTTTGTTCTAATTGTGTGGGCTCTTCCTCCCTTTTTTATGGTGATGCTAATTGTATCGGTTAAAGCAGCTAACCAGTTATACTCTAGAATATGCCCTCTAGCCAAGTCTAACTTAGACGCTGTAGATGGACAAGCTTGGCTGTTTGAACAAAAATGGGAACATTAAACATCCATCACTAATAATATTGTGATTCTGCTGTCAAGTGTAAAAACCCTCCCTTCAAGAAAAGAAAAAAAAAAAGCTTGTGACCATTTTGTATGGCTTGTCTGAAAAATCTTATGTAAATCTTATGTTTTAGTAAAATATTTTGTTATTCTACTTTGCCTTTGTACAGTTTGTTTTGCTGTGTTCTTTTGTTCACTTTTCAATTGTGACAATCATTTTTTTTAATTAAGCCAGATTAGAACACTTTAATTTTCATCAACCTAACAGCTGTAGTGAAATATTGGATTCCCCCCTCTCGACCTGTATTCATAGGCCATGCCACATTAGTGTTCATAATATTTCTTTTGTTTTTAAAAAGCCTCTGATAAATGTAATTGTTATCAGAGTCGGTTAGATGCATCATTAATGTGTTTGTACTTGCAAAGTTAAGTACCACTGAAGCAGGAAGCTAGCAAAACAAACAGTAATTTTGGGTGTATGTGTACCTTGTCTGTCTTGTGCTACGTATTATCCGGTATCAGAATTCATTTTAAAATAACTTGGATCTTAAAAATAAATAAATAAATCCTCTGCATAAAATGAGATGTTAACAGTGCAGGTCAATTGGTTGCTAAGGTATTTACAATTAGGCTTCTTAGCTCTGGCTGTACCTGCAGTCTTTAAGCTACTACTTTCTTGACCCATTTCTTCATTTGAAGACGGAAACGTCTTATTTCTTAAGATATCACGCAAAAATGTAAATAACTCATGGGAGCATATTTTGATCCCAACTTCTACCTTCTGTATTTCTTAAAATTTCTTTTCTTTTCTTACCCTACTTCTTTGCCTTGACCACCTTTCTGATATCTCTGCTTTCCATGTGGCCAGTGTAATGCCAGCTTGGCACGGGTAATGTCTGTCTTGCAGTTTGGGGGGTGGGGGGAAACAGTATTGAGGTCCATAATTTTCTGCCCATCATACCTATTCTAGCATCATCTGGGGTTTCTATAGAATGTGGTGTATGTATTGTGCTCTTATGTAAGATAAAGAATATCTATTAAAATCACATTTTCAACAGACAAAAATGCTTTTAGTGATGGTATTGTCAGAGTTGACTGCATTATAGCATGATAAAAGGCTGATAATCTGCTTCAACAGGAGAGAGAGACCATCTCAAAAATTGTTTCTAGTTGAAATTCTTTTTTAGATTGTTTCTGGGCTTCTAGCTAGTCCTTGTCAACTACCAATGAATAGCACCACTGTCTGCCATAGTAGAGAACTGATTGTGTTATTCTTCTCTAACACTTGACGAGCATTTAAGTTCTCATATGTCAATGACTAGTATGAACATAACCACATGCATAGTGGTATAATCTCTGACTACTCAAAAACAAGTCCCACTCAGTTTAATAAAAGTTATGTTGAAAAAAATGCTTATGTTTGCAGCTGTAGTAGTTTTTTAAAGAAATAAACTTGAATACCTGCATAGCAAATGGCTTTAAAATGCTGCTACCATGATATTATTTTTAAAAAGACCAGACAGCGTAAGCTCTGGCTCTCTGTATGTCACATTCTGGAATAAAACCAATGGAAAAAATACCATAAAACCTGTTAAAAATGGTACACAGTAGCTGAAGTCAAGTACATATGGCAACTATATGGTTGGAATGTTAATTAATGTTCAAACATAGGGCATAATTTAGCAAGAGCTATACAAATTTCAATGGGTTACAGCTTAATCCTAAATATTTTTATTTGCTGTAAATCCCACTGAATTCAATTCTGCATGAGTGCACATAGGATTGCAGCTTTGAACACATGCTATATTTCTCCTATTGAAATAAATGGGCATGGGAGGCGCTTATCTTTGGACTGTGTCCTTTCCAGCCCTGCATATGTGGTAAACGTCTTTAAATGTGTACAAATAACTGTTGAATCTATGCTGTGCACTAGAGAGGTGTGTACACTCAAATTTGAGGATTTTTCATCAGTTGCCCATGGAACTGTGTTGAAACACCTTGTGTTGAAATCTTACTAAGTTTAAAATAGGGAGTTGGTGCAAAGCAGATGTATATGCATTTGTAAACTAGGCATACTATATTTTTTCCATGTGTGCATTGAAAAACAGCTCTTGTGCCAAAACTTGGGAGTTTAGGCATTCCTTTAGGACTGCAGTTAAGGAGTAAAATATCCAAAAAGCCCCTCTGTGTTCTGGCTCTAAATGTTGAGAGCAGTAATTAAAGTAACTACAAGGGTTGGTTTTGAATTTCCATTTTCCACCTGAATCTTTCTCCTAATGAAGTGTAAACATTAAGAACTAGACTTTTATCCCTTAAAAAAAAAGGTCAAGGAATGTGGCTAAAGAGTCACTGAAGGTACTTGAATCTGTGTTTGATTGAACTAACAACTTTTATCTGTAAAGGAGTTCTAAAAAGACTATCAACAATAAATAGGTCATCTTGTTCGGTACATCTCAGCTGGTTGGAACTGTCCCACTGTATGATTCTAATAAACCAAGTAGAATTATTTACGTATGTTTGCTTTATGATAGGGCTAGGTAGAAAGATGGGGTTCCTTTACTGAATTACAGTACAGGTGTTTCATATTAATCTTGGTGCTAATAAATATTCAGGCCAGTTATCTGGCATGTGTACTGATGTATGAAGCCTTGGCTTAAATCAAAACCATGTTCACGATAACTCTTTTCCTTTAGCTGATAAAAATATAGTTCTTGTGTGTGTTCTTGAAAGAAGGAAGACCCCAGTGACAAATAAATCCATGCTTTGCATGGGTAGTTTTGCAAGAGTAAACATACTGAATATCAAGTGTAATTATGGCCTAAAATAATGTGGATGTTATGCTTTTAAATGAAGCATATGCCCAGCAAATTATGGTTACTGTAAAATCTTCAGGTCTAATACGGTTAGAAATCATGTATATCTGAGTGTAATGTACATTCCTCCTATGTTCAGGATTATTTTTTAAATGCCTGATAGGTTCTGTTTAACATCTTCTGACTGTAATGTTATGACACTGAATAAAAGGAAGAGTGATTATTCATTATACAGTGAGCTTCTCATTTTAAAGATTGGTATTCGCACAGTAAATTTTCAAGCATATTTGTACAATGAAAAAAAAAAGCAAGTTACCAAATAACCTCTCCCCTCGCGAGAAAAACTTTCCATGTAACAAGAAAGAAGTCCTATCCTTTTCAGAAAGCACACTGGTTCATATTGAAGTTTTATTGGCCCAAAAATGTTTCCCTATTTTGTTTAGGATACTTCTATTGTGCCATCAGCAAAGTTTAAAATCAAGTGCACCTAAGTACAAATACAGAAATGCAAGCTAGAAGTGCAAAATTAAAGTTACCTCATAAAAGTACATAAATTTAAGCTGAACAATAACAAATCCTGAGACCCCACGAAGTTCTTTGCTTTGTAACAGAAATCCACCAGAGTGGGTGCCAAAGTTGGCATGATGGGAAAGTACCTCTTTCCCTATAGCCATCTGCTGCACGTCATGTGTTGGGAGTACAGAAGGTCTCTAAGAAAGGATTTGTTTGATGCATTAAGATTCAGGAAAATGGAGAGCCTACTAGATCTTGGGAGTCCCTATTGACTATGCAGGATACAGCCAATGGAAGTTGGAGTCAAGTAATAAGTGGAGAGCAGCAGATTAGCCCTACCAGGTTGCAAGCCATAATGTAAAAGCTTTTTTAAAAGTCAAAACTTGGACTTGCAAATAAACCCAGAGCTAGTGCTCTTGCACAACGGTTAATGCGCATACTGCTCAGTCTTCGCAATCTTTCACAGCTGTGTTCTAAACTCTGTAAGTTTCCCGATTATTTTTAAAGCTGAAGCTCAAGTATAATAGTCATTTAATTTTGAAGGTTACCAAAGCATGGGTAGCCGTTCAGATAGGGTCACACCTGACATACCAACTGAAGTTGGCCACCTCAGTCTCTACTGGCAAAGCTTGAGCCAAGATCACCCCTTGGTCCTTCAGGTTTAGTACAACCCTATCCAGAAGAACAGAAGCTCTATTTTCTGGTATTGTGACTGGATTGTGAAACTATTCCATTTAACAGCAACGTTGCTGGTCAAATGTCTTAAGTTTAGGAGTGACATGAGTATATAGAAATTGTTTATAAATTAAAAGACAAATATACACTCACCTTATTGTCTCAGTGGACTCCCAGTACCTGTGGGAGATTAAAATGGTAGAGTAACTCAACTCATTGCCTAGTGAGGGGAAGTTGCAGGCTCACATAAGAGGCCAAGCACACTTCTGCTGCTGAGGTGGGTGGGGAAGATGCCGCTGTGCAGTTGCAGATATTTGCCTTTTTCCATTGTTTTCTTTCACACAGGAGGAAAAAAAATCAGTGGAATGCTGAATGTATTAATTCCTTGAGAGGAGTATATGGGTTGGGCATCCATGCCGTGGTCAATACATATTTATTATTACACCCCTCCCCCTTTACTGGAGAACATGCTTGTTCAGAGCTGCGAAGCAGTCCTTGTTCTTTAAATCTGCTAACTGCAGATTTAGCAGAGTGAGGCAATGTATCAGGAGTGGGGAGGCATTCTCTGTGAGCCATGCATAGTGCTACAAGGTAAAGTGTGATCCAGACTTATACAAGGCTTTGCTTCCACACTGGCTGGATCACTGAACAGACGCACTTGGGATAGACAACAACATGCTGTTGTGCATCCTAACATGTCAGAGGACTAAACTGCTCAAACCCCAGGTAGAAGTTTGCCATTTCAATGAAGATCGAGCCCTTCTCCCCCTAGTGGAGTGTTCATTGTTCTGAAAGGGATAGCCTCATACCCAGCAAGTGCAGCGGGTAGGGTTAAAGTAGACCAGGAGCAAAGAGATGGGGGCCTGAAACAACTGCCCCTCCAGGTACAAGCAGAACAAGTATAGCATTTCCACGTGACATTACTGCGGGTCACTTGTGAGTTTACAGCATGTAGCTGATGTCAGAAATGGGTGTGAGAAGCAGGAAGTGAGCCTAACTACGAAGCAATATTTGTAAGCAAAATTCTCAAGTTTGTGGACACATCCACAAAATGAAACAACAGTCAGGGACATGGGAGGCAAGCAAGAGTGTTTCTTCTTGAGTAGCTTGGGCATACAGGCAATAGGCAGCAATTCTGTATAGGTTTATCTGAAAGTAAATCCCACTGAACGCCATGGGGTTCTTGGGGTGCAAAGCATGTTGTGTACCACTAAGATGTGGTCCCTGCCCTCAACTACAAGCACAGAAAAACTTCCAGGCCACAGAAGGAGGTAAAAGTCACTCATGTTTTATAAGTTTTCCAACACTGTTTTCTACTACAGACTTTGCAATACACTTGATTTGAATGAGCCACTCTCAAACACATCTTGAGTTGGAGACCACTGTTCCCAATACTTAAATCTGAATTTTATTGCTACATAAAGAAGCTGCAGTCTTTGCAGATTGTGTTTCAATTTTTTTTTTATTTTGGAGGATCATTTCAGATATAAAAAGTCAAAATTCTTACATCAATCTTTAAAAGAAAGCCATGCACACAGCTCAAAATGTTTACAACTTAACTTGTAGTTTTCCTTCAAACGTTTTACTTCTCAGAAGCATGTTGAGCATTTGTTCCAACATTTTGACAGTAGCCCTGGTTAGTCTGCAATAAGCACTCAGGATGGTATTTTTACTTTTAATAGCCTCTATAACCTACATAAATACTCTTGCAATGTTGGTATGGCATGTTCCCAATTAACTATTCACTGTAACAAACTCCCACTGTATTAAGTCAAGACCTGCCTATACTTCTCTGGTAATGACCTTCTGACTTTGCAAACCATGTCTTAAGATACTGAAGACATGGACTGCCCTGTGGAATCTGGTCCTAGTCAACTTTTATTTCCCTGCCTTGTGAAGCCAGCTACAGGTTCAAAGGTCACTTAGGGGGAACACTGGCCTAGTTCCACAAGAATGCTTCACTATATATTAATCCCTCAGCATTTTAATGTCAACCCTGAACCCCTTACTGGAGTTATTTGACTATGGTTTAATCTTGACAGAAGAGGTCTTAGCTGTTATTTGACACATTCATGCTCTCTGGTCTATTCTTCCAAATGACAGAAATAGACAATGTTTCTGTGTTCACTTGTCTATAAGTGAAAATGCAACAATGGCAGCTAAATAATACAGTGGACCTCTTGTCATTCCAGTGTTATGTTGCAAGACAGACTTTAGAAGTCAGTATGAATAAGGGGCTTTATCTGAAGTTGCATAGGCAGAAGAGATCTGTACACCAATATATTTAAAACTGTATGTGGCACAGCAGCCTGGAGTATTTATAAGCCATCACCTTTGATTTGGTTAGCACTGACAACTGTACATTTTTACATAACACATAAATGTTAGAAACCAAAGTATTCATGCATTACCAATATGTAGCTTCTCTATGCTTGGCTTGGTTTTATGTTCCAAAAGCAAAAGTTGAGATGAAAGCAGTTATAGTAACCCAAAACTAATTAAAATTGCTCTTACTTCCATCACTGTGATGAACAAGAGACATTGCTCATATTATCATCATCATGTGGTTAGTGATAACTGAATAAGAGTGTGGGGTTGAAGTGCTGACTTAGGAATCAGGAAAAATGCATACTTGTTAACTAGCCATTTCCTTAATCCGATTAGTGTACAAAGTTTCACATTGATGGGTCTGCCACCAGTCTACTATGAATGTTCTTTTGACCATCTGAATCAGAATACGGAAAGTAAGGCTCTTCAAGCACAAAACTGATGACATCTATGGCTCCACTCAGATTCTCTGAAGCCAGTAACTCCTGGAAGTTCTAACCTGAGCAAGATGTTGCAAGTCCATCTCCAGTTAATAGTACCTTACTTATGGCTCTTGAAGCAACACTCACAACCAAACCTCTTACTGATGTTCCTTGCTTAAATGCATTTCTATGGCACTATGTGTGATTCCCACATGTTTCTAGAAGGAAAGCATATGGCACCAATATTTTCCTTAAAAACTGTAACAGCACGTGGGTTAATTTATAGCAGCATTTTTACCCAATGTATTGGAAGTTGCTGTGTAAGTTTGCCACCTTTTTCTCAGACAGGATTCCTGTGCCTTTATCTGTTATGTGATGAGCAGGGTATTTGTACCCCTGTACCCCAGAGTATTTACATTACCTTTTCTTTCCACTTTACACTATACACCAGTTGGATTATTTACAGTGGGTTTATGTTACATAGAAAGAATGAGAAGAGACAGTTTCATAATAGAGGTAGTTATTTACCTCAACCACAGTAATGACTTGAGGGATCAAGGGTAAGTTCAGCGTACAGTAAATGCTTTTAGAGATTTCTGAAATTAGACTTCATATAATTTAGAGAATCTCTATAGCCATATTTTAGTTGCAAGCATTAAAACAGGATTAGAACCCCATTTAGTCTGCTTTTTTTCCTTAAAGCTCAGGACAGTTATCTTCCCAATAGTGATCCAAATCATGTGTTTTGGAAACTGCCTGGAAGAAGCTGGGATGGTCCCCAGTAGTGAATCGACACCTGCTGGAATAGCAAAGAAAGCCAAGGCTGACTTTGGCAAGAGGAGAGCAAGCAGGTTAAGGGGTTGGCATGTTAGCATTTTTCTCGAATCTGCCTGTTTGGCTAATAATTGTAAGCAAGAGCAGTGTGAAGGATTGGCAGAGGCAGACAAGCTGGCACTACTCTGGTTAGGATTTGTAAGTGAAATATTTGGGGAGGACACTTCTTGACATAGAAGGCACTTCTTTGTTGGTTTCTGCTGCCTTTTAACTTGTCCAACAAATTTTGTACTGAAGTAGGGAAATAAGGATGACTAAATTAAAAACAGTTTCCCCAAAATAGCATTTTTTGATTTTTAGGAAATTTAACAAAATTAAGCCAGACTCAAATGCCAAATTACAAATTCACTCCTGTTTTTTTTTTTTTAATCGGGTTTTTAAAAGCCACAAAGAGGACCATTTAAGGCATCTTTAAGAATTCCCTGTATGGCTTTGGTTTGTTGAAATATTAAACATTGCTAAAAAAAAAAGAAAGAATGTATATGTCTGAACATAAAGTGTTCACACACTCAATTTAAATGACTATACACATAGCACATGACCACTAACACATCTCCCCTTGTGATGGTGAACAAAAAAGTAGCTGAATTTTATCTTACAGTTGAGGGCAACCCAGAAGTCTGTGCAGGAGTAACATATAGAGAGTTGTTATCAGGATGGGAAGAAACCACAGAATTTCCATTGGTTGGTGAACATCCCAGTTTCAATTTTTCCAAGTACTCTGCATGTACTGGCTTGTGACACTGAAGGACCTTGATTGCATCTTCAACTTTAAACCACTCTCTTTTCCTTCCTACAACATGAAAAGAATAAATGTTTCAAATAGTGGACATTTTGAACCTTACAATCTGTCAACTTAAAGTTGGCAAATGTGGCTGAAACATTCTAAAGAATCCCCCCAGAGATCCACCCACTATTTAACGGCACTTAGTAGTGGCAAGCAGGATTGTGAAAAACAAGGGTATTAACTACAGACAGCCAAGATCTTCAACTCTGTTCATAAAATTCCTAAGTTGGTCTTATGGTGTTAGGTGCTGAATAAGGATCATGAACATTTGGAGCTATAAATAAAGGCTTCTAATTACCACAGTTGGCTGAATGGTTCACTGTGAGACTAACAGGCTGGTGTCTACTTTTATTAATGTATTATGTTAATTATGTGCAAATTAACATGAAAGTTAGTTTGTCCATCTGTTCCCTTGCCAACAAGCAAATAGCCTGCTTTTTATCTACTATCTTACCCTGTTCTGATTCATTAGAAGTATATGGCATTCTGAATATTACTCATTATCCCAAGTTCTTTCAACCAATTAGTAGTTTAAAGTATCCGTAAAAACAGCATGCCATGGAGTGTCAAACTGGAATCAAACACAACATTTATCTACTTCCATAAATTATTTTATTAATGCTATTAGAGCAGTGGCCAATTAGTGATAAAATAAAATGGTGCTGGCTGCTCTTGAGTTATCTTTTGAACCTTTTTAGTACACCTCTAACTTTAATAACTTGCAGCATCATGCTTCTTGAACACCAGTTGTGTGAAAGCTGTCCTAAAAATAGCATGATTCTGATACTGCATTACACACTTAGCACATGCAGGGTTGAAAATGTCTTGCCTATATTAACCGAATCCTCCCAGTCTTCCAGGATTTCAGTCACTGTAAGAACATAAACATAAGTCCTATGTTTCCGGTCTTGATTCTGCTTCAGTAGGAAGAAGAGAGAACAGACATATTAATTCACACTTGCAACATTAGATAGCTATTTATACTTAGAATCACTTATATACTATCTTTCCACTATAATATAGCCCTCAAGGTGCCTAAAATTCAAACACTGCAACAAGATCATTTAAAAATACAATGGTACACATACAAATTCAATAGTTTAAATGGCGGGGGGGGGGCGGAATGTAAATTAGAACTATTTTTTTAAAAAGCCAATGGAAAATCAAGTGAAAAGAAAATGTATACTGTTGGTAGCAGTACAGAAACATGTCAGTCTTCTAAGAGGCAGCTATGAGTTCTCTTGGCAAAGCTTTACCTCTCATTTAAATTGGAGCCAGTTGAGGCATGTGTGAGTGTCTGGAGGCAGTTGGAGGATGGATGGCAGTTAACAGATTGAGCTTGAATCCTGACAAGACGGAAGTACTGTTTCTGGGGGACTCCCTAGTCCTGAATGGGGTAACTGTGCCCCTGAAGGACCAGGTACACAGCCTGGGGGTCATTTTGGACTCACAGCTGTCCACGGAGGCGCAGGTCAATTCTGTGTCCAGGGAACCTGTCTACCAACTGCATCTGGTACGCCAGCTGAGACCCTGCCTTCCTGCCCAATGTCTCACCAGAGTGAGACATGGTCTGGTTATTTCCTATTTGGATTACTGCGATACACTATACCTTTGAAGGTGACTCAGAAACTACAATTAACCCAGAATGTGGTTGCTAGACTGGTGACTGGGAGCAGCCACCGGGACCACAACACCAGTCCTAAAACATCTACATTGGCTCCCAGTACGTTTTTGAGCACAATTCGAAGTGTTGGTATTGACCTTTAAAGTCCTAAATGGCTTCAGACCTGTATACGTGAAGAAGCATCTATGCCCCCATTGTTCAGCCTGTACTCTGAAGAAGCCCTTCTGGCAGCTCTCTCATTGTGGAAAGTGAAGTTACCAGGAACCAGGCAGAAGGCCTTCTCAGTAGCCCCACCCCGTGGAACACCCTCCCATCAGATGTCAAAGAGATAAATAATTCTATGACCTTTCATAGACATCTGAAGGCATCCCTGCACCAGGAAGCTTTTAATATGTGATGTTCTGTTGTGTTTTTGTATATTCTGTTGGAAGCCATCCACAGTGGCTGGGGCAACCCAGTCAGATGAGGTGGGGGTACAAAATCATCGTGATCATCATCATCATGAACTTTGATGTTAGAAACAGGGCTCCACTTTTTCTATCTGCATATATTTCATTAGGAACTGCGGATTACAGCATCTATCCAGGAGTTAAACTAACATTCTCTGTTCACTGCTTGAAAACTAGAACTTTACAAACACCCCAATCCTAATCACATTTCCTTTCAAATCTTTGTTGCATTCATTAGGTCAGTCACTTTGCAGACCAGCAAAAATGGGATCCTAGAGACAATTCTTAATCTACTATATTTTCACCCATTATGCAGGTACTGGATAGTGTCCCCATCACAAACAGCACAATTTACTGAATCAGCTCCTTTTAATATCTTCCCTACTTATAAATATTTTGTACATGAATGTCAATATTTTTCTATACCCAAACCTGACTTATTTATATATGAAGTGTAGAAGGTATTCAAATTATCAGTCCTTAATTAAAATACCTGTTTTCCAAGATTCCACCCCTTCCGTATTAGAAATGCAAACTACATTTCACAGCATGTACATCACAGAATATATATTTTTAAACAGCTCACCTCAAATATTCCCAGCAATCTGCCTAGTTTTCCCTTTACTCCAGCCTGCAAGGAATAAAGATAATCAGATATTTTCCCCACAAGCAATCGTTCTTACAGATTCATTACAATATTCAAAACCAATGTTTAATTTACTAGCATGTCCAATAATGGTTTCATGATCTATTAAATCTGTGCCCTAGCCAGAGTCTCTTTAGTTTTCCTGAAAGCTAAGGAGCAGGGAGCACATTTTTCTGATTATCAATTTTTTTCAGACACACAGCTAAATTTGAGAAGCTTCTAATAGAGCATCTGCTTTTCTTTCTTTTACAGAGTTTACAGTTAGGAAGCATGTGAGTAATAAAGCAAAAAGTGTGTAGGAATTTAGCATACTTAAATAATGTAGCTAGTTCCATTCTGGCTCCCACTTTTTAAAAACTTATGTTAATGTTTTGGGGCTATATTTAGCCAATGCAAACTCCCCCACTCTGGTAATTAGGAACAGAAATATCTGCATCTTGATGAATGCAGATGATTTAGCGCCCCTCTCTTTCAGGATTGGGCCTCAAACATCTCTTAGAGGTGCTCAGCACATACTGTAAACTATTTCCTAGCTGAGATTTAAAACTTCTAAGATTATCCGTACATTCAAACAAAGAATATTTCATTCTGTTATAAGTGCTTCTTAAGTAGCACTTCCTGGAAATTTCAGTTTATTTATTTGATTCACTACCTGCCATGAGATTACAAGGAGGTTCACAGCAATTTAGAAATGCATTTTTAAGAACAGTTTAAAATAAATTACAGGCACAAGAATAGGTTGAGTCCTATAAATATCTAACTCAAAGGCCAGAGTGAAGAGGGGCCTTTTCAAGCAAACAACAGGAACTATGTAAGGAAGGTGTCAGACACATATAATGAAGGTGTCCCTCCTCTGTGGGGAGGGAATTCCACAACTTAAGGGCTGCCTCTCCTGCACCAACACACAAATGTCTGATGGCTGTGGAATTATTAAGATTAGGAGAAACTGTAGCCCAGAAAACAACTCTAACCATGCAATAAAGCAGAAGAGTCCTGTGTGGTCTCAAGTGTTTGGCAGATCCAGCTGATAGGCATCTGTTGGAAAGTGTTTAATTTAAATTAGGAACAATTCAATTCTTTCGATAAGCTATTATCTTTATAGCCAGCACCTCATGAACATGAGAACAGCCATGCGGATGGCTATTGTCATTTATAACAGGTCTGCCACATGCCTGTCCTAGGAGGGTAAAGGTACCCCTGACCGTTTAGTCCAGTCGTGGACGACTCTGTGGTTGCACGCTCATCTCGCTGTATAGGCCGAGGGAGCCGGTGTTTGTCCACAGACAGCTTCCGGGTCATGTGCCAGCATGACTAAGCCGCTTCTGGCGAACCAGAGCAGTGCATGGAAACACTGTTTATCTTCCCGCCAGAGTGGTACCTATTTATCTACTTGCACTTTGGTGCGCTTTTGAACTGCTAGTTGGGCAGGAGCTGGGACCGAGCAAAGGGAGTTCACCCCATTGCGGGGATTCGAACTGCCGACCTTCTGATTGGCAAGCCCTAGGCTTAGTGGTTTAGACCACAGTGCCACCCGTGTCCCTGAGGGTAGTAGCCCTTGTTTATGTGGCTCTCAGTTAAGTTTGCTTAGATGAGTCAATTCAGAGAATGCATATCCATATAGCATTTCAAGCTAAATTCTTTACCTCTTCATAGACTTCTCTGACAGCAGCACCACCAGGTTCCTCTTCTGGTTCCATTCCTCCACCTGGAACAATCCACTGATCTGGGTACCGGCTGCTACTTACTAAAAGAACCTGCAGAGAAAAAAGAGTTTTCTTATGACTGTGTGAATTAAAACTCAGTGAGACTTCATGAAACCAGACCGATATTTTGTGAAGTTAACAAAATGTTTAAGATGTCCACCAAATGGTATTCAAGGCAGCCAACAATATCAAATATATGTTAACAGATCCAAGCTTGGGTGACAGACTATAAAGTTCAAGAAATCTGCACTCCTTCCCTTGCATCAAACTTTTATATACATATTAAAGTCAGATAATATGTCAAGTTTTGAGTATGCTTTCCTGGATGTTTCCATATTTGGTTCACAGTCAACTTACTGCAAGACTGTCAGTTTTAATAAAATATGGCCCAATTAAGTTACCCAAGAAATAAAATAGCTGTTTATTCAAAGCATTTCAGACACAACTGCAAATGTTTTAATAAGAAGAAGGACAGTAACAATGGAGGCAGAACCCAATTCAGAACATCAAGATAATGTTCTTGGAGAAACCCAGACCAAGATGACAACTTATTCAGGCCAATACAGACTGCATTAGATACCCAATTCCTCTGTGTCTACAGTGGAAGTCCAAAGCCCATTCTGGACATGAAAATCTGTATATGCACCAGTGTGTTAATGCGCACACAGGTTGAAGAAACCTAATACTTTCCATGTGCACTTTTGTGCACATTCTTGTGCTTTCAACTGAACTCAGTGGGTTACTTTTTTTTAAAGAAAAAGTGTGTCATGACCAGCCTCACTAGCAGCCCACAAAGGATTGCTTCCATCCTAGTGCTGAGGGCAGTTTCAGCCACACATTCTACAGTAAAATGCAAGGGTTTAGATGCAGAACCATTACCTTTCCTATTATATTAAAACATTAAACACAAGGAAGCTAGACTGTGATTCAACAAAGCAAATACAAATCTGTACAGGCTTCTTGGATTCTTACAATTCAAAGCAACTAATTGTTTAGATTCCATACTTTAGTCTTATGAAGTTTACATTGGTTGGAAAGCCAAGCCAAGAAATAAATATGAGAGGCATTCTCCTGCACTTTCTAATGTAGCCGCCACAAGGAAGACGGAAAGCATATTAAATTGGATTTAATCTTCATGGAATAGCTAAGGGCTCTTTCACACTTTCACTTGCCCTGTGTTTTCTAGGCACAGGTCTGGGTGGTTCTGCTTTGGCCTGCCGCTTTCACCCAGAAAACCCACCCTTTAGCACTAAAGCGGACAAAAGGCAATCCGCAGAAAACCCAATTGCTGTTTTCCTGGGGGAAAGCGGCAGAACAAGTAGACGTGTGGAAGAACCCAGTGACTCAAATGCCTTACATGCTACAGTATTTCAGAATTTTAGATAGAATTTAACTGTTTTTAGCTGTGTGTGTTTTTAGGTATCTTGAATGTTTTGTGCTCTAGCTATGAACTGAGGATACCAATTTCCTTTCAGTGAAGGAACTAAGTGTTTTCCATAGTCATGTGAGCAACCACCAACAATTATGAACACCATTATTCTTCTGTTTCAAAACACTCGGCTTAGTGAAATTGTTTCAATCAGCATTTACATTGATCACAGGCCTGAACAGAGATCCCAGTTACTAGTGCAGGGAGGAAGGAGTCATTGTTTGTCCTGTCTGGAGCTTAAATACATGGCTTTGTACCATTACATAAGATTCAGAGCCATGACATATCATAACATGACAGTGTTTTGAATTACAGACCCTAGCATTAGTGAAGAAAATGCATGTGTTTACAACTGAAGTATTTATATTAAATAAACTGAATGCAATCCAAAGAGTTTCAGAACACATGTCAGATTCATTAGATACAGATCAAATTCTACAAGATAAATATACCATGCTATCATATATTCATTTAAAAAAAAAATACAAGATTCATAATGATGTTAGAACTGAATAATCCCCCTTACTTTCTTATATAGGAGAAATAAACATGATTGATCCAGGATAATTTGGGAGTCTCTCAATAGTCTTGCTTTCCTACAAATCAATACAGTTGGGAAGATTACCCTCCAGAAAAGTATGGTCCAATCACAACAAATTTCCACAAAGGCTATTTACATTCATCATGACACTTATTTATAGTGCTGAGACCTATTATAGACATTTTCCAACTCATCGAAGTGCCATCACTGGTTCTTAGAACAGTGCTGGAGACTCTCTGACTTGTGGCCCACAAGACCTCTGAATAAAGCATGAGAGGCCATTTGCTCACCTGTCAGTCACCGGATGTCAGGTGTGGATATCTGTTCTCTCTTATGTAATCTATGGGATAAGCCTGTGTTTGACAATAAAAGCCAGTATTTCCACCCACCTAGAAGGTATTTGCTTGCAATCCCAGCTTGAATTCAAGCCAGGGCTGTGAAAGAAAAATATTCCTTTGGAGCTGCTGTTTGAACTTTGATTCACCTGACATCATATGACTCAAGGGGTTGACAGGTCAGTGCCCTGCCCACCTGTCAAATGCCTCAGAGAAGATGGGTCAAATCTGGACCCTCCATCCAGATCTAATTCCTCACCCCAGTCTTAGATTTACAACCAAGAAGGTATGCCCAGAGGAAATAAAGTAGGAATAGTGCTATGTGTACTGATGCATTGAACAGCGCTATTCCTGTCCACCTGCATTATTTTGCCATACTCACAGATACCAATCTATTGTATTCTACCTTGTGCATCAACAAACAACCTTGGCAGATGCGCCCAATGCTTTTATCAAAACTCCAGATTTCTTTCAAGGCTTAATGAAAATGTCAAGAAACCTGTTTGCTATTGCTTGGGAGCAAACAGCAGCCACAGCACTGGGTTCTTCCAAACTGATAGTTCCTAGTGCTGATCAAACATGGCAATTCTGCATGCAGATTACATCAAAGAACACTTTTCCACACCTCAGGGTGGAAGCAGGATGTATGCACATAAAAAGTGGTGTGTTACATTCACACTAGCAAGCATAACACAGCTAAGAGAGAGCACATTTCTGTTTGGGTGCTAAAGTGCTTTTTAGTTTTTTAGGCATTTCAATCTCACATTTGGCTATGAAAATCCCCCAAGACAACTCACAACAGAGCAAAAACATAAAATATATAATCTACTTCTTGCACAACTGTCAAGATTGTTTTAAAATGGGAGGCAACTCCCAGCAGATGATCCCACAATATGTTCCTCCAAAGTTCTGGAGTGCTCAAACCATTCCTTGCTTCATTCTCTCTTCAGCAGCCAACTTGTCCAGCCAGGCAAATTCTAAGCAGCATCACCCATGCCTGATAATGTCTTGGAAGAGTCATTTCCTTGCTCAGTATTTAAACACTATCACATGTTCTACTGCACATTTATTTATTTATTTATTTATTTATACACATACACATATGGTGTGTGAGAAAAAAATGGCATTCTAGACTAAATTAAATATTAAGAACATACCAATAAAATGGTGCTGGCAGAATTATGAAGATGTGCAGGCAAGCCTTTTGACACACAAAGCTCACCCTTGTGTGAAAGAAGTTGGAGCAACTGTTTTACCCTTTCTAAAGAACAGTGATTTGATGGCACAATGTATACTTCCCATAAAAATAAGTAAACAAAGTGTGACTACTCCAGAAAAGAGACAGCGTTGGTAGCTTAAGGCTGTTCAGGTCTCTCTTATGAACAGTGCAGTCCCTCTTAACTTTGCTGGGCAGCTGACAGACCAACAAGAAGTTCTTTCTGCAGCTACTAAATGTTGCTGGAGAGGTTTCAGTAACTATAACAAGGATTCCAAAGCAACTGACTGACTGCAGGGTTACTCCCCCACAAAACACATTTTTTCACCCGTTTCAGTGTGCAAGTCATTAGGTATCCACTTGAGCCAGAGTCCACCTGACTGATCTTAAACCAAAGTGGACTGTGTGACTGACAGACTCACCTTTGTAAGCTAAATGTTAAGAAACTATTTCGAGTTCCATGTATCCACTGTCAAAATGTTCCATTTTTTCAGCCAAGGCAAGGACAGTGCAGAAAGGTCATTTACACTGCTTTTACCAATGTTGGCTATCATATGTTTGTAGACAGGAATGAAAAAAGCAACTTTTCAGCACCATTCTCCCTCTGGACAATAAAGAGTACTAAGTTGTAACTTGAAATATGAAGGAAGAACCCCAGAGGCTGCCAGCTTACCACATGGTTTTGTCCCATTTCAGCTGAGAGTTAAGTTGTGAGTACTCCTTTTTCTATATTAAGCATTTTTTATTATATAGGAAATAGATTTTTAGCCATTACAACTTCTGTGCGAGGACTAACTTTCATCAAGAGAACTTACAGACCAGAAAAGCCCCACTTCAAGAAGAAAAAAGCTATTTGAATTGTATCAAATGTACCGAGATACCAACTCTCTCTTCATTACTGGAAGCAATTAAGACCCTGCAGAGGCTAATTGAAAGTCACAAACAGTCTCTACCAACTGACAGTATAACGGCATGCTAGTATATAAGCATAAACTGTTACACAGAAATGAACATGTAACAGGCACTTGTAAAAGACAGGATTACTGCAAATCTTGTCCTTTGTTAACAGAACACTTAGTTTCATATTACCGAAACACCTGCAATCTCTGTGCTTTCATGATGACTAGTAAAACTCCTTGCTTTGCAAACACCAAAACTGTACCCAAGAGTCTTACAAGAATTCTGAACAGAAATTCTTTGCAGAATTTTCTGAAACACAGTATCCTATTGAGAATGCAAAAAGAGGAATAAGCCAGGATTGTTTCAAGATAATACTAAGAGACATAAATTACCTACTGCTATTGCTGAAACTCTGACAAATTAAGTTTTATCTCCACCACTGGAGGACCCCAGTACACACAAGAGGTCAACTAGTTCACACACAAAAATGGACAGTTTTTGTCCATATGTGTTTGTGGAATTTTGAGCAATGGATCTCTCAAGCCACTCACCCAAAGCTGCTAAACATTAAGGACAAGTAGTTGCCACAATACAGTTACTGTCTCATTCTTTGAATATATGTTACTTAAACCTAAAATAACAATTAAAAGATGCAGAGTATCTCACTTTTTAGTATAGCTGGAGCTCCCTCTACAGCCCCAATACTGTGCAAGAAGCCTATTGGAAGCATAAACTGGCAATATTTAGCAAAACAATTCAGGTGTGCCAACAGACTTAAAGCAGTACTTTTGCTTTAAATTTGGACTCATTCAATTACATTGTTAGTAGCCCAGAACAGCAATGTGAAATTTCAAACAATACAATTACAGAAACTATTCATACCAGCTTAGACTGCTCTACAGAAGTTTACACAAAAATAGCATTTTAGACAAAATAGCTAAAAGTAGTAGTTCCATGTGCCTAGGCAATATTTCTGGTTGCTAAATACCAGGGGCACAATATTTCTGGTTGAAATGCATTTTGTTTGGTTGGGTTTTTTGCCCTATGTTAGCAGTCCCCACCCACTTCAGCTTTAATCATGCCATGTCTCAGTTGTACTTCCCATCTAGCATATACTTCCAGAAGCAAGATCCAACTGTACCAGGGAATTGTATAATTGCATCACAGAATATGGAAAGCTTTTTCCTAACAGCTGATACAGCCAAGCCTACTTTTGGCAGAACTGCCTCTAGGTTGTGTGACAGAACCATTGTGTACTAGTGTTGGCAAAGGTAAATCTGTAGAGACTGTATTATGAAGTCAGGAATGCTTCACAGTTTCTCCCTACAACTACACTGCCTCTCAAGATGGCAAATGGCTCTTGGTACTTCTCGGGCATGTTTAATATTTTTTTCTGGTAAACGATATAATCAAAAGATAGAACAATAATATTCTGTACTTTCCAATAAAGGTCCACAGCATAATACTTGGCTTTTAAAAATCTGCTGTTTGCATTTTATGTGAACAGCCCAATTTAAAATGATAAATGAGACCATAATCTCCCTTTCAAGAAACTGGAGAAAAAGCAGCTGAAAAGCTACACCAACCTGCAGCCCAATTCTTATTCAAACAGATCACCAAGCTAAATGGTAAGTAACCCCAATTATGTATATACAGGAGAGTATCCTTAGTCTCATATTTTCAGTTCTCTCACATATCCTTATGGACAGCAACACAGAAAGGAAGCAACAGTGACAACAGGTTATTTGAAAAATTATTTAAAGAGGCTCTAGAAGACTTAGTAATGGCTTGATATGTCCCCAAAATATAAAAAATCTTGACTGCCTTTAACTTACCATCTGCTACATTAATGCATAGTCACATTTGCTATCTTACTTTGAAGTGCAAGAAAAACAGCAAAATGTAATGCTGTTAAAAAACTATACATGGTTAGAAGGTAGCAAAAGTAGATTTCAAGGGGGGTGAGCCTTCTTTTTCAGTGCAGACCTCTATCACAACTACAGTAGAAATCACTGTTCATGCATATGTATATCCATATATTTAAAACCAGAGGTAGTGTGGCATTTCAAAGCCTATTCAGTGTTATTAGATTCTATTATGCTGTATGCAGAAATATGCATATTTAGCCTGTTGCAAAAGTGAAACTGCATGTCTGATTTATACATGCTGTTTGCCTTACAAACAGGTTTGAAACACACATTCATCCAAGCACGCTGGGAGATATCCAATCAGCCACAATCAGAGTAGACCCGTTGTAACTTAAATGCATTGATTTCAGTGGGGCTACTCTGAGCATGTCTAGTATTAAATATCACCCACATAGCAGCCAACTCCTAGGGGCCAAGGCCCCCTCCCCAATATTGGAGGGGACTGACCCCCCAAGTTGATGGGCATTGCCATTCAAATGATGTGTGTGCACCACCCCCTCTTTTATTCAAGTGGTCACCCCTAATGAGCCATTATAAACATGCTTCAAAACCACATCACTATGTCTGAGCTAACTGGGTAGCAACTGAACAGTAGACAACCACTCAGATATTAACTAAGAGTAAAAAAAAGGAAAGTCATGTACAGGAGCTGGTTATGCAGATTGTTGTTGCATAAATAGGAACTAGTGCCGCCTACCTGTCTGCTCTGCTCTGTGTGTGCACGGGGGCGGGAGGGGGGTGTCTGTAAAAACTGACAGTCACAAAAGCAACTCGATCTCCCCGCTGTGGCAGAAGAGGTCATTGAACTCAAGCCATGCTGTTTTCGGAGGCAGCCAGATCTGTCCGGCTAGTGTCAAACGTATTAAAGATGCGCAATGCTCAAGGCACAGTGTGCAACCCTTTCATTTCTGTTAAGTAGCCACTGGCGGGCTAAAAGACCAGCCGGCTTTATCCCCCCCCCCTCTCTCTCTCTCACACACACACACACACACACAAAAGCACACCACGTTTTAAGAGCGGCGGCAGTTTCAGCTCCACTCCCCCCCCCCCACGTTCCAGCCACAACCAAGTCACCTAAATAAGCCGACCTTGGGTCACCCCATCTCTCTTGCCTTACAGAAGCGGGCTCGGCCCCCTCCTCGGCCCCTCCGACTAGGCCTGCCTCGGAGAGGGGGGGGAAGAGAAAAGTGGGTCTTAGCCCCCTGGCGACCACGCATCCCGCGCCAAAGCCCAGCCCCGGAGAAGGGACGGGGAAAGCGGGCAGGAACCCTCGAGGATCGCGAGAGGGCGACAAGCCCGGCCTGCTCCGCAAAGCCCCGCACACAAAGGGGGTCCCAGGCAGCGGGAAGGAAGGGATGGCGGGGTGGGCAGCGAGGGAGGCGGAAACTGGGCGCGGCACCAGCGCCGCGAGAGGGAGACGCGGCCCGACCCCCGACCCCCCCAAACCGTCCTCACCTCGTCCTCCCGCTCGCTGCGGAAGCACAAGCACGCCGCCCGCTTCTTGAAGCCCTCCCGGTCGTAGGTCCGCGTCTGGTTGGGCTTGAACTTCATCATAGAGGCAGAAATAATAATGCCGCCGCCGCCTCTTCCTCCGGTCCCCGGCACTGCGCCTATTCCAGTCGCGGCGACGGCTGAGGCCCCGGCGCTCTCCCGCTTCGCTCTCCGGCCCGCTCCGAGGGGCGGCGGCGGCGGGGCGAGAGTGAGTCCCGTCGTCAAGGGAGGGAGGGAGCGAGCGAGCGAGGGAGGAGGAGGAGGAAGAGACGACGACGCGCTTTTCCTCTCAGGGGGACCGAGCGCCGCGAGGAGCGGAGGCGCTGCCGGTGCCGCGGCCGCCCAGGAGGAGTCCACGCCGCGCCATGGAGACGCTCCGACTGCTGGCCCGCTGCCGCCTTCCCGCCGGCGCCTCTGTCCCGGAGCTGCTGGAAGAAGCGCTGCGCTATCTCTTCGCCGCCCCGCCCGCCTCAGTCAGCCGCCCTCATCCGGCCCCCTGAAGCGCCGCCACTCGCCGCTCCTGCGGCCGCTGTACCCACTATTTAACTGTAACGCGCATTCCTCCACCCGCCCGCAGCGGCCCGGCCTCCGCCGCTCACTACGCAGGCGCAGGGCCCGCCTCGGAGGAGGGGTTGGCGAGGGAGGGGCGGGACGAAGCGAGGAGGCTCCATGGGCTGATCTTGGGGGGGAGGGGGTGCCCTAAGGCGAGGCAGCCTCCTCGGCCCCGATCCCCTCAGCCTGACGTGAAAGGAGGAGGGCCTAGCTGGTCCCGGGGCGGCTGGCTGCCTTACTTCCCTCGCGCAATAGCGCCCAAACTAGAGGCTTTTGCAATGTGGAAGCGGGAAAAGCGCCTCCCTTTCTTTTCAATGAGAGTTGCCCCCCCCCCAACATGCCATATTTGTAGTGATGACTAGTTTAAACTCGCGCAAGCATTGACAAAAGAATTTCAGAGTTTAGGGAGTGCGCACGGACAAGGCTCGATCCAGTTCACTCCGGATGGCAGCCGCCCGGGCTGTGTACAGGCAACTCTCAGTAGGGCTCTTCCTTTAGGTATAGGATTGCAGAGAATGGTGCGCATCTCCCATATCAGATCCTTCAGTTTCTCAATGAATGGGAACTCCGAGGAATATGAGTGGCGCCTCCGTTTCCTTAGCTCCACTTGGTACTCCAAGTGCCTCATTTGTCAGTAGGGCAAGGGGGAGAAAACAGGTGCCCAGGCGCTGGGAGTATCCCCCTGAATATAAGTGCTACACCCGCAGCGAACTAGACTGGTTCCTGAGCTGACGATGCAAAATGGTTGAAAATTTCAAGGCTGAACTGCAATGTGAAATTCTGGCCCGTTGCAGTCAAGCAAAACTAGGATATGGGAACTCCTACCAAAGATCTCGCATTAATATACCAACCCTGAACTTCACATGGAACACAGCAGCAGTGGAGTGCAAAAGTGCACTTAGCCCTTGGGTTCTCCCAATAAGTGCCTGGTAAATTCTGGACATGGTTCCATTATATTTTGAAGTATTACACATAGTCCAATATGGAATTATGATGTCATGAGGGTTCAAAAGCCTTTATAGTCAAAACAAGTATCTATACCCTGCAAGTTTTAGCTAAGATTACAAGTGAAGCAACATTTATCTGAGTACTATCAACAGGCTGCCTTTCCCCCCACCCCAATAGAGTCTGAAGATATGAAGATTAAACATTTACAGATGTATTTCTTTTTTAAAAAATCTTGCCTTATCTTAAGTGGTCACCTAAAGAAATACAAGGTTGTCTCCAAATAGTTTTACTCAGAACTGGCCCATTGAAATTAATAGATCTAAGTCATGTCCTTTAATATTAATAGGCTGCTCTGAGGGCTAACACTAGATACAGCCCATGGTGTTTAGCATTTCACTTTATTGCTGCATCACTGATGGGATAAGCAATATAGCTAAATACAGTTTATTAATGCACTGTTAACTAGCTCTATTGTAGGTAGCCTATGTGATTAATAGAAATGGAATATTCTATGTTTGAGTTGTGACACAAGACAAATAGCAATCAAACAAAAGGGATGTCTGATTACTCTTACATCCTGACCCACATCCCTACAGAATTAATCAGAGCAAAACTTTCAGAATATGATCTGCTCAGACAGTGGTCATAAATGGAGGTCCCCACTGAAGTGTGTGCAGGAATGTCCTATGAAGACTGAGTTTACCTCTATCTTTCTGTTTTTACTTTCTATATTGCATTTCCCCTTATATGATCACATTGCCCTTCTTGGCACTGGAGTAATAATGCCACACCAGCCAAAGACTTCTTTGGAAATCATTCCTATATCTGAGGCTTGTCCAGAGTGTCTGTTTTGGCTAGCAGGAGCAAGTAGGAATGATGAAAGTAGCAGATAAAAAGGATAACTGTCTGAAGGAAAGATCCTAAAAACCCAGCTCAAAGCAGTTCCTTTTGTATCTCCTATTACAGCTCCCTGCATTCTTCTAGGAACCTGGGAAAGTCCCTTTCTGGGCATGTGTCAGATGCATGCAATGGCAATAACTTTTACAAACTAAAGACAAATACTACTGTTTTCAGTGCTCCATGACAGATGTTAGCATCTCTCTTATGGTTCTTTCCCCCACCCCCATGGATGGTTCTCCCAGGCACATTTGTACTGGAGCCAAGACTTATGCTGCAAATCTAATTTTGCTGTCATCTCAAAACAAGAAGCAACCATGCTCTTTTGGCTCTTAGCCAAGCAATTCGTTGCATATTTGTGTGCGAGAGAGAGCTAAGGATAAGCGAAGTTGTTGCATTTGTTAAAAGTACTAATGTGCAGATAGATTAGCTTGCTTCTTCAAGTGTACTGGAAACCTAAGCTGTAGGGATATATATATATATATACATACATACATACATACATACATACATATACATATGGGTTGTCCTGGGTCTCTGGGTTGTCCTGGTTTGAAATCCTGGTACCCTAACTTTCATTATGTATGTATGACTGCCATGAGGTTGTAGCGTCCAGTCATCTCCTGTCCTGACAGTGATGAACGTTCATGTAAATGTTCTCCAGCGACAGAAACTAGATCCCAGGCTGTTTGTCCATATGCCAAGTGATGTAAAATAGAATGTGGTGCAACTTCTGTATAATAAACAGTCCATGTTTTGGATATGCAGTAACATCTCCGTGGCACCTTTTCTGCCTTTGACCTTGCATTTCTGTCATATGCCATTCTTGAAATTTATCCAGGGCCTGGATTCCAAGCAATAATCAATTCAGAATACACACAAAATGTTCATTTTAAGCCTTACAAGTTAACAGAGGCTGCAATCCTAAGCTTGCCTACCCAAAAGTAAGTCCTACTGAATTTCGTGGAGTTAACTCCTTGTTAAATGTCATTAGGATTGAATCCACAGGTGCATGTCTTAAGCCATCCTTACAAGATTACCTATGCAGTACTTGTTGAATGGCAGCAAAAATGTGGCAGATCATAGAAGGCAACAAGTTTAATTCTAAAAACATGGACTTTCATAGGAAAATGTTTGCTTCTGGTGTGTCAAAACTGAAGCTGAAGTCTGCCGTCAATTTTAGTTCTCAAGTACAGTTGGTTTGTGGCACTTCAATCTGAAACATACCACTTGGGAGTCCAGCTCATTTTCAAGGACCCATAAATTCTGTGCCAAGTGTTTAGAATCAGTATCAGTTCACTAGACCCCTGCCTGCAAAGTTAAAGTTGCAATGAGAGAGAGAGAAAATGAAAGCAGTTTCTTGCAAAGAGCAGTGGCGTAGCGTGGGGGGTGCAGGGGGGGGCGGGCCGCACCGGGCGCAACATCTGGGGTTAGGGCAAATCCATGGGTTAGGGGGCGCAAATCCACGGGTTAGGGGGCGCAAATTACTTGCCTTGCCCCGGGTGCTGACAACCCACGCTACGCCACTGGCAAAGAGAACTATATTTAATATTCTCAGGACTGTTTCTGCTGGTTTAGAATCCATCAAGTAACAGAGATCAACAGATCAATTTCACACAACCATTTCATGCTTATTGTGAGTTTTACATATGCTTGTCTATTTTTTGTTGCACTTATGTTTACCATAAGTTTCCTTTGCATGTTAAATGTATTTTTAACCAATTACGTTAAAGCTAAGTAACAGTGTATGCTGCAGCCCATTGGCACGACACATAAATTAAACTGTGTTATGTCTACTCCCAAGCATAATAATAATAATAATAATAATAATAATAATAATAATAATTTATTTATACCCCACCCGTCTGGCTGGGTTTCCAAGCCGTTAGTTTTAATATAATAAATTAGAAATAGAGACAATTTACCAAACTTCCCTGTTATGTAATTATTCTGCATCATTGTACGAAACAGTTCTGGTCACTTTCATCTGAAAACTGCACCATGATGGTAAAACACAGAATTCATTCAACGTATCAGGTAGCAGCTTCCCACTTTCACAACCAATACCTGATCAGATATGGAATCTGCTTCTGGCTACGGAAGTGATGGTGTGACAAGCCTTAAGAAGATAGGAATGGACTATCTAGCCTGCAGAAAGGGCATGTAGTAGAAACATCATGGTGCTGAATCTTATTCACTCTTTTTTTCCATCCTGGAAAACATTAAAGTACTATTCAGCCTTCTTCTTTGTCGAGACCAAATTATGTTTAATGTTTATACTGTAGCATGATTAGGACTGTCCACATCTCTTTCTATTTCTAAAAAATAAATAAGTCCATCTCCCCATCTGGAATGGTACTGTGATATGGAAAAGAGGGGTGTAACTCTATCCCCTGAGCTGTGTTTGCTTGTCAAAACACCCTGAGGTGTTATTCCCCCCCACCCCCCAAAAAGTGTTATTGGTAGACTCTATCTCTATGAGATGCCAGCACCTCACAGCATGGCTATCATCACCATGTTAAGCATTTGTCTTTGCAAGAACAAGATTTTCTGCTTCAAACCTGTTGTTTTTCCAGGGCAAGGTCTTGTAGGAATACATTCCAGAGACAATATGCCTTTAAAACAAGACTCTGCCTGTGCTGAGTGGTGTTCAGTTTCCCCTGAGGTGGGTTTTCACTGCAAAGAACTGGATGTTTTGCTTGTAGATTATTCTGATGTTAGAATACACAACAATAGTAAGTTTAAACACACATACACCCCCCCCCCGCAGCCCTGGTGGTGCCTTTAAACCAAATATACTGCTGGAACACCCTTCCAGCAGAAAAACTGACAGGATAGAGTCATGGGCAGAGCAACAGCGCAAATGCCACATTAACATCACAGAAACCTTGTTGGATCAGGCCATAGGTTTATCTAGTCCAGCATCCTGTTCTCACAGTGGCCAAGCAGATGCCTGTAGGAAGCCCACAAGCGGGATATGTGTGCAACAGCACTCATTCCACACTCTTACAACCTGTGGCCAAAACACCTCAGCCCTGGCACATTTATTTATTTGATTTTATTTTTTTAATTGAATTTCTCATTCACTTTATCTTGCCCGGGGCCACCCAAAGCAACTTAGAACCAAACAGACAATAAACCCCAGTCAGATATATTAAAACCAAGAGGAAAGAGAAACACATTATTAAAAACACCCCACCCACTTCTAAAAGGTCTCAGATAGTTAAAGGCCAAAGGCCTGGTTATAGAGGAAAGTTTTGGCCTGGCGCCTAAAGGTATATAATAATGGCACTCTCAGGTGGACTCCCTTGATAGGAAATGGAGAAGGGGTGCTTTGTGCTACAGAGAAGCACTTTACAAAGCGTTTGCAAAACCAATGTGCAGTATGTGGTTAGCATGTCTGACCAGAGCATGGAAGATCAGGGTTCAAATCCTCATTCTGCCACAAAGCTCACTGGGTGACTCTCAGCACAACCTACCTCCTTACTTATGAGGAGAACATAAGGAGGAGAGAACCACACATGCTATTGCTACATCAGCCTCCTTGAGGGAAAGGTGGGATATACATGTATTAAGAAAAAATTCATAAATATAAAATGGTTCTTCTGAGGAGACACAGGAACTTGAGCATGTGCCAAGATTTTCTCCTCCCAGAACCTTAGCACGAACCTTGCCTCAAGCACAAGCAACTTCCATTCCCAACAACTGGGGTGCCTGAATTGAGTATATATATACATTGCCTGAAGATAACATGAGGTAAGTACCTTGCTGTAACCTGGCTTTGGTCAATTTCTGGATGTGAGACCACCTGGGAATACCATGTGTGTCACCTTGAGTTTTGTGGTTGAAGACACGATAGAAACATAATAAATGATCAATAATTAAAAGTAACCAGCATTACCAATGAAATAAATAACATTCAATCCATTATATGCTCCTCAGTATGTGCCCAGCTTACACTTAGCATCTAATTGTGGTTTCTAGTTCAATCCTGCATGGGTCTACTCAAATATCATCCCAGGGTTGTGAGTGTAGGGTTGCAGCCTTCAGGTGCCTACCTCCTACTCCCTGTTCAGTTTGGTTTTCTACTAAGACAATGAACGTGCAAGTTTTCTTGCAGCAATTACACATGGGTTATATTTACTTTTGTCCCCGTGGAGCAATATGGCACAACTCTTACAATAGTTAATTGATGAAACATTGTTAAAGGGACATGAGGCTCTCAGTTAATGATGCACCATAAAATTGCAGGGGATGGGATTCCCCTCAGTTTACCTGCAGTCCCTGCTGCTTTTGTGTATTGAGGACACTTATGAATGACACTTGTGAAAATGCCTTTAGATCTTTTGCGTGTAGTGTATCCAAGGCTGAAAAAAAACCATCATCTCCTTTAAGAAATACAGTTGAACCTCGGTTTTTGAAAGTAATCTGTTCCAGTAGACCGTTTACTTTCTGAAATGTTGGGAAACCAAAAACTCAATACGGAAGCCTCAATACAATAGGGCAGGCATGTCCAAAATCCAGCCTGGGGGCCACTTGCGGCCCCCAGGCTGGTTTCAAACAGCCCCCCAGGCAATTTTGAAAAAGCAATCTCTTGCGGCCCCTGAGCGCGTGCCCACCAACGCCATTTCCTTTTTGCAGGCTCGTCACGAGCTCTCCCCTCTGCGCAGGGGGTGTGAGAAGCCCCCGTGCCATTAGGGAGTCCCCGGTTGCGTCACTCCTTGGGTCGACCAATCTGGTCAGCCGGGGGGGGCGTGGCTAAATAAATAAATACTACAGTACACGTTCGGGACGTTGATGCTGCAGCGATGGCGATGGCAGAGGGGCGGCTGCCTTCTTGACCCAGTGCCGGATTTATGTATAGGCCGGCCCTCACGCATGTTCACTTCATCAAATCTGGCCCTCTTTGAAAAAAGTTTGGACACCACTGCAGTAGGGAAACTCAATATGGAAGCTGTGTTGCACGTTAGGCTTCTGAAAATCATTTGAAAACCAGAGCAGTTACTTCTGGGTTTTCGGCATTTGAAAGTTGAAACGTTTGACTTCCAAGACGACTGAAAACTGAGGTTCCACTGTATGTATGTATGTGTATATATATATATATATATATATATATATATATATATAAAATTGGAGCCCCTAAAGTCACATTTGCAGAATAAGAATTACCTGTTCCCTGTTATCACCGCAGGAAAGGCTAGAGTACAAGCTACAGAGACGACAATGTTTCCTAAGCTGCTTTCTCCTACTGTTCTCACAGTTGTTGAGTAAGCAGTGGCTTGATTTCACGACTGCTTATCTGGCAGGGACAAAATTTGCACTCCATGCACTCTGCCCTTTGAGCAGATCCTGTTGCAATGCTGAGTATGTTGAAGCCCGTGATAGTAGAATGGAGATTATTTGGACCAAACTCCCATCTCAATTATACCAGACAACCTCACTGAACTCAAAGGGTTGCAGCTAAAACAAGAGTGGTTAGCTGCATATTTCTTTGGGGGACCAGCTTGGACCAGCAAACATGAGTGAAGGACAGAGAATCATCATGTTCTCACACAGCAAGTTAATTGCATGAAAGCAACTAATGTATTGAAATGCAAAAATCAGGGTTGCTGTCACATGTTAATTGATTTCACTCACTTAATGTAACAAGTGGTTTAAACCCCAATTGAAATAATAATAATAATAATAATAATAATAATAATAATAATAATAATAATAATTTATACCCCGCCCATCTGGCTGGGTTCCCCCAGCACACTCATTCTGCTCTGAAAGCAAGGGCACCAGAATGCAGAAGATATGTGTTCAAATAATCTCCACTATACTTTGGAATGCGTTTCTAGCTCTGTTCAGATGTTTGCCAAGAATGCACAGAGGGAGGCCACACAAGCTAACTTCACCCCCAGTGCCCTGTTCCTGTCAGCTGCAGCCTCAGACTCTAATGATGAAGAGCCATAGCTTAGTGGGATAGTATCTGCTTAGTATGCAGAAGGTCCCAAGTTCAATGTTCAGCAATTCCAAGTAGGGCTGGGACTGTCCCTTGTCTGAAATTCTAGGGAGCTGCTGCCAGTCAGTGTCGACAATACTGAGTTAGAGGGACTGATGGATTGACTCACTATAAGGCAGCTTCCTTACTGTGTGTTTCACATCACTTGCTACCTGAGTTCCATTGTCTGAAGATGCCAAGGATGGAACCACAGACCCCCTGCAAGTTAAGTGCATGAAACACAGTGGTACCTCGGCTTACATACGCTTCAGGTTACAGACGCTTCAGGTTACAGACTCCGCTAACCCAGAAATAGTATCTCGGGTTAAGAACTTTGCTTCAGGAGGAGAACAGAAATCGTGCTCCGGTGGCGCAGTGGCAGCGCAAGGCCCCCATTAGCTAAAGTGGTGCTTCAGGTTATGAACAGTTTCAGGTTAAGAATGGACCTCCAGAACAAATTAAGTTCTTAACCAGAGGTACTGAGCTATGGCTGCTCCTCAATCAGAAATGAGGCCAGAAGAGGTCTGTGGCACACTTCCAGCTCTGATCTCCAACACAGGGGAATAGCTAGGGGTGGGAGGCTGCCCCTGCTGGCCCACCCTCCTTCTGCTACCGGAGGTGGATTTAGGGCAGAACGGGGGGGGGGCGCAAGGCACAAGGGGCAAAGGGCCACCTTCCCACCTACTTCCCAAACCCTAGTTAGCACTTGCCCACCTTTGGGAAGGAGCTAGGAGGGCTCTAGGATTCTGCCAGAGCCTTGCACCACCTTCCCAAAGCCTGATGCCCCCCATTCCTGCCTTTGGGGAGGTGGCATGTCTGCCCCTGCTGCTACCTAAGGCAATTGCCTCACTCTGCCTAATGGTAGGGTCAGCCATGCCATCTGGAAAGCACCTTAGGTCAGAGATAAAGGCCACAGCAGTGACTGTTGGGAAATTTTGTCTCAAGGCTCCGCAGTCTCAGTATCTTGAGTGGAAAGCAAATTGACAACTTAAAGGACAGAGTATTAAACCCGCACACACAGAAGGTCACTCAAGTGTGTTTAAAAAACTGCTTGCAAAAGGCCTTTCCCCCTCTCAGGTGAAAACTGAAGCCTGGCCAGCAGAAATTGTACCATTTCCAAAGGCAGTTACCCGATTACTGTGAGAATGAGGATTTCTGGATCAGTTGACGCTTCCTTTTTCTACTGAGGTGCATGCAGTTAAAGCTTGTTTTGTATCGCTGTAAGTGAAACCAGATATTAGTGAAATAATCCACAGTAGAGCTTTAAAGAGAACATAAACTAGAAGCTTGCTGAACAGTACATCTTTAATTGCTTTGGCCTGATTCTTACCTTGTGGGTTCCCCCCCTTATTTGTTTGTTTGTAAAGCTACAGCATTTCCACACAGATGGCTTCCAGTCAGAAAGTTTCTCCTAAATCTGAGAAATGGCTTCTAAAAATGCATCATCATTCTGCTGTCCAGGTATGTGTTGGGGAGAGGTGAACTTATCTGTGTGGCTCTTCCGGTGGGAGCCTTAGATCATTGAAACTACTGTACTTGATTAGTTATTGTGGGGAAGAGAAGGAAGGAAGGAAGGAAGGAAGGAAGGAAGGAAGGAAGGAAGGCGTGAAGGAGTGGCATTTTAGATGACTATATCTTGGTGTATAACTTCCAGAAGAAGTCTAATGCTCTTTTATAAACATTAAACATACAGATGATAAGGGATGATGGCAAAGATTTACAGTGAAAAACGCCAGCAATCAATAATGTTGCAATTCACTTTTTTGCCGAGGTTCTGTACAGGCCAAAATAGAATTTCCTTCTCAGGGGCAAAAGCTGGATTTAAGGGGTGCTTCGCAACGAGGGGTACTCTTGCATTTGTGGTAGGAAAAGATGCAGACTTCCAATAGGAAGTCATGGGACATGCACCAATTGGCAACAAAGTAGAATGTCCACTCTGAAACTTTTGCAGGTGCAAACAGTACAGTGGTACCTTGGGTTACAAATGCTTCGGGTTACAAACACTTCAGGTTACAAACTCCGCTGACCCAGAAGTAGTACCTTGGGTTGTGAACTTTGCCCCAGGATGAGAATGGAAATCATGCGCTGCCACCAGCGTGGTGGCAGCAGGAGGCCCCATTAGCAAAAGCGTGCCTCAGGTTAAGAACGGTTTCGGGTTAAGAACGGACCTCAGGAACGAATTAAGTTCATAACCCAAGGTACCACTGTATTGAAGTTGGAATCAATAACTTCCCCAATGCCATGTCTTAGGGAAATGGCTTCACAGACCAAACTGAACCAATTGCAGGCCAAGATTGGCCTGTGAGACAGAGGTTCCCTACTACTGATCTATATGAACAAGGTACTACTACACATTTGCATTCTATACTGTACTTATATGGGTGATTTCAGTGCTTAGATGGAAAACAACTTGTTATTACTCCTTTAAACTGCAATTTTCTTCTTGTCTCTCTGGCTGTCTTTCTCTATCAGAGTTGGCAGGGAGAAAACTACTTCAAATGAGCTGAACAAATCAGGATTAGGTGGAAGAGGGCAGACTGGAACAATGGAAAAAGTAGACCTCCTCTGTTCCTGGTTTATAGACCTTTCCAGGACTTTTTTTTCAGCTGGAACTCACCGGCACTCAGTTCTGGCACCTCTCAGGGGTGCTATTGCTTTTCTAAGAGAATGAGGGAGGAGTTTATGTTGAGTTCTGACACCTCTTTTTCTAGAAAAATAGCAATGGACCTTTCTTTCTTTCTTTCTTTCTTTCTTTCTTTCTTTCTTTCTTTCTATTCACTCTAATGAAATGAATTGGGGAAGAAAAGAGGGGGAAGAGAAGGAGTGGGAATTGTCCCAAGCTATGGTGCACAGAACACAGCAGGAAGTCTGCACACAAAGAAGCCAATGTGTGCAAAGTTCGTTGCAATTCTGTTTGTAGCTTACAGCACAAAAGCAGAGATGATTTTGGAGCACAAGGAGTCAATAAAAGTACAATTCAAAGCAGTATAACTATTTAATGTGATGAATATACTGCCTCCCATTTTCAACTGCAAATCTGCAGATATGCTGCAGACCAGCTGAATGAAGCTCAAGGGCCATTAGTAGGCTGTGGACCAGTTTGGGAAACCCAGACCTAGGCTTCTTATGGAATCATAGAGTTGGAATCTTGACCACAGCCATCCCTGGGTGGGCTTGAACCACCAACCTTCTGGTTAAGAGCTAGACTCACTAACCCACTGCGCCACTGGAGAACATCTTACGTGATACAGTTTGTCTCATGCCTTTTAAGAATTGTTGAGAGAGAAAAGGGAAGGTGTATATTTAAATATATATGTCATGGATATACAAGTCCAGATTCACGTACAGTTTAGTAGTTCCCAATTGACAAAGATATATCCTGTGTCTCAAGATGCCAGGGGCTCCTGTTTCATTTGTATCACAAGTTACATTGAGCTCTGCTTTAACAGTTTTCCTCCTTTCATCTTCTCCAGTTTATCACAGCCCGAGCAAAACTGATTGCAATCTCTTTTCAGAGTTATCTTGCTGCAGGCTGTTTGGATCTAACTGCACGCTTCTTCGTTGTTCTTTTGTGGCTTTCTTATTTGAGTCACTTTGCTAAAATGGAGACAGCATGTTCTGTGCTCTTATATAGCTTTGTTACATCAAGAAGGAATAGGCCAAATGATGATGATGAACATTTTATATTTATCTGTATTTGTAAATAGGTCACCTTGTGTAAGAAACCTACTATTTTTAAAACTGACTTTATGTATTATTTTGCCCTCTTGGTGCCAAGTGAGGAAGAGGTAAGACAGAGTGCAATGTGTTCTGGTTGGTTCTTTGCCAGGACACTGCTCCTCAAGAGAATGCAGCAGCTCATCTCCTTCCTCTTCTTCTTTTTATTAAAAAGAGTAACTCCCAACCTATTTGAAATGTTGCTACAGACATTTTGGTCCTGCTTTGGCAGAGTCAGAAAGGACATGTAGAGCAAAATTTCCTTTGCTAGCTGGCAGGAGCACTGGGCATACCCAGAAAACTATGAGGGATTTGCAGTTTCAAGTTCCAATTTTAATAGCTGCTATCCCCAACAGGGCTGGATTTAGGTTTGATGAGGCCCTAAGGTACTGAAGGTAATGGGGCCCTTTATATGTCCAGCTGTCCTTTGTCAACAACAAATTGTCACTGTTTTGTGTGTTGAATATGTGCTAGCTGGTAATTTATGGGCCTAATAGGTATCTAAAGCCATTTGCAAATAACAAAATATGTATTTTATCAAAGTACCAGTAATTGTTGAACTGAAATACAATTAAGAAGAAGCATATTAATAGTGAAATACAATTAAGAAGAAGTATAAAGGTAAATGGACCCCTGACCAGTCGCGGACGACTCTGGGGTTGCGGCACTCATCTTGCTTTACTGGCCGAGGGAGCTGGCGTACAGCTTCCGGGTCATGTGGCCAGCATGACTAAGCCGCTTTTTGGTGAAACCAGGGCAGCACGCGGAAACACTGTTTGCCTTCCCACCGAAGCGGTTCCTATTTATCTACTTGCACTTTGACGTGCTTTCGAACTGCTAGGTTGGCAGGAGCAACGAGACCTCACCCCGTCACGGGGATTCAAACCGCTCACCTTCTGGTCAGCAAGCCCTAGGCTCTGTGGTTTAGACTACAGTGCCACCCGCGTCCCTTGTAAAAACTATATTAATAGTGAAATAATTATTAAGCTCTAACTTAAAATCATTTTTTTATTTATAACAAACTTCATAATGCAAACACATTGGCAACAAAACACTGTTGCTGTATATAGGTTTTATTTTATTTGTTTTTTATCTTATATTTTGCAAATGTACATCTAATTTTTTTCCTTTAATTTTTTTTGGGGCCCCCCATGAGAGTTGGGCCCTAAACTATAGCTTGTTTAGTTTATACGTAAATCCGGCACTGATCCCCAATAATCTCTGGGTGTGGGGCAAGTAAAGGACAGTGGGCCAGATCCTGCTGTCAATCACAGTGAATAGCAGAGATGGAGCGCTTGTGAGATGGACAGATGTTGTGAGATTCCAACTTCCCTCTTCCCCAGGCAGCATGGCCAAAAGTCAGGAATGAAGGGAACTGTAGTTTGCAGGGCCACAGGGTCCTCATCCCTGGTGAACAGAAATGGGATTATTATACCTGTGATCTGACTCAATATAAGGCAATTTCATATACCCATCTGAAACAGAGTTATGAAATCAAGCTAATATACACATATTTGTGCAACATATACCTATTTCAGATTTTTGGTGAAGAGAAGAGTGTATGATGTAGCCGCATTCTTCCTGAGATAGGTCAACAGAACTGTACAAGGTTGATGCCCAAATAATTTCTTTCTGTGGCTCAATGTTTGGAAACTGGACATCAATACGTAAATCCCTTCTGTAAAAAATGTAAGGTTTGAATATTACATATTCATTTTCAGAATACCCTAACCTACCTCCAAATAATGAATATTTTAAACATTTGGGGAGAAATTGTTATTTGAGGGCTGCAATCCCAGCCTGCTGATTTCTGCTGGGTGAATTATCTGAGAATCACGGCCACAGATGCACAGCTAACATGCACTAGAATTTACAAAGTCTGAAGGCAAATACTTCCAGTTCTTCAGCGATCAAGTCTGATAGCAAGAAAGATTCGTTATTGTACTTGGGAATTGGGGCCCAGTTAAGCAAGTGATTATGCTGGAAGGTTTTGACAGTCAAGCTTAAATTTAACACAGTGCAGTCAGTTTCAAATGCCAAACTGCTGGGTGAGAACAGGTGTTAACAACTCTGTTCTTCTTCCTAAGGCGAGACAGAAAAAGCACAAGAGTGCACGGTGGGCCCTTTTAAAACTGTTGAGTCTTGTTTGCTAACTGAGGAGGACTTGAAAAGCTTCAACAGTTTCCCAGACTTTATTAATTTAATATGACTTTAAGTGGGCAGGGCTGTAGACATTAAGCCCATGAAACTTATTATAAAGTCTTCTCTTGAAAAGTAGAAAAATAAATATCCTGAAAATGCTGAAGAATAATATGTCATCCCCATATCTGGAATATAAACAACTGAGTACCATAAAACAGCTTTACTGGAGGGAGTGATCGGGAGAAGCGAACACGATCATTATATTAAACATATAACTCACTGTATAAACTGTATATGCAAACTCTAAATAGTTCACTGTCTTGGATTCCAGGCATGCTAGAACATTTGTGAGTGACATTTTAACAGATATTGCGGTTATCTGCGTAAGACAGGAAATATTAAGGATCCATTTATCACATGGCATCTGAGGTAAAAGTTCATCTATACAGAGGTACCTCAGGTTACATATGCTTCAGGGTACATACGCTTCAGGTTACAGACTCCGCTAACCCAGAAATATTACCTCAGGTTAAGAACTTTGCTTCAGGATGAGAACAGAAATCGTGCTCTGGTGGCGCGGCAGCAGCAGGAGGCCCCATTAGCTAAAGTGGTGCTTCAGGTTAAGAACAGCTTCAGGTTAAGTACGGACCTCCGGAACGAATTAAGTACTTAACCTGAGGTACCACTGTACATATTTAGACAGCTTTGGGCTTGAGGGCTCTGGGGGGGGGGAAGCACTGCCTTTTAAATGTTCCATCAGGGTGCTTGTCCCCTTTAACAGCGGCATGATGCAGAGAACACCAGCAGCCAAAGCAGAGATGGGGGACCTGTGGTCCTCTAGATGTTTCTCCCATCAGCCCCAGCCAGCAAAGCTAGGGATGATGGGAACCGAAGTCCAGCAACATCTGGAAGGCCAAAGGTTCTCCATCCTGGGGGTGAACCGTCATCTTGTATGGAGATGATGTACTGTAATGGTTCTAGGGGTTGCTCGTGCGTAAATTGGCGCCACACCTGGCTGGGTTGCCTGAATGAACCCTTTCTGTCCGGACAGCCACTCACCCGTGGCTGTCTCAATCGCTGGCAGAATCCGTCAGTGGGCGTTTCTTGAACTTCTTCCGGCAAAGAAGCTCTTTGACACCTAGTCTCCGCCTACTCTCCCTGCGCGGAAGCCTTCTGCGCAGGGAGGGTGTGGGCAGCGGAGGACCTGTGCTCTCCCCGCTGGTCCCCGGCGAGGAGTCATGGAGCCACCTCGCCGATTCCCCCATCTGCTCCCCTTCTCCACTGGTGCTACGCTGATTTCCTTCCCCAGAAGATGTGCTGCTTCTCTCCCTCCCGGGACGCTCTCCAGAATCCCTCTGGAGCCCTCCCTCTCCCTCTGGCTCCGATGGCAGTTCCCTGACATGTACTGATGGGGAAAGCTACACCATTGTAACCCCTTTCTGTTGAACGACTGTTAAATAATAATAATAATAATAATAATAATAATAATAATAATAATTTATTATTTGTACCCCGCCCATCTGGCTGGGTTTCCCCAGCCACTCTGGGCGGCTTCCATAGAAAACCAAAAATACACTAAAATATCACAGATTAAAAACTTCCCTGAACAGGGCTGCCTTAAGATGTCTTCTGAATGTCAGGTAGTTATTTATTTAAATGTACAGGAACCCTGCCATACTGCCATAGAAATGCTACGTGGCAATGATCTTACGGACAAATTGAAGAGGTGTCAAGGACACTTCTTCTTCTTCTTCTTCTTTGGCGATCACTCATAGCCAAGTAAGATTGTCTTCCATGAACACCGTCTTAGCAGTGAGCCCGTAAGCAACTGTGGAGGCCATTTCTGGATCCCTACGTCTTTCCCAACACGGGCCGAAAAGTCAGCACAGAATAATTTCATGGCTTGCACATGATGCAGAATTTGGCTCCTCACATTAAATCTGACCCTTTTGGAGGACTCTCAGCCCCACTCCCTGCATCTGGAGATACAGCTGTGCATTCGGTGTACTTTATATGCAAAGCACTGCGTATCTGGGGGAGAGAGACCAGCAAGGGAAGATTAAACAGGAGGGAGCCTCCGTTGCAAGGTAGGTAGCAATGGAAGGGAAAGAGGTGGTGAGGTTCCCTTAGTTTGCAGCTTTTTAATTAACCATTTTCTAGTGCGCCTGGTGCCTGGAAGTATGTTTGAAAAATATTAACCTCTGCTCAGCTGACATGTTTGCCCTGTCTCTTTACTACACGTGCACTTGATTCTATATCAGTACTTCTTCCATCCCCCACCCCCCATCAGGCTGTGGGATGGGCACAGGCCTCTCTTGCCTGAGAGCCTGCAGAGGCCTTTAGAAATTAATCCTTAGTTTGGATGATCAGCCCAATAGGGCTGGTGTAGAGAGAGGATGCAGCTTGCATACTTTGTATGCAGAAGGTCATGGCAACACAACCTTGTTCCAAGTCTGAGCAGAGGTCCATCCGACTTAGTGTTTTTGACTCTGCCTGGCAGAAGCTCATACAGGAATTTTTGCCAACCCTACCTGGAGGTACCAGGGATTGACCTTGGAACTTTTCACATGCAAATCATTTGCTCTACCACTGAGCGATGGCTTTGTTCCAGAATCACTCCTTGGCATCTCCAGTTTTAAAAGGATCTCTGGTATCAGGGCTGGCAAAGATATTTGCCTGAGACCCTGCAGAGCTGCGGCCTGTCAGAAGAGGCAATCCTGAGCTAGAAGGCTGAATGGCATACAGCAGCTTCTTATGTTCACAACAGAGAAGCGCTGAACTCCTGCCCAAAGCCTTTGGAAGCAAATGTCACCCATAACCCAGTCAGCAAATAGCTCATCCAGACAGCGGTTAGCAGATTCACTCTCATCTCCCTGAAACTGGAGAAGGTGACAAAGAAAATTGATTAGAGCTGTACTTTTAGAAACTGAAAGATGACTGTGGACTTTCCTGAAAGAGCTGGGAGATATCAGGGATGTGGGCTGAGGCAGAACCTCAAGAGGCAATGTCCCCATAGGCACCATGTTTGCCTCACCACCTTTGCTGCAGGCAGAGAAACAGTGGTGGCTTCCAACAAGCTGTCTTGTGACAGCTTGTGGAAATCTCATGAGATCTTGTGTGCTCAAAGATATCTTCCGAAAAGCTCTGTAAGATCTCATGAGATCTCGCCAGAATACGCTGTGCGACCCAGGTAAGGGAGGCTTTGGTGAGGGGACTTCAGAGGCATGAAGGCACCTTCCTGTTTCACCTCAGGTGGCAAAACAGGCTGGGCCACCCCGTCTTGTTCTAACACATCAGGTACCTATGGCTGCAGATCATTCTAGTGCTGGCTACTTTAAAGAGGGTGGGGGGGGAAACCTTTTTTTTTATGAAGAGCTACGTAAGTTGCCAATCACACATTGCATTGACACAATGAGAGTGTTCCACATCTTTTCTTTTTTTAGAATCACAATATGGTATCAACATGAACAAAATTTGCATTTCACATAAACGTATACATACACACTTACCGTACATATGCAGCCACATTCTAGATAGTACAGTAAATCACAATTGATACATTAAGCGGGTAGATAATTTATATTTTCTTAATAATTATATATAATGGAGTATTTTGAACATGTGATCTCATTGCAACTAAAGCTTTTCCTAAAGGAAAGTTATCTCAACTCTTGCATCAAGATGAACAATTCGTGGCCCAATTTTCTGCACTGTAAACTTAGAAGGGAATTTTATTAATTCCACTTCATATTTCAATTGGTTACTTGCTGCATACAAATTGACTTTGGTCTTTAGAAGCTATGAGGACCTTCCTCCCTGTACTTTCTAGGACCACTCCTCAATAATTTTATGGTGGAATTTAAAAAGCAATAGCTTAGCGTTGTCTGTTCAGTAAACCGTTAGTCTTTTGCACAGTGCTTAGATCCTGAACATTGAACTGCTAAATCCTTGCAGAAAGTTCACAGGCAGTTTATGATTTACGTCTTCGTCTATGTTGCTGAAAGGAAATGAGAGCACCCAGACGATCTAGTTCTCAATGCTCAACATCCTTGCAATTACCTATTTACACCTGTAAAGGTACATTGCTGTTTCTACCTTTCTCCTTTTCCTTTATCTGATGCTGATAAAAATCTCATATTACAGTTGCCAGAAAAGATGAGAAATAGGTTAATAGAAGCAAAGCGGAAGGAGGAAGCACACACCTTTTCCACCCAGACAGAAATTTCATGGCACTTCCTTTTCAGTGTTGCGTTAGAAATGGAGTTCTAGATAATGGAATGAAAAGTAAACACAGACTTCCTCATTCAGGAACAACAGGCAGGTGAGGCTTGCAAAAAAAAAAAAAAAAGCATGGAGAGGACAAGTGTTTTTCTTGTTAAATATGTGTCTATTTTCCCATATGTATTTTAAATAAATGCAGTATCTGTATATTCTCCATTATCACATGGTGAATTTTTGGATACGAGTGACAACTTTGTCTGCCAAGGCCTGGTTCTTTGTTGACCTTGAGTTCACTTGGAGATGCATGCACAGTGCTTTCTTGTTTTGAGGAAGTGCCTTCTTAGAAAGTTTGGCTCAGGTCTCGGTAGTACCAATGGGTAGAAATGGCAGGAGGGCAGATAAGCATTAGAAGACATGTCCTAATTATATAAGACAATAGGGCAGTCTGCCTCGAGGAGCTGGTGGAATAGGCTCTCTGCTACAAGTATTTCAGCAAGGATCAGCCATCTGCCAAGGACGCCATTGTTGCATCCTGCATTGAGCAGGGAGGGGTGTTTGGACTGTATGAACTCGCATTTCCCTTTCCAGCTCTATGATTCTAAGATGTTCCCAGTGCTCTGTCCCTCATTGCTCCTAATATTTAATTTCTGCCTATAGAGGAAGTGTGGCTGGAGTGTTGGACTTGGACAGCGGAATGCCCACCTTTTGACCCTTGTTGAACCATAAAGCTCAACGGGTGGGCTTGAGTAAGTCACTTTGTCTCAGCTTAGAACTTACCTTATAGGATCACTGTGAAGCCAGAAGACCTCAATGAACTCATTGACAGAATGGGGTTGTGGTGAGATGCACATTTGACCAATTACATAAATCATAGTATAGCCCAATGGTTCCACATTTTGCGTGCAGAGGACACAACACTAATGGTTCCTCATTGTTCTGTATTTACTTGTCAGTTCCAGCTCATCATAACCAGGAAGCTGCCCATTTGCACCTCCCGGGTGTGTGGCATTGTTTCCTGTACACAGTGTTGGAAATTTGGCAATGCACTTGAAGAGCCTTTGCTTGGAATGATTGACTTGAGAGTCACAGCAGTGGGTGGAGATTCAGGCTGTTGTTCTTCCTCAGGCAGTTAAGCAAACTGCTAAAACAGCTGTGAATGCACCTTGACTAATCATTTCCTTCTACTAATGCTGAGGAGATCTTCAGTTGATAACTCATGTGTGAGCTCCAGGCAACAAGCAACCTTCTCCAAGGACTATTGGCAGCACATCTAAGGCTCGGCTTAAAACAGGTGTTAGTGTTGCATTTTAAATGTAAAGTAATAATAATAATTATACTCTGAGTATTCCAGATACTTCTTTGTTGTAGTTCCAGCAGTTACCTCAGTATCCTGACTGCAATTGTACATCACTCTGGATACGCCATGTAATAGTAAGAAACACATATTACATTTCAGTACTCTCAAACACTTGATGTCAGGGGTGGAAAAAGAACCAAACCCATGCTGGAAATACAATTATGTACCACTGAATGGACCTGTGCTATCTTCTCACTGGGTTTAGATGTGGACAAGCTTGGTCCTCTGCAATGAAAAGGTGAACAAAGTTTAGAATAAGTTCCTAGTGTGTACCTCTTGGAGGACAAACAGAGAGTTTTTTCTTCCATGTTCTAGGTACCCAGAGATCACAGCATTGAAAGCAGCACAAATAATGTGTCAGGACAGACTTGATTCATTTTCTCCATGGTGTATGGAAATGGGCATGCTTTGTTGAGTCAGCTTTCATTAACTTTTAAGTGCTTAGGGTCTCTAGAAGTCTTATTCCGGACCTGCCTGACAGCTAGGTTAGACAGAGAGAGAGAAAGCGGTTTGAAGACACACAGTGAGCTTCACGGCTGTGTAGGGATTTGAAACTTGGTCTCTCAGATCCTAATCCAGCACCCTAACTACTATACCTGGTAAGACTTTGGCACATTTCCCTCAGCTTTAAGAGCTTTGGCCACATTTAGAAGGTAAATCAAACCTACTCTTACTGTGGTTGCTGCATACATTTTTCTAGGTCACCCGGCTTAATATGAGTGGAGTGATTTTCACAGGCAGGATCAGTCAGTCCCTTGAGGGCCTTGATACACTTCCAGCCACTATGATGGGGTAATAACAAGTAAAATATATGGACTCAGCTGGCAAAATGGATGGGTTCTTAGGTCCCAAGCTGAGTATCAACCTTGGATCCATGGCCAGGTGGTTCTTAACTTCTTCCTCTGATCCCTGACTATCAGAAACCGTTTATTAATGAGTGTGACACTCCCTGGTTTCATTTTACCTTATTTCATTGGGAAACATGAGCCCGGAATGACTTCCACTGAGGTAAATAGAAATTACCTTTGCTGGGTAAAAGCAGTTTTGGAACCTTGGTGGCCAAATTAGATTTATGAGCCCTGAGATAATCCAGGGACATTTCACAAATAGGTTGCTTAACAGGCTCTCAAGGACTTTGTTGTGTAGCATTGGAAAACAATCTTTGAGCCCAACTAGTTGCATCAGTTCCTAACATGGTCTCCTTATTTGGGAATCTCATACTTGGCCTCCAGACACTGGTTTTAAGACTGTATGCTTAGGCATTAAATATGGTGTTTTCTGACCCTTTATGAAGTTTTATTTAAATTTTGAGAGATTAGCAGTCCAAAGCTCCCTGACATCCAGATTGTTAGGATAACAGCCTTTCTTTCTTTCTTTCTTTCTCTCTCTCTCTCTCTCTCTCTCTCTCTCTCTCTCTTTCTTTCGTTGCGCATTGCTATCTCCATTGCCCAATGGATGCATATGTGCACCTCCAGTGACACAGCATAGAAGGGGATTATGACTCCCTCTAGATGCGTGTTGATGTGACAGTGCATACAGATAATATCCAAGTTTTAAGCAAATTTTAAATAGTTGTTTGCCTGCTGTTGCAGTAAACACCCAGCAACGCAGCCACTCTCCGGCAGCATTGTCTGCAATGCCTCGCCCTGAGGAACAACCCCTTCCTCAGAGGGGGCATGGAGCACCCAGGGTGTTTTGTTAGTGGCATGCAGGTGAGAAAACAGGAAGGAGAATTGGTGGTAGTAGTAGCTAGCCAGCCGCTTGCTGCTACGTTGGTGGTGGGTGCCCTGCAAGTGGTGGAGGTGTGGGTGTGCACCGTCCTCTGTTTCTCCTGGCCCATCTGAGCCATATGGCTCACAATAGGACCAGCCTGCTTCTATGAAGATTGGTATGGTGAGGCTACTTTCCCTGATGATTAAATATAATAACTAGTGTTGACACTTATTTTTAGACCTCTTAGGGTGATCGAGGGACTCCAGTCAATGATGGAGTTCTTCCTTGAGTAGTTGAGCGGGTGCACAATTTGGGGACTCTGGGGGGCTCTGCACAGCTTGTGGACTGTCAGTGGCTGCATCCAGGAGTGTGTTGTACCATCTGTACCTACTGAGGTGACTGAAACATTTCCTGGAACAGAGGATCCAGCAGCCATCATCCAGGTCTTTCTAAGGCTGCAGAAACCACTTTCTTCCAAAAAGTGACACAGGAATGAATCCAGTGTTACTTCTACTCAGAGTAGGCTCACTGGAATTGATGGGCATGGGTTCATCCATTTCAATGGGTCTACCTTAGTTGGATACAACCTATAGAGTGTGGATTGTTTTTGGTCCACAGTACCTATTCATAAACCCGACCAGTGCAATCAAATCTAATTAGGAAGCAGTATTAAAGGCCCATCCCAGCAATTGGGCAATTTTAGTCTGCTAACAAAAAGAATGAAAATGTAAATTATAGTAAAAAATGTCTGTTTTTGCCAGAAGGGAGATAACTTCCTGCCGACATTGAATCCATCCCCAAAACCTGTTTTCTACAAGCTCTGCGTTATCGTGAACTTAATTAAGATGGAACTTAATTACATTTCTTTCACATTAGGTACACCAGAGCTAGTCAGAGCATTTGGCTTTCTCCTCACACCAGTAATTTTTGAGCACACAGTAGGAGGTCTGTCTACTTGGTTGTTTAAACCATTAACTGGAAAAAAAAGTGTTTGTCAGCCAAGCTTCTAGGTTACTTAATGCATCAAAAATATCACCCAAGCAACGAATTCTTCTGAATGTGAAGGGAAATAGGGTGCCCTTCAGACTGTCACTGTTCTGCAGAAGGGATTCAAATGTATACTGTAAATTTAGGTTGGTGCAATTAAAGTGAGTGACAGGGCACTTTAATGATAGTGCAGCAATTTTTTATTTATTTTTTAATTGCAGTTTAGAAACTGTCGAGGAAATGCATTGAAAAGTGAGACGTGGGGTGAACAAATGAATAAAGAAATACAGCATGGATGATTAAAATTTTAGTTAGGGCTTTAGTTAACTCCGTAACCTTGCATTTCCCCCATCTATCGTAAGAGCTGAAGACTCCGAAAGTATTTAAAATCCCACCCATTAGGTTAGAAAGTTTACAGTGAATAGCGTAAAGCAGTTTGGCATGTAACCTTGCCAACTCAACATGGATCCTAAACTGCCCAGGCGCGTTACGTTTCAGACAATAATTAACTGATAAGCTTGTATGGTTTTCCTCATGAATGAATTCTGCAGGAATTACAAGTTTAAGCATAGCCATGGCACATACTTGAGGGAAGTGTACATATGTTTGCTGTGTGCAAAATTGCCATTCAAACCATTAGAATTCTTATCACTCAAAACTGTGCCAGGTATATATATGAAGAATAGTCATCTTAAGTGTATTAACCTTATCCCAAATATTGAATTTAAGTGATGCCTGTCTTTCCAAGTAACCTCCTTTATCAACCTATTCAAATTCAATTTAATAATTTGAGAAATGTCTCTCTTGGAACCAAAAGGCCAAGATATGTTAAGACCTCTGGGCACCAACAAAATCACCAGCTGGCATACAAAGTAGGTGAACTACAATTACCCACTGACATTGATTCAGATTTTGACCAATTAATTGTATACCCTGAAATTCTATCAAAACAATTAATTATTGTGTATTAATTCTGCTGTATATGTTTCAGATCTACTAATAATAGTAATAAATCATCAGTGACAGTCTAGAAGCACCCTCAGAAGCAATGGTGGTGCAATCATGTGACTGCTTCTTCCACTCAATCCACATTTTCAATATTACAGTTTGGTAGCCTGATTTGCCCTCCCACTGACAGCCCAGAAAAGGACAAGTAACTCTGCAAAATACCGTATTTTTCTGTGTATAAGACTATATTTTTTCCTAAATTTTTGAAGTTTAAAATAAGGGGTAGTGCTTAGTGCGTTTTCTTAATTCTGAGTCCCCCAAAATAGGGGGAGTCTTATACATGGGGGCATGTTATACACAGAAAAATACGGTATATATATTTTCTATACTAGTAGATGGTATCTCTGATAGGTAATTAACATGCGGCCTTCTGGGGTATTTCTAGGATATATAACCCCATGGTATCTAAGCAATGTGCTTCAGTTAATGATGAATGCTCACCCTTGCATGGTGCCAGTAACAGCGCACGAAGATCCTTGCAGGAAGCCAGAGAGCAGCTGTCACTCAAACAATGCTCCATTTTTAGTTGGATGAGTAATTGTTGTGCTTCTGACCGTAACAAACATAGTCACTTAGACACAAATGTAGCCTATAGTAGGTTGTCACATATTTGAGAAGTCTCATCCGTGAATGGTGTGCAATTGAGCCTGCCTCAAAAGACACCATTAGCTTAGGTTTCAATTGACTATGGCCGAGGGCTCAAAAAGGTCACCTTTGGGGAACTGGTCCCCCCCCCCCGCAATAATAATAATTTTTTGTTTCGTTTTACAAAATTAAAATTATAATCATACCACAACGCTTCCACAGTCAACAGATTCCTCTGAATCTCTGAACTTCCCACCTTCCCCTCAGTGGGCTCTATTGTTAAGCCTTTTCTACTGCATCTTATTCCAATATTCCAAGTTCTTTTATAACTCCATTATATCCATAGTTCTCGTTACATTCCAACTGTTATTTCAGTCCTACTAGTGCTTTCAACTACTTACAGCGATCTTCTAAGTAATTTATAAATTTCTCCCATTCCTTATTAAAGTTTTGGTCTTCCTGGTTCCTGAGCTTTCCGGTCAGTTTTCCCATTTCGGCATAGTCCAACAACTTAATTTGCCATTCTTCTCTGGTAGGGACTTTATCTCTTTCCATCTCTGGGCTAACAACATCTGAGCAGCTGCCACTGGGTACATAAAAAGTCTCTTCTGCTCTCTTGGAATTTCAGGACCCACAATTCCTAATATTTGGGGAACTTATTCTGATCAAATGTGGGTCAAGGCCTGAAGTAAACCTTGAGTTGGCTCCATCCAACGTAACTCAACTACAACCAAATCCTGTTTGTTTTGCCCCTTCATACTATATTCCCAGTGGGACGCGGGTGGCGCTGTGGGTTAAAGCCTCAGCGCCTAGGACTTGCCGATCGAAAGGTTGGCGGTTCGAATCCCCGCGGCGGGGTGCGCTCCCGTCGCTCGGTCCCAGCGCCTGCCAACCTAGCAGTTCGAAAGCACCCTCGGGTGCAAGTAGATAAATAGGGACCGCTTACTAGCGGGAAGGTAAACGGCGTTTCCGTGCGCTGCTCTGGTTCGCCAGATGCAGCTTGTCACGCTGGCCACGTGAAGTGTCTCCGGACAGTGCTGGCTCCTGGCCTATAGAGTGAGATGAGCGCACAACCCTAGAGTCTGTCAAGACTGGCCCGTACGGGCAGGGGTACCTTTACCTTTACTATATTCCCAATGGGAGGGTGAAAAGCAAACATTAGGTAGTCCTATCTGAATTCCCACAGGGATCCAATTATGTGCCTGTTCCATTGGTGTTAAAAAGCTAGATGGCAAGCCTCCGGTTAATGAAAGGAAAGCATTTGAACGACAGGAAATCATTAAAACGATTCAAAAGGAAATGCCACAGAAGTGGAAATGGTGCTGAAAAGGGAAACTAAGATGAGAAAGGGGTTGGAGCAAATTTTCTATGAGGAAAGGCTGAAGTTTTTTGTTTGTTTTTTTTTGGAGCTGGAGAGCACTTCCAGACTATTGCTATATTTCAGTGGGATTCAATTACATACTGGCAAATTCAGGTTGAGAGAAAAAATAGAGTTGACTGAGAGGTCTTGCGCAACAAACCCACTTCCCCAAAAGGTCAGGGTTGGGTTTTTTTACGATAAGGAAAGTGCCAGGATGCCAGGATGGTTATTGTAAAATAAAATAAAATTGAAATATTTAGAGGGATTTATGGAACAAGTCAAATTTGGTCTGTAGCTATAGATGAAAAATTAACTCACAAATTGAAGGACAGTAGATGAAAACAACAACAAACAGACTCATCTTCAGGTATGTGGCCAAGGCTTCTTTTATACGTGAATGATGATAACCATGTTCAAATATGGCACTGTGGAATTATTGGAGACTCTCCAGCTTTGAACATGAAAATATCACAAGATGCCCTTGGGCAATATTCTGATACTAAAAAAGTTAAGGGGGTTGGAGAGGACATGTTATAACCCTTCCAGACCAATAATTATTAGTCTTCCAAAGGATGGTGAATGCAGTGACGCAAATTTGTACCTCCTCCTTTTTTGTATGTTTTTCCTGTTTTATTATATGTTATTGAACTATATAGTTTTGATTAACATAAATAAAAAGAAATGTTTTTTTTTAACCTCCCATCATCCCTCACCATTGGCCATGCTGGCCAGGGTGATGGGAGTTTTAGTTCAACATCATCTGGAAAACACATTGACTCCCTTTGCCTTATATTGGGTGGGACAATTGGGTGGGACCCTCTAGTCCAGTATTGTCTACATTGAGTGGCAGTGACTCTCCAGAATTTCAGGAAGAGATCTCTGCCAGCCTTAAGTGGAGAAGCCAGAGATTGCAAATTGGACTTTCTTCATGCAAAGCCAATGGTCTGGTCTCTCACTGAGCTACAATCCTTTCCCAAGAGCATTGGGGATTCTGATAATGCCTTTATAAAGAACGTAGACATTGCATTCCTCTCCATTTTCTTCTGCAATTTCTCCCATATGACCCTATGGTCGCTTTAAATTACTGTCATTTGTTTTGGTATGCTTGTCACCAAATTCCAAAAGGAACGGAAATATTCGCTCCACTTGTTGCAACAAACTGCTGCTTCTCTTCCCACTGGACGCAACTCTCAGAGCAGCCTGAATGCCATTGTTGTTGCTATCTGCTCTGATATCTTTGAATAGAAGCTGGCATGCATATGGACACTCTTTCCAGGAGCGGCTGCTTTTACCTGGAGGCATGCAAAGCAGGGTCACTGGGTGGACAAAGGCACCCAGCCCTAGTTAGCTCCAGGCAATAGCCTGGTATTTTATGCAGAGACTGAATTTCTCCAGCATGCCAAATTAGCTGGGCTTGCCTCTGCTTCTGCAGATCATGCAACTGCAGGGCAGGGCAAAACCGTGTCATTGTAGTATTTCTTTATCAAGATCCACCGATCAATCAGGAATATTACAGGATGTTCCCTAGATAAGGAAAACCAGAATAAACATGCTGAAATGCTTTGCATTTCTACGAAAGCGTGGTACTGATTAGAACAGGTATGGGAGCTACCTTCACTTTATAAAGCAAAAAAAGCACACACACTGATGTAAGTTTCTTGCCAAAGTCACCTTGCCAAGGCAGAGCCAGGAATACAAGCAAGGTCATATGACTCAATCCCCAAGCTTTAGCCACTAACTAGGCCCTGATTCATTTGCTACAATGGAGTGGAGGGATGGGTCTGAGTGAGGAGAGCTTTGTTCAAAGTCTATAGATCTGTTCATTTGGCGTGTACATTTGATTGCTTCATCCAAATGGCCAAGTGTCTTATCTATCTGTCTGGCTAAACTTTGCCCTTAGTAAAAAACATCATTATATCCAGTCAAAGCAGGGCTGTTCTCATTTCAGCAAGACAGATGCCAAAATGGAAGGCTGTGTGACAAAAGTACGAAACATGTCCCCCCACCCCCGGGATATCACTCCCATCTCTCTCTGAAAATTCTTAAGATTCAAAAAGCCTGCAGAAATCTCCTCTTCATTATTCTCTCTCCCATGGTATTTTTAGACTCTCTTCATAATGTGTTTATAAAACAGAATTGTTCTTTCCTTTCAGCTGCAAGTCACTCAGTTAATGGGAATTTCTCCGTAGACTCCTTCAGGGATGAGCAGTGCATAGATGTCTGAGCAGGACTTCTGGGGTTACAGAGTGAAGTTTTTGGTGAGTCCAGAATTCCAGCTCAGCACAAAATATGGTTATGATAGTAATAATCAATGACGACTTAATGGGGAGAAATGGCTTTACCTGCGTGTTTTTCTGCCCACTGGCTGAAAAGCAAAACGAAAAGCAAAACAAAACTGGCCAACCCATTTAGTGGGGGATTGGATGCTAGGAGCACATCAGTCGCTGTTGAAAGTACATAGCAAGTTGGAGCGTTACCTTTAAAATATCGTAGCAAAAACAAATATTGACATATAATGTTTCTGCATACATAACTGGATAGTTGATGTTATGGTTTTATCAGAGGTTGCAGAGTTCATTAAAAAGTTCCAAAATAATCTTTATTTGTTACACTCTTTTTATTGGTCTTTTGACTAACCTAATGGAAGAACATGGTAATTTATATTATTGTAAGGTGTGCCCCTTTCCTGTGTTCTTCATAACTCCCGATACCATAAAGCTACATGTGGAAAAGTTTCTGGAGGCAAATAGATTCATCTTTCCATTCTGTAGACATTAACAGCCACAGTCCTGGACAGAGAATTGTTACACTGTTTGTTATTCACACTTACTTGAGAGTAAGCCCTATGATTGAGCATTATGTTGGAGCCCAAGTGAATGGAATCAAAAAGTTTGATTCTATAGTGAATAGAATCAAACTTTTTGATTCCTTGTTTCCTGGGGTTTCGTGTTGGTGTTTCCTTTTGAAGTTACTTTGTTCACAAATGGCCACTTTCAGGTCAGTATTACAGGTTCTGAGCATAATGCTGGGCCCCCAAAGTCTGCTGTTTCTGAGGGCTCATCAAGACTTGCTTTTGTGCCACATTCCTAGGCAGAGGCCCATGATTTAAAGCTCTGCATCCTAGCACTTTTCCCCTTTTCTTTTTGCCCTGGTGCTTTCCCCACAGAAACTCACTAGTTACTGCTGAATTGAGGCAATTGGTAATCCATTGAAAACCTCAATTTCCAGTTGTTTGTATTCAGTGTTAAACAGTGGGTTTTCTGGGGAAAGTGGCATGGCAAAAAAGGAAAAGCACTCTGACACGGAGCTTTAAAGCACAGATCTAAGCCCAGAAGGCACAGGGGAAAAGATAAGTGTGTGAGGCCTCAAGCTTTAAATGGAAAATGGCAGATCTAAAGCACAGTTCTATACTTGTCTACTCAGAAAAGTTCCATGAAGTTTAGTGGGACTTACAGGGAAATCTGTGGAGGTCTGCAGTCTCAATCTGATATATGTCTGCCTGGTGCAAAACAGATTTCAAATTTCACTAAAGGCTTCTAGGGCAAGCAAAGAATAGTTGCTGCTCACCATTAGCATTAAAACTTATCAGGAGCTCAGGTCTGTCTCCCAACTTCATTGGAACCCAGGGGAGGCAGGGCATGGTAATGAAGACAATATTTATCTGGCAATATTTATATTAGCAAAGCTGGAGGGTATGTAAGCTCCAAATGCCAGTAGTGCCCATTGGAACTGGTAGGGTGGAAGGTAGGAAGACCTACAGCAGGTGAGGCCAGAGCCAATGACAGGCAAAGCAGCAACTACTGTAGTTCTTCTTTTTTCCCCATCCTCTTCTCTGCTGAGTTCTGCAACAGCGACACTCAGACTACGAGGGAGGGAGCTGAGAGCCAGTGCAACCCCCTGAACTGGATGTCAGTAAGAAGGTAGGCAGGTAGGGGTTAACTTGAGGTTGGTGGGGCAGCTCCCCATTCACCATAACAGAGCAGTTTCCACTGTCAAAAGTTATGTCCCATCCTCAAGCAGCAGAAGAAAACCTTTGTTCAGTTTTAGGTTCCCTCTCCTGGATGGCTAAATGTTGTACAGTGGTACCTCGGGTTACAGATGCTTTAGGTTACAGACGCTTCAGGTTACAGACTCCGCTAACCCAGAAATAGTACCTCGGGTTAAGAACTTTCCTTCAGGATGAGAACAGAAATCGTGCTCCGGCGGTGCGGCGGCAGCAGGAGGCCCCATTAGCTAAAGTGGTGCTTCAGGGTAAGAACAGTTTCAGGTTAAGAATGGACCTCCAGAATGATTTAAGTTCTTAACCCGAGGTACCACTGTACTGTACTCTTCAAAATGTATAAAAGCCAAGGGTAGTTGCGAAGCTAGGCTTTTGGCCCCCAACAGTATTCTTTTTCTAGAAAAAGAGGTGCCAGAACTCACCATGATCACTTCTCTTGTTCTCTTAGAATGGCAATTGTGCCCACCTGAGAGGTTCTGGTTGAAAAAAAGCCCTGGGCTCCAATATAGTGCTCAATTTACTCACACTCTTGCCCCATAGGCATTTGCTTAACATTCAGCCTAGAGAGACAGAGACATATTTTACAGAAGTCAAAAATTGCTATTTTGTGGCATTTTAGTTGAGCCTGGTAAATGTATTACCCTACTGTGGCCACTTGGATTGGTTTCTAATGAACCCGCCTAATGAACTAGCCCTTCATTTAATTAATCCAGGTTAATCCCAGACAGATCTCAAGAGTTATTATCTCTTGTGTGTATTAAGAGACCTGCCATTTTTGCTACAACAGAATCTGCATTTTCATTATAAACATAAGCATCTAAAATTATGCTCTGGAGGTAGGATATGAATAAAAGGGATTCCTCACATCTATGCATTGTGACAAGTTCTTGGAAAGGTTCCTGCTGAAGAATGTATCCAAGCAACACAATTTCCTCACTTGAGATCATTCTGTTAGTTGTACCCGAAGCCGGCAAATCTCAAGAGACAGATTGGCATATATTTCAGGAAGGAAGTTTGTGTTGATAAACGGTGTGGTATGGGTATTCCCTTAGACACCAGTGGTGAGACTTGGAAGGGTCACTGAGGCAGAAGAATTTATGAGGTCAGCTTGGTCTCGCTAACACATCTCACAGCTATAAACGTTTAAAATCCTTGGCTGTACTGTCATAATTTATCACGGTCTTTAGAGATGAAAACAAAATGATAGCTCGGTCATTGAGTCCAGACACTGAGTCCAGTCCTTGTTCGCTTAACCTTCTTATTGGGTAGCTTGATATTCCCATTAGGGCAGCCTCCCATTCAGTGGCTTAGCAGTCTGTGTGCATTCTGAAACGTAGGCTGCATCCACACCATATATTTAATGCACATTTAAAGCGTACACACACCCCTGAAGGAATCCTGGGAACTGTAGTTTGTTAAGGATGCTGGGCACTGTAGCTACAGTTCCCAGGATTCTTGGGTGGGTGTGCTTTAAATGTACTTTGCATGTGTGGTGTGTATGCAGCCCTACTCTGTGAGTTTGAGATAATTCCATATGAAACTTGAACCTTCGTGAACTGAAAAGAAACTGGTCTTGTCACCCACTCCCTCATTATTTTCTTGAACAATAAAACCTCTATTTTGGTGCTGTAGTGTAGGGATTAAATCAACAGCTATGTAGATGTGCATTTATCCAAAGCAGTTGCTTTTAGCTATAAATCAGGGCTCTTTTCATCTCTCTTGGTTTCACGGGGCTGGGGGGATGACGACCATAGCAACCTCCCTCAGTTAATAAGATATATAAATGTAATATGTTAAGAAAACCTAAGGAGAGAGTGTTTTTCGGACAACAGCCCTGATGAAAGACTGTGTAGAGAGACAAGAATTTATAGTCAGTATCAGTATTCTGAATCTAAACTCACCAGCCAAAGACCAACAGGAGGTTGAGTTCAGTGTCATTCACTGGATTGGACCCAAACTTAGTGATGCTTAGCTAACCTATATCCCATTGATTCCAGTAGAGCAGTTCACACATTATGCTGTTCACAGGTACAAGGGTTTTGTACACATGTATAAATGCTTGTGGGAATGATTGTACACATGGTGTATTTAAAAGGAAACATGTGAACTAACCTAAAAAAACGAGTACAGAGTACATGTAACCACATATTGAATATACCTGTGTAAGATTGAATGCAGTGCTCTACTGTATTTACTTTAAGCATCTGACAAAGTCTGAGTGGATCGCCTTTTTTTTGGTATGAGGACAAGAATGATGATTATGATGACCATTGCATGCACCCTTGGTTAGGCCACTTTGTACAGCACCAAGAAGTTTACGAGCAAAGGGTGCTATCTTATTATCAAGCTTTAAGCTGCCCAGAGTGGCTGGGGAAACCCAGCCAGATGGGTGGGGTATAAAATAAAATTATCACTACTACTACTACTACTACACCTTATGTCCTACTTCTGAATAAATGTCCATAGGATCAGGCTGCACATCTGCCAACTAATTTCAACCTCTGAGCAGATGGAGCAAGCATTAAATCCACAACCAGGTTAGTGCCTGGAATAGAACCTCTTTTGGAAGGACAATCATAGAGATTTTTTAAATAAAAAGTTCTAGCTATACTAAGTCTAGACAATTTTTAAAAATATTGTTTATTGATTTATATGCTGCTTAATTGGTAAAATGGTTTCTAAGTGATTTACAAGTATAAAACTGATTACAAAGAAGCAACAACACGCCCGTGGGCAAATTATGAGGGCAACTGATTGCAGACTAGACTTTGCAGTGCGCCTAGCTACCTTGCAAGCCAACTGAACCACTTCCTAACATGGGGAAGGTCATTCCCCCTAACATTGGGGGATGGGGGGAGGGGGTTCTTCCTCATCCAGCTGTCTCTTCCTCTTGACTGGAATGTAGGGAGCAAAACTTGTTTTCACATACTTGACTGATCCAGTGTGAAGATGCTTAGTGTTTTCCACATTAACAGTGAAACAGTGGCTGTGTATTTTACAATGTACACCCTTTTCCTCTGTTTATGTAACAAGAGGCACCGGAGGAACAGATTTAGGTGTTTTTTTTAGTATGGTTCTCTGGCAGCCATAACTGATTTCCCAATGAAACGATAATAACAGTATTTGAAGAAGTCACCATAACTGAACATCTTCTGGGGTAGTAATTTTCCATGTCCATTATGTTCTGCATTTCGATGAAGTCAACAAAGTAAGGTGCTGGTTTAAGAAATATCTAATTTACTTTGTTAATGAGTAAGGGAACAGCTGGAAAAAGAATTATGTACTGTAAACACAGACTTGTTTGGAGCTTAATGCAGAGCATAGCCTCTTTCCAATGTTAACAAAATACTCGTTTTATGTAACACTGTAATTAAATTCCCTCCCCAAGGAAAACAAAGATAAGGTAAAATTTTAGTGGAAGGCACAAATGATTCTGAATGTATGTTATTGTTGAAGGATGCCTGTATCTTTATTTAGATGGGAAAATTGAGAAGTCCAGGCATTTAAAAGTCAGGGATTACGTAGCTGAAGGAGATCCGATCAGCACAAGGAGGGTGGTGTGGGAGTTGGGGGAAGGGCTTCTTTAAAAATAACCTTTCCTACGTTTCTTTTATTTATTTGGACAGTTAGCCTGCCCACTCTGGCAGCTCTGAGGAGGTTACAACAATAGATTGTGGCTGTGTACACATTGCTGCTTACCCCAGCTCCAGCATGCTTCCACTGCTGGTGTTTGAAGCCAAGTACACATAAAGTTAGCCACAATCCACATGCATCCTGTTGTTTCTTGAGAAATACTCTTGTTTAATGTGCTTCCCTTCAAACCAGCTTCCAGTCAATTTGAAAATGGGAGCAGCAGTTAAGCTGAGGTGTGTACATTTCAGAGAGCTGTTGCGCATGTGCAAATGATAGCACATGCGCAGATGACAGCTTCAGTGAACTGGCATGAGGGAGGAAATCAGGTAATGGGCCTCAGGTGAAGACATCCCCAACCCCTCTCTGGTGTGTACAGCAAGAATGTGACATGAAACAGTGCGGGGGAAATGACCTTGCTGCATTTCAAGCCACTCAAATTTACATAGCCTTAATCACAACAGCAGCTCAGAGTGGTGTTGTGGTTAGATTGGAGTGTTGAATCCAGGTTCAAATCCCCCCTAGGCCATGAAGCTTGCTGGGTCACCTTGGGCCAGTCACTATTCCTCAGCCTAATCTACCTCACGGGGATGTTGTGATGAGAAAATGGAGTTGGGGGAGAGAGAGAGAGGAATGGTGGAATATGACTGTAATAATGAATAAATAAAATTTCCCCACCAGTCGCATTCTGAGCACAAACACCGTAGGACGCAAGAAGGCTGGATGGAGAGGGAGGGAGGGAGGGAGGGAGGGAGGGAGGGAGGGAGGGAAGAAAGGAAGAAAGAAAGAAAGAAAGAAAGAACCTGAGAACACAATCTATGTGGCAACAAATGGTCACTCAAGAACTAGCCATCAGGAGGAAGAATATTTCTGCCTATCCCCACCCTCACTGATTCAGGTTACTAACTGCAAACATTGCTGCATTTACTCACAACACAACAGAAAATAGTTCAACTTCTTTAAAAAAGGAAAATAAAAAGGGAAGACCCACTCACAACTAGCTAATTTTAATCATAAAATCTGAATTAGTTGACTTTAACAAACTCTGTGTGTGTGTATAAAGCATATACAACACACAAGGCATATGACACCCCCCAATAATCCTGGCAACTGTACTTTCCCCCCACAGAAGTACTGTTTCCAGCACTCTTAACCAACTACAGTTCCCATGATCCTTTGGGGGATGTCATGTGCTTTAAATGTGGATGGAGTATGCTTTAAATATATAGTGTGGATCTGCCATTCAAAGATAAGAGACCTGACAGCAACTTAACAAGAGAGTTATGGATCATTTGATCAGCCTTCTAAAGTGCTTTACTAGGAAACACTGCAAATGATTTTTAATCATTAATAGCTTCATTTTAACTAGAACTGGATGGGAAGGAAACAGAAAACTTTCCACTTTGGGACCTTTGGTATCTTTAATGAATCACTGATATTGGCCCAGGAACTAGAGGTTAATGTAGTAACCATTATCTTGCCACCTGCTTCTGATTAGTAGCAGTAGCCCATTTAACTCCACAACAGTGGATACAGCTGACCATTTACTAAAGTTGGACTTGTCAGACTGTGCATGAAGCCACGTGGGAAGTTAGTTTTAAACCACTGCTTGAATGTACGCCTCTCAGTTTCCCTCTCATCCAGGAGCAGGTCTATTTTGTCAAATCACAGTCTGTTTATGTATTATGTGTCTTTGGATTTTATATCCAAGCTCTTTAGTTATCTCCCTTATTATAAGGCCCTCAGATGCTGTAACGCTCAGTCCTCTGACAATGGCAGAGCTCTTCTTCATCTTGTGGATGTGATTCCTGCTGATGGCACCAGCATACAGTTGTCCAGCAGCCATGTGCAGTTATGCACAATATCAAAGAGATATCAGATAAGCGCTGAAGGTCAAAACATGGAAACTTAATGGTTCATGACAAGATTGCTAAAAGCACACAGTTGATGGAGAGCATCTGGAATTTCTAGGCAATGAATGCAGCACTCTCGCAGGAGCATTTTCTTTAACTCCTATGCCCTAAAATCAACAAGGAGGTTTGCAGAAACCTCTGGAAAAACCTTGATGATTGAAGAAGTGAGGCAAGTCAGAGGCTCACACTTTCCAAGTGTCCTTTGGTATGAAGGGTGTCATTTGTTGGCCAAAATCTGTCTAGAGGTTTAGGATAGGGATGAGGAAATTGTGGCCCTCCAGGTGTGGCTCTAATTCTCATCAGCTCCAGTCAGGAAGGACGGAAACTACAGTCCAGCTACAGCTGCAGAATTCAGGAAGAATTCTGCCTGAGGTTGGCGTTACTGAGAGCATGATAGGACACAGAACACAACTGCCCTAGGTTTTAGCAAAAACAGCAAAGAGCCTTGTGGCACCTTAAAGCAGGCGTTCCACATGTTCTCGGGCTCCCATCAACCCCAGCCAACATGGCCAATGGTTCGGGATGATGAGAGCTGTAATCTGACAACACCTGGAAGGCCATACAGTAGCTTTCTAATTTCTGCCTTAATGGCATATGCTTATTATGACATAACCTTTACTTGCTGCAACACCTACCCTGATTAGATTTATTTAAAACCACCCTTCATCAACTTTGATGTGAGGGCAATTGATTTTGTGAAAATTGAGGTCTTTTGCAGGTCTACAGTTGCCCCTTCTTACGCAGTGTGGCATGCATCTCATCCATCGCCTGGAAAGCTGGAAATGTGATAAAGCAACTCCCCAGCAGCAAGGGCTCCCTTCTTCCTCAGCTACATTTGGGTATTGTGCTACAGGTGCTGGTGTTGAGGCCTTCCTAGGCTTCCCCAAGTGCCATACAGAGCCGTCTTTCCCATTGGTCTTAGTGGTTCGTTGCACCAGGGCTCCGGCCTCTGAGGGGCGCCCTAGTGAGTGGGGGAGCTGCGCGCCTTTGCTGGCAGCCTCCCCTTTCCCTACACACCCACCAGCTGTGCCCCTCCAACTATATGGCTGGCGGGCATGCAGCTTCCTTCCCAAGCCACCGCAGGAGGAGAGCGATCCCTGCAGAGGCTTAGAATGGAAGCTGCGTGGCCTCTGCATCTGCTAAACACGGCCCTGCTCCCGGTCATTGTCCTCCTCCTGCTTCCTGATGAAAGGCGGTGTGCAGCCTTCCCAGGCTGCCTTCTTGGGTGCCCCGATGCCGGAGAGCATGTCTGCCAGTACGTTTTCCTGCTTGATCGCCGCCACCACGCTGGGGATCATATGATGTAACTGGCATGTCCCTCAGAGAAGGCAGCTGTGTGACATTGTGAATGGAATAAGAAGTCACAGCACCATGAGGAAGCATCCACTTCAGACAACTTACTGCAATAACATATCTTTCCCTATTAGATCAGACCCTTTAGATTAGATCTATCAGATCACAGGCTTTTTGTGATGTTATGAGGTGAGTTGAGTCAGTGTGGGGTTTTTTTTTATCCGGCACCGTTTAGATGTCATTCATTAGCTTTGCAACTGCTTCGATCTAAAGGCCGGATGAACAGGTGTAAGGGTATGATGATATCAGCAGCTCTAAACCTACATGGGGCTTTTATACTCTGTTTTATATTCAGAAATAGAACATGCTGTGAACACAAGGGCGAGAAACATTGCACAGAGGCTGGCCTCTGTCCAACCAGCACTTTGCTCTGCAGCAACTTTCCGCACCAAAGAGCAGATAGCTTTTAAAACTTGGTAGACTTCTGAAATAGCTCAGAGGGAGGAGGCTGCAAAAGTTAAAAAGAGGAAAGAAAGAAAAAGCTTGGCTTTATCATGTCCAGGTCAGTCTGGCCTCCTCCTGTGACTTAACAGCTGCTTGATTTGCAAAAGTTACCAGGTTAAGCTTTTCACAGCATGGAGAGAAGCATAATCACCTGCTAATATCTGTAGATAAAGGGGGGGGGGAGGGAGAGGGAGAGGAGTTGCTGAAAAAAGATTGGCAGCCCCAGAGCCAGATGATTGATCTATTTAGCTCTGCGTTGAGACCTCCTTTGCAGAGCACAGTCCTGTGGTAGTTGAAGGGCTGTTAGAGGGCAGTCTCCTACTTGAGGTGGTGTGCACTTCAAACCCAGTTTAAGAATAATTTTTATTTTGTTTTGCTTTATTTATAGATGGATTTCTGTATGGCTCAATCTGGTCAAGGTGGTTTACCGTTTAAAACCCATAAAATAAAATTACTGTCAAGATTACTAAGAACAATCAGCGTGTAAAAAGCAACACCAGTGTAAAATTAATTTTAAAAGCATGCAACGTTACAAAGTGATGATCCAGGAGTGAGATAAAAGCAGTAAGCGGCACTTTAAAACCATCAAGTTGGAGACAAAATAGTTCTAAAAGCATGGGATTTTAAAAGCTTGGAGGAGTGAGGGAAATGCCCCACTAATGCAGATGCCAGATAAGCCTCTCTGGGGAGAGCATTCGATAACTATGGAGGCTAAGGCTATCAATGGCTAGCACTAGTCACAATGGCTATGTTCTACTGTCATTGTCAGAGGCAATATGCTTCTGAATGACAGCTGCTTGCAATCACAGACGGGGAGAGTGCTATTGCTCCTGCTCACATGCTTCCCGTAGGCATCTGGTTGGCCACTGTGAGAACAGGATGCCGAACTAGATGGGCCATTGGCCTGATCCTGCAGGACTCTTCTGACATTCTTAACCAATGTGCCACCACCATAAAGACCCTCTCCCTTTGCCACACCACGTTAGATCGGGCTTCCAATAAAAATCTTAAGGTACAGTGGTACTTTGGGTTACAGACGCTTCAGGTTACAGACTCCGCTAACCCAGAAATAGTACCTCGGGTTAAGAACTTTGCTTCAGGATGAGAACAGAAATCACGCAGCAGCAGCGGGAGGCCCCATTAGCTAAAGTGGTACCTCAGGTTAAGAACAGTTTCAGGTTAAGAACGGACCTCCAGAACGAATTAAGTTCTTAACATGAAGTACCACTGTACACCTGGGAGGAGGTGCTCTCAAGCTTTCATTATAAAGGTTAGTGACAGCACTTAGAACTGGGCCTGATAACAGGCTGGAAGCCAGTGCAGATGATGGAACATCCTCCCATCTGATGTCAAGGAGATAAAAAAACTACACAACTTTTAGAAGACATCTGAAGGCAGCCTTGTATCGGAAAGTTTTAAATGGTTGACTTTTTATTTTTTATGTGTGTTGGAAGAGTGGCTGGGGTAACCCAGTCAGATGGGCGGGGTATAAATAAAAAATGATGATGAAGAAGCACTGGCATAATATACTGATATCTGCCAGCCCCTATTAACAATATTGCTGCTCTGTTTTGGGCCAGCTGTAATTGCTTGTCTGTCCTCAAAGGCAGCTCCGCATATAACACATTGCAGAAATCCAGCTGGGAGGTGAGAATAATAGAATGATAGAGTTACTAGAACATGGATAGTCATAGGGCTCTCTTTGTCCAGATAGAATTGGTATTACCAGCCTAAGCTGCACAAGATGCTCCATAACACTGAGGCCACCTGTGTCTCCTGTGATGCAGCTGGATCTAAGAGCACCCACAAACCTGCTCTTCTAAGACGGGTTGGATTTCACATAAATGGCCAGACACAGACCAGACCTGAACAATGTCTCCATCTTACGTGAATTGCTGCAGTTTGTTGGCCTTTATCCAGTCCATTACCAAGCTCAGATCCCAGATCCCTACTGTCTCACCTAGATTAAGATCCCCAAGAAGAGGAAGCAGGGGGTCCCATAAACAGGACCTGGACTGAGCAGGCCAGAAGATTGTTTGGTCACAGTTTTCCCCATCACAGTATAGTGAAAAGGATTTTCAGGCTCCTCCAAATGACCTGTGAATTGAACATTCATCATGAGTCCCTCGCACAAAGCTTACATGAAGCTTAGACTTTGTTCTTTATAGAGTATTTGTTCTGATTTGTTTGCGGGGAGGTTAACGAGAATTCATCCTCTTTTGCTTGTGGGATGTTTGTGCATCTTCACATTACCCATTTTTTCATCCCACACCGTCCAGGGCATTTCCTCAGCAATTTTCTAACAAAAGAACTCAGAGGTCCCCCCCCCCCGGGTGATAGATAGTGCTTTAATCTACTTTAATTGCACAAATCTACATTTTCAGTATCCACTTGACTTCCTCCTGCAAAATATTGACAGTCTGGAAATGACCTCTATTTAAAATATAGTCATAAATTGGAACATAGTAGCTCAGACTTCTGAAAAGTTCTAGCATGGAGGGCAAGCACAGCTCTTCAGTGATAGAGCACTTGCTTTGTCCCTAGGCAGGGCTGGGAAACCTCCTTCCTAAAACCCTGGGAAGCCAACAGTGCTGGTGGACCAATCGTCTGATTTGGTACAATACAGCTTCCTGTGTTGACAATGCCTGCAATGAAGCAAGCAAAGGGAATTATTCACTGGGTTTTTTGTTTGCTGCAAATCGCATTGAAATGAGTGGGAGGTGTGCAAAGGAATGGTTGCAATGGGCTGCGTCAACACCCTATCTCATATATTGCAAGTGCAAACATCGTAGAAACCTGGAAAAGTAACGTGGTGTGTTTTGTAAATAGGCAAGAGAGGAATTCTTTGTGTTTCCCCCCTCCCCCTTTCTTGGTCTGAAAAAGAAGAAAGGAAAGCTGGCTGAATAATGAAACAATAGTGCTGCCTTCCCTTTCCAGGACAAGGTATAGGAAGGACTATGTGGGGTAGATTACTTCACACACACACCATTCTCAGCATCTGAATGTGCTTGAATAGCAGCTTTTAATTTCAGACAGTTTACACATCTTAAAATGTGTGTCTGATTGTAATGCTGCCGCAGCCCAGAGAATATGTCAGGTCCCATAATGTAGCTTTCCTCCTCCAAAGTGTAACTGCCAATGAAGCTGTCGCAGTTCCCAGTGGATGAATTAAATTAATTCTTTCTTCTTCCAAGAAAGCCTTCCGCTTGACCCTGTTGGTGAACGCAGGCATGTTCAAAGCGCAGGTCAACAACTAGGGCTGGGTGTTATGTTAGACGGGGTGAATCGGCTGCCTCAGGCAGCAAAACATGAGTGTCATGAAAGGACAGCAAATTGTACCTGATTTAATTTCTTATTATTGTATTTTTGTGTTTGGAGAGGTGCTTTGTGGGATTTTCTGCTTGTGTGCCCTTGGGTATTACGCACCTTGACTCGGTGGAGAGATGGGATGCCGTTTGTTCTTCTGCCTCAGGCAGCAAAATGTCTTGGGCAAGCTCTGCTAAAAACCCATCTCATTTCACTTTGCTGTGGACTAAAAGGTACCCTGGGGCAAAAGCAGATGAAGATTGGATTACAGCAAAGCTACTGACTTGGCAGTGGATATTTACTAGGATGGGGAGCAAACCTCAGGGGAGAGTCCACAATGAGGTAGGAAGAAACATGAGTCTTGAGCTGGAACGAAACTAAAGCTTTGGAGCTGAGTCTTGCGCTTTCCATTTGGAATCAGGATGGGGTGTTAACTGAAGCTGTGGCAAGGAACAGAAACTTCCAATAAGTTGGTATTATGCCCAACAGTACCGACTTTGAATGCCTCCTTAATCTATTTAATGGGACCTTTAAAATAAACTTTAATTTAATCCAAAGTTTTGAGCTTGAGCTTGGTGCTGCCTGCTTGCCCAGAGTCCTGATCCCTGCTCTACTTGCACAGATGCAGGCAGGCCTGGAAGTTCCCCAAGATTGATGTGCTGCTTAGTAATAATTTTAAAAAACTTACATATCTGAACCATTTATATCAGGCTTCCTTAACCTTGGCCCTCCAGATGTTTTTGGCCTACAACTCCCATGATCCCTAGCTAGCAGAACCAGTGGTCAGGGATGATGGGAACTGTAGTCTCAAAACATCTGGAGGGCTGAGGTTGAGGAAGCCAGATTTACATAAAATAGTGTAATAATGCAATATTAGAAACACTTAGATCAATTGGCATCAGAAGAATGTTCCCTCAAATGGTAAAACCCTCCTTTGCAGTGGGTAAGAAATCCAATAAACAAGATATATAAAGCGTTGGTTTTAAAAATAGTGATAAAAGGAGACCTGGAAAGCATTAGATGTAAGTAAATTATAAAAACACAGATAAAATATAGTTTTGAAAAAAAAATACACAATTAAATTACATGCCTGGGTATTTTAGCAGGCATCAAAAGCAATACAATGAAGGCCTGATATTAACAGGCAGGCTGTTCCAGAGCATAGGTGCTGCCACACCAAACGGCCAATTTCTTGCAAGTTTAAAATGAGTATGACACGAGAGTGCAAGTCCTGTAGCCTGAGCCAGTTGTCGTGAGCACATATAGCGAAAATGGGTCTGGCTTGCCTTTGCAGATGTTAACATTTTGGTTCTGGTGGCATGGTTCTGACTCCATTGCTACAGCTATTGGGGATTATTAATAGGCTGTTATTGTATACAAGCGGCACTGGCATTTGTCATGAAATAAAAAGCTGCATAGCTTTCCCTATAAGAACAACATCAGAGCCAGAACCTGCCAGCGATGACAGCAGATGCCTGGGCATAAGGAGACAGTCAGCAAGTATTTGCGCATGTCAAGAGAGCGGGGTGTATGTGTGTGTGTGGTGGTCAGTGCCTTTGCATAAGCAAGAGAAAGCAGGAGTGGCCACTCGTGAACAATTGGTTTGCTCATTTAGGGTCACCCAAGTGAGTAAGCCAAAAAGCAGTCCTGCTTTGCACTGGGACCACAATATGTATGTGTGCTAGAGAGAGAGAGAGAGAGAGAGAGAGAGAGAAGGAAGGAAGGAAGGAAGGAAGGAAGGAAGGAAAGAGACATTCTTTGTCCCTACATCAATTCCCAGATGCAAGTCACCCCATCCCGAAGCCACTGGCGGAGGAAGAGGGGGGCCGGGTGAGCGCACCGCCCCCAGCACCATGATCCCTGTGGGGTGCCATCACAGCTGCCCCCCCGCACTGGGCACCACACCCCCGCAGGCGGTGCACCACACCCCCAGGACGTGTGCCAGCCATGCCCCCGCCTGCTTTCTGCCCCCGGTGCTGGAGCATGAAGTTCTGCCATTGCCTGAAGCTGCTGTTAACTGCAGCGGCAAAAACATACGGTCAGAAGTTCTTCATAGATAGCATAAGACACTGAGAGCTGGTGGTAGTGGGAGGGGCATTGTGCCATCTTAAGAGGTCCCCTGCTCAGGATAATGCTACCACAGCAGGCCCATATCGGAACAGATAGTAAAGATAGTAAACTTTTGGTAATAATAATGACAACAGTAAGTTTTAATGTAGCAAAATAATACCAGCCAGGATCATTTTTTAAAGTAGTTCATTTGTTTATTATACTATTCATATGCTAGCTTTGTGGACATCATGGCCAATCAAAGCAGAGTATCATAAAAGCACAATCAGTACCCATCATTTAGCACAGATAATGGCAGAACAGTAAAAATTATTGTAAAATATAGGCTAGTTAAAACAAATAAGGTAAACCAGTATAACTATCGGAACCATATTCCATCAAGTAGTTTCCTGGAACAGTTACCCCAATACAGTATGTAGGAAGGAAGAAAAAGATGGAAGATGCACACTATGCTGTCCATGCAATAGCAAAGAGGCTCTTCTTCATGTAAAAGTATTGTTATAGGGTTTTTTTTGGGGGGGGGGTCTGTCTGGATGATATCTGTGAGTGCCTTCCAGGCCTGTGTTCCTGTACCCAGTGAGGTTAAGAAACTAGTGTAAGAGGCTGCTGAACCAGTCAGACAAGTTTCTTGGTAACTGGCCTTAGATGGCCAGTTAAGTCCTGCCATTTACATGTCCAAAGAGGTTGGACAGGAGTTGCCCTGTTGCTACAGAGACAAATTGATGGACCTTTCCCCGTTTCATGTGGCTGAATGCCATGTCATCCTAGGATGGAGAGCAATAGGTCCAAGAGGAGCTGTGTGGGTGTGAGTTTCAGCTGACACTGGAAGCTGGAGACACAGGCTGGTCTTGCTCTATTCTGGACCCAGAGCTGTGACTCCTGAGACATCTAGTGGGAGGCAAGATCTGTTGGAGTCTTAATACTGTGAGCCCTTCTGTCCTAGGCCAGGTTGTATATAGGTGTAAATAAAATCACATATCCTATCACTGTCTCCATTGACCTTCATTGCAAGGAACGTGAACCCTGGGTAAGCACAGGAACCCTTGGAGTCTCTTGCACAACAGCAGGGTCTGTGAGAGGGTGGGATCCAGTTCAATGCACTGAATCCCTTATTGCTTTCCTTGTACTATCACCACAGGAGAGAGAGGCTGGGAGGTTGGGGAATGGCAAGTGACTGCTGGCAAATGTGGCAGTTTCAGGCTACTGACTGCACCCTGCCTGCCCACATAGAGAGGCTGGGCAGCCTCTACTGTAAATTCTATAAATACCTTTGAACATAAAGCCAGTGGAAATCTTTTTGTGAAGTTAAACATCTGTAAATGATCAACTTACATTTTCAAGATTATCTGGAGGTTACAGTTCTTTAAAATCTCTTTGGAAGGGAGTCGCAGGCTCAATCGCTAAGCCCGTAACAAGCTTTTGCTGGAATATACTAGCATGGGGTGGCTTGCGGGGATGAAGGCAGATATTAATGGACATGAGGTTGGCAGTTAAGAATTAACTGGAAAGTAGCCAGGTTTGGTGGCACTGGAAATAAGACGGCAGTGTTGTGACTATCATTCGATACACAAATATGAGAAAAGTAGTTGCTAGAATCCAGGGGAGACCAGCACTAGAGGCAGATTTAGGGCAGTGGTACGGTTGCACCAGGTGGGCAGCCAAGGAGGGCACCTTCTCAAAGCCTGAGAAGGAGACATGAGGGCTTTGACAGGGTCCTAGAGTCCTTCCACCTCCTTCTCAAAGCCTGGTAAGTGCTTACCCAGCTTTGGGAAGGAGGTGGAAGGGCTCTAGGACCCTGCCAGAGCCTCACGAGGGCTCAGGGGAGGGCATCAAATGGCCTCGCACCAGGCGGCTTATTACCAAAGTTTGCCCTGCCAGCACAGTGTGGTGGTGCTGTGAAGCTGCCCTCCTGACACTGTCTGAACAGTGTGGGGGCTTGGAAGAGGCAAGGTCAGGGCAGGCGCATCGATGGGAGTGTTGAATTGTCACTACTGGTTTGCCCACGCAGCTCTGACCTCATTGCCACTCTGCCCCACATGTACACCATCCAGGCACATTTGCTTTGATTCAGTGGTAAAGAGCTGGTTTCCCTGGGGGAAAGCGGTGGGACAAGTGAAAGTGTGGGCAAGCCCTGTGTCAGGAAGAGGGTGGCTTCTCAGCACCACCTCACTAGCCTAGCGACTCTTGTTAGGTCAATGTTCAGCCTGCATCCACACTACCCAAGTTTACAAAAACAAGACAGAACACATAAATAAAATACAGCAAATAATGCACAAAAAGAGTGAAAACACTGATTGCATTTCATTCCCATGCACTTCCCAGTGCCCAAGGGCATGGATTTTCTAGATGGACATAAGCATATATGCACACATAAATCCAGACCCAGATGTGTATAGGTCATGCGTACCTGTGTACTGCCCTGGCAACTCCACATCACGTGGGTTTATCCAAAATAATCTGTGAAGCTATCAGAGCTTTCATACTTGATTCCAAGTGTTTCTGTGGAGTTATGGGATAAATAGGACACACATGCTGGAAAAGGGCATTGAGTCCATTTCTCTGAGCCCAAGTAGGGTCCCTCAGTGGTGGAGCATGAGACACCAGTTTAATTCAGTTTTGCAGGCAAACGCTATTGAGAAATAACCTTCCCGATGGTTAACTATATATGCACAGGTCATCTCCACCAGGAGCTGTGCTTTCAGTCCTGTGGATCTAATTCTGTAGAATTCCCTGTTGGAACTTCTGGTACTTGGTAAAGACTTAAAAAATTCCCCAAAATAAAACAGCAGCAAGCATTTTCAGTATGTTTCCCCCCCTAATTAATTTTAACTGACTTTACGCTATAGCCCTCCTGTATTCCTAGTGTATACGGCTTAATACTTGAGGTATTAAGCAGCACCTGATTTTTAAAAATAAATAACTGTTGGCATAACTGAGTGGTTATATAATGTTCTTAATGATAACAACAACAGCAACAAATTAAATGCCTTAAAATAAAATGGATATAAGAAGGCAGATAGAGCTGCATTGGCATGGACACGGTTTCCTTCTGAAACTCAGCTCAAAGCTTGGGAAAAAGAAAACGTGTAAACTTTAGGATGGAAGGAATCTTGTGACTTGAGTTTCCCAGCTTTATTTATTTTTCTATTTCAGGATCTTTTGTTTTGTAGATTTTGGACAGGATCCAGAACAGAAATCCTAGAATACCAATGCATCTTTTTTTGTATGTGTCGCATATCTGCCAGATGCAAAACAGGAAGCAGAAGGTGGTGTGAACCTTTAGTAAAGCTTGATTTCACAAATTCCCCAGGAATTTCAGATCCTTTACAGATTTCACCCATTACTAATACTTGCTTAATTATACAACATTCAGATAGAATAGAGTAAGACCATTAAAACAATCTACCCAATTTAGTGAGATTAAGTCTGCAATCTTACACAATTCTCTGATTTTGGAGTAAGCGCCATTGAATTTCGTGTGATTTATTTCTAAGTTAGCGTGCATAGCATGGCATTATAAGGGTGTGACAAATCTATTTTCTGTTATGGTAGCTACCAGGCTCCTCTTGGCTTAAAATTTCCCAGATTGCACTTTTGAAGAGAAACATCACCTTGACCGACAATTGAAGAACAAGTCATTGAAAGTTAATTAAATTGTCAGTTGAGGTGTTAGGTTTCATGTAATACGTTATAATACAGTGGTACCTTGGAAGTTGAATGGAATCTGTTCCGAAAGCTCCTGCAGCCAATTGGAAGCCGTGATGGATGTTTGGGTTCCAAAGAATGTTCACAAACCGGAACAATCACTTCTGGGTTTGCAACGTTTGGAAGCCAAAACATTTGACTGGAAGGCGTTTGACGTCCAAGGTACGACTAGGTTTCTCAGTGAGAGCAAGTGTGGTGTATTGGTCAGTGTGTTGGACTAAAGCTTGGGAGATGGGGGTTCCAGTCTCCACTCAGTCATGAAGCTCACTGGATGGCCTGAGCTAGTCACTGTCTCTCAGCAGAACCTACATCACAGGTTGTTGTGAGGATAAAATGGGGACAGGGAGAACCACATGTGCCACCCTGAATTCCTTGGAAAATAAAGGTAAGGACAATAAAAACATATACATAAATGAAGAGTAAAGCATTTCATAAGCACGTAGGGCAGTCTTTCCCGACCTGGTGCCCTCTAGCTGTTTTGGACTACAACTTCCTATCAGCCCTGGCCAGCATGGTTGTACTGAATGGGACTGATGGGAATTGCAGTCCAAACATCTGAAAGACATCATGTTAGGGGAGCATCATATGAAGCTGCCTCATACTGGATCAGACCATTGGTTCCATCTAGCTCACCACTGCCAACAATGGCTGACAGTGCTGTCCAAAGTTTCAGGCAGAGGACACCCTCTGTCGTCCTTCCTGGGGATGTTGGAGAATTCCAACATGGACTCTTCTGCATGCAAAGTAGATGCTCTGCCACGGAGCTGCAGCAATTCTCCAAAGATTGGTGAAGGGTGATATAAGATCTAATAATCAACCCCAGCACTGAGGTGCCTTGTAAATGTGGATCTTGGAGTATAATATCACTTGTTCTTAGCTATGAGAGGGAGTATGCCAAAGGTCAATAGGCAGTGGTTCTCTAATCAGTCATAGAGATATGGCAATGTTGCCTCCTTGCATGGTGCTCTCTTTTTTAACTTGAGCCCACAGCAAACCAAGTTGTGACCTTGAAAAATGTCAGGCAGGGAGTCAGTCTGTGTGCTACCAAGGGAACTGCAACAGCCACACTAGCCGGGGAGACCTCCATGCAGATGATACCCATCCAGCAATTCCCTGGGCGCTTCTAGACTGTTGCTTTTTGGGTGGGATTCAATCACAAACCAGCAAATTCCGGTTGCACGGTTATAGTTGACTGGGAGCTCTTGTAGATCTAACTGGAAAGTGGTGGAGAAATGCACTGGAAAATGTGGGGGAACATTTGCTTGATGCAATGTTGTCTAGCTCTAGCCTCCCCATAAACAAGAATGAATGCTCATTAAATGGCCTACATTATCTAATCTCCCTGGAAACGTATCCGGATGACTGTTCAATAAACAGATCATCTGGAAGCAGCCCTTGCTGAAGCTTCTGAGTCAGCCATGCTCAGTGGATGGAGAAACTATGAGACCTGTGCTTGCAGATTACAGGTGTTTCCCCTCCCATCCACTGTGTCATGAATCCCAAGATGACTTGTTGGAAGGACTGGTCAAAGGGTGAAGAGTCGAAGAGTCTGGAGAGTGCTAAGCTTGATGCTGGGGAGGGGCCAACTAACCTGCCAGATGTCCCCTCCATGCAGATGCTGGATGTCTCTTCAGAAGATGGAGAGCTACATAAACCAGTCCCTGCCTTGCCTCCTGCAAGAGGGCTGTCCCCGGCAACTGGGGAGGTGGACAAATAGTTGGCTGGGCAGACCCACCTTCTGTCTCTAAGGACACACCTGGGACTGGATGGTTGAGGGGGCTTCCATCACTGCCCTGCATCCACCACTCTGCCTAATGTTAGGGATGGCACTGCTTCTATTGTAAGTCAGTTGCTCCAGTGCGTAAACATAAACTGTGACGTGTGCACACAAAAGCTATATAGCATTCTAGCCTTACATAGAAGATCCTAAGGCACTAAGTGCATAGCTTGGAAGTTTCAATGGTGTCCATTAAATTCTGTCCCCAGCTAAGAGCCACATTATTCTAATGTCCGGATCTGAAGGTAGGATAGGAAGAAAAAATAAATGAAAATTAAGAATAGAAGACAAAAAGAAATCTGCTGGTCGTAGCTGAAAATGGAACTTTACTCAATAGCCTTTTCCTTAACTTTTCCACTGTAAGGGATTTATAATTACCATGTCTTGTTATGATATCCTGTAATCCAGACATGATTGTTAAAATTACAGCATCCTTTGCAATTTTGTACATTAAAGTAGGAAACAGCTAGCATTATCTTCTTGGAAACCTCAAACAATATAATTTTAGGGACTAGCAACTTTGTTGCAGTGCCAGCAGCTTTAAAACCGCAAGGTCACGGAGGTCAAAATTAAATTCACTTATGCAGTATTTTGAATCTAAAAATCAATTTTAAATTCCATCGTCATCATGATTATCATCCGTACTTGATCTACATTTTTCCTTTGGCCATCAAGATTATCCATATAATCCATCAAGCCCAATGTTTTAATGTTCATACCAAAGGGTTTTGAAGTGAATCTGTAAGCGGGCATATACTGAAATGTTACATCAGGGATGGGGAACATGTGGTCCTCCAGATGTTGCTGGATTCCACCTCCCATCATCCCTGCTCATTGCTCATTGCGTCTGCTAGGAATTGGATTCCAACAACATCTGGAGGGTCACAGGCTCCCGTGACACCACCCCTGTGTTACACTGAAGTAGCTTATTCATGTAAGTATTTATATTTTTTCTCATAGCAATGGATTCTCTTATTGTTCTTATTGAGTGCTTAAATTATTATTTGATAAGAGTAATGTTAGTTGAAGTTATGAAATATGTTTAAGTAAATGTATATATTACCAAAACACCAACATACATATGGCTGTATTGTTTTTTAGGAAGGACGGTTAAGTAAACCAACTGTATACTTCCTGAAAAGGTTAATCTCTCATTTTTTTGCTCTTTTTATTTACTTATTTAACAATAAAAAATAAGAAAACATTAAAACAACCCAAGCCATAGCAGCATCTCTTACAGTCCATCACACATATAAGGTCACAAAAAACAGAGAGATAAAAATTATTATGTCTCTTTCTCTTTTTATCCCAAGATGAAAAAGGTTTATCTTTAAAGTTTTCTTTTTAATTATTTGGAAATTCAAAATGCAGAATAGTTCCTGTTACAGTAAGAGCAGAGACAACATACCTCAAAACAAACAGTTAAATTTCCATCAGTATTTATTTTTTATTGTGAAACGTAAGTTTTCACATTTTCAAGATACAAACATAGACCCATTGGGTTAATGCAATTCATTATTATCAAAATAAGAACAATTTTAACATCCAGATGAATGATGAATTAACGTCATGAATTTCTTACATCACCACAAAGTCAATACCATGGCCCTCATTATCTCTGTCTCTCTCTCCATACCTGCACATATATGCAAACCACATTGTGGAGAAATCAGATTTAAAAATGCATTGACACTGATTTCAACTGACTAATATATCCTTCTCCAACCTGGTGCTTCCCATAGGTTGTTCACCACAACTCCCAGCATGGCCAAGTTATGATGGGAATTGTAGCCCAACAATACATTTCTTTATTACATTGATATGCCACCCTTCTTTGCTAAGGTGCTCAGTAGAAAATTTTTTTTTTAAATAAAACATTTAAAAACACATAAGAACATTAGAAACATCTTTAAAACATGCAGATCAGAGGGCACCAGGTTGGGGAAGACTGGAGTGATGTCATCTTAATTTACTTGTGTTCCTTATTAGCAGGAGAAAATGTTTTCCCTCAATATAGCTCTGCCTGAGTATGCAGTTGGTGGGATGTTTGTCAATGAACCGCCCTCCCTGTTTTTTCTGGGTATTAGATTGGAGCCATTAGGCGAGTGAGTCGCTCAGAAGAGCTCATTTTTCTTAGTATTCTGTTTGGTATGTTTGGGCAGTGAAAAGGGGAAGACTGGGGGTGCCAGTAATTTCGCAGTATTTTCAGTGGATCAATAAAAGGTGGTTATGACCTTAAAGTCTGTTCCCTTTGCTTGTACTAGCTTCTGGGATGCTGTAGGAGGGGATTGATTTACACAGGTTATATAATTCAGCTCTTCTGAGTAGAATTCCTTCAGCGATGCAGAAGCCAAAACTGACACCTAGCCACGTGGGCCCATCATGTAACCCACACTAACTTGTCATGAGACCAATCTGTAAAAAATAGATCACTGGTGTAAACTTACACTAGAGTGAGCTCTGCAGAGCTTGTGTGACATGCTCTGAAGTCACCCATTATTTTCAGAACTCTTTTCTAAGTTGGCCTCAATGAACTTTCAAAAGTAGGTTTAGGTTACATTACTGGCTTTACAACAAGACATACTATTTTGAAGTATGCTCTTTCATTTTTGCTTGCTTTTTGCACAGTCTTGTGTGTTAGGCGGTGCAAGACAGACTAGTAGAGGGAAAAGAAATCAAAGGTCCTTTAGTTGCAATGTGTCCTCTTCCACTCCAAGGTTTTGTGGGTGTCTTGTGAAATGGCCAGGCTTAGCTTGCTCTCACTTATTTTATTTATTTAGAAACACATATAAACCTTTTAATACTTGAGAAATCTAAGCAGGGTACAACATACAAACAATAAACAGTAGAAGTAGAAGAAAAAAGCAGCATAAAACCAGTAAAAACATATAAAAACAAACAGGGAATTCAGGGAATTCAAACAAGTAAATAATAAAAAGGGTGCCTTTAGATTGAAGACATCTGAAGCAACTGATGGTTTCACAAATGACAAAATGAAGTGCATTCCAGAGTTCAGAGACAATAGCAGAAAACGTCGATTTTCAGGTCACTGCCCTTGTGATATTCAGTAGGCAATGTACAGCACATGTGGAATTTCCTGTAAGCAATCTTGCAGGTGTATACAAGAGCAGATGATTTCTCAGGCTACTAAGTGAATGAAAGCATTCCCTTATATTGCAGACCCTTATCTGTTTGATCACATATTGTGAGCAACAGAAATACTGAATTAGTCCTGTTTACCAGTCTCCCATTATGTTGCGTGAAGTTTCAGATGGAGACATCTAGTGGCTATAATACACAAGACACCTGGATTACACCAAAGACTGAGTCTAGAACCCAGATCTAGAAAGGTGAATCCTCCCCACTCCTCCATGAGAAACTGTTGGCAATTTTATTTGAAAATCATTTAATTTCCCTCAGAATTCCTACATTTTTGGTCTGAATAATATTATCCAAATGCAATGTTAAACACTAATTTCTTTGGCAGTGCTATATTGGGTTTTGTGGGGGATTGGTCTGGATGTCATCTTTGGGGTCCTCTCCCTGCCTATGATTTTATCTCTGTAAGATGTGATGCTCTAGAGAAGGAGACTGCTAAATGAATAGCTCTAATCAAGTTTGTGAAGTGTCTCTCTGCATATCTAAAGAGTACAGAACTACAGTGCCACAGAAACTATTTAATTCATTAATTTGTCAGTTTCTCTATCTCGCCCTCAGGTCCAGGAAACCTGTGGTCCTTCAGATGTTGTTGGACTCCAGCTATCAGCTTGGCCAATGGTCAGGGATGATGAGAGTTGAAGACCAACAATACATAGAAGACTACAAGAATGACTAATCCTGTACTAGCTGAAGATGGGCAGGCCTTCTGCTCCCTACCCAGCCGAGCTGGAAGTGATGCCATTGTTGAGTGTAAGAGAACAATACAAGTGAGACTATTCTAACTTGGCAGCTGGAGCTGGTAACACAGAGATTTTGTGAGATTCCAGCACTATGGGACTGAGAGGCTCTCCACTCTGCTGTGAAACATAGTGGGTAGGGATGAACAGATCTGTCTATTTCACTCTTAGCTTCTCATTTCCCCAATATTCAGTTCTCCATGTTTTCTGCACAGATTTGCTTTTTAAAAAAATCCTCATGAAAATTCAATAGCATTTTTTGCAAGCATTTTTCCTTAATATATACACATTATGTCCATTTCTTCCAATATACACATTTTTGTAAACATTGTTTGGCTAGAGAACTACATCACAAAATCTAGAGAAGTGTAAAATTATATGAGGACCAAAACAGTCCTCATATAGTTTTTAAAAGTGTGAATTTGTTAGGTTCAACACTAAATGTGAACTGAACCAAATTTCTCCCCCACCCCCACTAAAGGGGGCCCAGTACTGCTCAGGTGTTAATGTTGTCAGCTCTTCCTTTATATGCTCGGGCTGCATATACATGTAGATATATCACAAAGACAACACAGTCTCAAGTGACCTCAGTTCTGGGAAACCAAACCCAGGTATGCACTGGCATCACCAGTCTGGTGGCAATAATAAAATGCAATGACATAGTTGCAGGGTTTTCATCTCCTGAGCTTTCTGCAGGATTTGGGGTTTAGTGTTCCTAAAACCCCCATCAAGAGAGAGAGAAAGAAACTCAACTCTCTAAACAGCAATCAAATATTACTTGGTGACTTTACACATTTGGGCTTATTTTATCCCTGCCTGGTTCTTCCAGCCTCCCCACCCCCCGCCCAAGCTGAATGTACAAAAAGGCAAGGTGTGTCTTAATAACACACTTTGCACTTCCACTTAAAAGGCGTGAAAGTGTGACTGCAATGAGCTGAAAGCCTGAAAGAAATGTGCATAGTTTTTCTTTGCATAGAAGCATAGTATTTAAAAAATAACAATAAAGTGATATGCTGTGATTTGGGTTGATTTGGGAGCTGGTGTGAAACTTGCTACAGAACTAAACAGGGAAATGAAGTGACTTGAGTGATTCATGAAGTGATTCTTGAGTGATCATACCATAAACTGGCTAATCCGAGAATCTGTTAATTATTATCAAGCTCTGATCATGACATTTAATAGGTTCGATGCAGCCATAAAGGAAGGATTTATGCTGTCCCTCACTAAAATGTGGACTGACACCAAGATAACAAACAGCCAAGGTTGTCTGATATATAAAGCGACTTCTTTCCCTGTCATTCAAAACAAAAGCACACACTCGCAGGTTTGTTGTAAACCTGTCTATGCACATGATGATAGCACAGAGAGGGTGTTGTGCTCCACTCTCCTCTGTTCTGTACTGGAAGCCGGACGTGTTCATTTCTGTTGTCTCTCCTGAGCATGTTTAGGATCAGAGACAAGAAATAGATGTTTGAGGAGCAGAAAAAATGGTTCTCCCATTTGTAGTCTTTCTCATCAGTGGCATAGTGTAGGTTGCCAGCACGCCGGGGCGTTTGAAGGGGGTGAGTGGAAGGGAGGGAAATGAATGGAGTATGCATGCACATTCAACTGCCTAATGGCGTCTGCATCACTCAGGAGATTGCAGTCACAGAGATCAGAAAAGTTGTTTCTTTGTCTGGAGAGGTCACTTCCTGGTTCGTATGGAGAAGCCAATGATAGAGCATGCAGCTGTATTGAGGCAGCACCAGGTGTTGAAATTTTGTGCCCCTTACAATTCTGTGCCTGGAACAACTGCCCTTGTGGCCCTCCCATGCTACACCACCAGTTTCTCATGTCATAATCTAGAGAATGATGCTGCTTTGCCTTTTCTTCAAGACCACTCACACATTCTGTTATTTATTATTACATTTCTATCCCACCTTTCCTCCAAGGTGCTCAGATTGGTATACAATTTTATCTTCACACCAACGCTCTGAGGTGGGTTAGGCTGACGGACTGTGAGTGGCCCAAGGTCACTTAGCGAACTTTACGGCTGAATGGGCATTTGAAACCTTGTCTGCCAGGTCCCACTGTATCACACTGGCTGCAATCCTAATTCTCACTGATATAATGGGACTCGTGCATAGCATTGTACTGCATAGGCATACAAAGTTTGTATGGAGACCTAGATTCATATGCATGAAGCTATGCTTCCTTATTAGCTGTGCTTTCATAATCACACATTTTATAATCTGCTTTTCAGTAATGCTTCTCAGAACATAGCACAAAAAAGGACAAAAACAATATTTAAGCACATAACTCATTTAATAAATGCAGTAGTAGAAATATGTGTACTCTAAGAGTCTCTTAAGATTATTAAAGGTCAAATACAAGCCTAAAAGGAAAGCTTTTAACTGCTCTCTTGAGGAAGCTCTCAGAACTGGCAGATCTCTGTAGCAACAGCCTGGCTGGTCAGCGTGGGCCATTACCAGGAAACAGCTATTAATAGTTGAGGGCAATTGTACCTGTCTTGGCCATAAAACCTGGAGTGAGTCTTTACTACTGGACCTGAACCAATGGGGAAATGGCAAGAAGGCATTGTAAAGCCAAACCATGACTTCGTGCAACCAAATAAGCATGCCAGCTCCTGGAGAGAATAATCCAGCTGCTTTGTTGCTCCCACTTGTTTGGCTGATGCACTGTGTCACCCAAACCCAAGATCGTGGTTTAGCTCTCTCAGATGACCCACAATCCGTAAATCATGGGACAAATCTTGGTAACTACTTGTGGTTAGTCTGCCGAGAGATAAACCATGAGCTCATGTCCAGGTGACATGCTAAGCCAAACTATGGTTTAGCTCAGCATTGCACAGCAACAATATAACCAGGGAGGAGCAAAGTGGTTGGGGTCTCCTCTCTGGCAGCCTGCAAGCCCATATACTCATGTTAGGTTTGGCTTAGTATGATGCGCGATCCAGGCCAATAAAGTGTTAACTAACACTTCCCATCTCTCAATGAAAGTCTTATGATATGCCCCACCCTAATCACTTTTATTGGGTTGGAGCTGAGTCAAATGATGTAGCTCATTCACCCGAGTCCTCAAGGCCGACTTTTATTGCAGGTCTATTCTGCAGCATGTTGTTTACACAATAATAGTGCAATAGTGGTGGATTTATTCTGCTTTAGTTTGTTTTGCAATGCTCCTCCAGTGCTATCACATACCGTATTTTTCGCTCTATAGGACACACTTTTCCCCCTCCAAAAATGAAGGGGAAATGTGTGTGCGTCCTATAGGGCGAATGCAGGCTTTCGCTGAAGCCTGCAGAGTGAGAGGGGAGACCCCGCCGCCAGCCCCGCAAGCTCCGGGGACAGTGGGGAGGCGCAGCGCGTCTTCCCGCTGTCCCCGGACCTGTTCTGCAGGCGGGCGGCGGGGAGAAGAGCGCTTCTCCCCGCTGCCTGCCCCGCAAGCTCCGGGGACAGCGGGGAGGCGCAGTGCGTCTTCCCGCTGTCCCCCGACCTGATCTCAAGGCGAGTGGCGGGGAGAAGAGCGCTTCTCCCCACTGCCTGCCCCGCAAGCTCCGGGGACAGCGGGGAGGCGCAGCGCGTCTTCCCGCTGTCCCCCGACCTGATCTCAAGGCGGGTGGCGGGGAGAAGAGCGCTTCTCCCCGCTGCCGGCACCACAAGCGCCTGGGGGGTAAATAAATTTTTTTTCCTTTATTTCCCCCCCAAAAAACTTTATGCGTCCTATGGGCCGGTGCATCCTATGGAGCGAAAAATACGGTAATTGCTGTCTGGATGGGCTACAGCATAACAGAAGTGGGACAAAAATAAACCAGAACATTTGTGGTATAAAAAGTTATGGGATTTCAACAGGAAGTTATGGGTTATGCATTGACAGGAAGTGAAGCAATATGACTGCTCCAAAACTTTTGCAGGTGCAAACAGTATTGAAACTGGGGTTGTGTGTGACTGCCCCAACAACTTCAAGAGCACAAATCATCATGAATGTGCAATAAAAAGTATGTCTCCAGGGGCCACTGATCTCAATGGATGAGCCACAAATAATAAAGGGCTAATAATAAAGGGCAAGCAATAAATGGCAAAGGGAAACCTGCTCCCACACCACTCAATGGCCCCTGAGCTAGGCTCATTAAATGCACACAAACACTAGGCAATTCTTTCTGGTAAGTAGTCCAAAAGACACCCACACCACTTGACATCCCAAAGAGACCATCCTGTTTAGTAGTGACCCTTCCAGTGGTTTGCCTTTGGCAAAACAAAAAACCCAAATCCTTCCCTACCACCCAGCAAAGCTCCACTAATGAGTCAGTTTGAACATAGCCCTAGCCAAAGCATAGGCAGTGCCTATTAGGCACTCATTGGCTGCTGGTGGGCAGGTAGAAACAGAAGGAATGGAGACAAGGTAGAAGCAGTGCATTTCTTCACCCATCGCTGTGAATGTATGATGTAAAAAGCCTGAGAAATCTGTGCAACCTGTTTAATGGAACATGTTCCATGAAAATTAGCCCCTTTCTCTCTAGAATGGTTGAATGATTGAGTATATGCATCTTTTAACGTGATAGAATTACAGATAGAAATCACTGTAAAGGAATATATAATCTACAATAAACGTTCCAGTTAGTTATAAAAGGAGTCTGCTTTATTGGCAGGGAAAACACCGTATGGTGCTTTATTCATAATGCATATTAACAAAACCAGTCAGAAGCATATGTATCTTCTAATCATGGCTTCACACTTACAGGAACGATGAATTCCAATTTGTTTACTGCATGTCTGCATGGTGAGCATTGTAAAATATGGAAAAAGAGATGGGTATCTGAAATGTGTGATTAAATGTATCTGTGAGCTGTGAATGGCCAAGGCTCTTGGGTACATTTTTAAAGCCACAAACTGGTGTTTGCCATGCAGACATGTGGTGGATGAATGAGAGCCTCTCATTCTAATAATGCACATAGGGGCCATGGGGCTGTTCCTTCTATGTGCCAACTTCAAAAATAGAAGAATTGGTCCTCTTTTTCGTATGTACACAAATGCTTTCAGCACTCTGTAAACACAGGAATGGGATGATGACATTGAAGCTCTGCCTGAGAAGCTTGCCCTCTGGTGAAAACACTGATAGCCTAGATAGGTGTGGGCCATGCTTTGGAAGTCCAAACCTCAAGCCATAAAATGTATGCAGTCATCAAACTTTGGCACAGATAATCTGCGGAAACAGAAAGAGAGGGCAAAAGCCAAGTCTTCTTTACAATGATTGCTTTGTGGCCTTGCTCATGTGTAGGCAGGCTCTGAGTTGCATTAGAGTTTGTTCCATGAAGCCATAGGCAAGGCATAGCTTCTCATTTGGAAGGAAGGAATTCATTGCCCATTTGCTTTTCAAAGCTCCTTGTCTTGTTCCTAAAACATCTTTTTAAAGCAGTCTGCATGGACAGGGGAGGCATGCTAGATTTTAATGTGGTAGCATGGAGGCATCATTTCTTGCGGTGTACAAATTCATTTCTCATTGTGTACCAACTGGTCTTTCGTCAACAGGTTAAGCAGATTCCAAGCCCTGTGAAACCAGAGAACTGTGGGATGAATGTTCACACTAAGGGCAATGATGCCTCTGTCATGCCATTTCCAAGTATCCAAAAACAAACAAACAAACAAACAAACAAACAAACAAACAAACAGACAGACAGTCAGTCAGACAGACAGACAGACAGACAGACAGACAGACAGACAAACAAATGGCTGTCTTCAGTGTGTGTTGCTGAGACTACAGCAAGCAGATGATCATTTGGCTATGATGAACCATGGAGCGTGTGGCCGAGTCCACATCAGTTTCCCAATCTCTGCCAAAGCTGACCATTGATCCTACAGTTGCCAGACTGATCTTTTCCTGCTAAAAATGAGCCATTCAGTTTAGACAGCATCAAAATGATGAGTGGCTTGATGCAAAGATAAGGGCACATTCCTTCAGTCACCTGTGTTTACAAGATGAACACACTGCGTGGCTCAATAGCTTCTTAAGGCTTTGTGTGCACAATAAATATTGCTGAGCAATGTGTGCAGCTTCCCCTTTAGCACGCTAAAATAATAGGACTTATAATAAGCAATAAATGGCACGTATTGGTGGCGCACATCAACCCTTCTTGGCCCTGGCAATTTTGCACTCAAGAGTTTGTATCTTTTGCAACTTCTCATCCAGTTTAAACTTTGCATTTGCTAATGGACGCACTCGGCCATGTAGCAAGTGACAGAAGCAGAATTCTTGCCAGCAACAAATGCCATACTATTGTGTGTGTTTGTGAGTCTATAAGAGTCTGATGAATATTAGCGGCATACTTCGGAAAGTTTCCCCCCTCTTTTCCAAAGCTAACGCTGGCACGTTTTCCCTTTGGCGTACATCTGATGTCATTGTCTCTCTCTTACTGCCCTTACAAAGTATTAGCTGACAGGCAGCACTTAATGCACTTATGGAGATGCCGTGGACAAAGCTAGATACACTTCCCAAAAATGCAATATATATTTTTGGGAGTGAGGAGAGAGAAGATTTTGCCATGCCAACTCATTATGTAAGAGGCATAGCATGATGAGTCTTATTCTTAGAAAGAGATGAAGATCTGGAAGGTTACATATGCTGCTGTGCCCTGGGCCACTGGGCTGGTATAAGGGAATCCGAACACAACTTGTGAAAGACCAAGGGGCAGCAAGCAATGAGAGTAGTCCCATAGTCAGTTACGCTTCTAGACAGGCACCATCTAGAGAAAGTTGGAGAGGGTGGCATTACCTCTTTCATTCCTTCCTCTTGCCAGTGCCTTGAGAAGATAGATTTATCTCTACAGCTGCATATATATCATGCATTTAAAGCACTCCCCCCAGAAACATGGGAACTGTAGTTTGTTAAAGGTGCTGGAAACCGTAGTTCTGTGAGGGGTAACTGTAGTCCCCAGTATTCTTTGGGGAGGGGTGTGTGCTTTAAAAGCATGGTGTGCATGCAGCCTACATTTGCTCTTCTTGCTACAGCTAAGAAGACAAAACAACAAAAACAAAACCCAGAGAATAATTCTCCCTTCTTTGGCAGCGATTACTGTGCTTTCGCCATGTCAGATTGTAGATATGGTTTCCTCTGTTTCTTTTTTGGTCTTATAGAGGCTGCAGTCCTTTGAGCAAACCGGAGAGTGCCATGGTGGTTTTAGGCTGGTGGCCAGTCCTGCCAAGCCCTACTCATGAGTTAAACTTTGAGCGGAGAACCTCAGGACCCAAACGTCAACATCATCTAATCTCCCAGCAAACAAATCAGGATGAATATTCAATAAACAAGTCATCTGGAAGTGCCATTAGAAAAGATACAATATCTAAAGCAATAATCAGTGAAACACACATTTTATATACTGATAGATTTTACAATGTCTTGCTTAGGATATATTTATATAACCAAGCCAATTTCAGCAGTAGTATATCTGTAGTACAGGTAGAACCGCCCCCCCTCAGCCAATTAAGTGTTTGAAATAGGCTATATTTAGCACTTTGCCTCCTTCCTCTGCACTACATTTCAATTTAATGCTAGACTAGCATGCAGTTACCTAATTATAGAGTGAAGTGTGTTACGAGTTCACAACAAAGCCACCCATTTAGCACATCGGAAATCTCGATTGCTGTAAGAATTAAGAAATGCACACCACTCTCCCACTTTTATTGGAGAATAAATCAGTGTCCTGAACATTTAGATCTGTCTTAAACACTTGATATAATGCTCTGACAATGACAAAATATAGGTTCTGCAGGAGTTATCCCTGCTTTTGTTTTTCTTTGTTTTTTTTTTTAAACAGAGTGGGGAAAATAGTGCAAACACATAGTAAAGGAGTAAGGTCTATTACAATACAGGAAAGAGAGGTGACATAAGAAAGACGTAACCTTGGCTTAGATAAGGGGAACAATTACCCAGCATTAATTCTGTTTCCACAACTTGGCAGTAAAGCAGGTAATCTTTGGAAGTAAACTCTTGTGAAAGAGTTCAGCTGCCAGGTTTGCCTTGACAAGACACTGATAGATATTCTAAAACCTAGATCTGCAATCTCAGGAAGCTGTTTTTCCCACATAACTTCTTTTAAATGGAATTTTGCATCTCCTTAGGCAAGATTGCCTCCTACCTGCAGCATCCCTACTGGCTTGTGGTACTACCTTTTTCTTTCTTGCAGAATCTTTTTTAATAATTCCTGCTTTGCATCTGCTTTTCCACACACCATATACATTCAATGCACATTTAAAGTGTGTTACTTCCCTCAAAGAATCCTGGGAACTGTAGTTCCACCCTTACAGAGTTGCAATTCCCAGAACCCTTAACAAACTACAGTGTGGATTCTGGAGGGTGTGTGTGTGGCAAACCATGCGCTTTGAATGGGATGTTGAATATGCTTTTTATCCACAGTGGCTCCTCACTTACACCCACTCCTACTTTCTGTTGTTTCATGCTAGGAATGACTATCCTATTTATCTACTTGCACTTGGACGTGCTTTCGAACTGCTAGGTTGGCAGGAGCAGGGACCGAGCAACGGGAGCTCACCCTGTCGTGGGGATTCGAACCGCCGACCTTCTGATCGACAAGTCCTAGGCTCTCAGGTTTAACCCACAGCGCCACCCGCGTCCCTACTCTTGGGGAATAGTTGGCAGTAAATACATGGCAAAACGCTAGTGCACTCATGTTCTGAGGAAGCCAAACTCTCTGAACTGTATCTGAACTTTAATATCTAGCATGTCATTGGCAATAAATAAAAGTTATGGGGAAGCTAGGGGCTACGAGCAACAAGGGCTGTGTGGTCCCTATGTTTTTCATGGCCCTAACCAGTTCAGGAGCATGTATAGGTTTGACTAGCTCCTAGCCTTGTATTTTGATTGGTGGGGCCTTTCTATTGATGTTACATCCATTTCAGTTCTGAGCCATTTGTTAGTGATCTGTAACCAATAACTAGTACTTCCCTGCTTTCACCTGCATTCCTCCTATAGTCCATTAACCCCACAGCTGGCTTGGTTGAAGCCTATCACCTATAGGCAATAGTATGAGGTAGGTGGCATGGGAAACTGGAAGAAAGTCTTCCCAGCATGTTTCATCCTGTAGCACAGTCAAATGCATTATTTCAGGATGATTTTCAACTTGGAGCCGTCAGCAGGCGGTTAATTTTTAGCCAAACTGCAACATATGGAGTTGGTCATGTTAAATGACACTGTAAGCATAAGTCAGCATGGATTAAAAAAAATAAATATGAACACACAATTTCAAATTAAATGCCATAATTTAAAACAGTTATTAGAAAAAAATTCCAAGTCTAACCAAGCAATCCATAAAATTAACCAAATGCATTTACGTAAAACACAATCAAAACTAGCAGTGAAATAACCACTAATGATAAAACCAGCCCAAGTTCTTACTTATTTTCTTACATTTTAAAATCTTATTATCTTTCTTACATCATGGTACCCAGGTGGCTTCTCAGACCTTCATGCATGCAAGCACTGTGATGCAGCAGCAAAAAAATTCTAACGTTATTCTAGACTGCATCAAAAGAAGTATAGTGTCCAGATCAATGGAAATAATAGTACCACTCTATTCTGCTTTGGTCAGACCACACTGGGAGTGTTGTGTCCAGTTCTAGGCACCATAGTTTAAGGATATTGACAAGCTGGAATGTGTGCAGGGGAGAGAAACAAAGATGATTTGGGTGCCAGATTTTGTGGATGCAAGCCACCCATCATTTCTTGATGTAGTAAGTGTTGGAATTTAATCAGTGTTTGAGAATTAAACTGCAAACACTGAACTCCCAGGTCCAGCAAGGATTCAAGAAGGAAACAACACAGGCTAACTTCCTCATGAGGTAATCACCTGGTGATGGCTGAGACATTAACTCAGTGCTTTTTTTTCTAGGGGGACACATACCCCTAAACATTTTGTGAATCTTTGTACTTTTGTCCATTTACTGTATTTATATTTCCCAATTTGAACTATAAAATGGTGATTTTCTTGAGTGAAAATGAGAGTACCCCTAAACAAGCACTGCATTAATTTAACAAAAGATGAGCCATCAGGACATTCAGTGCCAGACAACCTATGTGTTTGTGTTGCCCCTCCTCCAGCTGTGTGTTAGTGGACAGAGACAAAAAAGGGCTTAGGGTTTCAGTCTGGATGATGTAGGCTGGAGGGCAATTGTTTCACTGGGTTAGTGGAGACAAGGAAGAAGAGCGGGGCCGGGGGGGGGGGCGAAGAGCACCATGTGGACTTACTGTGACAGGCTGTAACAAAGAAACAAGAGAGCATGGCTGATTTCTGTTCTTAGACCCAAGCCTGCTACACCTATGGGAAAAGCAAGAGACCCTCTTGGAGTATAATGCTTTGAACCCTTCCATCTAGACTCAGGTTGTAGACATGTGTAAATAAAACATATATCATAAAGACACCAGTGTCTCTTCTGTGCCTCATGGTCCATTGCTCATGGAGACTGGGGTGCAATGTAGCTGTACAGTACTGTACAATGCTACTTCTCACTATAAAAAGCTTTACAAGGGACCAAGGATCACATGTTCCAGTGATAAATGCCTCTGAAGGTGTTCTGATCCTCGGAGATAATGCTGTTATGTGGTGTGGGAAGCCTGGCTCATAAATCGTATTCTTTATGATAATGAGAAAGGTATGAGTTTATTCTGAAAACATCTGCACAGTAAAATGAGTGCATTTCCTCTTGCAGCAGAATCTCTTCACATACTGCATGCAGAAAGCTAAATCTGGTTGGTGTGTCACTGCTCAACATGTTTTCGGCAATAACTGTAGTTCTCTAAAGCTAGGAGCAGGGGCCTGTTCATTTTGAGGGCTGCATTCCTTGCTGGGCAACATTCTGTAGGCCACATGGCAGTGGTTTGCTAGTTTCTACCCACACTCACACACCCATTTCTTTCGTACATCTAGGCAAGGAAGAGAAGAAGAGTTTGGATTTGATATCCCGCCTTTCACTCCCCTTCAGGAGTCTCAAAGCGGCTAACATTCTCCTTTCCCTTCCTCCCCCACAACAAACACTCTGTGAGGTGAGTGGGGCTGAGAGACTTCAGAGAAGTGTGACTGGCCCAAGGTCACTCAGCAGCTGCATGTGGAGGAGCGGAGACGCGAACCCGGTTCCCCAGATTACGAGACTATCACTCTTAACCACAACACCACACTGGCAGGGTCTGTGGCCTCAGGAGAGAGGGCACGGGTGTGTGGCTTGCGGACAGTCCCAAGGGCCAGATAAAGAGGACAGAAGGGCCACATTTGAATCCTTCTGGCTTACATTAAAAAAAACAAACTACAGAACGTGGCTCACTTAAAATGGTAACATGTGGGTGAATGCTTTCTCTATGTTTGAAATGAGGACCTTTTTTCAATAGCCCAGCTTGCTGGAAGCCCTGGGGGTTATGGAGACAAAGTGGGTCATTGCCCCCTGCTGTATCTTTGGTGTCAATGTTGAGAAAGCAGAAAGGGAACTGGAGACTAGCTTTGATTAAAATGTCCATGCTCCAAATAGCCAAAAGTCACATTTTAAAGCTGAGTCATCTCAAATTGCTTCCCAAGGTGAGGGAGAGTAAAAGCCATTTGGTTTACATGAGAGAGAATTAAATTACGTGCTTAACTGTGGCTGGGTCATGCCCTCCACACTGTGCTGTTAGGACTCAGTCTATCCGAAATTACTTATAAATATTTATATCTAATTGCATCCTTCAAAACAAGAGAACTACCTGCTTTTCGATCCTACCTTATAAAGAGTTATGTGCATCTATAACACTTGAATAAACGTCGTATATATTGTAAGCTTTAGATTACAATTCTAAGAGTGGAACCAGCAACTGGCAAGAAGGATTTGATATAGAACAATAACAGCAGTTGATGGTGTTTCATTTACATCATCCTCTCATATGGATCTATGATAACAGCTCCAGTTTACTGGGTTCATGCTGAACTCGTGGGGATCTGATGAATGACTTTTTGCTAGACTACATTAACCTTGAAGGTTATACTTGCAGTTAGCTACTGAACTCCCAGAAAAGAGCTAATTCATTCATCTCTTCTACTACCACCCCCCTTTCTTGTAAGTTATATTCAAGTAGATTGGGCCACTGGCACCTTATCATGCTATGAATTTAGTCTTGTTGGCACCATGTGTCAAGTGCAGTGTCAAGACTTTTTCTTCCTCGTATGCTGCAGCATACCCAGTACTGTCCCGTAATTGATTTATTGTACTCACTGTGCTTTAAACATTAACCTGCAGTTTCTGATGGAGCTGGATTAACAGTCCACTGCACCCAGATGTGCATGAACTAAGCAAAGAAGTGTAGGCAACTCATTAGTCACGAATTGCATTCTAACTCTTCATGCCCTGAGAGCCTGCTGCTCCATGGGGTGACTGAGTTCAGAAAAGTACCAACGGATTGCGCCTCCAACCAAAATGACATGCAAACTGCATTTGCTTGCAAATATTCCTTGTTAGCTTTGTGCCCCCCTTGCCTTTTCCCTTCTCCTCCCGTCTCTTACTCCCACTGCTTAAATTTAGACTGTAAGCTCCTCTCTGCTTATCTTTGTCATTTATATATAAATAGGAATAAAGACGCAGAAGGAATTATCCAATGCTAGGTGGTAACATCATTATATCCTATAGCCTGGGTGTTGGGATCTGGAATGACAAGGAGGGAGTCAATGGCAGGGAGTGGGAAGAAATGACTGAAGTGGAGTCCCCCCCCCCCCAATATCAAGGGAACAACTTGGGATCAGGTGTAGATCTCCAAGCATTTCATGTATCCTCAGACGTATCCTAAGGTAGGTCTTGAAACGGCAGCTAAGTGATTTCTGGTATACTGTCATCACAACCAGCGCCAGCCTGATTGCAGAAACACTTGAAGCAGTTGCTGGGGGGTGGCTGGTACTATTATGAGTGGCAGTGAAATAACATATGATCTGAGATGTGGGCCATTTGCAACATCACAATTCTTGGATTGAGTGCAGCTGTGCTGGAACAAGAGAGCTATGCCCTTATGTGTGTCCTCTGTGACACTGAAAAGGATTCTGGGATGGCAAAATGGCTGCAGGGTGCTTAGTTAGCTGGATGGCAAAGTGTCTAAGACTAACTCAGCCACCATTTCTCTTCTCTTGATCTTCACTAAACAAGTGTCTATTTTATAAATATTGAATACAGATAGCCAGGCCTGTTTTCCTCTCAGCTTTTCTCTGGTCTGTTCCTCATACCTCCCTCATGAAATCCCTTTCCCCCATCTCCTCAGCTGCCACATAACTCCCTGTCTGGCCGGAATCTGCAGCCAATCAGCCTCTGCTGTCATGCAGACCAATTAGAACGAATTTACCTGACCCAAGCCCCACCTAATAAATATTCAAAGCAATCCTCCCTCTTTCTCCTCTCCGAACCTGCCGCCAAACAGCTACTGCTAAACAGGCTTGCTATATACAGTAATAGTACGTTGACAGTCACAAAATATTCAAAACACAAACATAGACATATATGCAGCATTTCCCCACAGCAGGTCTCCTCAGGCAGCACAGTTTACCCTCAGTTCTGTTCAATAAATCATGCCAGATTAAGGAGATACCTTTTGAATAATCTGCATTTAATTGCTTCCCCCTAAAGTGTGCCATAGGGCAGAGGCTGCACGAAGGACTTGACGATGCCTGTCTTCATATTGCTTAACATCATAAGAGAGAGGGTTGCACAATTCTTGGCAAGACTTTGTAATCTCTTCAGGAAATTGTAGTGTTCACTATGACAACATCCTTAGCTGAAATATGCTAACATTTTTGCCAAAATTATGACCACAAATTATACGGCTACAGGAAGCAATCCAGGAAAAAAGAAGAGAGGGTTCCTCCTTTCAGACAGTCCACCCACTTATGGGATCAACTGGCTCCATGACCTTACTGTCTTGGATCACAAAGCAATACATTAGTGTTGTTGAGTTTTGCTGTGTGTGTGTGTGGGGGGGAGAGTTTGGCTGTATGCTTGATTCTTTCCTAATTCCTGGATATTTTATTATTTAGTATTTATCACAGTTATTTCCTACCTCTTCTCCAAGTAACTCAAGGTGGTGCACATGGTTCTCTGCCCATTTTATCCCAACAACCCAGTGAGCTTCATAGCCGAGTGGAGTTTTGAACCCTGGTCTCCCATGTTCTAGCCTTAACCACTATGCCACCCATTTGTCTCCCTCAATAATACTGGCTTAACTTTGCATCTTGGCTCCTCAAAGCCCTCTGCTGACTGAGGTATCATTCGTTTGTATGGCTTTTTCAGTGGCAGAAAGCTCTGAGGGAGGCTGGAGCTCTCCTGGCGGAATGAAAAGATTGTATAATATATTTTGTGTTTGTTCTCAAATGAACCTAAGCTGTCTGGAAGATGCCCTTCTCTATTATTCAGCAATCTCTTCATCTTTCACCTTGCTGCTGGCTGCCTTATGAAACTTTTACACTATGCATGTTTGACTGACACAGAGATAAGCAGCAACCCATTTTAAAATACAGGCATTTGGAATGCCATTTGCATTTTGTTTACTCTTTAGGTATGAAAAGGTTCCCTGCGTTAGAGGCACACTTCTTTTGCCTGGAACACAAAACAACACAGCAACAGAGGTGATTCTCCAGAATTATATATTTGTGCATGGAGGTGTTTCTGGGTACTTAAAAGTCTTGGGGCACAGAAGATGGTGGCTGTCTGGGGTCTCACTGGCACTGTGCTTTGCCCCTAGCCACCCTGTAAGGTGGAGGGGAGGTTTAAAAATCGGGAAATAGGCAGATGTTTTGGGCTCCACCACTAGCAATGCCCCTTGCTATGACATTCAAAAACACCCCTCACCAAAGGCTTCTTATAAAATTTGGCAGCCATGGGATAAGAGGACTCATCCTCTTAAGAACTGGTAACTGGTATAAAAACAGGAATCTGGGGTGGAATCTAGACACATATAAAAAATGTTGTGAAAATGCTTTAAAAGAAGTTTTGAAAAAAAATATTGCATTTGCCATAGCTCACTGCCGCCATCTAGTGTCACATTTGTATAATGCACTTTACAACACATTAAAAACATTTTATTTGCAGCTGTACAGCTGAGTCCTGGAAGCATTTTCACAATACTGGAAAGGTTAAAAAAACAGCCTTGAGACTGGTGCAATTTAATTTGTCTGTAAATAAACTGTACAGACTATGGCATGTGTGGCCCTGGGCTCCTAAATACATGGTCTGGAACTTCTGGTTTTAGCATTGTTGGCTGGGATAAAGTGACACTGTAACTGCTCCCATGCCACAAAGGTAATGTGGAACCGAGCCACCCACAGACAAGTCAAACACAAAACATCTCCAGTAGCCACCTTAACATCAAGATGCTAACAGTCTAATTTCAGCTTGCTTCTGAGTCCAGAGGGCTGGAGCTGCAACACTAAAACATACCTGCTTCCTTCTTTGCAGGCCTTTTCCCACCTGACCTAGGAGGGTGGGGCCTCGATTGATTCCAGCTACAAAAGCTGAGGGTGCTGAACAGACTCTTGGGTTGAAGTATTGTTTAGGGGCTTTTGTTTGGGCAGTGGTGGCAGAATGGAGGGGTTGTTGCTGCTGTTTTTGATTTTTCTTTTTTGTATCTTTATTTTAGATCTTATGGTTTACGTGGACATTGTTTAATTTGGTTTTTTACCTTTTGATGTTTTATTTATGTTCATTATTTTTTGTTATGTTTGCAATTACAGTATGTATTTTTTCATGTTGCAAACTGGTTTTAACTATGGAAAGCTGGCATACAAATAAAATCATGTACTGTATGTATATTAGCACTCCCTGGTAAATTGTACCTTCTTGCCTGATGCCGGCATTTAGCTTGTCTCTATGCCTTTGTTGGGTGATCTGGGTTTGTTGCACTGATGTGATCTTTCCTGATTGCTGATGCTATGTATTTCTTGCACAACAAACAGCATGTGATAGGGCAAAAGGTTTAGAAAATTCTGGGGGCTAGATGGAGATTGTCATGGGGCTCGCTATATAATTCTGTTTACAACTTTAGATGTCAAACTCTCCTAGCTCTTTTCACCTGTTGTGCATTTGCACCACACTGAGCCTGACAGTGAAAGTGCAGCTACATTGAAAAGGCTGTAAATATCACTGCAGGAAAGATTCTTGAAAACCTGGCTTTGCATATACAGAATGAGTAATAGCCCTCTGAGAATCAGACATGGAGGAAAATGTATACTGTTTGCCATGGCAAATATCTCTAGCAACATCATGGTGCCTCTGCTTGGTCCTATCAGATGAAGGCAAATAGCAGAATGTTGTCTTCAGCAGCTGAGCTTATTGTCTAACATATCTTTTTACACAGCATTGTGACCTGGGACCTGCTCAATTTTCATGTTTTATCATCACATAATTTCTTAATTAGTGCGTACAATGTGCTCATAATCTATTGATAAAAGAAAGATGCCTCTAATTACCATAAACTGGTGAGTCACACATAACCTTTTAAGATTATTAAAATGAAGGAAAAGGCAGATAAGTGTGCATCACTTTGAAAAGGGAAAAGGGAAAGGAAAAGTTGAGGGGCAAATGTGATCCTCTTGATTATATTTTACCACCTGGAACTTAATGGGCATGAAGCATATTTAAAGGTGAAAGGTAAAGGACACCTGGACGGTTAAGTCCAGTCAAAGGCGACTATGGGGCGTGGTGCTCATCTCGCTTCAGGTTGAGGGAGCTGGCGTTTGTCCACAGAGAGTTTTCCGGGTCATGTGGTCAGCATGACTAAACTGCTTCTGGTGCAACGGAACACCGTGATGAGTGCCAGAGTGCATGGAAATACTGTTTACCTTCCTGTGATAGCAGTACCTATTTATCTACTTGCACTAGTGTGCTTTTGAATTGCTAGGTTGGCAGAAGCTGGGACAGAGCAACGGGAGCTCACTTTGTTGTGCAGATTTGAACGCCGACCTTCCAATCGGCAAGTCCCAGAGGCTCAGTGGTTTAGACCACAGCGCCACCCGTGTCCCTGAAGCATATTTATGGTAGAGACAGGAGTTCAGCATTATCCATTTGCCAAGCCTTGCACTGCACTTCAGCGAATTTCTAAGCGAAGTGCTGTGAGGGGAATATTAATAAAATAATTAAATATTCCTGGGCATAATAATTATTATGACACACTTTCAATGCATTATTTGTATCTGGAGAATTTTCACACCCATTAGCAATTAGGATTAGTACATTTTCAGGGTAATATGCAGGAATTCAATCCCCCAACCCAATTTAATGATTTTTTACTTCTTGAGACTACATAAATTTCTGTAATTTACTTGTCTAGACAGCTTTGCTACAGTCTGCTGTCTCCTCAACAATGTATGTTGCCCAATTGTCTGTCATCTCCCCAGGCTGCAGCAGAAAGCATACATTTCTCATGGTTTTATTTATTCCAAATTTTCAACAATATTTCCAAATAGGTTAGTTTGTATTTCTGTCAGGGCTTTATTGCATGACTCACTATAATTCATCATATTTTCCTATTCTTTCTTTACAATTTATTCTTAGCTCTTTTCTTGACATCTCACACCTTAAATTCAAAATGGAAGCTGCAGTAAATAGGTGAAGGATCTGCCGATGCAGACAATATCTTGCTGAATTTGCTCCCAGCTCCTACTGGGTCTCTTGTGTTTCTCAGGCAGCACTCAGGATCCCACCAACCTGAACCCTACTTAACTCTGCTTGTAGATTAGAAGGATATTATTTTGCCATGAAAACGTGTGACTTAAACATCCATTGCACATTGTTCTGAGCTGGGTGGGTTATACCCCTTTACAAATAGGCCAGAGTTAGTTTGAAAATATATTAGTGGAATCATTTCCCCACCCCATTTTGAGTTCAGAACTGTAAATTTATAATTGTGATCTCTGTTCTTATTTATTGAGAGAACTCAAGCTGAACATACTGTTTTCAATAACTGCTTTTATTTTTGAAATCTATTTTCCCCTTCCTTTTTGTGCTTGGATCAGTTTAGTTCAAACTAGGATGTCTCTATAGTGTCTCTGGGGTTTGAAATCACATAGAAGAGATGCACATATTTTAAGGGCATTGCACTGTAACTCCACTTCAGTTTATAATTTTAAAGATTCTGTTCACATGCTCCATTGCATCCGAAAGGCAGCTAGAGTGTGTATTGCCCTATGATTTTGATTTCAAGCAGGTTACTTATTTATTAATTTTAGTACATCTATGTCCCAACATTCTTCAACTCTGAGTGATGTACATGGGGTCTGTGTGTGAACCTTCATCTAGGCACAGATCAGGCCTGTGTAGTGTCAGCAAAATGGCTCCATCATGTGTCTCAGCGTGGATGACCTTCCTGAATGGACACGCTGCCCTATGGCTTATACCAAGTAAACTGTCTGGGAGCAGAGATGACAAACTTAATTTCAGACTGTGCTTTATAGAAACACACACCCTCTTCTGGCTAGGAATACATGCTGCTCTTTTTTGGAGTTTTTGAAAAAAAAAGAAAGTTCAACAATTTTGGGGTTTTCTTAAAAAAGCTCAACAACTCTAGCCAAGGAAACTACTTTGGGACTGTGTGCACCCTCTTGTGGCTGAGGAGAGATCATCTACCCTCCTGCAGCTCCGGTTTAAGGCAGCCAATCATTTCAACATCGGCTACTGTCAGCAGATACCTGGTCAGGTTTCATTTGTTTATGACTGTACAAATGGACTTCAAGGGAATATTGAACAGCAATCATTGCCATTTCTGTGCATCTTTCCTTCCTGTGTTTTGCTATGGCCTCTGTGAAACGTGTTTTGAATATTTTTGCAGCATTTGGGATAGCTGAAACTAGCACCCAGAGATTTGACCACTCATATTTTGGTGTAACTATCATAATCTGTGATACATTTATTTAAACAGTTTTGGCATGGTTTTAAGTTTTAAAAATACATATACTCACTTTCCCCCCTCATTTGGATGTCCCATTACCATCTCAAACTCAACCTGTCCAAAACTGATCCACTACTCTCTCCTCAACAGCTTTCCCCTCTTTGATTCCTCTTCCTATCCACCAACAACATCCCCTGTTGATCAGGCATGTAAGTCTTGGCTTCATCTTCAATTATTCTATTGACTTTCCTCTTCATACTCAGTGTGTTACCAAGGCAATTAACTTCTCCCTGTATAAAAGGTGTGCCCCATAGTCCCTCCCTCCTTTCACTGTGTAGTTCAGATTTCAGATCTGTTGCCAGTGTTATTCTGCAAGGCAGAATGTACACTGAGGACAATTATTATTATTATTATTATTATTATTATTATTATTATTATTATTATTACTACTACTACTACTACTACTACTACATGAGATAATCACTTATGTATCTTTTAAAAAGAAAAGCGCAGGGTGACCTACTCTTTCACAGCACAGGCCTGTGAAATATTGCGTTAATATTTTCTTTGAACAGTGTGTGCTCTCCATCTGCATAATCTTAATGCTACAATAGGAGTTCTGTGACATACTGAAGGCCACACTCTCTCCCAAGAGTGTGGAAGACGCTCCAACTACCTCCGTAGCCTCTCCCAAGGCCACTGAACCTGTGCCTCTGAACGCTCTTCCAAGGCAAGTGCATTGGCAGGCGGGATTTCTGATGGTTTCCCCCCCTGCTCTCCTAGCCCCTTCTGACACTTTCCCCCTACTTCCCCTCCCCTTTTCCCAGCCAGAAACATAAATATACAAGTTACGCTTACACTACACTGTAGTCTACTAAGCCGAGCCCCACTGGTTGCAGGGGTGGGAGGGGGAAAACTCAGCCCCAAAATTAGTCAGCTCCACTCCCATGGCCAGAAAAGGGGTGGCGGGTGGGAGCTTCCGTCTCCTGGAAGCAGCCAGACTGCCTGCACCTCGCATCCTCATAAGGAGCAATATCTGCGAAGCACAATAAAGGGAACCACAATAAAACAAGGTATGCCTGTACAGTATTCAAAATTTAAAAAACCCTTCCCGTGGAAGCTGATCTGAAACTGTGCGTCAAACAACTGCTATTTCATTTATTTTACTTTTAAAAAATGTCTAGGGCTCTAATCTTAGGTATATATAGAATCACAGCATTGTTCAGTTGGAAGGGACCCTGGGGGATCATCTAGTCCAACCCCCATTTCTTATATATGATTTCATATATATTGTATTCTATTAGAATTGGAATTGCATAGAATACAAAAATAATATTATAAGGAATAAAAGAAGCATTTAAAATACCATTAAAAACAAATGTGAATATATAACACGATTGATGTGCCATGGAACACCTTGCAGACAACAGTTTGGGAACCCCGATATTACAATGTGGTGCTAAGCAAACATGTAAAGGCTATGAATTCACAAAAAAGGCATCATTTGTCTTAATCACAGTCATAAAACTGAGAGACTCCTAACTGCAGATAGGATGAGGCACAGAACCTGAATTCCACTGCAAGGAGAAATGGAGATGGACAGGTGGGGGAACTGTTTTCAGAAAACCTCCCAATAGAAAGAAAAAATAGGGAAGAGGTGAAGGATAGAAGTGACAGGGATTAACACACATTAAATAACAGAAACACAGGGAAAGATGAGATCATGGAATAGATGATTTAGTGGGGGAGACAAATGCACCTCCAAAGTAGATTTTTTTCAAAGCACATGGGGACTTGGCTGATGCAGGTGTCAGAGGATGGAGTGGTTTGTGGACAAGGGCAATGTATCTATAATTATATACAGTACTGGATGTCTTCACAAAGCAGCCAGAAACCTGCCATGTGTGTCAATCACAGGCACTGCTGCCAAACCTTGAGCACAGCATGTCCAAGGGATTATGATATGACACTGGAGCAAAAAGTTGGGGCAGAATCTATTACTAATACTTAGAAAGAAAAAAAAGAACATCGGAATAGACCTCCTGGATCAGATCAAAGACCCTTCCAGTCTGGCTTCTAGTTCTCAAAGTGGCCAACCAGATGCCCAATGGAAACGCACAAGCAGAACCTGAACACAACAGTGCTCTCCGCACTTGCTGACACCCAGCAACTGCTATTCAGAGGCAGACTGCTTCAGCTATGGGGGCAAATAGCCACTGATAGCCTTATGCTCTATGAATATGTCTCATTCAATTTTAAAGTCTTCCAAGTTGGCCATCACAACCTCTTGCTGGAGTGAATTCCACAGGTTAACTATATGTTGTGTGAAGAAATACTTTCTTCTGTCTGCCTGAAGCTTCCAATATTCCCTTTCATTGAATGTCCATGACTTCTGGTGTTTTGGGGACGACGACAAACCTTTTCTCTGTCCACTTTCTTCACACCATACATAATGTTACACACTTCTATCATGTCTCCTCTTACTTGCTTTTTCTCTAAACTAAAAAGTTCCAAATGTTGTAACCTTTCCTAACAGTAAAGTTGCTCCTTCACCTTGATCCTTTGAGTTGCTGTTTTCTGAATCTTTCCCAATTCCACAATATCCTTTTGGGTCGACCAGAATGGTACAAATTATTCCAACTGTGGTCACACCATAGAGCTGTATAATAGCAGTTCTTACTGCAGTTTCGTTTTCAGTTCCTTTCCTACTGATCCCTAGCATGGAGTTTGCTTTATTTCACAGCTGCCACAAACTGGGTTGACATCTTCACTGAGCTATCTACTATGACCCCAAGGTCTTGCTCCAGGTCAGTCACTGCCAGTTCAGACCCCATAAGCATATATATGAAATTAAGATGTTTTGTGCTGACTTGCATCACTTTATACTTGTTTACATTGCATTACACCTGCCATTTTACTGCCTATTCACTCAGTTTGGAGAGATCCTTTTGGACCTTTGCAATCCCTTTTAGTTTTAACCATCTTGAACGGTTGGTTATGCTCAGCAAACTACCTCACTGCTCACTCCTAACTCTAGATCATTTGTAAACAAGCTAAAAAGCACAGGTCAAAATAATGAACTCCAAATACTTTCTACATCCCACATTAGGAGAATTGTCCATTTATTCCTACACTCTGCTTCCTGTTCCTAGACCAGTTACTGAACAGCAAGAGGACTTTTCCTCTTATTCCATTACTTCTAAAGTTACTCAGAAATCTTTGGTGAGGTACTTTGTTGAAAGTTTTTTGAAAATCTAAGTATACTGTCTCAACTGGATCACCTGTATCTATATGCTTGTGGACACTCAAAAAACTCTAAACAGTGAATGAGACAGGATTTACCCTTGCAGAAGTCATGTTGGTCAGGGCTGGCGCAGCCATTAGGTGGGTTTTTCTTCTTCAATGCTTGCTCTTTTATATGCCTGGAAATTCTATCTTTTTTCCACCAAGAACAGACGTAAGGCTAACTTGCCTGCAATTTTCAGGATTCCCCTTTGGATTGCTGATGTTTCCAGTCCTCAGATATGAAGGCTAATCTTAGGGACAAATTACATATTTTTGTTAGAATGTCAGCAATTTCACATTTGAGTTCTTTAAGAATTCTCAAGGGGATGCCAGTCAGATCCAGTGATTTGACAGTTTTTCTTTTCTTTCTGAAGACTGACATCACACCCACACCATACATTTAATACATTTATACTCACAGCTTTCCCGCAAAGTATCATGGAACTGTAGCTTGTTAAGGGAGCTGAAAGTTGTTAGGTGACCCATCACAGAGCTACAGTTCCTGGTTTTGCTCTTTCTAGATGGCATATCTGCAACATTCTTAAAATATAGCACCTTCCTTGAAGCTGCAGGAGTCTCTTATGTCAGTACCTCACACACTGAGAGTAGACACCCACGGAAAGGTGGGCCCATGCATAATGTTCATGGAAACGAGGTTCAGGTCTGATGTTTGCAGACAGTTATTACTTCATAGTAATAATAATAATTTTTTTTTCAGTTTTAGAGAAGATTTAAATTAGTTCTTCTGTTCTAAGAGAATACTTAATTCAATGTAGTATGAGGTGAGTTAATTGTGAAGCACTGGGTCCTAAAACGTTATTTTTTTCTATGTGAACAATGGCAGGATATAATTCCTCTGAGTCATCTACTAAAATATTCCAAGACTTTGACCTTAATTAAACTGCATGGTGTCTAATTATTGCTTTTGTAAATTTTAATACCAACTACTTAATAAGAACCAAAACAACTAATTAATACCTCCTTTATGTTTTTCCTCTGTTTTCATATGAAACTTTTTAAAACAATCTACTGTACAAGCAGGCTTCAAATAGACATTTCACATTATCTGTGTCCATAAGCAATGTTAAACCATGGTTTAAAATAAATGTGCTGCATGGGGAAGAAGAGGAATTTGGACTTGATATCCTGCCTTTCATTTCCCTTAAGAAGTCTCAAAGCGGCTAACAATCTCCTTTCCCTTCCTCCCCCACAACAAACACTCTGTGAGGTGAGTGGGGCTGAGAGATTTCAGAGAAGTGTGACTAGCCCAAAGTCACCCAGCAGCTGCATGTGGAGGAGCAGGGAAGAGAACCAGGTTCAACAGATTATGAGTCCACCGCTCTTAACCACTACACCACACTGGCCTGAACATAAATCAAACTCTGGCCTGTTGCTATGTGCAATCCTGGGAACATGGTTTGTTTCCATGGTTTGTTTGGTGGTGAACCAAAGTTTGTTCTTCATGGCTTTGTTTGGAGGAAATTCAAAATATAAACTTTTAAGGAAAAGTGGCTTCTTCCTTATAATACAACTTTCCTCCTTAATAAAGCTTGGTGGCTCTGTTTGAATAAAACTCAAGAAAACTAAAGAACTGGTTGAAAGGATGCGTTTTTCCCTTTCCCCTTATTTTTCAACTTTACTTAATCCTATGTTATACTGGCCTTGATCCAGATAAAGAGATGCAAGTATGTACAACACATTGGATCAGAAATCATATATTAACTGGATACACATCTAAAGGCAGATGCTGCCTTTCTATGCTGTACACTGGAATTGTGCAGCTCCCATTCACATCATAGAATCATAGAATCATAGAGTTGGAAGAGACCACAAGGGCCATCGAGTCCAACCCCCTGCCAAGCAGGAAACACCATCAGAGCACTCCTGACATATGGTTGTCAAGCCTCTGCTTAAAGACCTCCAAAGAAGGAGACTCCACCACACTCCTTGGCAGCAAATTCCACTGTCGAACAGCTCTTACTGTCAGGAAGTTCTTCCTAATGTTTAGGTGGAATCTTCTTTCTTGTAGTTTGGATCCATTGCTCCGTGTCCGCTTCTCTGGAGCAGCAGAAAACAACCTTTCTCCCTCCTCTATGTGACATCCTTTTATATATTTGAACATGGCTATCATATCACCCCTTAACCTCCTCTTCTCCAGGCTAAACATGCCCAGCTCCCTTAGCCGTTCCTCATAAGGCATCGTTTCCAGGCCTTTGACCATTTTGGTTGCCCTCCTCCGGACACGTTCCAGTTTGTCAGTGTCCTTCTTGAACTGTGGTGCCCAGAACTGGACACAGTACTCCAGGTGAGGTCTGACCAGAGCAGAATACAGTGGCACTATTCACATCATTTGGTCTTAGTGGGAAGAACCATCACCATGGACACAATAGGGTTTCTTTTTGAGTAAACAGCCACGCATTTGTCACAAGACTCAAAAGTGATATTGACTTTCTCTGGAAGGAAGAGCAAAGAAAGTGCTGCAAGAGTAATTAGGAAATCCATTTCCTGTTCACTACAATTCTGTGACTTGACAGTTAAGAGGTTTGCTGTAATAATAAGAGGATTTCCCCAGGTTTTCCAAGCAGCTTGTCCTAGAGAATTCAAACTACAACTCCCATAAGTGCTGGCAATCACTGCCCATTGCCCCTGCTCTCTCTGGCCAATGGGAGCTACAGTCACAACAACATATTTGGATGGTTCCCTTTGGAGGAAGGCTGACTGGGCCCACAACATCTTCACAGCCAGTGAAGATAGTCATCTCTATAGTCTAGAACTCCAGATAACAAATACCATTGAGATTTGCAGCTGCTGGCCCTTCCTTCCATCACCATTTGCCACCTTTTAAATGTTTCTGCCCTTCTAATTTTGCCAGCTACATAGTAGTCTGCCCCCACAAGCAGCCTAGCTACAGGCTCTGGATGAACCTCAAGGGTAGCTAATACTAATATATATACCCCACTCATCTGTCTGGGTTGCCCCAGCCCTCTGGAACTTTAGAACTCCCTGTGATCTTTTGATCCTCCAGTGAAGAACAGCCTCTAACTAAAGCAGAAAGCAATCATTTTACAACCCCCAAAATCAACAATCATTGAAACGCTTTCATTCCTTCACACCTTCCTGTCCTGTTTGTGGTCTTTCCAAAGGGATCTGTTTGGCTGCTCTGGGAAACAGGACTTTTGACTAGATAGGCCTTTTGTCTGATCCAGCTGTGCTCTTCTTATGTTCTTTGCTAATTGTAGGGGCCCATAAAACCACTGCTTTGTAAAGCTTTCAAGACCGCTTTGGTGATTAAAACAACAAAGAGTCTTGTGGCATCTTGCCTTGTTCACCAAGTCTGGTACTAAATGGAGGAGGTTAGTTCTCGCAAGAGCGCAGAACATGCAATCCAATAATTTATTCTGTGCAGAAACTGTGGGGACTGTGGAGCACGACTGTGGGACCATGGGATCTGGAGTTAAGGAGGCCAGAGGACAGTGTGGGGTTGATATTTACAGGCTTACCTCAGATATCTGAACGCCCTGGACTGAAAACTCACATATGCTCAATTTTCCTATATAAAGGCCTCAGGAGATGCCACCACAACTCCTATGTGTGGACATGGCTGGAGCCATACCTGGAGCAGAGCACTCTACGCATGCCTAGGAGCACGCTTTCCTTCCGTTTTGATTCCTATCCGTGGCTGGATTAGGTCCTGGAAGCAGATCGTGGGGCCCGCTCCTCCTCACGGGCGATCCTTGGACGCCTAAGCCCTGTCAACAGAAGTGGGGCGTGAGGATGAGAAACTTCCCCTCTCCGCCGCGCGACGCTTTAGGGGAGGACGGCGGCGGCGAGGAAGCGGCCGTTCCCGCCGTGCCTGAGGGAAAGCGCCGCCAATTCTACTCGCCCCTATCGGAAGAGACTTCGAAGAGCAACTCAGCCCCTCTTTCCCGCCCGAGACCCCGGCTCCTTGAGGAAAGAGCGCCGAGGCCTCCGCCCTCCTCGCAGCCAGTCCCAGAGGGTGGCACCTCCTTCTGCCGCCGCCGCCGCGGCGCCGCCTCCTGCTCCCGCCCCAGTCCTGGCAGCGCCGCCTCCGCCTCATCCTCTGTCAGGGAGCGACGGGAGCGAGTTGGGCCGGGCCGAGGGAGCAGGGCTTGGAGTGGCCCCGTGATTAGGGGATGACCCTCGGGAGCTCGCCGTGGTGAGCTCGGACTTGTCGCCGCCGCCGCCCTGGAGGGGACGTGACCTCCGCCACAATGTTTAGGAGGATTTTGCAGAGGGTAAGAGAGCGGCGGCGGCGGCGGCGGCGAGAGGGCGTTTCTTCCGCCGCTGCAGCGCTTGCCTGCCCGGGCTGGAGCAGCAGGAGCAGGAGCATGGGGAGGGACGGAGGGAGCCGCACTTCCTGGAGTCTGACCGAGGAACAGACAACCGGCACCTGACCGGGGTCTTTCCTTCCTCACGCACACGCCTATAGACACGAGCCCATCCCAGCAGCAGGGAACCTGGCTGCTGCCCGCTTCCTGGCCCTTGGGGCCGGCTCGCCAGCCGCCACCGCTGCGGCGGCGCTTCCCTCACTTCCCTCTTCTCCAGGCCGTAGCTGCTGGTGCGATTAGGCCCTTCTTCTTCGCTTGCTCATTCATGGCCAGGGAAAGTGGCCCAGGCAACTGGCTGAGCCGGGCCTGGAGCAACAGGGGCGTCGGGCGATTCTGCCGCTTGGCGGGGTGTGGAGGGGTGGAGGGGGCACAGGGCCCACGCCTGTTCCCGTGGGGGGGATTTGGGGAGGTGGGGGTGCGCTGTTAGGTTTTAGGTCCATGCCAGAGGGTTGGGGGCGAGACGAGGGTGGGATAGGGGGCGAGGAAGTTCAGGGCTACTGGGGGGGGGGAGGAGGGTTGAACTACAGAAGGGGAGCAATGGGGAGTGCGAAGGAAATGGAGTCTCATTTGTCTCCCCCGCCCCCAATATGTGGGGCCCAGGCAGCTTCTGAAGGGGCTTCGGCCTTCCTCCTGCCCATCTGGTTCCAGTTGCCTTAGCAGAGTAGCCTGGTGCGGAAGGCCTCCTGGCACTTGACGGGGTTAATCACGGCTGGTTTCTCCCTCTGACAGGGAGGTGTCTCTGTTGAGGGTGGAAGGCATTACTCACTGACTCTTCCAAGGCTCGTGCTATTAAATATTGCAGCAGATTAAATCTCTGTTTGAAGTCACACATGTTTGTATGCATGTCTTTGGATCTTGTACACTTCCCTCGGGTTGGCTGTGTTCTCAGGTGGGAAAATAGTGGCAGTGTGTATTCAGTGGCTGACAACTGGTTGGGGCAGCACATGCCATTTGCCACTGACATGGACTGTGAGAGAGGAGAGGAATGAAAAGGGGGAAAATCTAGCAAATCAAACACTGCTGAGTCCTGTGCTTGTAAGTACAGTAGTTAGTAGCAGTTAATGCACAGAGTGCATAGGACATTAGCCTGCCATGGTGGTCAAGTAATTCCCAGGGCTAGGGGAACTATTAAAAGCTCCTGACTAAAATATGCCTTCAGAAGCCATGGCATCCTCCATGCTCTCTGCCCTGGTCTTTGAAATTATAATTCAACTGAAAGCATGGGGACTTCTTACCCCAGAATAAAAAAACCTGACCTAACATTCCTCTCTATGCTTACCACCCCCCTCTTCCATGATAGGGGGAGTTTTAAAACCAGTGGCAAACTGAATGGTGCTTAAAGTACTTTTGGGAGGCAGAGGCTCCTACCATTGTGTGATTATGTATTTGCTTATTTGAGTAGATGGAAGTGTCTCATATTCACATACGGGCCCATGATATGAACTTACACATACATAACATGGAACTACTACTGTGACCATTACTTCAGAGTAAGTGCACCATCACCCTTCCTAGTACAGTCGTACCTTGGAAGTCAAATGGAATCTGTTCCGCTGGTCTGTTCAACTTCCAAAGCACGGCTTCTGATTGGCTGCAGGAATCCAATCAGAAGCTGCAGAAGCCCTGCCAGATGTTCAGCTTCCAAAAATAGTTTGCAAGCCGGAACAGTCACTTCCGGGTTTGCGACGTTCAGGAGCCAAAATGTTCAAGAACTAAGCTATTTGAAAACCAAGGTACGACTGTACTCTTGCTAATCACCTTCTTTATCACCACCTTTGATATACGCTTGAATACTGACATGTGTCAGATATAACGTACATAATAGAGGTGATTTCTCACCTGGCAGAGAAGGTCCTATGGCTTCTTAGCAATGTAGATACTTCAGTGACTCATAAATTTGCTCTTTTTGCCAAAAAGATCAGAAAGAAGACCCTGGGCAATATAGCAGTAAACTGTAAGGGAGTCGCAGAGATCTAAATGAAGACCATTATTTGTGGCACAACACCCCTTTTGCTTGTATTTTTTATTTAGATTTGCCGTGGCCAATGGCTAGTACAATAAACTTATTTAGATTGGATTGGAGGTACAGAATAGTGGCATTTCTGCTTCACATTTATGTGGTGAGAGTTTTCAGGCTCATATCCACAGTAATCTTGGGTAGTGCACAGTTATTTGACTTTCCTATTCTTCTGTTGACTTGTAAACCCAAGTTAACGCATACCATATGTTGAATATCTTGCTAGTCCATGAACACTGTGGCTGTCTTCTTAATCTTGGTCATTGCTTATATTCAAAACTATCTTGCCGTCATGGGCATAGCAGCCGCCCCCCTAAATCAATCAAAATCAATACAAATCTGAGGTTCTACCCCTCAAACAAAAGCCTGCCCTCCCAACAAAAATCCTGGCTATGGCAATGCTTGCTCTTATCTGTCTTGCTAATTATTTCCTTTATCACATGGTGATATTGTGAGGGGGCCATAGCTCATGCTATGCTTATGCCAGTTTTGGTCCCTGACTTCACCAGTTAAAGGATCTGTGATGGTAGGGCTTGGAAAAATATCTATGGATTGTACTGAGCTAGATTCATTAATGGTCTGACTTGGACACTTCCATACTTTCATATACACTGGGGGGTGGGGAGCATTGGTTCAAGGGGCCAAATGCAGCCCCTCAGGACTTTCCCCAGGCTACATCCTTCCCTCACTTTGCTCCACATCCTTCTCCACACATGCTGGAAAATGTCGTAGAACTGTAACAATGCCTCTTGCTTGGCTGGAGAGTTGTACGTATGGAAACCTCTGGCTTTTGCTTGGCTGGACTGTAGCCTACAATCCAAAGATAAGAGTAACATCTGTTTCCCCAAGCACTGATGGTATGCACCCAACATATAAAGAAGATTGACCATGAGAGAATGTAGTTTTGGACTGAAAAAGGTTACTGACCCTGATATGAAATATTTCAGCACGCCAGTCAGTAAGAAAAAGAAGGGCTGATTTCTGTTCTGATGCTATGGAAGCAGGAGAAGGGACAAGGAAGGATATTGAAAGTGAACATAATAGAAACAAGAGTACCATAATATAGAGGGTTTTTTTCAGTTGTGGATTGACTCATTGAAGACCAAAGGTGATTCTTGCCTCTTCTGTGGGTTTACCTGTAAGCTGTTCAGAATGGAGTTGAGTCACTTAGCTCACTGAAAGAGAGTGCTCCATTGAAAGAGAATGCTCCAGTCTTATAATGCCAGTGCCATGAAACACTAAAATCATGTGGTGAAAACTGCATCCTAGATGTTTGATACCCACTTTGAATGCTTAGAAGATTTTTGCGTAGTTTGCTGGTAATTAGCTTAGTTGTTTTTGATGAAGGAAGACTTATGTTTTTACTGTGGATTTGGTGAGATCTTCAAGATGTGTTAAGAGTATCTTTTATCACTAAGAGCCTGTTCTTCTAATGTGTGTACTTTATTGCTCGGTGCAATTTCTACAAGATTGTTATAGTTTGCAGCTAGCTGTTTCCTTGTCTACTTATGATTTCCCAGGTAATGACCAACTTTATATATAACTAGTGAAATAAGAACAAAAAAGGTACCCTCTGATGTGCTGAGCTAGAGGTAGTAAATGCATGGGAGGGCTGGATGAAGCCTGCCAAACTGCTGCCAAGTAGTCTTCCACCTGCTTGCTGAATTGGGTGTGCCTTCTCTTATCTGCAAATGCACCTCTTCTCCCTTTGGCACAGTGCCATTGGTAGGTGCTCAGGAAACAGGAATGAGTACTTCTTCCTCTTCCTGAACAGTAAGATCTTCTTCATAGTGGTGCCGAGTCAGAGGAAGAAGAGGTGCCTTTGAAGGTAAACAGATGGGGAGAAATCACCCCAACAGCGCACTCTCATCTCAGCCATGTGCACTGATGCAATTTGAAACTCCATCACAGTGCTGGGCTTTGTAGAGTTTTAAACCTCTCCTCCTAGTTCAGTGCTGTGATAGAGAATTAGCCTCATTGCAGTGCTAGGATGAGAGTGCTAGGATGGAGTAATATATGCCTATATATGCAGGGTTGCTTGCATGTATGTGTGAGAGAAGTGTATGTGTATGTGTAAGTGAAGCGTGCCTGTGTGCGCGCACTATGCATCCGTGTGATATGTGAGTGTGCACATTATTATTATCTATTACTAGGTATTTCATTTAAAAATTGCTTCCCATAAGACAATTTACAATATAATAAAAACCTGTGAAACAGTTGCATATATAAAACATTATGATTAGAACAACAGCAATATATAAAAGCAATTCAAACTCTGTGCAACTATCAGTTGGAATAAATATCTCCATATAGAAGACTTGATGAAAGAGGAATTTCTTTAGTAGGCACTGAAATAAAATAAAGAGGGCACATGTCTGATATATAATGGGAGGGAGTTCCAAAGAGTAGGTAGAAGGCCCCATGCATATCTGCATAGGCGCAACCACTTTGGCCGTGACCACTGTTGTGCACATGCTGAATTTTGAACGTGGTCCTTGGGCCAAAAAGGTTAATTGTCCCAACTCTGAGATGGCCCAGTTGCCCTCTTGTTGTTGTTGATGATGATGGTGATGAAGATTACTATACTTTTCCTTCATTTACAAGTGAAAAGTTTTCTATATGTGATTTCTTTAAAAAGATCAAATAAGTACTGTGTACATTATTGTCAATCAGATTTTCTTTAAAATATGGCACTAGTGTGTCTGTTAAAATGTAGAATGGCTACCATATTTGAAAAAAATTAACTGCCATGGTAGCTTCAGTCCAGAGAAGGACAGGTGGAAGATCCATGCATTCACTAGGCCTTAAAAATGTTCAGCTGTTCCGCAAAAGTTTTTTTAAAAAATGCCACTGAACATGTTCAGTGTCTAGCATATGCACAAAATGCCTGTGTTAAAAAATAAATAAGTAAGGCGAGATCTATGCTTTAAAAACAAAGCTTGTGCTACAGTACTTCACTGAGTCGCTTATGGGAAATGCATGAAGCCAAGGCAACATACATGTGTCTTTAAACATCCATGGAACCTAGAGTATTATTGGACGATTGATAGTTTTTATTACACATTCTACTAATAAGATAAAGGTTCTTATTTTGTGATAGTGCCAACCTGTATGCTCGTTGCTATAGCTCTAACACTCCTGCTCAGTTTGTACATTTGAATATAGTTGGAGGCACTAGTGTAATTTCCTGTTACTTTAGAACAGAGAATTTAAACAATTCACATGTGCATCTGTTGCAAAAGATTTTATAAAGTATGACTGATTTAATATCTATTTATTTCTTGCAATACAGTAAGGAAATATATTACATCTGCCTTTTTGTTTTCAGACTCCGGGCAGAGTTGGATCTCAGAGTTCTGACTCTGATTCATCTGCAGTCCCAGGAAATGCGGTGGATGTCAACAATGAGAGCTCTTCAGAGGTACTGTATTACAATAATACATTGCCTTAGATTGAACTTAGATTTGTTCTAAACCTTGGATCTGACCTCTTTGGAAAAATTGCCTAGGAATGCTTACTCCTACTTATTTCAATGTTCAGTGTTTAGTTGCATTGAATATCTTGCAATATTGCATAAAATGTTGTTTTGCGTTGTGTTTGCTTCTCCATTTGGTGAATCCCATATTTTGTATATATTTGCTGCCACAGAAAATCTGAGCATTGTGCTGCCTTTTTTGACATTCAGTTTGCTTCCAATGTTTTAAAATATATACATGCCTAAATGCAACTGTTTCACAGGGCTTCATCTGTCCAGTGTGCATGAAAATGTGTGTTACTGCCACTGATCTGTCCGAACATTACCAAGAGCACGTTGGGATAGAAACAAGAAGATTGGAGCTTCGTGAACTGCCTACTGCCACTGTGGGTCTTGTTTATTTGGCTTCAGTGGCTTGGTTCTGGGATGCTTGGAAAAATAAGTGCTTTTCCTTTCTGGTTGCTCTGGTGTGGGCCCTTTCAGCTTTTCTGGATACTTCCTACTCTAGGAATATACAGGGTGTATTGGTGGTTGTTGGGTTTTTTAGTGGTGGTGGTGTTATATCCATAACAGAAGGCTAGTGCCAGATATTGTATGTCCTGACAGTGTCTTGTGGTTCCTTCTTTCTGATTTGCAGCTGCCTTTTGTGGAATGGCTGTGGTATCAAAGATTGGCATTTACATATTGAAAATAGCTTTGCATGTTTTTGTTCCTCATGTAGTTATTTGAACAACTTGATACATTACTTGAATTTTCTCCGGCATATTTCATTGTGAACTTACAGAACAGGATATAAAATCATTTTCCCATTTAAGTGACAGACTTGTTCACTAGATATTCTGCTTCTAGGTTTCTGGATATAGAGCTATATTGGGCAGCTTGGTCTGTGCTACGGACCAAGATGGAGATTTTTGCCAGAGCATTTCAAACCTGTAGAAGGCTGGAGTGGTGAAGAATCCACCACCTTCAACATGGCTCATACATAGGCAGCTGTAGTTTTGCTTGGGGTTTTCTATTGAGAGTTCGTAGGCATACTAGGAAGGCATTACTACTTGAAGAAAAGTCAGGATTTATTATTATTATTATTTTGTAGTGTATGTAGTGAAACCTCTCTTAGAAAATGTTACCTCTTATGGTAAAGGGTGATTTTTTTCGTCTTTTTAATAAAACACCAATCAATAGTAAAACAATTGCACTCAGGCACTGTCAGGAGAATCTGGGAATGAGCTCAAGTAGCTTTTGCACTGTGCGTTTTAAAAAGGTATTGCTTTCACGTACAATCAACAATTAGAATGTTGCAGTGTAACTCTACATACTAGCATTGACAGATATGGAGGAAGTTTACCTTCTCTCCTGTAGCTTCATTCGTACTAGTATGCAGATTATTATTTTTTTAAAGATGCACAGTAAATGGTGTAGTTTGTCCACCTTTGGTCCTCACCTGTGGCTCCTAGAAGCTGTCAGCATGTGACAGCTGCCACACTTTGGGAAAAGGCTTTGACTGGCCAGCTAAACCAGGTGAGGGTAGCTGATGGGTCTTAAACTCTCATTGAGTTAAGGACTTCCCTTGCATGAAAAGACAGGCTTTGGCGGATTGAACAGACAAGACTAATAGTGGGGCCAATGGTCAAGAAGGCGGTCTTCAGGTGTTGTAGAAGAAAGTGAGGAGCAGATGGGACTTGTTAACCTGGGAAGGTAGTCCATCTAGGAGAAGGAGAACTCTGATCCTAAACCTTTGCTGCCTTGCAGAATATCTTCAGGAGAAGAAAAGGCTAAGGAGTAAACCCAACACAAATCCTAGGAGTCCTTGTACATCCAGCTGGTGCCAAATGTATTGCTCTGCTTTCCTTTGGACCACATCAGTGAAGCTGGGTGGGCGGGTCTTGTTGTCTGGGCAGCCCAGGACCTCCATACACACTGCCCAGACTTGCACTCCGGGTAGGTCACTTTGGTGCTGCTAACGCAGCAGTTTGACTTCACTCCTGGAGTTTCACTCCATTGTCTCTCGAGACAGACGGATGCCAACAACAGTAAATGTGAGTGGCTTGATCAAAGTGCTAAATCTTACATGTAAGTCCATTTTAGCTCCCCCCTTTTTTAGGCATGCCTTTGCTGAAATGTTTGGAAGAAAGCATTAAAAATACTGTACCATGCTTTTGCTTTGTGTGGGGCCGATGGATTCATCCTATCAATGTCTAAGGTTGCAATCCTAAACACACTTAATAGGGAGTAGGCTTTATTGGACACATTTGGAATTTGTTATGGGTGGACATTCGTAGGCTTGTGCTGTAAACCAAGCCCGTGTGGTATGAGCCGATAGCCCTTTATGAAAACATGTTTTAGTTTGTGCTCATTCTCCTTCTGCTAAGTTTGACCGCTTGTTGGAAGTGCCATTATTACCTCCGAAGTGAGATTTCTTTTTGTTGCCATCTCTTTTTGACCAAATATTGCCATGTAAATCCTAACTAAATATAGTGTCTTTTAATATTAAATATTGTTTGCAAAAAATATTTAATATAAAAGTTTAGTTAACTCTGCCCTAGATAACAACATAATCGTTGCCTATCATTTGTGGGATCACCATAGCAACTACGACGTGATCTCTTGAATTTTAGCACATGAATAAAATTGCTAGTTGACAGCATTAAAATGTGTACAAACTTTTAAATTTATAGTCTTCCTATAGTTTAAGTAGATTACGGTGCATTGTTTTTATGTTAAATGTGTTTACTAATATTTTAAATCTTGGTCTTTTGCGTGAGAGAGCTGGAGCGTTTGATCCAGCCCTAAGTGTATAAAACACGGCAGCCTTAGTTGTGCATTTTAGTTGCTAATGGTTGCCTGGTTGAACATTGAGTGATCGGTTTGCAAATAAAATGGAGGACGCTTACATTTGAATGCTGTATCTGCATTTTAGGTACCCATACTTCCTGATTCTACTTGCATATAAGGAAAATGTACTGTTAGAAGCAGCTCTTAGTGATGAAGAATGCCATGTATACAAGTGTCTTTAACAGCTTTTTGATCATGATGCAATTTTTTTTTTCTGATAGGGTTAGTAAATACTTTTAAAAACATGTTTTCAACATGTCTGTTTTCAACAATGTTATAATAGTTCGCACCCAACAACTATTATTTATTTCCTTTGTGAATTGTTTTCTCGGAGGCATCTTGAAGTTATTTATGATACATTTACAATATATTACATAAACATTGCATATATAAAAACAATTTTTAAAATTACATATAATACAATTATAAAGAGTAAGGTAAGCTCTACAGTGAATATACAATTTGTTTTAAAGTGGAAGTCACAGGAAGGATGCTACCTACCTATTCTTAATGTCCAGCATAAAGGAGGTTGGCAGTTAGCGGTGGTGCAGGTAGTAATAAGAATTTAATAGGTCAAAAGGAATTGCTGAGCTCATTCCTCATTATTAGTCTAATGACATTTTATACCAAATGTGTATTTACAGTAGACTTAGCTTGTTGGGTTGTGCTGATATGATCTATTCAATCTAGCAGTTATGGTGTGCTTGCAGAATTCAGTGTAGGTGCTTCTTGCTCACTTCTGTAGCATTGTAATGCTCTACATGTGAATTAGAAACCCCAGTATTCAGAGGGAACATTTCATCAAGGAGAATGGGAAATCCACTCATTGGCATGTTTCAAAGATTGAGCCAGCAGTCTGTGCTCATTGGCCTATTTCATAAGTTCCCAACATTGTGTTTCCTGTTCAGAAGTGTTTTCTCTTCACGTGGGGGAAAAAGCATGAAGCTTGCAAATAGAGTCATGTGTGGCAGTTGCCAATAGGGAGCTGCCTTATACTTTGGACAGTGGTCCCTCTTCCATCTCTTCCATCCGTGCTGCCAGGAGAAGAACTTTTGCAGCATTTAGTTTCTGCAGATTGCTGGCATAGCATTATGTATGAACCATAATCGTGATTTAAAATAAACATGTTCATCTTCCTCATGTATGCATTAGAGGTCATGGTTTAAAACAGTCATTTGTGGATCTTTGGGTCTCATACTTTAGCAGTGTCCTGTGCAACTCCAAAATTTGGCGCCCCGCACATCTCACCTTCCATTCTGCATAATAGTTGCTGCACCCCATGTGGTGACTCCTAGGCCTCGCTCCCAGTGTGACCGAACCCGTTGTGCTTCCCTAAATCCGACTCTGCTTCAATCCAGGAGTTATGAAGCTGTATTATTTAGCTAAGCAGTTTAAATCACTGTCTCTGCTTAATATGTAAGGCTAAGCTAAGTGTCTATAAAATGGAAACTTAAATGTTCCAGAGGTGTTCCTCCTGGCAATGTGGAAGGGAAGGGGAAGGCAGAGTCTGTGAGCTTGAGTTTTTGTTTGGGCTCATTTTACTTCACTCACATAGTTCAGCATTACATACAAATGTGGCCTAGAGGTAAGTTTCCTTAGCTGTGTTTTGGCACAGTGTCTGAATTGGAGTCTGGAATCTGAATTCTGCAGAAAGATCTTATGGATCAGTATCATACATATGTTAAGACGAAGTGTAGACAAACCCAATGACAGAAGTGATATAGGTTTAAAATGTAAGTTAAAAGTGTTCCAAAAGTCAAAGTGGATATGTATTGCATGTCTGGCATTGAATTAGCAATTATTTGCTTATCATATTCAAAATTACAATTATTGTTTACTACTGCAACTATTGCAGGCACATCCATCTCAATTTATAGTTTTTGTTTGACTCATATTTATGAGTGGTTTGAAAACTGTATTGTTGAAATGCAGTTTTCTTGTTTCGTTACAGAATATTCTATATTTAGATAGAATGATGAATTAAAAGTAGTATAAAAAGCAAGGGAATACTATTAATTCTCCCCCTTATGTTACAGGGATTTATTTGTCCTCTTTGTATGAAGTCTCATGGATCAGCTGAAGAACTTTTTAAGCACTATGAAGCAGTTCATGAATCTGGTATTGATACAAGCCAAGGAAGAGAAACTAACATGTCTCCAAACAGGTACTAAGCAATACTAAGCAGTAATAACTTATCATAGCAGCATATTAAGCATGTAGTAATCTGAGCATTGAATAATATATTGAAGCATGTTAATCTGCAGTAGGTAAATGGTTCAGTTAAATGAAAGGATGAAGGCTACCAGTGTTAGAATCTTCAACAGCTTGCATGCTATTCATTGTAGCAGACAAGGTACAATGAGATTTTCTTGTGTACCGTTTGTAAAAACTTGCTAGGCCTTTGAATTGTTCATCACTTCTTACGATTTTTCTGTGAATGAACTTTTAGCGTACAATTTTTAATATTGATTTATTTTTATTATGTTTATTATTGTTGCTTCAAGACTTTTCTGGAAAGTAACACATAAATAAAATAAGTTGCTGTAGTCGCAAAGATGCTTTTCTCTCTCTCTAATATTATATCATTGTTGTAGTAATTATTGACTGTTCTGGTTCCCCTTTTTTTCCCCTTAAAAGATGTTTTTTCTTAAAATACATTTTTTTTCTTAAAAGATGTTTTCCTAATGCTTCATGTAGAGAAATGACTGCATATGCATTTCAAAACTGGATTGCAGTGCTAAGTTTATTTAACTAGGAAGTAAGTCCATCTAAAGCCAATGTTTAAGTTTGGACTGCATCTTAAGGTACTTACGTTAATAAGTGTAGCATTTCTAAATATGATGGTTAATATGAGGGGGAGCTAATGGATATATGCTTAACTTGTATCTGGAATTCAGAGGACTAACTGAAAGTAGTTTGTTTGAATATTTCTCAGAGAAATAAATGTTATTTAATTTAACTGCAAAAAATTATTTTAACACAAGTTCAAACATTATTTGTCTCCCCTTTAACATGGGATGTTTTCAGAGATGATGTAACACTACTACGGCAAGAAGTTCAAGACTTGCAAGCTTCACTTAAGGTTGGAAGTGTGCATTACTTGTGAATGCAGTTCTTTGTTTAAAATTAAAAAGTGCATTAGAAGATTGCCAAACCTATAAGCTCATAAAATGCTTTTAACTTCCCTTTTCCTCAGGAGGAGCGATGGTACTCTGAAGAGCTGAAGAAAGAATTAGAGAAAGTTCAAGGGCAGAGGCAGCAAGTAATTGCTTTAAAAATACTTGAAGCAGGTTTACCACAAGCAGTTTGTTATCATCCTTGAAATGGAAGATTAAAACCTTTTTTGTAAGGCACGTGGCCTGATTCAGTTAGTTCCATAACTCATTTACTGAAGTAGTTTAAGAATATTGCATGTGTGTGTGTGTATCATTTAATAGATTTATTTAAAAGATTTATTTAACCTATACCAATAGTGGGGAACCTGTGGCATTCCAGACACTGTTGAACTTAAATGCCTCTGATGGGGAGTTAAAAGTCCAGCAGCATCTGTAAGTTCACTGGTTCTGCACCCCTGAACTATACAGTAGTAGTGTCAACAGTATGACCAGCTACAAAGCTTTCATATTCATATTCTGGACCTATTCCCCCCTCTCTCTTAAGTCTTCTGTCCCTTTCCCTCCCATCTTGTTCTCTTTCCTCCCCATAGCTTCCTTTTCCTCCTACCACCCTTTTCTTCTCTATTGTCTTTCCTCTGCTGATCTTCTCCTTCTACCCCTCTTTAATGCAGTGCCAGTTAAGGAAGAATTGATTGAAGTGTGCTCTTTTTTTTAAATGCAGTCTTAAAATCTGTGAAAACCAGATATACATGTACTGATCAAAATCCTATTAAAGAGAAACCCGCCCCCTCTATTTTTACTGGGTGATATCCAGCTATGTCATACTTGGCATTAGGACCATAGAAATCAGTGGACTTAGTTACTTACGTTTATTGATTTCAATCAGCCTACTCTTGAGTATGAGTATTTGATATCACCTACTCTTGAGTATGAGTATTTGATATCACCTACTGATCCTATCTGCATCTGTCTTCATTTCTCTGGTCGCTTTGCCTCTCTCTGGCAGTTTGAGTTCCAGGTGGGATAAGACCGTGGGGGCTTCATCCTGCAGCTCTGTCCTTTGATCCTAGCAGAATGAATGCATAGTAACCCAACAAATGCAACTACTTTACAGTCTTTATTCATTTCAGTGGAGTCCTGTCAAAGTGAATGGAGATAACATAAAAGCATAACATTATTTATTGTTCCCTTAGTGTAGTGTGTGGACTCATAGAAGTACTTGTATATACTAAATAATTTGTCTTAGTAACTTACTCAAGTGCAGGATTATTCTTAGTCACAACAACTTGGCATTCTTTTCTCTAGAGGTAGCTGTTGAATTTGATCAATAAAATGTGCTGAATTTAGTCAGTTCTTAACTTTTGCAACTTAAGTGTGTGTGGAACTAAATGGCAATATTTTTAAATACCTCTGAAAATTTTCTTCTTTTCTTTTTAAGGAGTCTAAACCTGATGGACTGGAAACTGCTGCATCTACAGGTAGCATACTTTTTTAAACACAGTTTTGTGGTGGTTAAAGAAATGTAATTGTCAATAAAATGTTATTGCGTGATTCACATATCTCTTGAAGCATCCCCCCCCCATAATGTCTGCTTCAAGAAAGTGACTCAACCAGCTGTAGTGCAAATATTTCAGTTTGAAGTGCAGCTGACAAATATTCTAAAATTTTATTCTCTGCTTTTGTCTGGAGCCATTTCTGTACCTCTAGAAAGTCATGCTGGTTCTGTGTTTTAATTAGAGGAAAGGAGATTAATTTTTTTGTAAAAGTGTACATGTTCCTGTAGCTTGTTCCCTTTTAGAACAATTTCTTTTTGCTGCAGCTTATTATAGTTAATGATTTAATAAACCACAATTGCTACCAGGTTAAATAATTGGGAAACCACAATTAACACACGGTTAATTTGATTAATTTGATGATCTATTTGCTCTGGAAATTACTTGTAGTCCTCCACTTTAGTATTTATGTTAAAATAAGCAGGAAATCCTTATAATCTAAGTGAGTAATGTGGGAAAATAAATTTAAATAATAGTGCTCAAGATTGCTGTGAGTAAATGTGAAACATGCCTGTACTTTGTATGAAAATGCAGCATGTCTGCATAGTTGTTTTGCAATATAACTGGAGTTCCAAAAAATGTACTTATTTTTTAGGATTTGATTATGTTAAGCATCATTTTTTATTCACACGACAAGATTCTATTTAATGTGAAAAAATGTTATTTTTATCAGTATAGGGGTCTGTAAAACATTACTCCACTTCTGAGATATTCAATAAACATGCTTTCTTTTTAGAATTAGAATCATTAGAACAGCAGCTAGAAGAGAGTCATGTAGAAAACTTTAATATTAAGCAGATGAAAGACTTATTTGAACAGAAAGCAGCACAGTTGGCCACTGAAATTGTGGGTAAGTGTCCATAATTGTTATGCAACACGATGCTTGTTTCAGTTTAAATTAAATGAATGACCTTTTTTGTGACCTTTCTCTTAACGAGATCTTAAAGCCAAATATGATGAAGAAACAAGCCTTCGACAAGCTGCAGAACAGAAAGTGGCCAGTTTGACACAAGAGCTACAAAAAGAGAGAGGTGTATGCGAAGATTTGAAAACAGAGCTGGTAACTTATTATCATGTGATCATGTTTTACTTGTGCTTTGTCCAAATTGGAAGGGGATGGTTCCAGCTATTGATCATTTTAACTGCATTTTTTAAACAAGCTGTTATTGTTCATCTTTGACAGTGATTTTTTAATGTTACAAAACAAGGCCCTGATGTAAGAATCTGTTGTCTTGCCCTAAACTAAAAAAAACTAATGAAAGAGGGAAAGAGAAATTGTTGTTGGGAAGTAAGAATTTTGTACTTATTTTTCCCCCTGTTTACTAAATTTATCATGGCTTTTTTTTTTACATTCTGTTGCCACATTCAAATTAAGTACATATGCACAATTAATCAACTGCACAGTGCATTTTCTACCCAGGAAACTATTCCTGAGTACAAAAAGTAACTAGATACAAGTTATTACCCACAGCTGTTGCAAGTTTTAACCTTCATATGACTTTGAATTTCTCTGAGCAGTTCCTGTAGATGTAGTTACACTGTACTGTAGCAACAGGAGTTGAGTGTCAAGACATCCCATGAAGTTAAAACCAACTGTCTGGACCTAAGAAATGAAAGCTGGATTTGCTGTTCTAGAACTGTTCAAATACAGAAATATTGCACATGATGCAGTGACCATGTTGGTTTTTAGCAGATCTAAATCTGGCCAGTGCAGTCTAGAATATTTTTTGTGTGCTGTTAATATCCCCGATCGCAGGTGTCAAGTCAGAAAATTTCTGGCAAACCATATTGAAAATATGCTGCCTGTCTGATTTCCATAAGATGTATTTGCCATTCTTTCATTTTTCTAAAGCTTCAGAGGCCCGGGGTGGAAGATGTTGCTGTTTTAAAGAAGGAATTAGTTCAAGTTCAAATGCTGATGGACAAGATGACTTTGGAGCGTGAGAAAGAATCTGAGAAACTGAAAGATGAGTGTAATCATTTGCGAGCAGAATGTTCAACATCAGAGGTAGAGTATCTAGCAAAAAAATATTTCTCATGTAAAAATAAATATTAATCTAGGACTCTTTCTTGAGTTCTTTCTTTACTGTAATATATTTTTTTAAAAAAACTTTACTAGAATCTGTTATCATTATCAATTCATATCATCTTTGGAAGCCTGTGTGCACTGCTACTTCCAAGTCAATTCCCATTTCACAATATCATTTTTATTCTCATTATTATATGGTGATATCTCTAGGCAGGGTTTTTTTGTGACAGTACCCACTGGTACAGAGTACTGGCATCTCTCTCTCTCTCTCTCTCTCTCTCTCTCTCTCTCTCTCTCTCTCTCCTCCCCCCCCCCCCCCTTGGAGCCATTTTCTGCTGGCACCCATGGCACTTTAATCAATATATGAGTACTGGCACCTCATTTTTTAACCAAAAAAAGCGCTTAAGATTGTGATGGTCAACTATATGAAAATCTATAAACAAGTTGTCTGTCTAGATTGTTAGTTTTGCATTTATCATATTGTTTATTAAGTGTTTGTGACATGTTCTTTTTAGTCATCTGTGCTCATCTTCCTCTTGGATTCTAGATACTAAAAATGCTTTATAACTTGATTATATAGGGCAGTGGTTCCCAATTAGCGAAGTATTGTGCCCTCCCTGTTTTTCAGAAGCTAAGCCATGCACCCCATACTTTTGAAAATTTTAATATCTCTTATGGTAGTTTTAAGGGACACAGGTGGCGCTGTGGGTTAAACCATAGAGCCTAGGACTTGCCGATCAGAAGGCCAGCGGTTCGAATCCCAGCAACGGGGTGAGCTCCCGTTGCACGGTCCCTGCTCCTGCCAACCTAGCAGTTCGAAAGCATGTCAAAGTGCAAGTAGATAAATAGGTACCGCTCCGGCAGGAAGGTAAACGGCGTTTCCATGCGCTGCTCTGGTTTGCCAGAAGCGGCTTAGTCATGCTGGCCACATGACCCAGAAGCTGTACACCGGCTCCCTTGGCCAATAAAGCGAGATGAGCACCGCAACCCCAGAATCGGCCACGACTGGACCTAATGGTCAGGGGTCCCTTTACCTTTACCTATGGTAGTTTTAGTTATGTGAATGGTGCCACAGACCCCCTGGGGTCTGCAGACCACCAGTTGGGAACCACTGATAGAGAGTATGGGTTGGAAACGTGTGGCTTGTCAGATGTTGTTGGACTCAAACTCTCATTGTCTCTTAGCATTGGTCAGGCTGCCAACAGTATCTGGAGGGTAACAGGTTCCTTACCCAAAGAGGACTGCCGTTGATATATAATGGGCATAAACCAGTATGAAAAAGCAAAACAAATACTCTTTACTCGAAGAATGTAAACTGTAGTGGGACTGGGTCCCTGAATTAAAAAGGTGCTGCCCACAAAGAGTTATCTAAATACTTGCAACTTAATCTTATATATGCTTACTTGGAAGTATGTCCTAATATGTCCAGTGGTAAGTGTGCATAGGTGTTGCAGCCTGATAGTGCAGCTCTCTGTGTTTCCGCTCAGAAGTAAACCCCATTGAATTCAGTGGTATTTAACCCCAGAATTGCAGCCTAGCCCTGCTAAAAGTACATCCATGAAATTCATGAAATCTGTGTTTAACGTGGTACTAGCATTTATCATTGCTTTCTTTCACCATTCACCCATCTGTTTTATTTATTTTTTGCTGCTTTCTCATGGAGGTCTTGGAACTTGAGGTAATACTTAAAAAAAAACCAAAAACAAAAATCCCAGCCTATCACATTGAGTTCAGTTCTAAAGATCATTTCAATATCTTATTACATCAGGTGGGAACTTACTGTGTATCTGTGTGCAAATCAAAGACATTTCAGCAAACCTTTTGCAAATAATTTAACAATTCAGCAAAATATTCGGGTAAGTAGGTGAACAATGCCACAGAGTGTGATTACAGAGGAAGAAAAACTAAAGGCTGTGGTTATTACGTCACATCTGTGGAAGTGTTGGGGGACGTGGCATGGTTTTCCCCCTTCGGTACCTCAGAGCCACCCCTGATTAACTCTCCTTTTTTACTTAAATAAAATAAACATGTCCTCTAAGTTTTAAAAAGTGACTTGGAAATTTGACATAGAACCTCATTTGATATAACATCAGTGGAACAAGAGTCCTGTACTCCTAATTATGTCTGAAGGGGGAGAGCAGAACAGCAGTACAGCTGCCGTATCCTGCTGAGTTCAGCCTACGAGTGGAGCATAAAACACACAGCTGGAAAATACAAAAACGGCATAGTAAGTCACATTATAGCAGCTAATCCTATACATTATGACAGCTTGGATTAGCGTGGCAAGGTCCCTCATGGCCAAGAAGTGTAGCTTTATATGAATTTATTGGGAACCTCATTGGGTTGAAGAATGGGGTGTTAAGTTATAGAAATAAAAGGGCTAGAGCTTATACAAAAAGCGTAGTAGCTAGGAAGCACTCTACAATCGCTACTGCTTGTCCAAAGACAAGGTGGGGTACCTGACCACTCGCAAAGCTTGTGTTAAAATGTAGACAAACCAACTCCATCTATCACAAGTAGATGTACTTGCTTCGTAAAACCACAAAAAAGGACCATGGAAAGGGACCAGTTGTCCAAAAGTAACCCTGTCTGTAGCGAATGCTTATACTTTTATGTTATGGAAAGCCAGTAGTTTCATCGCGAGCTACATCCTGGTAGCTGTTTTGTAGCCATAGTACATTTGAGTGCACACACATGCAAAATAGGTTCATACATGCACACACACCTTTCAAGGATCTGAGCTCTGTCACCAAATTCTCTTTCTCGTGTTGATAGTAAACATGCTTCCCCCCCGCCCCCCCGGACACTAAATATTTTTAACTTTCATTTTGTAAAACAATAACTTATTGTGGTAAAAGAGTAAGGGACCTGCATTTCATATGTAAAAGTTAAACACTGATTTAGTAATCAGTAAAACCGTTTGAGCTTTATACCATCACATTGCCCTGTATCCATCTATATCAGATAACTGTGAAAAAAAAGTGCCCACTGCCATCTCCTTTCTGAAAAGTTGTTTCTTGTTACTACAATAAAATGGGAAACAAAGTTTCCTTCTTATCCTGAAGAAATCGAAAGAAGTGCTACAGGAGCAAAGCATCCTCTTCCAGAGATTCTAGATATAATTAAATATGCCCAGTTTCTTGGTGGTGATCTAAACGAATAAAAACTCAGTTTCATTAGAATACCCTCATGGAACACACACACACACTGAACCAAATATGTGAATTGTTCTTCTACCTTTTTCTTTTTCTTTTTAAGACTACTATAAATCAGTTAAGAGCTGAACTTGCCAAAGGACCACAGGAGGTTGCAGTATATGTACGGGACCTTCAGAAGCTTCAAACTTCCGTTAATGAATTAACACAGAAAAACCAGGTAAGAATCCTTGAGTTATTAACTTTATTTGAGAATGTCAATTAACACCAAACCTAGCATTTTCAAGTGGTCAGCTAAAATTCTCAACGTTGCATCCTTGGAATTTCAGAGGTGTAGAACTCAGTTGATGAAGCTGGCAGAAGTAAAATAATTCAGTGGTACAGGTGCCCCTTGACTTTTTTCTTTCTTTCTGTGATTAAAAGAACACAACAAGAAAACAGAGACCATGATACTGTCCCTTGGTATTTAAAGGGGAATGCATTTGATTTTGGGGAGAGAGAAAAGATAGAAATTATGAGTTCATATCCATGCCAGCTTTCCCATACTCCCAAGATTTGGAAATACATGGCATTGCTGTGATGTTTACAGACAGGTATAGAGATAGTGAAAAACCGTTTGCTCATGTGGGAGCTGTGTGTGCAATGCTATAATTTGTGGCAGACCTTTCTTGGGCCGCGTATTTTACAACCGTGTAAAATGTTCATCTGTGATGTGGCCCTTTTTGCAGCAGCAGCTTCACGTGAGTATTACTCAGCTTTGAGACTTCCAAGGCACTTGTATGGAAACAAGCACAAACAGTACCTGTAGCATAGATATCATTCACTGAGCAGAGCATACCATGCATGTGTTTTAGACTGAATTAGTTGGCCCTCTTACTTGTTACATACTTTGTTTTTTTATCTCCTCGTAAAAGAGCGGTACCGTGATACCAGTCAACGCTTCTTAAGAATTTTAGTTGAGAATAACTTCTCAGCATAATGGAGTAACCTATACTTTAATTTTAAATTAATCTAATACTGTAGAGTCTGGCAGAAAAGTTGAAAAAAAGAGAGTTGGGTTATACTCAATTAGAAGAAAGTCTAAATGAAGAATTACTTGGCAAAAAAAATCTGCAAGCAACCCTTAATCAAAAGGACTTGGACTGTCAACAACTTCAGGCAAGGCTGTCTGCATCTGAGGACTCATTACAGAGGTTACAGAAAGAATTGGGTGAAAGGAGAGAAGCAAGTCAGAAACTTAAAGAAGAATTATCAGAAGCTGAGACCAAGTACCAACACCTCAAGGCCGAGTTCAAACAGCTACAACAACAAAGGGAGGAAAAAGAACAGCATGGCCTACAACTTCAAAATGAACTAAATCAGGTAAGATGAATGTTTTTTACACAGAAGAAATTTTTATATTTATTTTTCAATTTACCGGTATTCATTTTCATATGTGGATTACAAAATAAAGCATAAATTCACAGCTGAGGTAACCCACATTGGAGGAAAGTGGGGCTTATAGTGGTGGCGGTGGAAGCAAGCTGTGGGGGCTGCTTGTTCTGTGGTGTAAGAGTAGGGCAAGCCTGCCTGTTAGCCGTACGGAGACTTTTGCCTTAGACAGTGCTATGGGAAGAGGGGAGGGAGCAAGACTTGAATGTTCTCACCTGGCCACTCGCCTACTCACCCGTTTCTGTTTAGGACTCCAGGAGCACCACTTCTGCTTTGCCATTGCAGCAGAATGATCAGCAACACTCCTGCACCGCATTTTGCCCATGTCAGAATGTCCGGGCTAGGTAGTCTTGAAGATGGCCTGCACTACTGCTGCTTTGCCAAGGCAAATACTGTTCAAAGTTTAACAGCAGTTAATTTTTAAGTGTAGTGAACGGTTTGGGTCACTTCAGACAAAATGCCTCACTCTGTAAGGACCCTACATTTCCTCAGTAGACTCCGATCCGCATATTCACTGCCATACAGTGGTACCTCTGGTTACGTACTTAATTCGTTCTGGAGGTCCGTTCTTAACCTAAAACTGTTCTTAACCTGAAGCACCACTTTAGCTAATGGGGCCTCCCGCTGCTGCCATGCCTCTGGAGCACGATTTCTGTTCTCACCCTGAAGCAAAGTTCTTAACCCTAGGTACTATTTCTGGGTTAGCGGAGTCTGTAACCTGAAGCGTATGTAACCCGAGGTAACACTGTATTTGCAGATGTGAGAAGAAGTAGAGCTGTGTGTCATCAGTATATTGATGACAATGCTCTCATAATGTCCGGATGATTCCAATTAGTAGTTTCATACAGATGTTGAACAGCATGGGGGATAAAACAAACTCTTGTGGAAGCCCACATTGAAGGCTCTATGGGGCCAATCCCCCGTCACTGCTCTCTGGCTCTCAGATAGGACTGGAAATAGCACAAAGCAGTGCCACTCCAGGATGATACCATGGTCATGCATATCAAAGGTTGCTGAGAGATCAAGGAGAATTAATGGGATCAGACTCCTCCTGCAACCAAGGCAGTTTCCATGCCCAAGCCAGGTCTATTGCATTTCTGTGTAGAGTAGCTGGTTCCAAATGTGCATTTATAAATATAAAGTAGCATATAGACATTTTATACAAATCTGTACCTTTTTGGTGGTGTGCGAGTTCTTCTTAGGGAGGAAAAAACAATCCCTAACCCACCAGGGAGAAAAGCTTGTTTGCCGTTTTCGATAAGAATCTGTTTTGGTTTTCTAACCAATTGCCTGTAGTAGACTTGTGCTCATGCTGTGCCTGTTTTTAGTGCAACATACCTCTTGTGGCATGATTGAAGTCTATTGGTTGATAATGTTCTTTGGTGATGTGCCAGAACTGAAGATTCTGACATCCTGTTTGGAATTTAGATTGGAGAACTTGCAGTTGTCTCTGTAGCAACCAAGAGTAAAAGCAACAGCATCTTTAACTGATGAGTTCAGCTGGAAATTCATTTCATCATCCTAGAGTGTGCTGTAAATTAATATGATTTGAATAAGATGATTTTCTGTAGGAGAAATACTGGACTGAATAATAAATTTAAAGAAAAAGAAGTGCAGCTCACTGAAATTCTTCTGTGATAACATCACAAAGAGATGCATTCCATCCAGACTTGAGGTTTCATAATGGAGAATCTTAATATTATCCCTGTAGACCACAAAACATTCCAACATACTTAAAAAATAATATCATACGAGTCTGGAATCCCCAGTACCTTTTGTAATTCTGATTTCAAAAGGTGGAACTAAATATAAAGGCTTCACAGTGTTTCAGGAAGGTTCTAAAGGAAATGTCCTCTGAGAAGACCTCTTTCTAGTTGTTTATCAAACTGTTGACAATATAGTCAAGGTGATACTGCAGGTCTATTTCAGAAGTGTGATCCAGTGTGATGGGAGAGGCTGTTCTTGGGACAAATCTGTAAGGCTGTAAATATATTTCTTATGTTTAACCCTTCTTTGTAAAGTGCTTTATAATTCTTAGCTCATTTATTGCTCCTAGAAAATTCATAAACCCAGCATGTTAAAAGACAACCCTGTAAATAATCCCACAAAAACTTCTAGCTTGCTGGGGAAAGACCCAGAAGAGGGACAGAGGACTGTATTGCTGTGTTGGGCCTGGAGGAGGAGACATTCCTCCTTGGACATCCCTTTCGGTTTCTATGCTGGGCTCAGGGGATGGATAGAACACACTATCCCATATCTGCCAGCCAACTCAATTGCCTGCAGGCAGGTCTTTATTGTTCACGGCTGCCGTCTAGTGCTTAAATACAAGGCTGTTGAAAGATGTAGGATAGCCAGTATAGGTTCTAAAGCACAGGTGTAATATGTGTGGCACCTGTTCATAGGAACATAGTCCTGATAAAATGGCATTTAATAAAAAGAATCAGACAATCTCAAATAAGGTTAGATTTTGCAAGCCTTGATTCTTTAATCTGATAATGGTTAACACATGATAGATGGTGTATTACTGTGTGGTTGGCAAGGCCTAATCACTGACAAGTGTGCTGTTCCAGCTGTTTCTAATGGAAGAGAGATAGAAAGGATGTTTGAGTTGCCTCAAACTTGAAAGAGGTTGCTTTGTTTGTCTCTGGCTCTCTGAGATATTTATTACAGAATCATTCTCAAGTCTTGCAATCTGTATTTGCCTTAGCTATACAACTGACAGATGTTTCGTAGCCAACATGGTGCCCTCCAGATGTTATTGGACTCTCATCTTCCATCAGCCACAGCCAGCAGGGTCAACGGGCATAGATAATCGGAGTTGCAGTCCAACAACATTTGAAGGGCACTATGTTGGCTTCCCTTGTCTTATGGTATGTGCTTCTTTATTGTAGACATCCCTTTTATAGACTCACAGAATTGTATGCTTGCAAGGGACGCCAAGGGTCATCTAGTCCAACCTCCTGCAATGTACTTACGCAGTTCATATGTGCACATACAAACTGTACGTCTGAATAAAAACATAGCCTTCGTATGTGTGTCTTCAAAATATTTGCCATTTATTATCATTACAAATATTTATTACAGAAAAAGAAAATGCATGAAAAAGGTGAATTCACAAAACCAAAGCAAAGAACGAATATGGCCTTATGATCCCCTACTTTTTCATTCCAAAATAGGAAGGTTATACATATTTCAATTAACTTATTTTCATATAAATTGTTTTCTCTTGATTTGACACAAGAAGTAAAGTTGGAGCTTGTAAGTAAGTCTCAAATCCCAAAAAATCCACTCTGACAAAGGAGGGTATCCTTAAGTTGAAATTGACATTCCAACTACTGCTAACAGACTAGTGACCATTTCAGTGTCCACCTTAACAACACAGTCCTCTAACTAATGTAAGTTTATATTCAGTGGGTTCTTTAGAATCTCATATACAGTTAATTATTTGATGTTATCCAAGACATGATCCAGAAATTCTTAGTTTTACAACACTCCCCAAAGGTATGTGGGCAATATGCCTAGTGTTCACTACAAATATAAAATTATTTGCAAGGTGTAAAATACCATCAGTACAAAGTTATAGTGATTTTATTTTAAATTAATTGCTATTATACTGTGTTCATTCTGTGCCCAATCCATTTCCAAGCTCTTTCTGGTATGTTGGTTCCCATTTTTTCTGATTCCCTTTCTCTTTTTTAGATAAAGTTTGAGAAGTAGTCTATAGGTATTACCCACCTTTCCTTTGTGTACTTTAACACAGCACAGATAAAACAGTTACTGAAATCTAATCAATTGCTGCTTATATATGCAGAATATACAAAATGAACAAGTAAATAAAAACATGCCATTGACCCCATTCTTTAGGTGAGGTAGCCTTGAAAGGGAATGATTTGAGCCCCTCCCACCTAACATATTGCCAACGCAGTGCCTTTTTATGTGCAGTTCCCAATCCAGTGATGTGAACCATATACATGTTACCCACTGCATGATGTGTTGATAGAGTTTGCATGCGAGTATAGCAGATTAAAAGATAAAGTGCTAAGCGTCTGCCAAACATTTTCTTTGAGAATAATGAGACCAGTTTCTCCCTCCAGTTGCACAATAAACTTCTGGAGACAGAGCATCAGCTTGGGGAAGCACATGGCCGGCTAAAAGAGCAGAGACAACTGTCAAGTGAAAAGCTGATGGACAAGGAGCAGCAGGTGGCTGACCTTCAGCTAAAACTTTCACGGGCTGAGGAGCAGGTAGGAATTATAAGCAACATGCAATTCTTGCTTAGCTTTTAAATTATGTTCCATAGTAGGTATCTGGAATATCCTTTATCATATTGTTGTTGGAACTTTAATAAAGTATAAGCCAGTACCCTATAAATGTGCAAGTTGCTTTGACAAATTAATCCAGAGAAGACTTTGAAGTCTCTTGACCACTTACAGTTTGGAAAAAAAATAGTAAGGACACAAATTATTAATCAGTACTAAAATAAAGGAGGTCGGGAGGTCGGAATTGAACTGGCCACTGCAAAGAGGGTGAACAGGCCCTGATCGTCTTCACAGGGCTCTGTGAGATGATCTCTCTCTGGAATTTGTGGAACGAGCCGTGGCTCATCTTTCTCTTGAACTGAGATCAGTAGCCCATCCTGCATGCTGCCAACAGTCTCTTCCCTCTGCTCCCCTTCCAGTACTTCTGTGGGATATCCTGTGTGCTTCAGTTGTAGCTACACTGGGGTGGGGGGGGGGATCCGAATGGTTTCAGTCTTAGCTAAAGAACTGTGCCTTCTAAAATCCCTTATTCTGTTCCCTCTCCTCTCTCTCCTATCTGAAGACATACAAAGTAGGTAAGGTGATATATTTTTAATGGATCAAAGTATTGGTCCTCCTTGATTAAACAAGAGGTCTTTATTATTTACTTCCCCCTCAAGATTTATCCTGGGGTTAAGGCAGTTGTCGCTATCTGGCTTTAACTAAACCTATGAAGATTATTGTTATTGTTATCTAAGGCACAGCATGCAAAATTCTAATTATGTCAAAATTCTTATTAATGAAACAGAAGCCATTCTCTTTTTTTCACATGCAACTTTCCAGATGTAAAGCACCATGCCAAGTTACACACTTTTATTGTACTTTGGCACCTGTTGGTATAGAAAAAAAAGTATTCCTTGGTGAAATACTGATACTTCATTTTGTCTAGTACAAACCTAATACATGTCTTCTAAACTCATTTAAAAGGTATCTATTGTAAACTGCTTCAGTATTAGACAAAATGATAAACGCTATTAAACTACTGAATTGTGCTTATCAGTTTTCAGTCAACAGTCTGTGACTATTTTTCTAAGCTAAAGGAGAAAGCAGCAAATGCAACTGAATTGCAGCATCAGTTAGATAAAATGAAACAGCAGCACCAGGAGCAACAGAATCTTCAGCAAAGCACGACAGCAAAGCTGCGAGAAGCCCAGGTAAGAGAGCTCATGCTACTAGAAAAAAGGATCACATTGGCAGTAGGTACAAGAGGTGGCAATATCAATTTCCTCTGATGCACCACGTGAGCCCACTACTAAAAAACAAGGATTTGACTCCTGTCGTTTATTCATGCTTCAGTGACTTTTACATTGGATTAATGACACCCCAGTTAAAAAAAGCATTACAGCTGATGGACTGAAAACCTCAACTGGTTCAGAGTTTTGATGTTCATTTGCTGATGGTATAATGATATGTCAACCATATAAAATCTGTGCTGAAGTTATTTTCATTGGCTGCTAGATTTCTGAGGCCCAATCCAAGCTATGGGTCTTAACTTTTAAATCCATAAATGATGTGGGTCCTGTGTATCTCAGGGAGTAGTAGATCTTCCGATAAGGCCCTGTTTGAGGTATCATCAGTTGTGGACATCTGGTTGTCCTTAGCTAGCAGTTGTTTTCAGGGAAGGGCTTCTTTTTTGAACTCCACTTCTTTGAAGTTTTTGAGTGCAGGGACTGAAAACTTGTCCCTTTTCTGGGGTGGTGGTGGTGGTTAGGTATTAGATTCAGTAAATTCTGTTTTGTGTTTTGCTCATTTTGAAACTGTTTTGATTGTCCTTCTGTTGTGGCTCTCTGGTTAGGTTTGTTGCCTGCTACATTTATTTTTTTTAAGACTTTAATCATTTTAATATGTTCTTACTGTAAACTGTGCCAGGAGCCATTATGGTTAAAAGGCAATATCAAAATACAGAAAGTAAGTAAGTAAATAAGTAAGTAAATAAGTAAATAGAAATGTGTTATAATTAATTAAACTCTTTTATTCTCCTGCCACCCGCAAGAATGATTTGGAGCAAGTGCTACGTCAGATTGGGGATAAGGATCAAAAAATCCAAAATCTTGAAGCCCTGCTGCAAAAGAGTAAGGAGAATATCACCCTGTTGGAAAAGGAAAGGGAGGATTTGTATGCCAAAATTCAAGCCGGTGAAGGAGAAACTGCTGTTCTTAACCAGCTACAAGAAAAGAACCACACTTTGCAAGAACAGGTAAGATTTCTAAGGTAGAATTCTGGGTTCGTTTAAAAAGAGCTGTTGCTTTTCTGTTCGATTCACAAAGTGTGTCATGACTGAAATAGTAAAAATAAATGGAAAGAATACTGTTTAGGCATTTAAAAGATCAGACTTGTTTTTTTCCTTGTAAATTTGTTATTTTAATATTCTTGAATATGTGAAAAATTGTTCAGTACATACAATGATATGTTATTAGCCCTATCCATACTATAGAGCGCCGACACCCATCTTGCTGATATTTTGTAGTTTAAGCATATTATTCTCACATTGGATGTGATAATCTGATTCAAAGTTAGATGTTGCTTTCCCTCTCTAGTGTATATATAAGATAAATACTTGAGTATGTTTTTTGTGGATACACTGATACAGTCTGTTCCCATACTGTTACACCAGTATACCCTAGCCAAATTAGCATAACATTGTCAGAGTCCTGTGCTCCCGTAGCTGCAAAGTAGAAAGCAAAATAATGTCAGTAGAAATAAGAGAGAACCTAGCAACACTGAAGGCCACTCCTTACAGCATTAATGCCATAAGACTGCCCTGATTGTCCTTGCTGAAGATGGCCCCAGATTAGTTATGCATGGAAGGCATCAGTCAAAGCCTGGTGAAGGCTAAATGACACCATTTAACAATACCATTATATCACCCACCTTGGTTCACATCCTTTCTTAGGCATAGTGCAAAACAGGAAGAGATGCCAACACCTTCTTTAGTACAGATCTCCATAGTACGTGTAGAAAGGTGGCAATTGATATATGCCATCAGGAGCTTCAGGTGTCGCTGTAGGCAAAGGCTTGAAACCCTCAGCAGCCCAAACATAATCCACAAACATTTTGCCAGGGAGCACTGCAAGGGAGAAGGAAGATTATTCTTGCTGCAGCAGTCGACCAGTTTCATATTCTTGTTAACACAAGAACTCTATGGAGAGCCAAAGTGTGGCAGACCTCTAGGGAGGAGAGCCAATGTATGGTGTGTATATAAAATGACTTTCTTTGTAGGAATGAACCGAAAGTTGAGCTTACACCAAGAACTCAAAAAGAGCTTAATAGGAGGGCTATAATCAGATAGACCCTTCTGAGTCAACTTCCTTACCTTTCCTTACCCTTTTGATGCTTACATTTTATAAATTGGTTTTGCAGAACAACTTTAATTTGCATTTGATTCTAGTAATAGGGTAAACGTGTGAAGTCTATAGTAGTGTTTATCCTACTAAAATTATAAAAGAAAGGCCAACGGTCAGTGTTGGTCTTCATATTCTAGAGTAGACAATATATTTTGTAAGTTTCCCTGTTCTGATTATCCTTTTGTTTTCTTTATAGGTTACTCAGCTGACGGAAAAACTGAAAAACCAGTCAGAAAGTCATAAACAGGCCCTAGAGAATTTGCATGAGCAAGTGCAGGAGCAGAAGGCGCACCTTAGAGCCTCTCAAGACCGCGTTCTCTCCTTAGAGGCCACTATAAGTGAACTAAATACTCAGCTAAGTGAAAGCAAAGAAAAAGTAATACAACTTGATTTGCAGGTAATTTAATTTTATGCTGCATGCGAATCAAAATATATGAGGGGCAGGGATACTAGTTAAATTTCAATAAGCCTAGTGACAGCAATCTATCTTGATCACCTTCAGAAATTTGCTTCTATAATTCCCTGAAATTAAACCAGTATCCATGCAAACATCACTATTTTTTTAAAAAAAGTTTGTAACTGTGTAACTTGCATGCTGCAGTTGTTTGCTCTTCATCAGTTAAACTACACTTGGCACGATTCTTTGAGAGAATCTATTTGCTTTAAATATATGGCATGGATGTGACCTTAGTGCTAATCAGAATTTAATTCAAATAGCTTTTGAGCTCTGATTTGCTCATCCAGCTGTTTCTACCTTTTCCTCTTTCCTCACCTGTGCATTGCCACTGCCCACTTTTTGGTTTGCACCTTGCTGCAACGTTTTGTCAGTTCGTTTTGGAAGCTCTTTTCTTTTAAAAGATCTCTCAAAGCAAATATTTCCACGTTTATGGATGACAGGAGCTAGCTTGGGGCTATCAGTTCTGCTATAGTTAATGAAGCAAAGATTTGCATGAACAAGCGTAGTTGACTTGAATCTGGCAATATTGCTGAACCATGTAATTTACCTGCAAATTACATTTGCACTGAACATCAAGGCAGGTTGGAGGAAGTATTATTGTCTCTTTATTGTCTTGCTATACACTAAAGAGGGTTAGAAAACGTAGAGCCAGAGTAATAAAAGATTTTGCTTTATGTTATTGGCTTTGTGGGTTAGAAGCTCTCCAGAGTTTGGTTAGTTCTATGGGCTTCTTTTTTGCACTAGCCCCTGGAACTGTAAAAATGCTATACTGGAGGTGTAAGGAGTTGTTGCTGCCAAACTAGTAGAGATAACGCTCCAGGCGCACAGCCATTTCTGTCTTGTTGATTTATTACTAAAAGTTCAAAGCAGTTACAAGAGTTCAAACAAACGCGTCCATGCTTCAGTCAATCAGATGTCTCGACTGAATATTTGTGACGTCTTTTTCCCCAGCATGCCCATCGGTGCAGGGCACGCCTCCTATTTCCTTTGTTCTGTGAGTAGCTAGTTCCGGGGACTGGTTGCCCCCTCCCTATTTCCTCTTCTGAGTCGGTCTTTCGGCTCTTGATAATTGCTTCTCTCCCCCCTCGTCTCTCTAGCTGTCTCCCTTTCCCTGACAGGAGGAATGTTGGTTTAGCTCTGTTCTGAATTGAAAATAGGCTTAGAAAATAATATATGAAATTTAAAATCATTTCTATGTTAAAAGTCAGTTTAAAACTCAGAAAAACTAAGGTACATTTGGAAAGTTCTTCAAAAATACTCACAACTGGCAACCCATTTTTGGAAGTGAACTGATGAATTGTGGCTTTTCCCTGAATTGATGAACAGTTGAATTGCTGTGATGAATTCTGTTTCAGTGGCATCTTTTGGGAGAATAATTGATTTAATTGGTATCAGAATACTTAGTAAACTGCTTACCTCAGGAAAATAAAAGTAGTTTAAAGAAACTGCAGTTGTTGTAATATTAGTGATTGACACTGAAGCACTTGCTTAATTCTCTGTCAGGTAAAAGCAAAGACTGAATTGCTTCTATCAGCAGAAGCAGCAAAAGCTGCTCAAAGAGCAGATCTCCAGAATCACTTGGACACTGCCCAGAATGCATTACAAGATAAACAGCAGGTGAGAGAAACAACAAGGTCATGTAAAATGCCTTCATGATTAACAATGATAATCTGATATGCTTAAAACCAGATCACTTGGGGAAATCTTGTATATAATAATATAAATCTGTGATGACCTTTTGGTTGAAATTGTTAAAACAATATTAAGCTATTTTTTTAATGAAGTGTGAAGGGAGATGCATACATGACTTACTGCAATTGTGAATGAACTGTAGTGGAAGAAAATGGGTCAGATTTGACTCGATTCACACAACTTTTTAGGATTGTCTGAAGCCACTGTGGGAATGTCAATCAGCTAATGAATGAATGAGTGGGTGGGTGTAAAATTCAGAAATTAATACTTCTTTTTTACTTGTTTGTTGTATTTATTTATCTATCCCATAATGGAGTACTCTGGGTGGCTCATGAAGAAAATTAAGCAGTTCTTTGGGTCCTAGCCCATATTTTTCAGCTGGGAATGAATTTTCCTTGATGCATATTGGCTAATGAAGCAATTTATGGCCTCTTAAACTTGAGGGAGGGGTATTCTTTTTGTATGCATTTTTGTGTTTTTATATTGTAAACTGCTCTGTGATTTTCGGATGAAAGGCAGTATGGAAATTTTAATAATAATAATTAATACTTTAAAAATGAATTAGTTAAGGGCTTTCAGCTGCAAAGAATTTTTTTTTTCTGTTAAACATGTGACAGTTACGGGGATTCTCTAAAAATTACCCTTTTCAATATTTATTAAAAGGAGCTAAATAAGGTCAGTACACAGTTGGATCAGGTTACTGCTAAGCTGCATGACAAACAAGAATTCTGTACTCAGCTGGAAGCCAATCTTAAAGAGTACAAAGAAAAGCATCTTCATTTAGAGCAGAAAAATGAAGAACTGGAAGGTCAGCATAAGGTTAGCATCTAGGAACCTTTTTATTATTATTATTTGTTCATATGCTGCATATATGATACGTGCATTATCAACATTGGCAAAGTGAGGATGGTATGAGTGGAGAATTGCTCTGAAGGTAGGATCAACTTTTTATTCACCTGATTCAATGGCCATCAAATGTAGAACAAAGAAAAAGAAAAGGAAGGAGAAAAAGAAAAGAAAAGGCCTCCAAATTGTAAGGGATGTAGGGGGAAAATGAAAAAATGAAGGTTTCCTAAAAATGCTATGGCACAAAAGCCGGTGAGTAGCACTGCTTCAGTAATGTACTTGCCTTTACAACAGTAAAGGACTAGAGTTTGGAGGTTATTTGACGTTTGACTGTCTCTTTGAAAGCGAAGTTTTAAAAACAGCACTTTTAATAACAATTGCTAGTTCACATTTAATCACAAAATTTGTGTAAGCTTCCCTGAAATATGTGTGGAACAATATCTGTCAAAATAAAAACACGATCTCTTTTCAGAGCAAATGGACAGAAGGGGGAGGGGGAATACTTTTCAGAAGTAGCATTTTGGGTGTAACTTCATTATTATTATTATTATTCATTGAGTGCCACAGCTGGACTGTCAGTGTGGGTGAGGCATATTTGATTCCTAAACATCACATAGCAGAGATGATATCCTGCTCTGCAGTGTGTTTTAGTGGGTGAGACTGAGGTGTTGATCCAAGTCAAGTTCAGGTTTAAGAAGGATATGTCGCTTAAGGATAAATATTTGGATTGTATGTAAGGATCTTACCCAAGTAATCTCAAAAGTGGCCATTTCTTTGAATATTTGTGGTCTTCTCCTTCTTAAATGTGGGGAAAGGTTTTGAATTTGTTTCTGTCTGTTACTGGGGAAATTAAAGAAAAGAAACTACGCCGTTAAAATATCATGTGTATATGCTATACAAGATAACAAGTCTTGCCCTCTGCTTACTTAGAAGAATGGGAATTTATTTTTTATTTTTTAAAAAACTTCTTAAAATTGTGGCAGTGTATTTTGTGAAAATTGTTAACCTTCTGAAATCTTCCATTTCAGAAACTTGAATCTGACATTCTTGAAGTCATGGGAAGTAAGGAAAAGGCACTTCAGGAGCTACAGGAGCAAAGGCAACAATGCACAGACTTAAGTCTGAAGGCTGCAGAACTGACCAAACAACTAGACAGAGAAAGAGAAATGTATGCTAAATATCTTAAAACATACTACGTTCCAACTCTGAATTGAAGCATTTTTGTTGCAGAATGCTTCTTCTTTTCCCTCACCCCCACCTTGGGATTATAGCAGGGTTGGAGATTTAACTGCAGAAAGCTAGAAACGGCGCACATTTTTGCTCCCTTAACTCACATGCCCTGCATTTTAGCAGGAAACATTTCTCCCTCCTTCTGCTGCCAGCTGCCAGCACACCTAACTGTATGCTTTGCTCATCTGATCAAGTTGCATTACGGTGTCTCTGATTTTCATACCTGAGCCACTGTTTTCCTTATGCCACAGTTACTTAGACACATCACAGTAGCACATGTCCCTCCAGTGATGGTCAGTGATGGTCCAGTGAACCATACCATTGGCCTACTGAGTTCCGTTTTGCCTATTCTGATTGGCAGAGACTCTCCAAGGCCTCAGACATGTCTTTGTCAGCGCTTCTACCAAAAATCATTTTATAAGATGCCATGAATTGATCCTAGGCATTTATATGTGCAAAACACATGTTCTGCTCCTGAGCTGTGCTCTCCACAAGTGCAGTGCAGGGATTTGTTATTGGTTTGTCCTCATCAGATAATTCAGATCTATCGATATGTCAATGATAAACTGCTTTCACTATTTGTATCAAGTTTTATGAATAAATTGTTATGAATAAGCAACAAGAATACAAATAAGATTAGTTGAAATTCACACAACTGACCAAGCAGACCTGCATTTTATTACTTATCTATTTATGAATTTCCTTTTACATGTTTCTCAATATACCACAAAACAGCTAAAAATAGTTTTAAAAGCAGTACAAAAAGCAACTTCACCTTAAAGACAATAAAAAATGGGCACATAAGGGAGATTTTTTAAAAATCCAACTGGAAAAGCTTATTGAAACAAAAATGTCTTGAATTGTTTCTGGAAAGTTCAGATAGCGAGCGTAGATAATATCTCATCAGGACTACAGTTCCACAAAATGGGGGCAGTGTTATGGAAGAGTTTACGTATTTCTAAATGGAAAAGAGTTGAATCGAAATGGCTCTTCATTCTAGAATTTGCATTTCAACTCGCAATATATAGTTTATTGGTGCTGCCAGCATATCATTTAGCTATCAGGAGATGAAAAGAAAGCTTAAAACATTAGTGATTTAAGGGGATAACACATGTGACCCACTTGTTATATTTTATGTGTGAATGTTGGCTTATGCTGCAGTTTAGTATTGAACTATTTTTGAGTTTTATTTCCTCCCCTCTGTACAGAATATCTAGTACCAAATTAGATCTACAAAAGAAATGTGATAGCCTGGAAGAAGCGAACAAGCAGATATTGAAGCAAGAAGAAGAAAATGGAAGACTGAAATTGGATATTGAGAAATTACATCAAGATTCAGACAGACGTCACAAGGAACTGGATGGAAGGCTGCAAGTGCTGACAGAGGATTTGCAGAAGATGAAGTTGGAAAAAGATACTCTATTAAAGGAACTTGAAGTTATCAAAGACAAACTGTCAAAAAGCACTGAATCTTTGAAAGAAGCCAAAGATGAATTGGAAAAAGAGAAACAGAAAGGAAAGGCAGCAGTGGCAGAAATAGTGAGTCATGAATTTTTAAACAAATAGAGATTTCCTGTGCGACTGATTTGTGCATCTATGAATACTAGCTGTGCTTTGCTACTTTCTGTGAGATTTTAGGGCAGTATGCCAGGACTGGTGAAGCTGACAATGGGAAATTAATACTCTCAAGTATACTAAATTGAGCTTTTCACTAATTAAGTGTATTATCTTGGCCTGCACGTGTGTGGTTCTTTTGGGCACTGGCTGAATTAGATGTCCATCTGCTGTGATTTATTTTTGAATGGCATTGGAAAGAATTGGGAGAGGTAATGAAACAGGTTTGTTTGATGTGGTTTGTGGAAGAAATGCAACTAAAAGTGCATGAAATATCTCTCTCTGTGTTTTTGGCAGTGGGGAGAACCCAGTTAATTAAGGAACACTGTCATAACTTTAAAAAGATGCCCATATGTTTTCCTGAACATGATATAGAATTCCTTATGTTGTATTATATATAAACAGATACTAAAGTAACAATTTCCACTCTCTTGTGGGCGTTTTGAGGCCTTTTAGAAAGGCAAGTGACCCCAGTACCCTGTTGGAGATGAGCGGCAGGAAAATTGAGTAAGCACCTGTTGTTATGAATATGACAACTGAAATTGCTGGCTTTGAGGGGGGAAAGTAATATCTGCTAGAAGAAATTATAAACAATATGATATCAGCTGGTGTAGGGCAGTATGACCCATGCCTTAAAAAATAAAACCACATCTATTTTGAAAGATGATATTATCCACGTATTTCCTCTCTTACCTGATTTCTGTGTAGGCCAACATTAGAGTACAATAGTAATATACATTTGATGAAATTTCTGTTTTTGAAAGCATATAGAAGCTTTTTCCTCAGAATTTCATTTTCTTTTTTTATGATGACAATATATTCTCTTAGTGTGATGCATTCTAAAACATTTAATATGTGTAAATTAAATATTTTTTCCTTATTTTATACCAGTTATACACAAAACTTTTATTTAATGCTGCAAAGATTTCAAATCTATGCAGAGGTGCTGTATTAGGAATTTTTTTACCCTAAAAATTGTATGATTTGGTGCTTAAAACCAAAACAATAAAAGAATCCTTGAAATTAGTTGAGTTCTTATTTTTAAAAAGGTTTCCCTTCCTCCCCCTGATTACTGTTGTTAAAGTTTGTTTCCAAAAACTTAATTTTCACTCATCAATTAAATGTAAAAGTATAAAAATGCTTACAGTGCAAGTCTGTACATTTCTACTCACAAGTAAGTTCCATTGAGTTTAATGGGGCAAACACATGAGTAGATACAAGATGGCAGCCTGGGCTTCTAACATAACTGGTTTTGTTACTGACCTTTATGATGAACAGTGTTAAATGAAAAGGGTCCATTGTGAAAAGAGAAAAGTTCTCATTGTTTATTAGTGCTGTAGATTATTACCTTTGTTTCTTTCACAACCAACCTTGTGGTGCCAGGTTCTGATCTACACAGTATCTCTGTCTATCTGTCTGTCTGTCTATCTATCTATCTATCTATCATCTATCATCTTCACTATTTATTTATTATACTCAGTTTCTTTGAAACTGTCCATTGTTTTCCACTGAATGGGATTTTAAAAGCTGTTAGAATTCATTGCTGAAACTTCCCAATTTTTTCCCCCCAAAAAAGAGAAAGGTCTATATTGAGCTCACCAGTCATTCTTTTCACACAGGAGAAATCTTGTCAAGAAGCTAGACATCAACTCCAGCTTCAGTCGGAATCCATAGCTAAAGAGCAGAATGAACTGAAAAACTCGCTGGAAAAGCAAGAAGGGGTAATGCTGACTTTTTGACCGCAAGCATGTGAAATCAGCAATTGCTTTATCAAATAGTTTTTGCTAGAATCAAACCCGGAAAGAGAGAGACAGAGTGCTAACTTTCCACAAGACTATACCCAAAACAGATTTCACTTAATAAAATTGTGGACGATCGCTCCAAGATTAAACAGCTGTTGTGTTCATGTTCATGTTTTAACTCAGAAAAAGTATTAGCACAGACCTAAAAATTTTGCAGTATTCTATTTCTACAACCAAATTCATAAAGTGGGTTTTTAAAAAATGCTCAGTTTAGCTCAGATGATGGATAATGACATAGCAGTGTCCTCTCCAAGGCATAATGTTAAAAGCAGCAGCACAAAAATAATACTACATATGATAAAGATAATACACAGTACTGTTCTGCTTTTCTTCTCTATGTAGATCTCCAAGCAGCTGGCAACAGAGCTTGATTCAGCACGTGCGCAAGTCCTGCAGATTCAAAGTGTCCTGAAAGAAAAAGAAAAGAACGAGCAGCAGTTGCAGTTGAAGGTGAAAGAACTGAAGGAATCTTTTGACCAGAAGAAAAAGCAAAATGAAACACAGCAAGCTGAATTGAAATCGGCTCTCTTAGAAAAGGTAAGAGCCCACAGCATACAAAGAGGGTTTGCTACCAGTTTGGATTGATCTGAACATTGCTGTCTTCTGAATAAATATAACAAAATTAAATAAACCATAGGTGTTTATTTCGTAGGGACAAGTATTGTAAAGTATTCTGTAAACTGAACAGCGAAAATATTAGCAATAACGCAAGTAGAAAATGTTCATACTTGTATGTTTCCATGTTACTCTTTTATTATGTATAAAGAAAACTCTTCTCGTGTGTGTGTTAGGCAGAACTAGAGAATAAACTGCAGCAGCAGATAACATTGTCAGCACAAGAGCTTACGGCAGAGAGAGAAAAGATAGCAGAGCTACAGAAGACACATAAAAAGACCCAAGAGAACATGGAAAAACTTCAGTTGGATTTTTATGGCAAAGAATCTGAGCTCTTGGCTACACGACAAGATCTTCAGGTACATTACATCACTTTTAAGGCTATAGGACATCTTTTCTCACTGTGTGCAGTGTATTGTTCCTGTGCCTTTTAAATTGGCAATTAGAGGATACAAGTGGAATCTGCAGCAAAATACTGCAGTGTGGAATGCTTGTGTTTTCTCTTCCAATTGCTTTTTTTTGGAAAAAAATGTTAGTGTCTAAGGTGTATACACTGCAAAACATTTGTAAGGAAACAAGAAAGACCTTGATAAAGTGCCTGTTATATGAAGTGCTAACTTTGAGGGTAAATAACCTATAAATACAGAGTTGTCTGAACTATGATAATGGCACCCTCTGCTGGAATATTTGGGAGAAATACTTCTGATTTGTGTTTTTTTTTTTCATTTTCTTTATAACTAAAGCTATAGCAGGATTTAAGACATTTTTAAATTAAACTAGCTTTATACTTAAGTCCTCTAGCCACCGTATATGTAATCCTAAACACAACTAATGGAAAGAATTACAACCAACAGCAGCAGAAGTATCATCCTCTAACAATATTACATATTTAAAGTTTTTTTTATTTTTTGTATTATGCAGGACATATATGGCTTTTGTTTTGCATTCATTGAGAGTTAGCCCGCTTTGATCATTAAAGCAGTAAATGCTCATTTCAATGCAGATGCAGTGTTGGCCGCATTTATTTATTAGAAATATTTATACCTAATCTTCTAACTGAAGTTCTCAAAGCGGATTTCAATCTATTCAAATTATAAGACTGACTTACAATGTTGGAGTCCTTCACCTGATCTATGGCTTCTGTCAGTCATAGTTTATGGCTCCCGGCAGCAGATGCAAGAGGCATGGAGTTGGGGGCAAAAGTGCTCACAGACTATTTATGATATATTAATATTAGTTATGTAATCTAGGGACCTATTAGAAGTTGGGGCAAAGGGAAGAAGACGACCTCAGGTTCTTCTCCCCCACCCCCGCTAATATTGTTTGGCATCCTCCATTCACTCCCCACCCAAATGATTTCCTTTCTCCTCATCCTCACATCATTTTAGCTACTACTTCTTTCACTGTCTGGGAGAAGGTGTTTAGGAAAACACATACCAGAAGTTTCCTCTGCAAAATTGAATGAATAAAACAATAGATAGTTTATGGCACAATCTACTGTTCAGCTGTGCTTATCAGAACTATGGAACAAACACATCACAACATATCTGGCACTAGGAGATGGAATGGCCCAACTTCCATGCAATGTCTAGAGATTTTGAAATGGCTGTAGGAAAGCAGCTACGACCGCAGCCGTTTGCGTGGTTTGTATGGCAGCTTGTGCAGAGACCCAAATCGAAAGTGAGGGATTTCCAAGACTCAGATGACTTGTGGTAGGGGAAATGGGACGATGGCTTCAGTGCAAAATAATCCTTTTATTTGCACTCTAAATTTTGTATCAGCATTTATTAATATTATTTCTTCATGTTTGTATTTGGAGCTGAATTGGAAAGGACTTTGTTGCATATTGCTAACAGGTTTTTTTTACTATTAAAATCAACTCCTGTTTGTTCACATTAATGCATAATCATATCTGCTACTGTGACTGGCTGACTGTAACTTTAGCTGTGTTTTTCAAAAATTCAGTCCACAGAGGAGAAGCTTGCTTTGGCCCAAGAAGAATTGGTTTCAAACAGAAATCAAATTAGTAATCACAATCAGTTGATCAAAGAACTTAAGACTGCAAGATCTACATTAGAGCAGGATGTGTCTAATAAAGAACAACAACTGAAAGAGCAGAATAAACTGTTACAGGAAATACAGAAAGACAAGGTAATTTATTTTTTATTTAATGGTGATATGCCATGTGGCTATAGTTCTACAGTAGTACCTCGGGTTAAGTACTTAATTCGTTCCGGAGGTCCATTCTTAACCTGAAACTGTTCTTAACCTGAAGCACCACTTTAGCTAATGGGGCTTCCTGCTGCTGCTGCACTGCGCAATTTCTGTTCTCTTTTTTAATATAATTTTTATTAACAAACCAATCAAATCACATTAATTCCAAATTACAAAGCCAAATTTTTAAATTTTTTGTTGGGGGTACCCATACTTCGAGCTCAGAAAGGGATCCAAACATCTCTCTTGCTGCTGCTTTAATATTCACAATTCTGTCCAAATAGTATTCACAGTTCTGTCCAATCTTCTTTTTACTATTTTCCTCATCTTCTTGTTGTTATCATCATATATTCCTTTCTTTGTGACCTCTGGTAGTCTCCACAAGTGGGTTGAAAACAAACGTTGTTATATCCTGTGTGGATTTGCCGTTCCTCCAAGAGCCATGTTCAAACAGACAGACGCCATTTCAACACTTCCGTACAAAACATTCTTAAAGTCTGCCCTTTGATCCTCGCAGGCCTGTCACCCACTTCTTGGTCTTCTTAGGGGGTTCTGCCAGGTCACACTCACAGTCCGATATAATAACAGAGCCATGGTCTCCTCCCCCTTGTAAATCCTAGAACCAGGCCTGCTTCCTAATAAGTCTCTTTTTATAACTGCGTCATTCCAAAGGCCTTTCATTCTTTTCCAGATATTCCACAAGCCATGTCTTTGATTAGTAATTCATTTCCACACAGTTCTTAATCATCCCGCTTATAATCAGTAATTGCAACGATTCTTCCGGGGGGGGGATTGTTAGGTAATCACATAAGATAAAAAAAGAAAAGTTCCCCCCCCATTCCGTCCCGTTCTGACATACTGACCCTTTGATGTGTCTTCTTCTTGATATATTTTCCTGAATCCAGCCCGTCACTCCACTTCACAGAGGTCACTTTAATTAGCAGTCTTAACTCCCTTTCTTCACTTGAAATATGTACATTTGCTTTTCTCTAGTTGTTTATTTTGAGCTGCTGCAACCAGTCAGAGACAGCGTCCGGGAGAGCCTCCCACACGAGTGCTGTGCACCTTGTGCCCTCACCCCCTTCTTTCGAACTCGGGGGTGATTTATGGCAACCGCAGGCGAGGTAGTGTTCCCCATTCCCTTGGGGTAACAAGGGAGGCTGCATACTCCCATATCAGCCTCTTAATTACCTCATGTGGGACGGAGAGATGGTATTGTCGGCCATCTTCCAATGCGCCCCTAGCGGCCCCGCGCAATTTCTGTTCTCATCCTGAAGCAAAGTTCTTAACCCGAGGTACTATTTCTGAGTTAGTGGAGTCTGTAACCTGAAGTGTAACCTGAAGCGTATGTAACCCGAGGTACCACTGTATGTGCAATTGTTAAGTTTCATTGAACATTGAAGCTTATTTATGAGGAAACCTGCATGTTTTCACTGCTGGACTAATTTGTCATCATTTGGTTAGAAGGTATGTTTTTCTGCCATGTCAAAATCGATACTGTTAGAATATGTATGTAGAGTAGAAATACATTAGAACAGGATTTTAAAGAGGCAGCTCTTTACCGCCAGAAAATGATCATTGCTTTGTAAATCAGTTAAAAGTGGTCTCTTAAAAATACCTGTCCGTTTCCTCTGCTTCAAGGCTGGAAAAGAAACGGATCTGGCTAACGAAAGATCTAAAACAACTGAGCTTCAGAACATAAGCACCAAACTGGAAAAAGAAAATTCCAAACTAAGAGAAGAAGCCAGAACCTGCAAACAGGAATTGGAAAAAGTATGTTGAGATGCTACTCCATTTATGCTGGGCCACTTCTTTTGTTCAGCGTATTACCATTTCACTCAAAAGTTCCCTGCCTGCTTACTCTGGTGAACTTTCTCACCTTTCCTGCCAACTGTATATACCCTTCCGTATCTGTAGGCCTTGTGTTGGTTTTTAATTAATGTTCCCTTCTTAAAGCTGTGAGTTCTACTTTTTTATTTTACCTCCCGAGTTTAATCCTTCCTACAGGTGCCTTTTTTTCAGGTCCGAATTATAGATTAAACTGGCAACATTTATACCTTGGAGAAAAAAGCAGCTATATCTTCTTTGGGATCAGATAGCAATGGGCTGAGGTGGTGGGTGGGGAGAATGGATTTCCAGCATAAAATTATGATGGGGCCTAATCAGAAGCATGTCCCTGCTCTGGGCCCCTGGCTGCTTTTTCTTCAAATAAAAACAGCCAGTTTAAGCATGTTTTTTTCAAAGCGTTTGTAACATAAGATGTATTCCTCCCCCACCCAAGTCAATTGCTGACTGTGTCCATTTATGTTTGTATGCTCTCTGCTGCTGCATATGTTGTACTCTGGTCAGTGACCGAAATAAATCGATTCATTCATTCAGCTTCTCCTCCTGCCTGCCAGAACTTCTCCTACCCCCCCTGCCAGACCCCTTGAGATGTGAAATTGAGCTCCCCCAAAATATTGTAAGCAGTTCGACAAATGGTTAGGAATGCTCTGAGGCAAAAAGACACATTCATCTGGTTTTTAAACTTAACCTGTTAAGATATAGAAAATAACTCACTTGAATTTTTGTCTTGTTCTGTGCTGAGAATTATACTATTTCATGGGAAATAGTATGATTTCAGATTAGCTCTCACCCAAGTGTTATTTTTGTCATTGTAAATACTGTATGTTTCTAACAGGAGATAACAAATTTAAAGGATGCCAAACAACTATTGATCAAGCAGAAACTGGAATTGCAGGGAAAAGTTGATAACATTAATTCAGCTCTTGAGCAGGAGAAAAAGAACCAAGAAGTTATCAAAGATCAGTTGAAAAAGAGAGAAGAAGAAATGAAGAAGAAATGTGCTGAGATTGAGGCAAAACTGGTTGGTATATCTATTATGAGAGTACTTAATATGTATCCATGCTTAAATATGTTTGAGCATCCGTTCAGCAGTTTCAGCTTTTGTCGCTGGAGTCATTCAGGGTGCTGCCCTCCCAGGTCAGGTGGAAAAGTCCAGCAAGGCAGAGGGAGGTCTTTCAGGACTCACAGCCAAGATGGTCTCTTATCTATTATCAGAATCTTTTAATCCAAGATATTTAACCTGCTCAATTTAACTTACTATGTATCAGGGAGAATTCCATATTAAGTAAGACAAAACACAGAGGCTTCTATCCTAATTTCCCATGAGCAGGACTCCACTCATGAGATACCGTTGCTGGTAGAATGAAGAGAAAGTTATTTTCACTGATTTCTCCTTTGTCATTGGCTTTCCCTGTTTATTTCAAAAATCTGCTCTGGTGGTTGGAGGGACAATGTTGTGGAAGGCTGAAGTGGAAATTACTTACTCCCATCTTCTGCCGTTAGATTGGAGTGACTTTTATGAAGGAAGCAATTTGGGATCCTAGCCAGGATTTAATTATTTTTTCCATAGCAAGAAGACTTAGATATGCAGAATGGGGTGGTTCCCTCTTTGGCTACAATCCCAGGGGTAAAATATAATCTGAACAGACCTTTTGTTGTTGTTGTTGGAATAAGGAAAATACTTACATTTAAAAAATGTTTTTATTGACTTAGCAAGCTGAGAAAAAGGAAAAAGATGAGCAATATAGAAGTCATGAGGAGGCTGAGGGTAAACTCAACATGCAGATCACAGCTTTAAATGAAAATCTGGGTACGGTGAAGAAAGAGTGGCAAAGCAGCCAAAGAAGAGTTAGTGAATTAGAAAAACAAACAGATGATTTACGTGGAGAGATCGCAGTACTAGAAGCCACAGTGCAAAATAACCAAGATGAGAGGAGAGTGCTGCTGGAAAGGTAAGTCAGTGAATTAGAGGCAGAATAATATGGTTTTGGTGTGTGTATGTGGTGACTTCTGTTTTTTATAATAGAATGGGGAAAACTTCCTATTGTGTAATTTTGTGCTGAAAACAAATTATAATGGAAATAAATAAGCTTATGCAGTCAGAATAAATCACCCAAATTGACAAAGAAGCTAAAATTCAAAAATCCTAACACTGACCCCCCTTTTATGTGAAATTTAGACTGCCCTGTGTATGTACTGCATATGGTGACTTACTCCTGGAACATAACTAGCCACTTAACACAGGAAGCCAACTCAGTTGTTGTTCAACGTAGACTTCTTAATGGCCTTATTTGTTTCTACATAAGGGAGGTTACCTTACTAGTATGGTTGAAACCATGTTGGAATAGGGATTCACACAGTTTGAAATGTAGCTTCAACTCAGAAAGTGTTGGAATGGAATAGTTCTCTCACTAACATAAAGGAAACCAAAAGGATCAATTCCCTGCCCACCCTTGGTTCTTGACAATAGTCTGAGGGCAAGTTAGCAGTATGAATTCGCATGCGAATGATGGTTTTATTTTTCCTCAGTTTACGGCATTGTAATAGCATTATGATTTCTTCTTTAGGTGCCTTAAAAGTGAAGGAGAAATTGAAAAACTTCAGAGCAAATTGATGGATGCACGAAGAAAACTGGATGACACTACTGCAGCCATGCAAGAGCTAGGCAGAGAGAACCAGTCACTGCAGGTATTTCATTTTGGTGCCTAAAGACAGGCTCTGCTCTACCTTTAAATTTATTAAAGTAAACAGTGCTCTTTGCTAAGTTGTTCAGGTGAGTCAAGTAGATGGGTAGAGGAGAGGAACCAAATGTGGTAAGAATGATGTGGTTATGTGTAAAATTATATGCAACAATTCTGGGTTGGGAGTACTGTGTGTGGGTGTGTAGAACACTTGCTGTTGAATTTCCATGAAGTAGCTTTGACGTGATTTGGGTTTTTGATTTAATGTTCATAAAAATCTCTACTCTTACATTTTATAGATCAAACATTCACAAGCCCTGAATCGGAAATGGGCTGAAGATAATGAGGTTCAGAATTGCATGGCCTGTGGGAAAGGTTTTTCCGTAACAGTAAGAAAGGTATATATGTCTGGGAATATCTTCTGGAGAAGTGTGTGTGTGTGTGTGTGTGTGTGTGTGTTGAGAATTATTTTTGTGAAAGCAGTTAAGCAGTGGCTGTATTTGCTAATTTTTTTTTTTTTTAAATGGTTTAGCTGGAACAAACAACAGGCTCACATACCCATCTCCATTTTCCATGCAGCCAGGAGGAGGAGTTGAGAAGTTGCTGCTTTCTTTTAACTACAGTATTTGTATTGTTTGGTGCAACAAAGTGATTTAATATTAACTGGTTAATTTCAAAGAAACAAACATCAGTCTCTGGCCTTTGAAGCTGACTTGCTGAAGTTGGCTGTGGATCACGTTAATCATTCTGAAAACACAGGAAGCTACAGTTAACAAAAAAAAGTGGAAGCAACATTTTGAAACTCCCCTCTGTGGAGGAGAGGGGAAGGTGGGAGCACATTGGGTTCAAGGGTCACTGTGATATACTGTGTTTTCCCATCTATAAGACGCCCCCATGTATAAGACGCCTCCTATTTTTGGGAACTCAGATGTAAGAAAATGGGGGGAGACACTGTGCATAAGATGCCCCCTAATTTTTGACATTATTTTTAGTGGGAAAAAACCTAGTCTTATACACGAATAAATATGGTACCATGGTTTAGCATGATGTGCCATCACAGCCAATGTGTGTTAAGGAAGCATTTTTAAAAGGTGATTGTTTAAAATGAACTTTTTGGTGATGTCTGGCAGATTTATAGAAGGGAGATATTTGTATAAGCCTCATGCTTTCTTTTGTAAGCAATGCAGTGAGAGACTTGTCAGTACAAGCCGTGTTCGGGCCTTGTATATTTTTGTACAACTTGATGCAGTCTGCTCAGCCTGGCAATGGGCATCTTCCTCCCGTGTCATTTGAACGGATACTTGCAGGTGGAAACAGTTACAGGATTATGAGGAGAGCAGTGTGAAAGCGAGGTTCACAATAACAAGTTGGTTTGGAGCACATAGGAGTGGTTAGTATGTTCATGAAGCACCAAGCCATGGCTTGGCATTATATCTCCCCCTGTATATAATTGTTTCGCTTTGTTTTTCCTGTTTCACAGCATCACTGCAGACAGTGTGGAAATATCTTCTGTGCCGAGTGCTCAGCTAAGAATGCCTTAACGCCTTCTTCTAAGAAACCCGTTCGTGTCTGTGATACTTGTTTCAACGACTTGCAAGGATAATTACTCACAGCTCTTAAATGTTATGCTAGAATAAAGTTTCTGTTATGCACTTCGTACAACACTCAGACTACTCTTTGGTTTGGGTGATGATTGTAACAATGGGCAAAATTATAGTATTGTTGAAAATATACATATAAAAAAGTCAAACAATTGTACTTCTTGTGAGGCTGAAATTATCTATGGCTTGTTTGGTTTTGATCCTACAAGAGCTTCTGTGTCTAGTTTATAAGTCCCCAGTAACTTGTAAATAAAGTTTAAACAGAGGAGTAACAATGTATTTTTTTAATCCTAATTTCCTTGTTTAAAAGTAACACATTTTAAAGTAAACACATTTGCAGGGATTTTGTGTATCAAATGCTGCTGCTCTAATGGGATGGTTACAGTTTAATAGCTTCATTGAAGTGTGAAAGATACGTAGCAGGCCCAAACAAGCAGCTTTTTTGCTTATTTCTTTTATTTTCTCACTCTCTGGGGATTCCACTTACAGTGAATGCCCTAGATAGTGGGAAACTGTCTCGAGGTTTTAAACTTTTCAGGATGTTTCACTACAGTGTCACTATATATTTCACTGAAAATGAAAGCAAGTGTCGAGTGTATAATGTATGCTTGACATCTCTAAGAATACTTTTCATCATATCAAAGGTACTTAAGTGGACTACATCATCCTTAATATGCAAGGTCTTACTCTGAAACTTTTTGAGGTTGGGCCATGTTTTTGCTGCATACCTTTTCAGAGGTCTTCTCCTTAGTTAATTTTATTATTATTATTATTATTATAAAATCTTTGTTGTTGTTCAATTCACTTCACAGGAAACACTGCGTGGAAGTTCCCAGGAAAAAATACTGTGAAGTGTGGGAATTAAAAAATACAACATTAGGAAAGAAAGTAGTCACCTTGGAATTCTACCTTTCTCAGTGTAAATTTTTGTCTCCAGTTTCTTAGTTCTTGCTAGAGATTTGCCATACCTCCCTGCCAAATGGAAGTGAAATTCCAGGTTCTGCTAATGGCTTTAAAGTAACTGAGATTCCGCCACCAAGAGCCTTTCTCTAGCTTTAATGAGGTACATCTCAGTCGTAGGTTTTATAGTACAACGGTGTCATGTTTCGTCCAAATGAGAAGGTACTGAAATTGCTCTTTTAAAATCCAATCTTTTAAAGATTGGATTTAGGCAGGAAATGTCATCTTTCAGCCCCATCTTTTCTTCTCTTTTGATTTGAGAGGCGAGGATAATATACATACTTCTATGCACATTGTAATCACACAAAATAATGTACTTTGTAAAATTTAAAGTGACTAAAATACAGCATGACATTTAAAATTAACACCTTTTGGATATGTGGTCTATTTAAAATGCTATGAAGGAAGTGATGCCAGCAAGGAAGAATGTTGTAGACTGAGAAATGGAAGTACAGCACTAGGAAGAAATGGAGAAGCAAACAGCTTAACACAAATATATTTGTAGAGGGGTCATGGCTAGCATGACCTTTGCACTCAGAAGATCCCAAGTTCAATCCCTCATGCCTCAAGATAAAAAATATTTCATACATTCCAGGTCCAGCAAATACCATTTTTTTGCCTGGAACTTTTGAGAGGCTGCTGACAACGGAAGCAGACGACATTTGATTCAATGGCCTGATTTAGTATAAAGCTGCTTTATCTGTTCAAAAATGTCCAGATGAACAAGTACAAATAGGATGTATGAAAGCTTAATTTTTTTTGAGTTGGATATGCATGCTCCATATGCCAAATTTACATCTAATCATTCAGCGGCTACATGTGTAGACATTTCCCCCATCTATTTGGTGTTTGTTTTTTTTAAGGAGTAAATGGTAAAGTAATATCCGGAGCATCTACTAAGGTAATTGGGAATTATTAGGGCTTTTACTTGATTAAATAAATCTTAGTCGATTAATCACACCAGTTTTATTCAATTAAACACGCTTATGAATAAATTAAAGTTTTGAAGGAAAAGAGTATTTTGGTTTTAGATGATGCTCGCATGTGTTGCAGCAGGCACCATCTTAGAAAAGCCGTCCTTTGTTCTGTGCAACAGAATGGGGAGAGGCCTTTGCCAGTCAGAGTTTTTATAAGTACTTGCCTTCAAAAGAATATCTGAAAACCATCTGCTCCCTCATTCAAACAGATGAAAATATATTGAAGTGGTTTGATTTGTTAATTGACAACACATCACAGCCCTAGAAGTTGCAAACGTATATATGTGGAGGCAAGGGAAAATCCATTTTGTTCAGAGAAAGAGCATAAGATTGAATCCGTAGTTCAGAAATTTGAGCTACTTCAATGGAAACGCCCCCTAAGAACCTCAGGAAGGGGGAGATAATAGCATTGTCACTTGCACTATGCACTTTCTTTCTCGTGTAACCAACATAATATGCAAGAAATGAAACAGCTGTTTTGCAAGAATTGTTGTAGTAATTGGTCCACAAGGCTATGTATTCTTAGAGGAGTGTTCATTGAAATTCCTAGTAACTTCATTTTTGTTAGGAATATTGCATCCTTAATTCTTAAGTGCTCCAGAGGACACGTGTATATATAGCAAAGGAATTTACGTGGTTTTAACAAGCATTGTTTGACTTAAGAATCGAAAAATGTGGACATAGCAATTTTGCACATTTGTATTATTAGTTGACTGGTTTCCATAATTCATGTATCAGCTTTTGTTTTCTTAGTATTGAGTTTCTCTAGAATTTACATGGATGGTCTGTTTTCCAGGCCATAGCAATAAGTACATACAAAAATCCCTATACCTAAGAGCAGACATGTTTGTGTTCACATTCTGTTTTGAATTGCTAGAAATCTTAAAACCAGTATACTACTTAAGAGTAGTATGCATTTATAAAATAGTTACAATTTTACAATGCTGCAGTTGGTCAGCATTGACTGTTCTGTCTTGGTTAATGGAGTGATGCAATATTCTATGCAGTCATTGTACAGCAGGCAAATGGAAGGGTTTTCACCCAATTCAGTAGAACATATCTGATGGTAGGAAACTAATCTGTTTTCTTTTGTGTGCCAATTAAAGAGCCACTAAGTTCAGTGAAGACTTCTTTCTTAGTCATCGTTCCCTCCTTACACCCCAATATGGAAAAGTTTTACTACTGGCTTTGAGTTTTAAAGTATCTAAATACATTGTTCATTGTTGATATATAAACAGACTGGTGTGGCAGATCCAGATTTCCTAGTGTTGGTGCTCATACAATGTACATTCTACCATGTGGTTAAATCCCAACTCTCGTCACCAAAGGGGTAAGAAAGACTGTCACGTTGGGTTAGCAAACACTGAAACCTTTTATAATAGAAATCTGTCCAAAATGCTGCTTGTATAGGATTTGTCACTTTTGTAATAAAATTATTATTAAAAAAACCCCTTTAAAATAAACACACAACGCCCCTTTCATTCTGACACTTGATACCACTATGTAAGATTTCATTTAAACTACCTCTTGATATGAAATTCAACTTTAGTGCATTTTGATAGGATTCCTTCACTATAATGTTAGGTATGATTTGTGGTAACTGCCAAATTTTCCAAGTGTTTTGTCTCACCAAAAATGTAATATTTGGGTATGTATGCTAATGTAGTTTCCAATTATTCTAGGCTCACTTGTGCTCTTTTGACCTATGTAGTTTAGTCCTACAAATTTGTAGCTGTTGGACAGGAATGAAACCATCAATTCAAGCTGTCCTGGTCATAAGTCTGTTGGACTTTGTCACCTGTATGTAATATTGGCAAACTGGATACTGGTTTAAACATGAACATGCCATTAAATTAGCCTCTTGTTTGCAACAGTCTAGACAAGAAGTTGACAAATGCTATTAAGCTTATAATGGATGTGTGCCACAAAGTGTACTGTCCTGTTGGCCTCTTTTTAATGATTGGTTTATTATGGTCGCAGATGTGAATATTGTGCATAATATTTACTGATTTTTATGTATAATTGTATAAATTAGAATTGGAAAAATTCTGTGCTTACCTTATATTTACAGATGTTTTAAGGTAGCCTTATCTACACAACACTGCACTTCTTTTTCAACTGGACCCTTAAACTCACATTATCTGTAGATAGTCTTGCATGACCATTTTTATCAGTTGGATTCTCTCAAGTCCTCCTCTCAGTGGTGTGTTTATGACTTGTGGTCATGTAGTTGTGCCTTACATTGTGAAAGAGTTTAGTTCAGTACGCACTGTAATCCCTAAACTCTGCATTTGGAAAGTAATGAAAGCTGAGGAGTGACACCCTACATCAGCTAATTCTGTATGAAATAACATGAGTGGATACTTGTGGAAATGTTACTTTTGTATTCTAATCTGTTATTGGGCTGAAATAAAATTAGACATTTCTAATAGACCATTTGCAGTGACTTAATTTGCTGTGGTTTTGATGTTGCTGTATCCACTTTTATTCATTTGCAAATTCAGATAGTGGTCAGGCAAAGTTGCGTAGTATCCTTTTGGTGTTACATCATGAACATAATTGTGGTAAAGGTGATAAAAATGGCTCTTCTAATTGGTGCCATTCTGCTTCATTCTACAGTTCTTTGAACTAATAATTACTGAAGCCTTGTGGTTCTTACCCAGAATTTTACAAAAAAGTGTATACCTCAAAAGTATGTGCAACCCCGTTTAGTGTTGTATAGTCAGTATGAACTGATTTTACTCCGCGGCTTTAATTGGGGGTTGGGGTATTTTTTTTCTGGAACGCTACAGCCAGAAATTACAATTTCTCAGTTCTTAGTTTAACCCCATTCCAAGTTGTGCAGGTATCTCTCTTTGTAGGATAATGTTGATGAAATTTCTTCAAAGCACTGATGAGGTGAGGATGGTAATCTCAAGGTGACCACACTGCTTAAAAATGGGTTGTGTGATTCTATAATCTAACGTGAGAGGTGTTTTTGTGAAGATCAGTGTTAAGACTGTTACTTTGTTTGACATTTTAGTGGTTTCTGAGGTAGGAAAAAATTGTGCGGATTTTCTTTCTTTCATAACCCGGTAGTATTTGATCAAAAAACAAAATACTCTGATTTAAGCGGGTCTCATGATTACTGGTACCCCAGAAGAACTTGTAAAGGCAGTTTTAAAGATGTTGGTTTAATGGTACTAGTTTTCTTTCCCTTTCCCGTATCATATCGCATATATTTTCTAGTTTTTATCATGGAATGCTAAACCAAAACAAGCCATCCTGTGAGGAACCAAAGGCCATAAGCATAGCACTGCAGTTTAAATAATGACCATCCAAGTTGCTCTTTTCCTTCTCTGAATTCTGTTCTAGCAAGATTGTTTTCAGAGTCTCACCTTTCCAGGCTCCCAAAAATCTTCATAGACATTTTGCATGCCTTGTTTCTTTTTTAAAAGTAAATCTGTTACATTGTCTAGTGGTTCCCAGCGAACCACAACTAAATTTCAGATGATTCAGCAGGTAAACTAAAAAATGAAGTTTTGGGTTTATTTTCTCTCTTTGTGCAATTTGATATTGCTGTTTCCATCTGTGACATCCATGTTTTCTGTAAGGTGAAAAAGAAGTTTTAATTTAATAACAAAAGTAACTTAGGGATACATACTTTCCATATAGCTAATTAGGCAATAGCATCTATTCATATTTTTGAAAGGGGTATCTCACTCTAGTGGGGTAGGGACAGTACCCAGGACAGACAAATAAACTAGCTCAAATCATTTGGGGAAAGGTGTTAGCATTATCTTGAGTTTATTTTTTTTAATGTTTGTAAAATAAAATACTTACTTTGAGAGACTCAGTCTGTGCTTGTAGTAAAAAGGCTGCTATGCACTGCTGAAACCGATTTCTATGCTGTATTAGAAAAGCATTTCGTAGTCCAAAAACTAAGAAAACAATTGACACATGGTAAGACATCTTCCACAGCTTTCACTCCAGACCTCTATAAGGAGCAAATATCTGTTACCTTTGAAACAGGCCACATGAACTACTTCAATGGAACTTATATGCATCCATTGATAGACTTTTAGACTGTATGAAATATCAACAATACTTAAGCTTGGTTTTGGATATACAAGTAATCAGGGATAAGGGATTGAGAGTGAGCTGCAATCTTCTGGCTTTAGGGAAAATAAAACTACATGCTATGTGGTGTAACTATTTTCTAAACAACAACAATTACATAATGAGCTGCCACCTGCAAAGCTGGCACTTCTGTCCTTTTTTTTGACAATTTGACATAGTTGCATATCATAAATATATGATTTAGATGGATATTAAACCAGTGATCACAAGGGGTCTCATAAAATCACATTGATGGGAGATGCAAAAGCTAGGTCTTCACTTGGATTCTAATTTTATACAGAGACAGGAGCAAGTCTGAATCCATGGAGAGGAAAAGGAGTGAAGATAGTTCAGCTGATCAATTTAGAATAGTGGGCAAATTGAGAAGTGTTCCAAAAAAAAAAAAATTTCTTTTGAACATTGGTTGGTTTAGCATAGACAGTCAGTGGTGTTACATCTTTAATCCTGAAGTGAGGCAGGTCTGTCAGATCAAAATTGATTTCCTTCAGCACACTTTCTCTGATTTACCATGTAAATTCTCTTCACTACCATTGTAAGCTGTTGAACCTATATACATCCCAGAGACTGAAGAAAAATTGAGGTGGGATGACTGAAATGAATATATTTTGCTTGAGGGGTAGCAATTGGCTTATTTGTATTGTGTTCCAAATATTTTAAGAGAGAGCTATTTAAGATGGGCACAGAAAATAGCTGTCCCTACATATATGCCATGCATCTACTCAATATTTGAAGAATGTAACCAAGCCATATGTAAAACGTATTTAACATACCTGTTATGTGGAAGGATTCAATATTTCTTACTACCATTCTGTCTAATGGGATAGGCTGGTCAAGCACAGTGCAATAGCCACCACCTTCAAGCAAAGATTGCAATTCGGGAGTGAAAAAGGGGCCAACAGGTGTTAAACTCAGGTCAGAAACTACAGATTTCTGAAACAGAAAGGAAAACCAATACGTTACCTAAGCATTCTACCATATATTCCGGATTGTAGTTGTGGCATGTAGTACTTGACTTAAAATTGTGAATGGCAGCTCTTGGAACTTAAGTCAAAATTGCCACAAGATTAAAATGCTTATTTTTCTGTTCCATGGCACTAGCTTTGTATCATAAACACATTTCAAGCTCTAATAATTTCTGTTAAATGTAACAAGTAGGCATTCAGTTGGACTGCTATGCTGCAGTTCTTTAAAATACAAAGAAACTATGGTGCCTCAATGTATCTGAAAGCACATGAAACCTTAGTCACATCAACACCGTACATTTAAAGCACGTCTACTTTCAGATGTCCTGCCAACCTAGCAGTTCGAAAGCACCTCAAAGTGCAAGTAGATAAATAGGTACCGCTCCAGCAGGAAGGTAAAGGGCGTTTCCGTGCGCTGCTCTGGTTCTCCAGAAGCGGCTTAGTCATGCTGGCCACATGACCCGGAAGCTGTACGCCGGCTCCCTCGGCCAATAAAGCGAGATGAGCGCCGCAACCCCAGAGTCAGTCATGACTGGACCTAATAGTCAGGGGTCCCTTTACCTTTACTTTCAGATGTCTGCTTTTTACATCTAAGTCAACAAGGTAATAGGAGGTGGTGGGTTAAAAGGAGCCAGGCTTGGGCCACCAGGGACTGCAGCTTCTTTAAAAAAACAAGTGCATATTGCATGAAATCAAATGCAAGTGACTACTTGCATGAAATCAAAATATGGACCTCTACCCCTAAGGGGTTACCAAAATGTGCCCACTATGAGGCACTGCCCCTAAGTATCGTATAATTGCCGGGGTCTGTTCTTCATTTCTTTGATATGTCAGCAATTCACAACTCTTCCCTCAACATTTGTACTTTCATGATTTTAAAATATTACATAAATGTTTACTGCACCTACAGAGCAAAATGTGCATGAACACAACAGCTGTAGCTGATCTTTCTTTCCCTTTCTTCTTACCTTTTTGTGCCGGTTAGGCTTTGTAATCAACAGCAAATCATCAAACAGAAATAGGTAGACATCAACAAGTCTCATATGTTCTGAGGAATAAACGCAAAAGTAAACACTGGTTCTTATTTTTTTATTTTGTAACAAAACTTCACATTTTCTGCCTTAAATTCATCACTACATTTTGCTTTTGGATTTATCTTGACTGAAAGAATTTGGAAAATTACTTGCTAAGAGATTCAAGCATAGTTTTTCTAGTTCCAGAATTCTAGGAAGTTTGTTTTAATGAATAGAACTGAACTTTCAAGTTTTGTGGCTCAAGCTCCAGAGATTAATTTTAAATGAAGTAGGAAGCCAACAGCTGCCCCATATCACCACCTGCTTAGTATTAAAAAGTCTGGATATGAAAAATATTCAGCTTTGTAATTTGGGTTGTTTAACATTTGCAATACATGAGCAGCCAAAGTAGTCTGGAAGAATGGTGGATCACTATTGCTTGCATAACTCACATAATATTTTAATAGTTTTTAGCAGAGCTAGTGAAATGACTGAATCTCCCACGAGTAAAAGATTATCAAACAGATTATAACCAGGGATATATATTGTCAAATTATTTGTAACATTCCATAGCCTATCAGCTGTTACATTTTTATCTGTCTTAAGTATATGACCGCCTGCCAGTTCATTTCAAAAGCAGACAGCAGATTAAAAAAATAATCTTTTGTATGCTTCACTCTTAGCAATCTAGTTCAAATTTGACTGCTAATTATGAACAGAAAACACTGAAGTTTAACATATTTCTCTTTTGGAAAAGCATATTTATTTAAAAGACCTACTTTTACACATCTTGTTTTTCCCCCTCTAGAAGAGTGGTACTGAGACATCACTCACACTGATTTTATTCCTTCTGAATATATTTTTATTCTTTGACCTTGTTGGCCTGCAGCCTTATTTTAGTGTCGTGAGCACTCATGTTCAACAACATGGAAGCAAGGAGTGGTTTTGAACCGAGTAACCCCACTAACAGCACACACCCCTTCTGTGATGTCTGTACATAGAGCACAAACCTCTGTAGCAAGGGGCCTTTGCTCATATAGTTGTATAGGCAAAGCCTTCATCAGAATCTGGAACACTGAATGATTGAGGTTCCATATTCTGGACATGCCTTTGCATGTATAGCTCTATGCAGGAAAGCCCTCTCTCTACAGATGTTCATATTGTATGAGCAAATGTCAGGTGTAGACATGACACCAGGGGAAGGTTAGGTGATGCACCCCACTCTATGCTCCCATGTTGAACATGGAGGTTCATAACATCTTAATACAGCACTTGTCCAACTTTTATTCATATCCTCTCTTTAGGTTTGCAGATTAGTTTGAGTTAGGTATACATTTCTGTTCGCTGTGTAACATAACTATGATACAGAAAGCACTCTTTACCTGCTAGGGTTAATCTCCCCTCATGAACAAGAAATCTCTTTGTTGGTGACAAGATGTTTTCATTTGGGTTTTCTCTTAATAAGTTCTTGAGACACTGATGATGGAGAAAGAGAGATAATCATGAAACTTTTGAATAAAAAGTGGTAACAGTGCAATTAAAATTCTGAGTAACAGAAATAATATAATGGACTATTTAATTGGTTGACTGGCTACATGTGTTAGACAAATACCACCTTGACAGCCAATCCTATACAGCAGCAGTGACTAACCTTTCTCAGTCAGGCACCTTGACTCATGCCCAACCCTTTGAGGGCTGCATGTCAAAATGGGCATGGCCAATGTCAAATTAATTCCTTGCCTTCTGACTGAATCCATTTATAAATGCTGTGACATTACAAATAAATAATAACAACAACAACAACAACAACAACAACAACAACAACAACAACAACAATAATAATAATAACAATTTATTTGTACCCCGCCCATCTGGCTGGGTTTCCCCAGCCACTCTGGGCGGCTTCCACAGAGACCAAAAATACACTAAAATATCACACATTAAAAACTTCCCTGAACAGAGCTACCTCTTTTCTTTTCCCTTTCCATTTTTGCTTCCTCCCCATTGATTTCCTCAGGAATCATTTCCAAATAAATCTATTTACATTCCCACCTTCAGCGCCCATATTATTTTATTGTCCTCCAAATTACTCACTCTATTTTCTCATCATGGAAAGCTCTCCCTCTTGTCCCTCCCTCCATATTTGCTTATTACTTTTTCAGTGCTCACTTGTATGGGTGCTGGTCTAAGATCTACGTGGTCTATGTGCAGGCACCTCTCCAGAGCGTATTTAGAACATTCTAGAGCTAGTTACCTATTCGGAAGTTAAGCCATGAATATTTGTCCATGTTATTTTAACAGTTTTATGCAGATTTAAGAAGACCCTGCTATGGACATATTTTTAAGATGGATGAATAAAAATTGCTTACCTCAGGAACAAAAAATCTTTTTTCTTGATCCCAAAGTGAAGGCCAAACTATAATTTCCTGTAGCTGTTTAAATTTCTGGAAGTTATCCAGCCATTTCACTTTCCCTTCCAAATCTCCTGAAAAGATACACCACGGAGCAGCAAGGTTGGTTTACTGAAAATGAAATCTCTGTCCTTCATTAATATGGGCCTAAGCATTCTCTATATGGAGAGCTGAGTGCCTTCTGTATTGATATATTCTAGTCAGTGTTGTCATCCCTGTGGATGTTAAGAGTATGAGCATCAATGTTCATGTTTCATACCAAATATGAGTTATCAGGCTTATAGTGTTCTTTGGAATGAGCTGGTTTACATAATATTACTTTTGTTTGTAGCTAGTGAAGGTATTTTCATGTTTCAGTTCCTAGGGTAATAGTTTTTGCCATACAGTCTTCATGCATGCCTAAATGCTGAGCAATAAAGGTTGGCCCAAGGTATTTTTGTTGGATGAGGCTGAGGAGCAAATGGTACTCAGGCCCTCCCCACCAAAACCCAAGTCAAGTGCAAAGCACACAACATCAGCCAGGTTGTTTTGGCACATGAGGCATGAAATCCCACAAGCAATTCTCCCTATCCCTGGTATAAAAATACAAGCACAACAAATTAAAGAACTAGCTGTCTTTTCATGCCACATAAAACCTGCTGCCTGAGGCAGCCATACCACTCTGCCTATTGGTAGGACTGGCTCTGTGAAAACAACTCGGAACAACTTCTGAACCAAGAATGCAGTTTCAGACCTTCTCCAACTCACTTATAGAGTTCTCCACCTTTTCTTTAATTGTACCAATGACAGATTTCTCGGCTGCCTCTGTATTTTTCCATATATTCTTCAGGAGAAGGGGGTAGCGGGTCAGTTTGTGCAAAGGGGCAACCAGCAGTTCTGCGAGATGGAGACGTTTGCACCGCTCGTTCTGTTCGCACCACTATCGAATACAGATAAATTTTGTATTAGGATTAACAAGTGTACTCTTTACAGTAAGCAGAAAAATGCTTCATACCGCCAACCAGCAGTGTGATACATATTTCTTAAGTAAAATAAATTTCATGAGAACCCTGCATTTTCATTGCTTTCAGAATGGCAACCCAGTTCCCACAGCAGAGGAATAAATGCACCCCCTTCTCTCATACCTCACACTTAATGTGGTAATAATTGGGATGAATCATCCACCTAAATAAAAAAAAGGAAGGGAAATATCATGCAGATAAGTCTTTTGTGTGTACAGGCCTCAAGGTGGTGGTGGAAAAGGTTGCAGAACACACCCACTTTACCACAGGAACTAGATTTCCACATATTTCTAGGCCCAGTTCAAAGAGCTTGCACTAGTGCTTAAAACCCTAAACAATATAGGCTCCAAATACCAGAAAAACCCATTCCTTCCCTACAGACACTCTCAGGTGTCCCCAGTTCAGGCCAACATAAGAAAATCATCCCCAATAATTCCCCCAATAGCATATTTTACTTTAAAATGACACATTTCTTGATGTATAAGCCACATGAAGTGGAGGGGAATGATAGTAGAGATAGTGATTTCTGATGAACAAGGATGGGTATTGATGTTATTAGTTCATTAAATGTATACTTTAGTTCACCCTTAATCGTATCGGTGAACTATGATAGCAATTGACTTTGAAAAAACTGCCGCTGTAATATCACAACTGTAAATGTTGAACAAGGATAACAGCAAAACAATTGATTTACTTTCAAGTAGATCCCAAAATCTTCTCTTTTCTTCAGTTTTTCCAAGTAAAAGATAGCAGAGGTATAATTCAGGCAGTACATCTGGTGACTCTGACACAGGTTCCCTTGGAAATACTGCAAGACAAAAATGTAAGTCATTGAGGGCAATATCAAAAACTAAGTTATACTCAGAATAAACTCAAGCCCATTACAAGCCCTTGGGATCCCTTACAACTCTACAATTCTATGCTTCTATGATTTTAATGAGTCCACTTGCAGTATGACTAATGTTGCATATTCCTCTTGGCATTGTGAGGACCAAATATTCATTTATTAGATTTATACCATGCCTTTCCTCCTGAAGGAGCCTATACATTTATTGCACATAATTTTTTTTGGTACTTGTCCACAACCCTCTGTGATCAGAGATATCTGAGATGGCAAATAATCCTTGTTACTTCATAGTAAGGATGGATTACCACTCCTAGTGCATGATCCATCCACAGTTAAGCCTTTTTTCCAGTGTGTGCTTAAGATAGTAGCCCAATCCACACTTACCTTCATAGTAAGTTCCACTGACCTCATTGGGATTCACTTTTGCCTAAATATACATAGCACTATGCTACAGAAAATCCCTACTGAAATAAATGAATTTTAAAATACCTTTCGCTGGACTGTATTTTTTGTTTACAAAAAGACATGGACTTTCGGAGAATTTTAACTCCACATTCTTGCTGGCTGTTTCAGGTCATTCTCGGGTCTTTGCTTAGTGGTGCTGAATCTTAAAACTCATCAACCCCTCCACATAATTCTTATTCTTATTCTTATAAGATGAATTCCAGAGGGGTAGTCATGCAGCCAACAAATTCATGCTGGCATCTTAAATGTTAAAGCTGTAATGTTATAACCATTTACCTGGCTGTAAAGCTGCACTCCTATGCTCACTTACCTGAGAATAAGCCTCACTGAAGTCAATGGGACTTACTCTGAGTAGACATGAGCAAAATTGCACCATGAGCACAACTAAACTTGCATAGGGCCGCACTGTAAGAAATGTACTGTGATTTATGCTCTCATGGGCCAGAGCCTACTTCATTGGAGATATGAAGTGATTATCTAAGTGGGTGTACCCTAGGTACAGAGAGAAGAGGAAAATACTTTAAAAACAAAGTCTGGCCAAGAAATAATGGTTCCCTTCCCTCTTGCCCTTGTTTCCCTCTGTCAGTCAAACTCAATTGCAGTTGGAATTGTAGTTTCATGGGGGCTACAACCTTAAGCATACACACACACACACACACTACTTAACTGTGGATGGAGCATGCCATGGTCAGGGTGTAAACTCTAGGTCATTTCTGAACAAGTTAAAAAGCAGCAGTTCTGATACAGATCCCTGTTTCATTTCTTGACAGTGAAAACTGTCCATTTACACCTAGTCTCTTCTTTCTGCTCTTTAACCATTTATTGATGCATCAGCTAAGCTTAACACATTGTCACTCTTACCCTTGTGAGCACAGGGATGAAATCTATGGAAGGCACAGGCTGGACAAGGTGATCCTTTATAGCACTGAAGAAACTGGTCACAAAACTGAGGCTCACCTAAGTAAGAGAATCTTATTTAAGATGTCCTTTGTATGAAAGATTTGACTGCAAGGCACTAAATGAGCTCTGTGCTTTTATAATTCAGTGGAAGAAAAATGTAAGGCATAGTGATCACATTCAGCTTCACTACTCCAAACAAATACCCAGGGATGACTTGTTGTGCATTGAATGCAACATTTGCTACATAGACTATAAGTGAGCCATCGTTGCTTTAAGACAAATGCACTAGAAGATGTAATTCCACAGGTCTTATATGTCTAATTTTCCCAAAGGGAGTATTTAAATAGTAGGACTCACACTGCTTTGAGCTTGTTAATATAGTTTTGATTTAACTATTGTATTAAAGCCGTAGAATGAAAAGCCACAGTGCTGATACATGTTGTTTAGTGTCAATCTACAAATTAAAGTGTTTTCTCACCTGATTTAACTCCTCTAGGTTGGCAAACAGTAGCCCAGAGTCCACATCCGAGAGAAACTCCTTGCATTGCAGGTACCTTAATGTATCCATAAATATCTTCAGAAAACACATCAATGCCTAGTTAGTTATTTCTTCTCCAAATCCCTGAACCCCAGGGTTGCTACAGATTTCCTTTTCCGAAAAACATTCCTTACCCAAGTTTATTATAGCTCTAGTAAACATAACAAATGGGCTTCATTTGTCATCTTGCTGCTATACACCTGCCTCTAGCACTTAACAAACATTCATTCCTCGTTGCCCTGAAACTTGAAATCTTTCCCCACAGACCCTCCATGCATGCGCTAAACACATAAGCAGTCACATTCTAGGAAACATTGCAAATTCTGCTGACAAGCTGAAAAGAGCAATTTCCTTGTCTCAGTAAAATGGCCACTCAATTAATTTGAATCAAGCTATCCTGATGGCTTAGATTCTAAAGCATTTAGGCTGCAATCCTTATACATTAACCAAGGAGTAAGTCTCACTGAACTAAATGAGCCTTACATCTAGTAAACAGGTATAGCCAACCTATTCAAGTGACATATAATATTCTTGAGGATGAGGCATCTTCATCATAACAGGACTTTCCATGGAATACTTTGCTGGTCTCTGAAAACATTCTCTTTGAAAGACCCAACTGCTGATATGGTGGAAATAACCTTGTTCAAATTATCATTCAAAACAAGTGATTTTGTTCACTTGCTCAGGAATTTAAATGCTGTTATGAATTTTGGGGTAGATGGGTCAGAGGCTGTATGCCTGAGCCCCCTTCTAATTCCTGGATCCAGCACAGATTCAGTTCCTGGAATAGCCAGGTTAGCTCCCAGGTGAGGTAATGACCTTCTGAGTATGGGCCATTAAGGTAACAAAGGAAGTGGCTCTGTGCCAGACAGAAAATGGGTGGGGCCCCCTCCCTCAACATACTGGTAGTTAGAAAGACAAATTCCAGAGTTGTGTGTGCAAGCCAAAAGTGAGAAGCTTTTTTTTTAAAAGCAGAAGTTGGATGGTCACCTATTGGGAAAGTTGGAGCAGTGAATCTCCTGCATCAGTTGGAGGTTAGATGCCTTTCCAAGTCTGTGACCCAATTTTCTAACAAGTGATGGCTCTGTAGCTGAACGGCCCAATGCACTTTCTAACCTGTAGCCTGTTTTTAACGCTTGTCAGAATATGCTCCAGTGAGCTGCAAGACAGAGATCCGTGTTTAAGTACTGCTATGAGCTAATTGCAAAAGGCTGCCTCCTGCAGGAACAAACGGTTGTGTGAAGGTACTTCCCATTTAGGTTGATAGCTAGTGATATAGCGAACACCCCACAATGGGAAGGAAACAGTTGCGAAATCCAAGCCTACCATTTTGAGAACCTGGAGATGATCAAGAAGGTAGGTGCATTCAGTTGTGAAAAGCTCCCACAAGGCTTCTTCCTTCTTAGTATCTAACTGATCACTGCTGGCTTTTGGCTCAAGCTGATGCATATTCATGATTTCCTGCCAAGTTTTACCCTATCAGTTGAGAGCACAAACACAAATATTTATGCACATTTCCATACAAACAGCTCTTCCGTTCAATCACGGAAGCTGTTGTTGGTGCTAAATACCCTTGTTTGGGTTGCCATTGGCTTCTGCTTCTGGTTCTGCTTAAGTGTTACATTGTAAAAGACTCTTAAAGTATACTTAGAAGTACTTAACAATTTACACCGAAAAGAAGTATGTCTACTGAGAAGTTCATACATTCATGCATATGTGTATATTTTCTTCCAGATGACTAGTTTATTGAGCATTTGTCCCAATTTGTTCATGGAGTGTTTATACACGTTCCCATTCATCCACCCCACATTTTTCACTATGTCTCTTTCCTAACTGTAAGAAGGAAGAGTTTTTATTAAAGTGGATTTGTGGTGCTGTCACAAAGGTGACAGAGGGCTTATCTGTGTTTCCGCTTCTCCTGCTGCTTTCCCTTGGGGAAAACAGTTCTTTAGTGCCAAGTCAGAGCAAATGTCAAGTTGGGTTTCCCCCGGATTGCCGTTTGTTCCAATTGAACACTAAAGAGCGGGTTTTCCCTCGGAAAGGAGCGGGTCAAGCGTAAAACTGCTCAGACCTGTGCTTCCTAGGCACAGCACATGTGGAAGTGTGAATGAGCCCAGAGTGCCTCTATCTACTTCAATTGCACAAACCTAAAGTTTTGGTATGCACTTGAAACCCTCCTTCAAAATAGTGACAGTCTGGAAGCACTCTGTGTGTGTGTGCACGCGCGAGCGCGCGCATCTGTCTATGCCCACATATACCGGTAAATAAGTGGGTATAGGATTGCAGAGCTAAGGAAAACCAAACAGAAGAACAGAAGACTAAAAATGAGGACCAACACACAAATTGTATCATTATAGTATATGAAGCATTTTCGTACCTTGACACTTTGAAATTCATAATCACTACAATCTGGTATGTTGAGGGTTACTGTGGACAGACAGTTTTCCAGATCTGATATTTGTTTGTGTTTGTCTTTACTCTGTTTAAAGACAAAAAACAAAACAAAAAAGCAGCAGTAAATCTGTGAAATCCATAGCCATGGGGAAGATGTTGCAGATAGAGGATGTTGCAGATTCTTCCTCAAATTGTGATTTGTGCAAGCAGACAGCTTTCCCCAAACTGAATTTTGAAAATGCACCAAATTTTGAATTTATTGTAATGTGATTACTAACTACAGAATATAGATCCATAAATGATTAGTCTATTTTAAAATAATGGATTAGTCAGTATTGACACAAAGTATATGCATGCCACTGTAGTGAAAGATGGTCATACCAATATTCATTAGGTAGATATATTCCCCTAATATATCTATTGTTAGGTAGATAAAAGGTAAAGGTAAAGGTAAAGGTAAATGTACCCCTGACCATTAGGTCCAGTTGCAGACGATTCTGGGGTTGCACGCTCATCTCGCTCTATAGATCAAGGGAGCTGGCATTTGTCCGCAGACAGCTTCTGGGTCATGTGGCCAGCATGACTAAGCCGCTTCTGGCGAACGAGAACAGCGCACAGAAACGCCATTTACCTTCCCACTGGAGCGGTACCTATTTATCTACTTGCACTTTGACGTGCTTTCGAACTGCTAGGTTGGCAGGAGCTGGGACCGAACAATGGCAGGGATTCGAACTGCCGACCTTCTGATCGGCAAGCCCTAGCCTCTGTGGTTTAGACCACAGCGCCACCCGTGTCCCTCATTGTTAAGTAGATATATTTCCTTAATTTATTGTATTCAGCAGAATGACAGACCTGGAACCTTAATTACACTGGGCATGTCCTCTCCATCCTCCATAAACATAGTGGTGCACCAATCTCTTTCTATCAAAAGTGTCAGATAGGGAAAAGTTAGAAGCAAGGATTCTGTGTCCATATAGCCATATAGCCTAAATTTGCTTAAAAACAGGTGGCTGCTGAGGTGCTGGCTCAGCTGTAATGTTGCACAGAACTCAAGGCATCTGCATCTGCTTCCAAGAGCTGCTGCATTCCCAAAGGTTGAAAAGGTAAGCAGTTACCTTTCTCTCTCACTCTCTTTCACGGTCACTTAGAGATGTTTCCCTGTTCCTTTTTTTATAAATATCTGCATGTCCAAGCAACACCTGAAGTGTGTTTGGGTGCATGTCTGCAACTTTTAAAAATCTGCTCTCTTTACATTTTATTCAAAACAACATTCCCAAACCTTTCCCGCAATAAAAATGTGCTTTGGGGACTGTTGGTAGAGACAAACCCATATATATAGAAATACTGGGGCATGGAGAGAAAGAGGGATTTGCAAAATACTCACAGTTCCTTTTTTAGCAAATGGCCACCAGGGCTTTTTGGATTCTAATGAACAGAAACAAGGACATTGTTAGCTATAGAAATGATAAAGTATTTCATGGTAAATTTGACTTCATGGGGAGAGGGGGGTGGGAATCAAAAACAGGGCTATCTCTTCCATTGGCATCTGTATTCACCTGAGCTGTGCAGTGATGCTGAATGGTAAAGGAATTCTGCTGCACTATCTGATATCAGCAGGTCTCCAGGGAACATCTCAAATCCAGGCAAGCTCACCACCACCGAGCTGTGCCTCCGTTCAGCTGAGTTGTATAGACTGCAAGGCAAACACAAACATTGTATGATGCTACTACTACTACTAGGAGGCACACCTAGGGTTCCTTGTGCCCTCGGCAAGGAGCAGTATCAATGCTCCCCTCCAAAAAACCCACTTTACTGGTTGTTTGAAAATGTCTCTGTGTGAAAATAATGCATGATCTTTAATGTTACAATCTCCAAGAAGTGGCTTGGGCAGTTTCTTCAAACCATCACAGACTTCAAAAGTAAAAAAGTATGGCATGAAGAGAACAGCCTGATTGGCTTGGTAAGGCAATGGATGCTAATTTAAGAATGGTTTCCACACAGCAGCCATTTCATGTGCACCATCTCAAAGAACTGTGAGATGACGGAATGAAGATTCATTATACCCTTTTAATAGAAATGACATTCAAATACATGACCATTAGGTAGGGAAGGGAGAGGATTTTGTTTGGTTCACATTTTTAAGTAGCGACCAAATTTGCACATCAGAACACAATTTTCCTTCAGATTTTACAATTCTACAAATTTTACGATACACCTTAAAAATGTACCGATATGCACATTTATTTATTTATTACATTTACTTACTGCTTACTGCAAAAATGTCTAAGATTTAAGTAATATCTGAATATTAATTTTCATATAGATTTTTTTAAAAAGATAAAGACATTCACATAAGGTAGTTAAGAATTTATACAAGTGAACCTGCTGTCCTTCCCTAAGATAGCCTTGTAGTGTTGGCATGGCAGATAGCTAGCAAGATACATTGCACATATCACAGCTGAAGTCCAATTTTAGATGACATTTGTGACCTAAACACATACTGTTTGTGTTTCTGCAATTGTCAGTGGATTTTGTGATTTGACTTTGCTAAGCAAAGCAAATCAAATCAGGTCCAGAATTGACCTGAATCGTGTCAGGCCACAGTGGGGCTATAGAGTGGCCTTGTGGCCTTGATAGTCCTGCTGCCAGTTTTGCAAACTAAGTCGTCCCCAAAATCTAATATGACAAGATTATTCTGCTGACTTTTCTTGCGAGTTGTGTACCTTAGATTTACAGATGGATGAATGTCCAAAAATTTGTATTGAAATGGAAATATGCATAAGACCCCCAAAATAATATTGAACAAGAAGATGCTGTTTGGTTGACTTTCCATGAGACACATCTGATTTTTCTGAATTATTTTTGTTGTAAGGGTGTATTAGCGTTGTAGATTTGTGAACGGTCAATAATGTTACGGGTTTGGAAAAAGCAAATATGTGCTGTGGTCAGTCAACCTTAACAGCAAAGTGAAATCTCACACCCTCTGTTCTATGGTGTGTTCAGGTCACATAGAGATTATCATAAATTCTAAAACTGTGGAACCTAAGTGACAGAGAATCATAGAAAGGATCCTGAGGATCATCTAGTCCAACCCCCGCAATGCAAGAATATGAAGTTGTCCCATACGGGGATCGAACCCACAACCTTGGCATTATCAGCACCACACTCCAACCTACTGAGCTATCCCCTCCAAGATTTGCTAGAAACAATGCATTCTGTTGATTGCTGGATGGATCAGATTTGATTTGTGGCCCACAAGTAGTATTAATGTGGTCTTGATGTCAACCAGGCACGTGCCTCATACCCATTGATTTCAGTGTTTTGGGCTGTGACCTTTATGCATTTAGAAAAGCTACAAAAATTAATAACAAATAATACAACAATAACACAACAATAAAAGAGATGTTTATGAGACTTCTCAATAAACAATAGCTGGGGCATGCATGAGAGTCAATTTTTAGCCTATAAAGCAACTCTCATTAAGGTGTGCAAGTGGCAGAAAGTTACAGTGCCAGTCCCCTAAATTTATATAGAACAGATCTTGCCTGCTACAGTAAATATGTCACTCTTGACTCTTAATGGCTCATTAAGAGTCAACAAAAGTATAAAAACGAACGAGGGAGTGCTTCTTCTTTACCATTTTCTTTTAAAAGAAATACGTACCTGCTAGGTTTATGCAAATGTAATTCCTGAAAAAGAATAAAGCATTCTATGTTAGTCTTTATAAAAGGCACAAGAATGGCACTTTTAACCTTGCATGTTCTTGCTGAAGAAAGGAACTGCAAAGTGAAATTTAATTCTTAATCATTTTAGTGAAACAATTGTTTCAGAACAGAATCAAAACTCACCTGTTCCCAACCCCTAAGCAAAAACCGAACCTGCATAATAGTGCTGATAAGTGCATCTCATTTTAGTTAGGATTGGAACTTTGGAGAAGGCGAGTTTAACCCTTCCCCTTCCCCTGGGATCCCAAAGAAAGTTTCCTCCTTTCTCTCCTCCTTAAGCTCCTATTTATTTTTGAAGGGGAACTCTCATTGCGCCTGCTACTGCATTTCTGAAAAATATATTCAATGATACAAATAAGGAATGGGCAACTAGATGTGTGCTGGTTTGGCTATAAAGTGAGAGTGGGGGGAGCTTTGTTTTCAGACCAGACCGAATATGGTGGTGGGTCAGGCATGGGCAGTGGTAGATTTTGGGCTCTCAAATTTCAGTGGCGCCCTGTGTGATGCTAAAATTCGGCACACACAGCCCACCTCTCACTCTCCTTTCCACATCATTGCTGCAGCACTCCCTGTGGTGTCGTTGCCCGATGCAGCCAAACTGGTCAGGCTACCCTAAAACCACCTCTGACATGGGCATCACCTCCCCGTTCCACCTCCTTATTTGCACACAGTCTGCTCTTTGGAACAATTCCCCTGCTAACTTCAGGTATTGGAGGCAGTCTGGGGAGAAAAGGCTTCAGTGGAGAGCAGAGAAGAAAGGCAATAGGGCGGGGGACAGATTTCATTACCATACCCCCTACTGAGTTTAGTTTAAAAAGTAAAAGCAAACAAAATATGCCCCACTTTATAGCCCCCTAATGTGCAGATGTTTAGCTATTACATGCATGTTTAATCCTGCTCTCAAAGAGAGGCATCACATGCAATCTGGCCTAGCTAAATATTGATTAGACTGTCACATTCTCCTTAAATCTAATGGCTGTAGTCAAACAAGTTTTACTCAAGGTTGGCGCATTGGAATTAATGGACCTAATTTAGTCACGGCCATGAAATTTCTATGGGCCTACTCTGAGCAAAAGTTACGGTAGTTGATTACAACCCCAAGAGCGGAAATGGCTTGATTTATAGTACCAGTCTTCAGTTCCATCTGAGCAATCAGCAAAACATAGCAAACCAAAGAACGAGGAAATGCGTTACTTACCTGAACACATTCCTGAGAATTCTGTTTCTCCTTAGTTAGGGAAGAAGGGCTGATCTCCCTCGTGTTCTGCAATGTGTTATCATCAACAAAATCATCTTTAGGATGTGGTGGAACTGATAGTGTGTCAGCCAATGTGGAGTTTTCTTTCAGTGTCAGTGAATCGGTGTGCATGCCAGAGTTGGAGTTCAAAGAGCAATGCTGAGAATGCAGAGTGCACCTCTGAGAAGCAAGAAGAGTTGATTCAGTTTGTGGCATCTGGTTGTGCCCCCTTGCACTCTCAGTGCTGTTTTGTAGTGAGAAGACCTGAGAGAGTGATGGGGTACTGTTTCGTAGCCTCCTAAGAGTTGGAGAAGTAGAAATCCTTCCTGGAGCATGCCTGTTAAATTGGTAAGGTGTGAAGTCACCATTGCCATCCTCCACAGGTGGAACATGGAGTAGATTTGGGCTGTCACTAAAGGCCCTCCTCTTGGTGATATTATTAGGGTACAATTTGATCTCAGGGCTGGATGGGGCTGGGGTTTCGCAGGATGAAAAGACAATATTTCCCAAGTCACTCTTTCCTGCCAAATCCAAATTGTCTTCTTGTGGTTCGGTCACCTCAAGAATATGACATTGATCCTCCAAGTAGACTGCTTCATCCACTTCAAAAGATTTGCACTCCATTTTTTATGAATCCTTTAATCACAGCAGAAAGATCTACAGCCATTAGAGATGAAAGGAAGGATTTCATTCTCAAAGCCACCATTTTATATTTAAAAACACCCTTGTGCTGCTACAATCCAAGGAACCCCCTTTGACAACGAAAGGCTTGCATACCAACACCCTTTCCAACTGTGATTCACTGGAGGGAGGGTGTTTTTGATGCCAGGTTTTAGGGGGCAGCATAAGAGATTGGAATGGGTTCTGCTGTCAGAAGGAGAGGCTCTAAAAGCTTTCCACAAAGAAGCAGAAATCAACCAAGGCACTTTGTTCTGTGGCCATGGATTCAGTTATAAATTTATACTGGCCAATCCCTGACTTTGATGCTTAATCAGCACAGACCTGTTCATGTTGGTGAAATGTTAGGGGCAATCAGATGCACCACTGGACAGCATGGGGCTTATTTACAAGAGTAAATCAGGCTAAAGTTGTGCTGCCCATCATTTTAAAGTAGCTTGATTTCGCAGGATTTTGAATGGTTATAAACCAAAACTGAAAAGCACCCAAGGGGAGTTAATTAGCAGTATTCTATAAACAGAAGCATGATACCATAACACATGAAGCTGATAACGCTCTATCTCAGTACTTACTGTTTCAACAGCAGGTGCGCAGGGATCACTGATGCAGCCAGCTTCTTTGGCGGGTAAACATTATCTTGCACGAGAAAATGTGTAACAGGGAAGTTGTTTAACACAATGGCTAAAGCCACGGGTAGTTTTTCTGCCCTTTTAGACTGAAGGGTGGAAATTCCTCTTTTCACTTTCCCAGCCTCCTTTCTGAATGCAGGAATAGGGAACTTGTTTTTCCTCTTTGTATGTTTCCAAGGGATTTCTTTATCTCAACAGTGCAAAGGGAAGTGGTAGCAAGCGAGTTTACAGAAGGTAACATGATCTGCCGCAACGCATAACTGATTTTCTTTGCTCTTTGGGCATGTTTGTTGAATTCTCCTTTTCTTCCCAATTCTTAATTCTGCCCCCCCCCCCAGCTTCTGAGTTCAACATTTTGACACATTCGCTTCACTCAGGGGAGAACAATGGATGAAAGAGGATCAAGAAACATGTCAACAGGGGAGATTTGTCAGCCACTGTGCCTGTCCTTTGTGAATAAACGTACAATTAGAACAGCTCGACCTTTCCTTTTGTGATGTTCCCTTTGCTGTCCCTTCACACAAAGAACCTTCCTGTGCCCTTAATAATGAAGCCCTTTTAAAAATCCCCCCTTAAACTTCTTATCAAAATCTCCCTTCAATATCATGTGAATGCACAAAATATTCCCGCCCCTGCTGATAATAGCCTAGATGACTCATGTTGACATAATACTGGTAGAATGCTTTGTGGTTGTGATAATACTATATTTTTTAGCTAGGTCACCTAGCCCATTATGGTAGCTGTTATATATACACTACTAGATATGACATAGTGTAGCAAAGTAGTCTTCAGTTTTTCAACCTTTCACCCACAAATGCTTTTGGGGATCTCCCCATCCCAATCTCTCCCTCTTTCTAGCATATACTTGTATGGTGGTAGGGCTGCTGTTGTGAGCTACCAGAGATCAGTTCATGAGCCCATAGACGTTCCTGACTCACCAGTTGAAGACCAATTCTGTGGTGGCAATGAGGATTACCAGGGAGCCGGGACATCCCTGTGTTTTCAAATCTCACCTCAGCTTCGATTTATGTGGCCCAGTAAAACTTGAACAACTGCAAAATGTAACGTGGCAAAACAGCAGCAAATAAAATATGGACAAAATAGGGCTGGTGATTTACCAGAGATAGGTATCAAAAAATGGGGATTGTCCCCAATAAAATGGTCGGTATGCTACAACTCCTTATGCCAACAAAAAAGGGGGAAGCTCTAAACAACTGCAACAAGGAGCAAAAAGCATAGGGTAGGAAAAACAGAACAGGGTTTTCTTTTGTCCAATGCATTTCCAACTACTCTGGTCCTTCGTTAGCGCAATCTTCAATTAATAAAAATATTTATAGTTAGCAAACTGAATATTATATAGAAAAAACTTTTCATGAACAACATGTCAAAATCATGACAGGAAGAACCATTCACAAACCAATCTAACAACTTGTCAAATGAAAATGTAAATATTTAAAAATGACAGTCCCTATATATTAATGGTATCGTGAAAATAGGATACATACATGTAATTCTGGACCTTCTACCTCTACTCTTAAGATGCAGCCACTTGAAATCAGGAATTTGACTTGGGTGTAGTATGGTACATGGTGTAACTCCTCAGCCTAGTTAAATTTATGAAGGCGGCCTGCCCACTGCAGAGTCACCTGGCTTGTTTGCTTAGTGACTGGCTTCTATAAATACTGTATAAATGTTATACCTACTTCAGATGTGCCTGGACTGGCCCTGAGCTTTAAAACATCCTTGGCAGGTACCTGGAGCAGAAAGGTTTGATTGTTGTTGACATTTCCAGTAAAACACCAAGTATAAATTGTGGGGTTTAAAATATATATATATATTAATAACAGATGTTGGAGTCCCTCTGAACTTTTACTAAAATGAATTGTATATAATTCTGTATCAGAATATAAAATATAGAAATAAAATATATACAAATTACTAACTCTCAGTGAACTCAGTGAACTTGTGAAGGAACGGATCTGGTGCCCCTGTCACGGGGGCACAACATCCCGTTTCACCCCCTGAGGTAAACAGGAACTTGCCATTCTGCCACCACACTGCCCCACCACTGAAACCCTCCTTTACGTGGGTTGCATGGCAGTGCCGGCAAAGCAGTGATGATGGTGGGTTCTGATGACATCTTGCTGAAGTCCCATGAGATGTTGGGTGCTCTGTGAGATCTTGGTGAGGTCTTGTGAAATCTCACGAGACCTTGCTAGAAGCTGGTGCTGATGCTGGTACTGCTTCTCTGCTGGTGGTGGCAGGTGGTGGCAGGGTGCGGCACCCACAGGAGCACTGTCTCTTGGGCTTCTGCCACCTGAGGCAGCTTGCTCACACTGCCTCATGGGTCTGTTGGCCCTGCCGTGCTGGTACACTTGCACTGCACCAACCACCC